>NW_027507785.1:98715650-99449490 GCF_037356315.1 Lithobates pipiens
TTTGCAGCACTGATAGGTGGCACGTACTGATGGGAACAGATTTGCAGCACTGATTGCTGGCACTGATATGCAGCACTGATAGGTGCCACTGACTGATGGCCACTGGTTTGCGGAACGGATAGGTGGCACTGATAGGTGGCACTGGTATGTGGCACCGATTTGCAGCACTGATAGGTGGCACTGGCTGATGGCCACTGATGGCTGGCACTTATGGGTGGCACTTATGTGCAGTAATAGGTGGCATGATACAATAAAATCACCTATAAGTGATGACAGAGTGAGTACAAGAGCGCATCTTGATACACCCTGCACTCAGCCTCAGTAAGCCTAGTCAGAATGCAGCAGCGGACATCTTGTTACACCCAGCTCATATAATTAGTGAACTATATGGGCTGGGAGTAACAAGATGTCCGCTGCCACCTCGTGACTGCAGGCTACTGAAACCGAGTTCAGGGTGTACCAAGATGGGCGTTACCATGTAAAGCCTCTGACGGAGACTCGGGCCGTCACTTCTGTTAACAATTCTGACAGGCCTGTCACCGAGGCACACGGCTGCGACCCACACCCCTGCCCACAAGCTTACCTTCCACCGCTGCACCTGTGGACTGTGCCACGCTCCGCCTTCTCCCACCCACTCAGCCCGCCCACTGACTTCCAGCATCGGGTGAGGCATCATGAGCATTTGCCTGAGTGCAAGTACTCGGGCTAATAGTATCGGTATCGGTGCAACCCTAATCATTTCTGTAGGTACCTTATGATTTTATTGCAATTACCTTTTTTTTCAGATGAACGTTCGTCTGTTTTTTTTTTTTTTTTTTTGCATGCTAGTCTCATATCGAAATTGAAAAGGTTACTCACCATACGAAAATTCTCGTACGACAGAATACAACTTCAGAAGTGACGTCATGTATTGAATTGTTTTGTATGTATTCTTTCGTTTCTAGGGATGCGTAGTCTTGCTCTTTTACGATTAATTTTTTCCGGATGAAAACCATACTAATTAAACAAAAAACAGACGTTGAGTTCACGTATGATAAAAATGTTATAGTCTGCACATCCGAAAATCGCAGAGACTAGACAAATTTTGAATGAAAATGTGTTCAAAGATTCTTGGGCTTTACCAAACAAAAACCAAATACACTGTTCATACACTGGACCACTGTACCTATGTAAAAAAAAAAGCTGCACCAGTGTACCTATGTGCAAAAAAAACTAAAGCTGGACCAGTGTACCTACAAAAAAAAAGGCTGTACCAGTGTACCTATGTTAGAAAATGTAATAAAAAAGGAATTCTGCTTTACAGTAAACTGGAATTAAACGCTCCTGTTGCTTACAGCCAGGGAAGCTGCCATCTTAACCTTTGTGTGATCTTCAGTTGTTATAGTGCTGCACATGTGATCAGTTGTGATGGGTTGATATTTCAGTACCTTTGACGGGTATCCTGTTCCTACTTCCAGGAGTCCAGGCCGCTGCCTCCTCTCCCTGTCGCTGGGCCAGTAGGAGAGAGGAGCGGGGCCTCACGCATGCGCAATAGGGTTACCAGCGTGAAGCTGTAAGGCTACACTGCCGGGTACCCTTACCCACAATGGCGGCGGCAGCACCCGACAGCTGATGGAAACTTCAGCTGTAGTGCTGACATTGCTGGACTTCAGGACAGGTGAGTGTCTTATTGTTAAAAGCCAGCAGCTGCAGTATGTGTAGCTATTGGCTTTTAATTTTCCTTTTTTTGGGTGGAACACCGCTTTAATCTCGGTGCTGCCAATCTCTGCACGCCATTGCTCAGGGTGGGTGTAATGGCTGTCCCATTGGTGTTCAATTTCGATCCTGAAGGCCAATTGATGTTTCAAACTGTCCCTGTTAGTTGGTATGGGGTACTTCTGCATTTATAAGTAATTTTTGCAATAAAGTAACACTGTCTCACCTGCAATTGTCCGCAGTAAATGTTGGATGTCCCATTTCACACTTTATGGCTGGGGATGCAAACCCCATCCAATCGGACTGTTGCTGTCAATTTTTTTTCATGGGAAGCCTTCCGACATAGTGGTCCAGGTAATGCTGCTTGTAAACTTGCTCCCATACACACTATCAGTTTTTCTGCTGAGTTTTTCCTTCAGATTTCCAAAAATCATATAATATGAGGTCAAACCTTAGGAGTTTCAAATTGTATGTAATCAGGTAGGTCCTTGCACTACATGGTTTTGGGAAACATGAAGGAAAAACTCAGCAGAAAAACTGATAGTGTGTATCGGGCTGTACAATGGGAATTCTTCAGTGTCCAATGCCACACAAATGAAGTCTTATGCCCCATACATGCGATCGGACATTCCGACTACAAAGTCCGTCTGATTTTTTCCGACTACAAAATCCATCTGATTTTTTCAGACGGATTTTGGCCCAATCTTGCCTTGCATACACACGGTCGCACAAAGTTGTTGGACAATCTGATCGTTTAGAACACGTACGATGGGACTATAAAGAGGGCAGTAGCCAATAGCTTTTGTCTCGTGATTTATTCTGAGCATGTGTGGCACTTTGTCCATCGGAATTTTCTACACACGATAGGAATTTAAACGATCGAATTTTGTTGTCCGAAAATTTTAGATCCTGCTCTCAAACTTTGTGTGTCAGAAATTCCAACGGAAAAAGTCCGATGGCGCCCACACACGATCGGATTTTCCGACAACAAGATCTGATCGCACATTTTTCGTCGGAAAGTCCGACCGCGTGTACAGGGCATTAAAGTGTTAAACGATCATGTTTAGTGATTTCAACTGCTCCTCATTTAAAATATCCTGCTTTTCAATTAGGCCGCAGTTCTTTTCTTACCAGGTACAACACTGATATAAAGATCGTCTCTTCCTCTTAAGTCCTTTTTTCCTTTGTCTAACCTGGTAAAATTCCGATAAAAAGTCCATTGTCCATCTCCCTCATGTCTCATGCTGGTGATGTTCCAGCTGGTTAAATTGGTTGAATAATTGATTGAATATTCGTTAACAAACTAAGAGATAAATCCCTCTTCGTGCTAAATTATACAGAATCCTTTGTTCTGCACATGTTCTTTCTAGATTGTATTATACACACAGGATTGCACACATATTCATATTCCCGAATTTAAAGCTACTGGATATTTAGCTTAACGGTGACACTCATGAATTCATTGTGCGACTGGCCTTTGAAGTATATTAGTGTATTGTTTTCTTCTCTATAATAGCATCAACAAAAAGGGATATGCAGGGATGATAATTGAATGGTTTCTTAGCAAATTCTCATTGCGAAATCTGGTAAATTGCAACGAGATTGATGGAGTAGATGCTTTCATTAAAAATGGTATTGTGTTTGTCCACTCATGAGCTCTTTATAGGGAAATTGTCTAGCTTAATACGTAATACATACTTAATAAGTACTATTTAATTTTTCTATTGATGGTGATGCAGATGGTTCCATCTTGACACTTCATCCGTTTTCTATAAAGAGTTATTCACCCCACCTACCGGCTTGTGATAATACCTAACCCCCGTGGTAAGCCCTGCTCCTTTGCCAACTGGCTTAACCCACACTGAGGAAACACTATAGTTGGTAATGAAGATATTGATATTTGAAGACCAGGAGATGAGGTCCAAGTTCTGAAGGGTGCTATCTGAAGCAAGGTTTCCACATTTTTCTTACTGAGACTAAATAACGTCACCATATGAACACCAGTTCAAAAGCAGCTCAGGATCAGTCAATGATCACATTTAATTATAAAACATAGTTTTCTTAGGATAAGATTGCCAATGTTATATATTTTGACAAGTTCTAAATGTATTCATGTAGACTTTTGAGGGATAGCCGTGTCTTTAATAAAGTTCTAGCTCCTTTTCTCCCCTAACCAAATCCTACAGTACCTGTTCCCATCATTGTAGATGTTGACTGTGCAGCCATCTGGGACGTGCATAGTTGTCTCACAATAAGATCTCAAGCACATTGGCCCTTTAGCACCGGCGCATGGGGCTATGGCGTATAGCTGCTGGCTGACCGTGTTTACACAATAGAATTTCATTCATTTATGTGAAAAGGTTGTCCACCATTTTGAGCTTATTATGATGGCTTCTTCATTAAAATGGAAACTTCACCCAAAAGGGGAAATTCTGCTTTCCACCTCCTCCCCCCTCCTTTATCACTTTTTGATTTTTTTTTCTCTGCTCCCTACCACCCCCCATCTCCCAATCCCCCCCCCCATCTCCCAACCCCACGATCTCCCAATCCCCCCACTCCTTTGCCTGCAGCCTTCTGGGACGTCACAGGCCCCAGAAGGTTGCGAGACCATTCACAAAGCACAGCACAGCTCGCACACATGCAGTGGGAAGCCAGAATAAGTCACAGCAGGCTTCCCTTAATAAACATACCAAGGACCCCAAAGATTGGTGAAAAACTTGCCCGGGTGAGGATTCTTGGACATGCATGTGTCCATGTATTAAGAGTCAGCAGTTATGGTATTTGTACTTGCTGATGTTTATTTTTTTTTATACAGCCTGAAGATGCTCTTTAAAATTAATGGGGATTTGACTGAATATTTGTAGCCCAGGCAGGATTCATTGTTACACAGTTATAGATTGAAATTTAAAAGTACAAGGCCATTGAGTTCAATCAATTGTGAGAGGATCCGTCAAGGCCTGCAAGGACAGGTAAGTGTAAAATTTGGGGGAATGCTAGACAGGAGGGAGCAGGGTTATTTAGGCTTGATTCACACCTATGCATTTTTAGTGCTTTTTGCATTTTTCAGAATTGCACTACAGCCCATTTAACATGGTTTCCTATGGAACACTTTCTGTAGAGCAAATCTGCAAAATGCAAAAAGCACTATAAATGCATAGGTGTGAATCAAGCCTTAAAGGATAACTATACTCAAAGTAAAGTTATCCTTAAAGTGGTTGTAAACCCTTACAAACCACTTTGACCTAAACGGTTTAGGAGATATTTGCCAAAACACAGGCACCGCTGTCTAAGGCGCACTGAGCTTGCCGCTGTTAACGGCGAAATGCCACGAGTGGCGGCTCCCGTGCGCATGCGCGGGAGTTATGTCATTGCGGCTTCGCCGAATGACAGCGGTGGAGCAGCGAGAACCACCGAGAAGATGGATGCTCCAGACTACAGGGGACAGCGGTGACTTCGCTGGCTCCTGTGTCAGGTAAGTGACACATAATGGACTCCTATGCGATGCAGGGAATCAAAGAGGAAGTAAACCCATCAGGGTTTACTTCCTCTTTAAAGTTACTGATAGGTCCAGTGCTGAATAGGCTCTCTTGAGTGCTGACTGCATCTCTGAAAGCCTTGGGCCTTGTTTAAGGGTCTTTGCTGACCATTGGAGGATCAGCCAAGTTGAATTCTGACCCTCCCAGTAGAGGTGATATGACTGATTGGCTATGGCCAGCACTGAAGTGAACCTGGAGCAGAATTTTCTCCAGCGATAGAAATATGTCAAACCTTACCAATGCCTGTGTAAGCTGAAAATCAGGGTAGTAGTCGCCAGTACTATGGTGATAGCTGCAGGTCCCATGCTGAGCGTCTGCCCTTCTGCATGGTAAACAGGGAGGCATTCACATTGCCACCATTCAGAGATAGCCTTGTATTTCAGTGAATACAAGGCATTCTCTGATTGAACAAGATGGGTAGTCTGAGCAGTGACGTCATATCAGGGATCAGCCAAGTAAGCTACCTATGAGATATGCATACTTACATTGCTCCAATTTGGACCACTGACACGTACACGAATCTGGCATTTGTCACACTGCCATCAGACAGAATTCTAAAGTGCATCTAAAACAATAATTAGAATTCCAGGGTGTAGTCCACAGGTCAAATATACTACAGTGCTGAAAAACCTTGTGTATCCTATGCTCTGTGTTATATTGCTAGTCGAGACTCATCCACTGGCTAATGTGAAGTGCAATTTGTGTCATTAAGCCTCACATTAATGATATCTGGAGTCCATTTTTCCTATAGCAGTCTCAGGGAGCACTAAGTGACATGTTCCTGGTGAGCTCCTTACGTCATTCTAATGTATTGGGATGGGAAGACATTACTTAGGAGTCGTTAAACCACTGCAGTAATTAGATCAGAGTTAAACAATTAGATTTCAGGCAGAAAATGAGAGCAGGTTTTAGATGCTGAGATCCTTTGTGTGAGTTTGGCCTTTGGTGCTCCCAAAACGCACTCTGAAGATTGGTGATAGCTCAGCGTCATTTTTGAAAACACACGCAGAGGGCATTGTTGTAGGATATGCTCAGTTTGCAAATTTATGCAGATAATTTACAAAAAGTATCCAGTTGCTATGGTAAGTTATGCATATTAGAAGTCAAAGAAAAACTCCAGTCATTACTTTTAACATCTAAATCAGCCATTCTCAACTAGGGTTCCTTCAGACGTTGTCAGGGGTTCTTTGAGCTGGTTTTGATTGACCTCCCATTTGATGGTGTCTGCTTAGTTCCAGGGCCGTCATCAATTGTGATAGCCAGTTCTTCTCATTGACCACCAATGTAAGGGGCATTTTCCCACTGACCCCAAATAAATCAGTTTTAGCTGGGGCTCCCTAAGACTTGACATTTATTTGCAAGGTTTCCTGTAGGATAAAATGGTTGAGAAAGGTCGTTCTAAACTGACCATATAACCATTCCATTACAATTTAAGCAAAAACAAGCATACATTTAAACTCAGTTCACATATGTGCAATGTGGATGCGATCTGAACTGACATACGATTTGCATGACATGTTAAATGAACTGGCTTTCTGTGGAGCCGGTTCACATATGTCCAGAAGGGCCACAGTCCGTTTTTAAAGAGTCCTATATAATTTTAGGTGCAGATTCAAGTATCATACACTTTTCAAAATTTGCACCTGAACCGCACAGAAATCATAATCAAAATCATAAGGAAACCGAGGCCAGACATATGTGAACCGAGCCTAAATTTTATTTTCTTACTCTGCCCTGGGCTTTTCCTACACTCAGTCTTAAAGAAAATTAAAGTCAGCAGCTACACATTACTTTTGGATGATTCACAGCTGGCTTCTCACTACGCATGCGCGAAATCACGTGGTGCAAGAAGACGGGGCCTGCAGTCTTTTTGATGTGCAATATTTTTCAAGTACTGTTGGGGGGGGGGGGGGGGGCGTGGGTCGAGAGGGAAAGAAAAAAAAATCGAAGTTTGTTAGACGTGGAGGGGAGGAAGAGGACAAGTGGCACTTTCACTTTTGAGTGAAGGTCTGCTCTGAATTCCATATCGTTTTGTATCGGCTATAGGAAAACAGGAGAAAGCTCCCATTGGTTAGAATGATTTTCGTTTTGCAGTTGAGATCAGTGCCCAATGTTTTTTGTTTCATTTTTTGATTTTAAACATCAATTCCAGGTAACAAGTGAATGTGGTCTGGAAGCAGTTAACAATATCTAGCAAACACTGATTCTGTGTAAAAGTTCAAAAATGTACTCAGGTTATGTAAATATGTGTTGTACGTAATCCACTACAGCCACATTTCACAAAGCTTCTCACATGTGGTGGTTATCTTTGCTTCATGAAAGGCTACTGTGTAATTTTCTCCCACTCTGTTTGCTTTATGACCGGATCAGATTCAAAATGTGAATGTGATTGTTGCAGGGAAAGATGTCTTAGTCCTGACACTTTATACATGAAGCTTTTTGTATGTGAGAGACAGGAAGAAGCCTGTGATGGGTGTGTCTGGGGATAGGTCTACTACATTAAAGACAGATTTCCAGATCACTGGGTTACTAAAAAAAAGGGATGGACCAGTGAACTGCAATGAAAAGCGAAATTACCAAGCAGGTCATTCCATTATGTTTTCTTGTGCATTCCAGGGCTTCATTTTCAGTCTTAAATGGAGTATTATTTGTAGAGCATTCCTTGAGCATTTGGATTATGAAGGCAGTATTATTGCTGCTAGTCCTGCAGTCATGCCTTTCCTTTCATTCTGTAGCACATATTAATTTATTTTAGATAATCTGAAGAATCTCATGTTCATTAAGCATGGCCCCATTTACACTGGAGGCAGAAATTGCTAAAGGAACCCCTAGCAACTTCTGAAGGAACCTTGGGGTTCCATGAAAATCCTGGTTTATAAACCCTGCTCTATACACTTACACTGAAAAAATTATAAATTTATCTAAATGGTTGCAGTTAAAAAATAATAATTATATATATATATATATATATATACACACACACACACACAGTGAGGGAAAAAAAGTATTTGATTCCCTGAGAATTTTGTACGTTTGCCCACTGACAAAGAGATGATCACTTTATAATTTTAATGGTAGATTTATTTTTAACAGTGAGAGATAGAATAACAACAAAAATATGCAGAAAAACACATTTCAAAAAAAGTTATAAATTGATTTGCATTTTAATGAGTGAAATAAGTATTTGACCCCTTTGCAAAACACGACTTAGTACTTGGCGGAGAAACCCTGGTTGGCAATAACAAAGGTCAGATGTTTCTTGTAGTTCGCCACCAGGTTGGCACACATCTCAGGAGGGATTTTGGCCCACTCCTCTTTGCAGATCCTCTTCAAGTCTTTAAAGTTTTGAGGCTGATGTTTGGTAACTCTAACCTTCAGTTCCCTCCACATGGGATTAAGGTCTGGAGACTGGCTAGGCCACAATGTGCTTCTTGAGCCACTCCTTTGTTGCCTTGGCCGTGTGTTTTGGGTCATTGTCATGCTGGAATACTCATCCACGACCCATTTTCAATGCCCTGGCTGAGGGAAGGAGGTTCTCACCCAAGATTTGACAGTACATGGCCCTGTCCATCGTCCCTTTGATGCAGTGAAGTTGTCCTGATACCTTAGCAGAATAACACCCTCAAAGCATAATGTTTCCACCTCCATGTTTGATGGTGGGGATGATGTTCTTGGGGTCATAGGCAGCATTCCTCCTCCTCCAAACACGTTGAGTTGATGCCAAAGAGCTATATTTTGGTCTCATCTGACCATAACACTTTCACCCAGTTCTCCTCTAAATCATTCAGAAGTTCGTTAGCAAACTTCTGATGGGCCTGTACATGTGCTTTCTTGAGCAGGGGGACCTTACGGGCACTGCAGGATTTCAGTCTTATATGGTGTAGTGTGTTACCAATTGTTTTCTTAGTGACTATGATCCCAGCTACCTTGAGATCATTGACAAGATTCCCCCATGTAGTTCTGAGCTGATTCCTCACCGTTCTCATGATCATTGAAACTCCACAAGGTCAGATCTTGCATGGAGTCCCAGACCAAAGGAGAGTGACAATTATTTTGTGTTTCTTCCATTTGGGACTAATTGCACATACTGTTGTTACACTCTCACCAAGCTTCTTGGCGATGGTCTTGTAGCCCATTCCAGCCGTGTGTAGGTCTACAATCTTGTCTTTGACATCCTTGGACAGCTCTTTGGTCTTGGCCACAGTGGAGAGATTGAAATATGATTGATTGCTTCTGTGGACTGGTATCTTTTATACAGGTAACAAGAGCTGAGATTAGGAGCACTCCCTTTAAGAGGGTGCTCCAAATCTCAGCTCGTTACCTGTATAGAAGACACCTGGGAGCCAGAAATCTTGCTGATTGATAGGGGATTAAATCGTTATTTCACTGATTAAAATGCAAATCAATTTATAACTTTTTTTAAATGTGTTTATCTGGAAATTGTTGCTGTTATTCTGTCTCTCACAGGTAAAATAAACTGACCATTAAAATTATAGACAGATCATTTCTCTGTCAGTGGGCAAACACACAAAATCAGCAGGGGATCAAATACTTTTTTTCCCTCACTGTGTATATGTGTGTGCATATATATATATATATATATATATATATATATATATATATATATATATATATATATATATTATGTGTGTGTAAATTAGCTGTTCTACATACAGTTTCTCACAAAAGTGAGTACACCCCTCACATTTTTGTTCATTTCTTATTATATTTTCATCTTGGAGGAGTGGAAGAGGACTCCATTGGCAACCTGTGAAGCTCCATGGTGAACTCCATGCCCAAGAGGCTAAAGGCAGTGCTGGAAAATAATGATGGCCACACAAAATATTGACACTTTGGGCCCACTTTTGTTGCCAGCGGTTTGGACATGAATGGCTGTGTGTTGAGTTATTGAGGGGACAGCAAATTTACACCGTTATACAAGCTGTACACTCACTACTTTACATTGTAGCAAAGTGTAATTTCTTCAGTGTTGTCACATGAAAAGATATAATAAAATATTTACAAAAATGTGAGGAGTGTACTCATTTTTGTGAGATAATGTACATGTTTCTGAAGTCCATTGGACCATTTAGGCCACATGCATACTGGGATTATAGCATGTGTGTGTTCCATTCTGGTATTTTGGTGAGGTACAAGAATACTACTCATTATAGCATGCATAAACCTGTCATAGACTTTGACAGCATTGCTAAATGTTGCACTTTTGCATCTTGGGTGCACGAAAATGCTGGAATTGGACATACAGGGGCTAAACTGCCAGTGTGCATGTGGCCTTGATATCATAGATCCGAATAATCCAACATGCTGTAACATGCCTTTTTATTATTTGGGGTGAAAGGTGTAATGTTTTCAGTAGTTATTTTTGGACTTGTTGATTTTTTTTACTGGTACCAGAGCCAGGCATTGTAACCTGGGATAATATGGCCTCTTACCTCATTGTTTGGCTTTATTTCGGGAAGGGAGCTGTGCAGCAGAATTGTTTTGTAAAAGCCAGTTGGCATGGCTCATCTCTAGGAAAACAAAGCAGAACCAGTTGTTGAGACTGCTAAAGGCTGCTTAGTGGTGATGAATTTGATTTTAACACATAGGGTGATGTTTTCAGCTCGAGCTGGGTGGTACCGCATGTGTGTACTCAGGAAGAAAAATGGATTTTATGTGTGTGTTTATTTTGGATGGGATCCGCTGCTCTTTGTAACATCTTGCATTCTGTGGTCGGATGGAGCCCGTTACAAACTTTTTTCACTGCATGTTCAGAGCCAACTCTCCACTTATGACTCAAACAGATGTTATTTATTTTAGGGATTCCCATAAGGTTCAGTTTAGCCTCTGTCCCGGGAGAATATATGTAGGGCATCTAAAAACATGTACCCTGGAAAGAAGGCACAATGTTGGATGTCTTGGTTTGAAATAACCTGTGTTTCAATATACAGTTTTACCTCTGCACCACTAATGTTCAATGTGAGCCCAATGGTGACAAGACAGATGTCAAGAGGGCTTCTAGTTCTTTCCAGACTCGTGCCAGGATATTGACTTCACTTGTGATGCATCGTCTCAGGTCGTTCAGGTCCTGTGGCATTGGGGGACCTACACCAAGACCAGAAAGTCACGGGGTGTTAGGGCTGGTGATTGTGGAGGCGAGAGCAACATTAGTGAAACATTCTTTCCTGCATGGGTCCAACGATTCAATTTTCTGGTAGGGTATCATTCAGGTATCGGTGAAAATCCAAGTGGAAATGATGAGCCTGAAAGATTAGGTTGGAAGATCTTCCTACATCTGTGACATAAGCCATTCTGCAAACACGTCCAGCTACTTAGCGAGAGTGAAAACAATGGTAAACAGCAATCATCTGTTGTGTCACCAACACGGCTTACATTGAGCATTTGTAAGGAGAGGTTAGGCTTGGTTTACACTGCCGAGACTTGACATGTGAAATCCCATGTTAGTCAATGAGAGAGATCTTCAGTAGTGCTAATTAAGTCAATCCGACATTACAAAATCTGTATCTAAACCCAAACTTACTTGCAACTTACCAGTTTTTGGATGCGGTGGCTGCATTCATTTTCTTTTTTTTTTTCTTTTTCAAGCTTAGTCTCCTTTATTTTCAGCTGCTGTTTCAGCCATTCCACATTTCCTGTCCTAGGGTGACGTTTACCCTTTAGGTGTCGGACAACAGAAACAAGAGGTTTATGGAGCCCCTCCCCTCTGCTATTTTTCATTAAAGCACAATGTAATTGATAACAGCATAGGCCATGAACAAAGGAAGTTAACAGATCACATTCCTGGCAAGATCAACAGGTATTTTTTTAAACTTGTAAAACGATATAGAAAAAGACTTTCGTTGGTGCATTCAACAGATCAAAGGGTAGCAAATAAGAAAAGTTTATTGTTAAAGTTTGCATCCACTTTAAGACCTCTTTCACACTGGGACCGTGGCAGCGCCACTTGTTTTAGCGGTGCTTTTTGGACGATAGCGGGATGCCTTTCACCCCAAAGAAGCGATTCAAAGCATCCGTGTTGCAGCGCTTCCGAAACTCTTTTCAGGCGCTTTTCATTTCAATGGGCAGGGCGTTTTGGGAGCTCTAAAGATAATGTTCCCAAGCCGCCCCAAAGATTGTGCTTGCAGGACTCTTCCTAACGTCTTACAAGCGCACTGTCCCAGTGTGAAAAGTTACACTGAAATGACTGGGAGGCGGTTTTCAGGTGCTTTACAGGCGCTATTTATAGGGCTAAAATGCCTGAAAACCACTTTGGTGTGAAAGGGGTCTAACCCTTTTCTCTGTTAGCATTCATTTCAAAGGAATGGGCAATGTGATAACCTCAGCTCTGTACTGATGGACATTATTGGTCCAGTCCCAATGCAGGTTGGTTACCAAGCTGTGGTGTTTAAATGTGCAGAAAAGTGAGGTCACTGATCTAGCTATGCTGGGGTGGTAGGGATGTCTGTCCGAACAGAATTACACAGATTACAGGATTTTAGGGCAATTAATCTATATACAGTCTGTATTTTAACTGTGTATTTTGGCTTTTTTTTGCCTGAAGTCCAGCTTTACGAAGTAGTATAATTTATAAATTCAGCAAACCCCAACAGGTTTGGTTTAAACAAACATAGTAAGTGAAATATGGGATTAATTATAATAATGCAAATATAAAAAGCTCCGTCTCTGTTATAATTCAGATTGGAAAGATAGAAAAGTTCTGCTTTTATAATACATGAGAATGTGTGGAAATGGGGTCACGGCACAGAGGCAGATCAATAATGTGACCTTCTAACATGTGAATACCCAATGGACTATAAGGCCACAGAAGCCTTTGGTATAACCTTTAAATAAACTTGCTTAAGGAATAATGTTACAGTTTGGTCTGTGTCCATGTGGTCACTGGAGAGTTACCTTGAGGAATGTGTTTTCTGTGCCTTTGAACAGTCCACTTGAAACAGAATTAGCCTGAAGATCTCAGGTTAACCATTAAGGTCCAATTCCAGCCAAAAACCCTTTTGGGAGGGAGGAAGAGTTAGAATATCTATCAGGCCCTTTTTGCTATCTGTTTCCCCATTAAATACAGTAAATGCGTCTCCACTTAAAGTGTTTCTATAGGTTGCATTCTTTTCAATAAGCTAAAAAACCTTCAGTGTGCTGCCTTCCCGCCCTTATATTTACTTTGAGCCCTAACTTGATCCACCAATGGACATGAAAGCCAGTGTCTCTCTCCTCAGTGGACAGATTGGCATTGGATCCTGCTGCTGTCAATCACAGCAAATGAAGAGGAAGCTGGGGCGGAGCAGAGCTGCACTCTGTGCATCTCTGGACACACAGAGCTGACTTGGGAATGAGCACACATGAGTGCCCCCATAGCAAGTAGTTTGCTATGGGAGCACTCGGCACTCTATTTCGTAAAGTGGGTAGTTGCTAGAAGGGGTGTCAGACTGGGATTAGGTGCTAGCAGGGTTGTCAAACTGGCGGCCCTCCAGCTGTTGCACAACTACAAGTCCCATAAGGCTTTGCAAGGCTGACAGTTACAAGCATGACTTCCGCAGGCAGAGGCATGATGGGACTTGTATTTTTGCAACAGCTGGAGCCACCAGTTTGAGATCCCTGTGCTCAGGTGTCTCAGATTTTTTGCTTCTTGGGTCTCAATGACCGGGTAGTCCCTACTCCTTCTCTTGTGCTGGTGTCACTGGAACAGGATATGAGGGGTATTCTCCCCAATGAATGCACAGACAGCAATAACAACCTGGCAGAAGTTGAGCTTTAAAGGATATCTGAGCTTTCACAGAACATAAAACTATTCTTTTGTTCCCCATGACACAGGCTAACCTCTTCCCTGTTGCCCTAGATGAACACCTACCTGAATCAGATGACTAGGACCCACAGGAATTTTTTTCCCTGAACCCCATCGGGCTGTCACCCGGTATAGGAGCTGCTCAGGAGACAACCATTTATATTGTACAGGAGAGGCCAGGGAAAGAATATTTTGGCCAGAGGTGCTAAAAATTCCTGCTGGTTGTAGTTGATTTAGGTATTTATACATCTGTTGTGGGGATTTATTTTAGGATACTTTTTTTTTATTTTATTTTTTTATAAAAGTACAGTTATCCCTTAATTATTTTCTCTTTCAATATGTTTATTGAGAATTTTACAATAAAAGAACATATGATAATTATACAATTGTTAGCTCATAACTGGGGCCAACATGACCCTTCCTTAAAGCGGGATTCCACCCTAAAGTGGAACCTCCGCTGATCGGAACCCCCCCCCCCCTCCGGTGTCACAATTGACACCTTTCAGGGGGGAGGGGGGTGGAGATACCTGTCAAAGACAGGTATTTTCACCCACTTCCGGGCATAGACTCCCACGGGAGTCTACGCCATTTCCTGCCCTGCCGCGCTGTCTGCTGGGACACACATGGGTTCCAGTGACAGCGCGGAGATTTCCTATTGTGCGGCGCGGCTCGCGCATGTGCAGTAGGGAACCAGGAAGTGAAGCCGATTCGCTTCACTTCCTGATTCCCTCACCTAGAATGGCGGCGGCAGCAGCCGAGGCCCGAGCGGTCGATCGGCCTCGGCTGCCGGCATCGCTGGAACCTGGGACAGGTGAGTGTCCATTTATTAAAAGTCAGCAGCTGTAGTATTTATAGCTGCTGGCTTTTAATATTTTTTTTTTTGGCGGAATCCCTCTTTAATTATTTTTGCACTATACTCCAATGGTGTTTTGAACTGGCCAAGCACCTCTCTTATGCGATCTAGACCCTGAAACACAAGATTGTAAATTTTACTGTGTATGGTTACACCCAAAATGACTGCCGATTTGACTTTGTTTCTTTCCACTGTCATTCTCAGGAACCAATGTAGGCATTTCAACTGTTTTTCGGGCTACAACATGCAATTGCATGCAGAATATGATAGATGAATTCTATATTTTAGTAAACTAAGGACTTTTCCTGGGTGAGGTGCAGTTGGAGATTTTCTCCTCCTGTGCCTTCTCTTGATAAAAGGCGACCTTGATGCATAACCAGAGAATAGAAAAGGTTCACTACGAAAACCATGGCATTCAATGGACAGTCAAGTAATGTAAACAGACACACGTCGTTGTTGTTTGCAATGGGGCTGATGAAGTGGTTAATTCTTTGTTGTACTAAATCAAGAGGTCACAGTTCAGGGGATTTCCATTTTTCAGAAGGCCCTCAGTGTATATGGGACTTTTCAAACATAGAAGTTTGTAGTGAGCCCTTCAACATGTTATTGTACACTCTTAAAGAGGAAATAAACTCTCCCACTCTGATGCTTCTTTTCATTTAGTCCATTGTAATAAGTCATTATCAGACTATAGCCACTGTAATCCAGCCCAAATCGCATATTACTTACTGTTTGAATAAACTTTAAAAAACTTGTTTCCAGGGGTTAGGCAGCGCCATCTTAAGTATTGTTTTCTGAGTCCACAGTGGATTGTATTTCCGCCCTTACATTGAGCACTTCCTGTACTGTTAACCAAGCCTCCTTCTCAATCCAAAGTTTCTATGGCAACCCTGCTTCCCTGTTCATAGCTTACTTGTTTATTTCATAGTATTTACTTGTGCCGATGTCTAATGTTTCCCTTTGTCAGTCTTATCAGCTTCAGCTGATAAGACTGCAGTAATGGCCAATATTTAGACTGTATGTGAGGTCACATGGTCACATGGTGTGTAGGAGAAAGCTCTGAGTGATTAGCAGAGTTCAGTGTTGTGTCCTAGGAAGTCCTGATAACAGATAGATAAGACATAGAGAGTGTGCCGTAAATCAGGGGAGATCTGGGCATGCTCAGTGACTTCATTCTACAGAACAACAAGGATTACAACAATACTAAGCAAGTAAGGAGATATCTACAAGCAGTGTTCATTAGGGTTTTTTATGCTGATTTACATGGGACAAAGTTGTGGGGGAGGGTTTACAACCACTTTAACAGTCTATGGAGACTAAAACAGCCCAAAGAAGAAGACCCAGGTAATTTTGCACATGTGCCATCACCATATACATGACTTGTTCAGGGGAAGATGTAAACCTTATAGGATGCAATCAGTGACTGCTACACTGCTGACTAAACATTGTTGATATTGATGTTGAACTTGAACAACGGCTGTGACCAATAGGGTCCATTGATGCTGTATGCATGTAAACATTAGGACATGGGTGCTCAACCTTTGGCTCTTCAGCTGTTGCAGAACTACAAGTCCCATGAGGCATTGCAAGGCTGACAGTTACATGCATGACTTCCAAAGGCAAAGGCATGATGGGACTTTGTAGTTAGGCCTCATGTACACTGCTGCTGGTAAACGGACGTTCGCAGGCAGTTGGATGCTTTTTTCAGCTGCCCCCAAACTCATCCATTGCTATCTTATGTGTACATGTACACAGTTTCTTTTTTATGTTGTTTTAAGGCAGTTGCGTTTAGAGGCTTTTCTTTGAAGGCAAAAATGAGTTCAGACGCCAACGTTTCCAACGTTTCAGACGCCAAATGTGGCTAAATGCGGTACCGGCGTTTAGCCTTGATTTTGTTTCGAATAGTTTTTAAAGGTGCCCTGTTTTTTTTACATTACAAAACATACAAATGATAGCAAATGATGAAAAACCACTAAATTTTTTTTTAAAAACTTGTAATTGCTTGCAATGCTTCATAGACCATTTATATACCCCTAATGAGCCCATGATCCAATCCAATACACCACTAGCATTGCTGTTAGCCAAAGTAGAATTGGAATTTGACCTATATTTTGTTAGATTTGAACCACATGACCCCACTATTGAGCTTGACCCCCGACTTGATCAAACATAGTTGCATAAAATGTAATATCTGGCTTTTTTAATTACCTCCCATATGCTCATTATGGGATCCATAGTAAAAGCACCGAAATCGAGGTACATACAAATACACTGCTGCTCTCTCAGCTGCTGCTACTCACTCTGGTCTCACAGAATGGCTGAAATAGTTAAATAATGCTGTTTTTTTGTGCTTTGGGAGGGCCTTATGATGTCATCTTAAATAAATGCGTCACCTAGACGCGAACATGGCAAAATGACGCTAAACGTGACTAAACGGGCATTTTTAAATGCCGGTTTCAAGCTGTCAAACAAAATCGTTCACAAGAGGTTGCTGTGTACATTAGGCCTTAGGGTTGCCACCTTTTCTTCAAGCCAAACCCGAACACTTTAGGGGCACACTGACGTAAGGAGTTTTCTGCTCACCAAAGCCTTCACTTACATCAGAATTCCCAGCATTCCCCCTTTAATCATAGTTCTCAAAGCCACCCTTATATCAGAGTCCGTAAAGCCCTCCTTACATCTGAGTCCCCCTTACCTTATTGTACTCACTTGCTCGGAGGCAGGAGTAAGAGAAGGGATGGAGGGTGTCTATGCACTTGGCAGGTGTGGTATTTCATTAATTGGGGAGCATAGGTGTGTAGGCCCAGGCATGCCTAAGTTGGGGGGGGCACAGTCTGGTCTCAATAATGTGTCCGGGTTTCAGGTAGTCTGTAACCTGGACACATGATTGAAAACCCGGGGAGTCTGGGTGAATCCTCGATGGGTGCAACCCTACTTGTCGTTTCACAACAGCTGGAGGGCCACAAGTTGAGCAACCATGCATTAGCACAAACATTTACATGTATACAGTGATAGCCCTTGTACACACGATCGGAGATTCCGATGGAATGTGTCCGATCGGAGCGTTTTGTCGGATATTCCGACTGTGTGTGGTCTGCATCGGACTGTTTCCGTCGGACCAACTTTTTCAACTTGCCGGAAATATTTTCCGACAAAATGCTCTGATCGGACATACTCCGATCATGTGTAGAGAATTCCGATCGGACAAAGTGCCACGCATGCTCAGATCAAATTCCTACATCAAAGCTATTGGCTACTAGCCTGAATGTAGTCCCATCGTAACGAAATTACGTCATCACGTTCTGAAAGATCGGATTTTCCGACAACTTTGTCCGACTGTGTGTATGCAACAGTTTCGGACAAGATCCGTCGGACAAAATCTGACGGACAAAATCCGAAGGATTTGGTTGTCGGAATCTCCAACCGTGTGTACAGGGGCTAAGAATACAGCCAAAAGCAGGACTGTGAATGCAGATTTTCAAGTTTTTTTTTATTTTTTTTATCATTAAATAAATGTTTCTGAAATTTCCAAACAAATAACAGAAATATTAAAGGCAGCTGGTTCTGGTATATAAGTTCTGATTAATGTAGTTTAGTGTTATGAATGAGTGTGCATGAACCTGCAGCGTTTACATCCCTATATACTATGGATCTGAATGCAGAATTTTGTATGCCCATGTGCATGAGAGCTTTGATTTTAATGGACTATGTTTTTTTTTCACGTTTCTACGTTGAAAGATCTGTGTTTTGTCTTTTTTTTTTAATGTTAACCACTTCCCGCCCAAGGACGTCATATGACATCCTGGACTTTCAGTGGGAATATCTGAATAATGCCTGCAGTTACAGGCATCATTCAGATATCCTTGTTTTCAGCGGGCGATTCTGTGCACCATAAGAATGATCATAGCGGCAGTTCCTCCGCTCGATCATTCTTACAGGCGACGGGAGGGGACATCCCGCCGCCATCCGGTGCTTCATCGGGGCTCTCCCATGCCATCGAGAACCCAGAGAAAGAATCAGCCACCCCCGGATGACGAGCCACCGGTCATCTCTATGACTGTCGGAGGCCTGGATGTGTCATTATGACGTCACGTCCGGGCCGCGGATGTAAGCAAAGCCACAATTGCGGATGGTAGGCATGAGATTGTGGATTTTTTTTTTTTCTGATCTCATGCTTTTCAGCCTGGAGGAGAGATGTGGCCCCGCATCTCTCCATAAAGAGGACCTGTCATGATTCCTATTACAAGGGATGTTTACATTCCTTGTAATAGGAATAAAAGTGATCAATAAAAAAAAAAATGTTGTAAAAATGTTGTAAAAAAAAATAAATAAAATAAAGTAAAATAAAATAAATTATTTAAAATGCCCCTGTCCCCGATAGCTTGCACACAATTTTGAAAAGTAAAATAAATAAGAAAAAATCAATTAAAAATTTAAAGCGCCCCATCCTGCCAAGCTCACGTGCAGAAGCAAACACATACTTAAGTTCCACCCACATATGTAAACGCCGTTCAAACATGTGAGGTATCGCCGCGTGCGGTAGAGTGTGAGCAACAATTCTAGACCTCCTCTGTAACTCTAAACATGTAACCTGTAAAAAAATGTAAAACATTTTTAAGTACTGAAGTTTGGCGTCATTCCATGAGTGTGCACGATTTTAAAGCGTGACATGTTGGATATCTATTTCCTCAGCGTAACATCATCTTTCACGTTATTTAAAAAATTGGGCTAACTTTACTGTTTTGTTATTTTTTTAATCATGAAACAGTTTTTTTTCTAAAAAAAAAAATAACACGTTTGAAAAATTGTTGCGCAAATACCTACATAAAAAGTTGCAATGGTCACCACTTTATTCCTTAGAGTGTCTGCTAAAAATTTTTTTATAATGTTTGGGGGTTCTGAGTAATTTTCTAGCAAAAAAAAAAAAAGATTTTTACATGTAGGCGAGGAGTGCCAGAATAGGTCCGGTATGGAAGTGGTTAATGTCTAAGCAACAATAAGTTTACTGTTATGACTTTCTTTAATTTTGAGTGGAAGTGCAATGCTCTTCTTACATGTTAGAGACACCAGGATGTTTTCTGCATTAGGAAACACTGAAATGAAATTCGATTACAATTGCACTCGGGAGGGAGTCTGCTCAGCTCTGTAGTATATTAGTGTTATGCAACAGACTTCTGGATTCGTAGAATGGAGTCCTCTTGTGTTATAGAAGAACATTACAGAACTGCCAACGCATATTCAAAGGGGAAGAGGAAACGTATCTGGGAGAGCGCGGGCTGCACTGCCAGCAATGGGTCATATCGATAGTAAACTAATGCCGTGACTCACACCCTGCGCTTGGGGCGAGGGGTGTTGCCTTTATGAGTGTTTGAAATACACAGAGAGAAGGACGATTTGGTATTTTAAGCTGAAAGGGGGCGGGAATCTGCAAAAATACTAACAGGCAATAGTAGTGTACACCTATGTTGTTAAACAATCACTAAACTGAAAGTCAGAAGCTGAAAAGCAGGATACTGTCATAGCTGAAACAATAGAGAAAGCAGGATCCTTGCCAGAGCTGAAACTTCACTAAAAAGGAGTATATAGTGAAATGAGGATCAGTGAAACACAACCAAGTCTGTATGGTGATGTAATAGGACTGATTATCTTCTGTCCAGTCCTGATATTCTAGATTTCTGCACCCAGTCCTGTTCATCATAACTGATTTATTGCACAGTTCATGCAGAGTATGGTCCTGAGAGCCTTGTATATTTACATGTGATCCCGACCTACCTGAGTTTAATATTTGGTCTGTAGGAGAAGGGGAAACCAATTTTTCTTAGGGTCCATTTACATCAGCGGGCTGCATTATGTTATGTGTAATGCATGCCTGTAGGGAGGGCACAATGTGTTGTAACAACACATGGCACCGCTTACATTATTTCTTTGTAATGTCACAAAATGTTATTTTAATCAACACTATGAATAAACAGCATGTTGTGATGTACTGCCGTGGTCTCCATACTGCAGCCTGGATGCAGCCCTTTGCTTGCCTTTATCTGGTCCTTGGAGCACTATTCCTGATACTGATATGAGACATTATTCCCCCCACTAACACCCAGGATGAGGCACAATTTCTTCCACTGACACCAACAGTATTGTAAATTTGTCCTACTGACACCAACAGTGGAGCACAATTCCTCCCACTGACGCCAATAGTGGGATATCAGTGGGATATCAGTGGGATATAATTTCTACCAATGATGATGGGGCACTATTACTTCCACTGACACCAGTGATGGGGCACTATTCCTCCCACTGATGATGGGGCACTATTCCTCCATCTAACACTGGTGGGATAACAGTGGGATATAATTTCTCCCACTGATGATGGGGCACTATTCCTCCATCTAACACTGGTGGGATAACAGTGGGATATAATTTCTCCCACTGATGATGGGGTACTATTCCTCCCTCTGACACCACTGATGGGGCACTGTTCCTCCCACTCCTGATGGGGCAATATTCCTCAAAACTGACACGAGTGATGAAGCACTGACACCGGTCATGGAGCAATATTCCTTCCACTGACACCAGTGATGGGACACTTCTCCTCCCACTGACACTGGTGATGGGGCACCATTTCTCCCACTGACACCAGTGATGGGACACTACTCCTCCCACCGAAACCAGTGATGGGGCACTATTCCTCCCACTGACACCGGTGATGGGGCACTATTCCTCCCACTGACACCAGTGATGGGGCACTATTCTTCCCGCTGACACCAGTGCTTGGGCACGATTTGTCCCACTGACACCAGTGATGGGGTACTACTCCTCCCACTGACACCAGTGATGGGGTACTATTGCTTCTCTTACTGACCACAGTCACTGTGTGATTTTGTTACTCTCATGGACCACCAAGCCTGAGATTCTTTATTCCCACTGATTCCACCACAGTTCTCCCCCTCTAAAGTCTGAAGAACAGTAAACTGACTCTTTGTTTAGAAAGTTTGGAGACCCCTGGTGTAGTGTGTATAAATGGGTTAAAATGCAACCTCTCCTTTTTTTTTTTTTCAGCACACACAAGTCAATTCATTGTTGTGACCTTAAACAATAGGGCAAATCGCCTTGTCTATGCATTGGGCAATACTGCCCAACGTAGCCCAACGGTGCTGGTGTGAATGAACTCTCACACTTTTTTTTAGGGTGTGTTTGGCATTTATAATCGTAGAAATATAAGTAAAAGCTGAGTTAAAGGTAAAAGAAACTCCAGCCTTAATCAAGTTATGCTATCATAAGGTCTCATTCACACTGGCATTCTACAGCTTACACTCGTGTACACAGGTGACTGCCTGCATGGAGATGCACATGTGGCTTGTGTATCCCCATGCAGGCAGTCACATGCACGGACGCAGCCACTGCTCCCAATTTGATAGCTATTTGCCCATAAGTACACACACACCCACTGTAAGCTTTGCCCGTGTAAATGAGGCCTTTGACAGCCATACGGGTGCAGACAATATGTATCTGGCTGTGCACCTGCATGGCTGTGAAATTGGGAGCAGCAGCTCGGTCTGTGCAGCCATTGCATGCCAATTGACATAAATGGGGCTGCCTGCACAGGGATACACCGATCACCCATGCATCCCCATGAGGGCAAACACAGCCCTCACAGGGGTGGCCTAAAAAAAGAAATACATATTTAAATACTGCAAGTATAAATACATTAAGCCTGTTTCTATAGGCTCCTTTTATTCCTTTGCAATATACTAGTGTGCTTGGTAAGATCTAGTGTATGCATCTGTTATTGTTTTTTCTTGAAAGCAACTTTTAAATTAGCTTCAACCTTTTACTTGCTTGCTGTATGGTATATTTTCATGCTCGTGTTCTATATGTAGAACAGCAGCAATTAAAAAAATAACTAAAGGCAAAAAAAATATTTTTAGTTTAGGTAGAGTGGGAAGGGAATAGAAAACCTGCCAGTTTTTTTTATTGCTGTCTGTGTCCCTCTCTGTTTGTCCTGTTTACCGTTATCATTGAAAGTGAAAGGAAAAGAAAATCCCAAAGTTTGTGTTGTCGCCATAAAATAAATCTTCCAATGGGGACATTAGATCTGGTGACCTGGGAGGCTCCAAGCGATTCCCCTAATTTGCGAGATTTCCCGTCACTTCCTGTTTTGGCCATGAGACAGGTCAAGTGAAGGTGGATTTCCCCGATGGGACACACAAAAAAAAAATCTGATGGGGGTTATTATACTCTATCCAAAAAAACAAACAAAAATGTTTTGCCTATAGTTCTATTTAAAATGAACCGGGGTCAAGTTTTAGTTAGGTGTTAAGGGAGGACGTTATGTTAATGGTTGATTTTAGGGGTTACGTTGACTGTAAGGATGAGTGTTAGGGGTTGGGCCAAAGACTAGTTTAGAGATTAAGTGTTATGAATTAGGACAGATGGTAAAGTATTGATATATATTTTGTTATTAGAAACTACACTATACTGTCAAAAGTATTAGGGCGCCTGCCTTTACACGCACTGAACTTTAATGGTATCCCGGTCTTAGTCCGCAGGGTTCAATATTGAGTTGACCCACCCTTTACAGCTATAACAGCTTCAACTCTTCTGGGAAGAATGTCCGCAAGGTTTAGGAGTGTGTCTATGGGAAGGTCTGACCATTCTTCCAGAAGCGCATTTGCGAGGTCAGACACTGATATTGGGCGAGAAGGCCTGGCTCGCAGTCTCCGCTCTACTTCATTCCAAAGGAACTCACTCATCCATGTCTTTATGGACCTGGTTTGTGCCTTGGTGCGCAGTCATGTTGGAACAGGAAAGGGGCATCCCCAAACTGGTCTCACATAGTTGGGAGCATGAAATTGCCCAAAATGTCTTGGTATGCTGATGCCTTAAGTTCCCTTCACTGGAACGAAGGAACCAAGCCCAACCCCTGAAAAACTACCACACATGAATCACACAGATTCTGAGGCTAATTTAATGCAGATAAGGCACCAAGTGAATTTAATTACCACCTTAATCAGCCACAGAACCTGAATAATTAATATGTGTTCGGTTTTAAAGGGATGAGGTGGAAACCCTAACACCACACCATAGTTCCCCCTCCACTGGATGAGCGAGTTTGGGTTGGAGGAACTTGAGGTCCTGACCTCAACCTGATAGAACACCTTTGAGATGAATTAAAGCAGAGACTGTGAGCCAGGCCTTGTCATCCAACATCAGTGCCTGACCTCATAAATTCAGCTTCTGGAAGAATGGTCAAACATTCCCATAGACACTCCTAAACCTTGAGGCCAGCCTACCCAGAAGAGTTGAAGCTGTTATAGCTGCAAAGGGTGGGCCAACTCAATATTAAACCCTACTGACTGGGATGCCATTAAAGTTCATGTGTGTCTAATGGCAGGCGTCCCAATACTTTTCACAATATAGTGTATACATTTTAAGTACATTTAGGGGAGCATTAGGATTTCCGATTGTTATCAGTGGCAAAATTCCCCACTCTAAGAACAACTCTACTGTACTCCTGGAAATGAGAGCTAAAATACCTCCTGTAGCACTATCAGGCCATACACGGGCTGCTTTCTTTGTAATTAAATTTAACTCCTAGAACTTGTACTGTATGGACGAATACCTAAGCCTGACCAATATATTGTATGTTGTATCAGAAAGTCTGATCCATCTTTTTATTCTATTGTTGTTTTAGTGCTATATTGCAGTCAAGGATGAAACAGTCAAGGCCAGGTCCTTTAAACAAGATATTACGCAGATAATGGTGTAACCAACTCCACTTACCTGACAACGATCTCTAGGTTATCCCATTAGAACTCTCATCTTTCTCTTGCCATATCCTATTAACACCTGTTAGGATTATTTGTGGCAAGGCGATCATATTCATTTGTGAAAATGATAAGATAATGCAGATTCCCCTGAAATACAGATCCATTTTTTCCTGTAGTTTGTTAGATGAACAGTCTCGCCTATCCATATAAATTCATTTAAATTTGCTTCCTTTTTATGAAATGTTATGGAAAATTGGGGAAAAGCAGTTAAAAGATTTCGGCTGCTTTTGAGTAAACTCTAGTTTTGTGAATTTAAAATGATGTTTTTCCTTCCTCTGTTCATTCCTCATATGACCACTTCACTATCTGCAAATGTAACATTCATGGCTTGGACTTTCATACATATAGTTAGAATAATTATAAGGCCATGCTGCATAACTCATTATAGGAAAAAATCTAACTCTTTCGGAAAAGAGATCGCTCTGTGCCACGTAGGAATAGCTGCTGTGTAATTATAATAATATTTCTTAATAGCAGAGACATACGAGAAGCTGTCTTTACGCTGTTAAGTCCGTTAAACACCCGACAGTATTACTTTACGGATCATTTGCATTAATCACTGACATATCGGCACTGGCACTTTGGTGTATTGCGTGTTGGCTTCAAAATTTTCATTGTTGATAAGTTTCTTCATAAATGTGTTTTTTTTTCTATGTGTGATATTTTTGTCAGGATAGTTATATGGATTTGGCATCCGTCTTTTTTTAGCGGACAGGATCAGATCAGATGTTGGCAGGTGTCAACGGACACAGTGAAAAACTCTTCCTGCCCAAGCCAATTTTCAGCCTTTGGAGCTGTCGCTGTTTAAAAGCCATTTGCACGGTCATGCTACCCTGTACGCAAACAGAATTGTTATCATTTTGTTCCCACAAATAGAACTTTCTTTTGGTGGTATTTTATCACCTCTGCATTTTTTTTTTTTTGGTAAACAAATAAAAAGAGACCTAAAATTAAAAAAAAAAAAGGTTTTCTTTTCTTTCTGTTATAAAATTTTGTAAATAAGTAAGTTTTCTCCTTCACTGATGGGCACTGATTAGGTGGCACTGATAGGCAGCACTGGTAGGCAGCACTGATGGGTGGCATTGATAGGCGGCACTGATGGTCACTCATGGGTGGCACTGATGGACACTGCAAAGCTGCACTGATGGGCACTGATAGGTAGCACTGCTGGGCACCGATGGACACTGATACGCGGCACTGCTGGGCACTGATACACGGCACTGATAGATGGATTGATAAGCATCCCTGATGGTACTGGCAGGCATTGGGGATGGGCACAGATTGGCATTTCCCTGGTGGTCTAGGGTGGCATTCATTTTGGTCCAGTGTGGTGGCCATCCCTGGTGGTCCTGGCGGCATCCTGTGGTCTTGGGTGGGCATCTGAGGGGGGCTGCACTGGTAAATAATCAGCACAGACCCCCCCCCCCGTCAGGAGAACAGCCGATCGGCTCTCCTCTACTCACGTCTGACAAGCCGATCAACGGCTCTTCCTGTTTCCATCGTGAACAGCCATGATTGGACGCGGCTGATCACGTGGTAAAGAGCCTCCATCAGAGGCTCTTTACCGAGATCGGTGTAGCAGTGTGTCAGACTGACACATCGCACCACCGATCTCCACTATGAGCTAGAGTGGTCGTTCTGGAGGGCCATCATATGACGTCCAACCTCGAACGAAAGCCGCGCCGCCCAGCCATCATTTGATGACCGGTGAGTGGGAATGGTTAAAGGGGCCTAAGGTGTATAAATATTTTTGACATAATATCAGCAATACAATTTTTAGGTGTATGTCTCAGGTTGGGTTGAGGGCAAGAGGCCTTTCACATGGGTGGTCCTTTCGGACCCTCCAGTCTGCTCTGTGGAGCAGCAAGTATCAACGGACCAGACATATGCTTGTTGACACCTGCCAACATCCGATCCTGTCCGCTAAAAACAGATGCATAGGAATTTGTTCACCATCCGTCTGGCAGGTTTAAACGGCAGAGTGGACATGGACCAGCTATCCGCCTGCTCAGCGGAGATCAGCGAACAGATTCCCCGCTGAGCAGTTTTACATGCAAGCTGAGATTAAGAGTTAGGCTTGGGTTAGGGGTCTAGGGCAGCCTTTCTCAATCTTTTTAACACAGAGGAACCCTTGAAATAACTTTTCGGTCTCAGGGAACCCCTGTTAAAAATTACGTACAACTCATGATACATTATTGTGATGGTCAGTGGGAAGAATGTTCCTTACACTTGTGATCATTGGGAAGAATTACCCCCTTACAAACAGCTAAAAAGATTAGGGCAGATCCGTTGGCTGCAGCTCCTGGGATTGTGTGTAAAACTGCCAGGCAGACTCCTACCTGTCAGATGAGAGCATTTGTGTGGCTCCGTTGCCACCCAATTGCACGCACACACCCCCTGGTACTGGCACCACCCCAGGCTGCCGTGCCCCACATGGTTACCAGGCTCTGCCCATTTGCGGGCGTCCTGGGCCCACCTGCGAGCCCAGGACCTCCATTGGGGGTGCCGGCGGCTGGAGGACACACATCCACTCTCCTCCCTTACTTCTTGTGACATGGAAAGCGACATCTCTGACGTCGCTTCCAGGTCAAGCTCTCAGTGTCCCCAGCTAGCTCAGCCGTTAAATAATGTTTTGCAATGCGATCTGCATGGCAAAACATTTAGGCCTGGTTCACACCTGTGCATTTTTTTTTTTGTGCATTTTCAGTTTTACAGAAACACACTACAGTCCATTTAACATGGTTTCCTATGAATATAGTTCACATCTGTGCATTTTATGAAAAGGGCCAGGGACCAGCAGGTTGTATTTTTGGTTCCATAGACAATGGATTCAAAAATGTGTTTTGAAAAAAGCAAAATTCACCTGCATAGCTGTGAACCAGGCCTTAGTGGATCACAGGGGAGACATGTGGGGTCTTTTAGACCCTGTATATCTCAATAAAGAGAACCTGTCACTAAAAAAAAAAAAATCACATAGGGGACATAAAATCCCCCCCAAAATTTTTTTGAGGCACCCCCACATATAAACACGCATCCAAAATACACGCACAAACACATGCATCGGTGAGCCTACGCATTAAAACATTGCGATACACATGTTACATTTTGCCACACACATCGGAGTGAGAGCAATAATGCTAACATAAGACCTGCTCCGTAACACTAAACTGATACCTATAGGGGGCTTTTAAAGCGTTGCCTATAGAAAATATAGGGTACTGAGGTTTGATGCCATTTCAGAGGCGCATATAAATTTAAGGTTGGACATGTTGGGTATCTGTTTACTTGGAGCAACCTCGTCTTTTATACTTTACTAAAAATGTGGTTTTGTTTGCCCTTAAATTCACTCAAGTGTGTTTTTACAGACATTTTTCATTTCCTAGACCTTTACAGTAATATCGTGTGACATAAAAATTGGAACTACCACTATTTTATTCTCTAGGGGTATCTGCTTTCAGAAAATATATAATATTTGTGGGTTTTGTGTAATCTTCAGATCTATAATGATTTTTTTAACCAAATCGCCGTCATTGTACGTCAGTACTTTGGCGCTAAATACCGTTATTATGGCAGCAGCAAGCTGCCATAGCCCTGGTATTTTCAAAAATGGGGAACGGCTGGCTTTGAGATAAAAGTGGTCTCCGCGGAGGATTCACCACGAGGTCACTTTTATTGGGGGCGAGAGAGGGCCCTCCCCTCCCGCTGTGTTCAGGTCACCCCCGCCGCTTACCGGAGCTGTCGGTAGCAGCGGAGCCGAGTGAGGGAAAGATGGCCCCAGTCGGCTCCATCGTTTTTTTTTTTTTTTTTAAGTACAGTGTAAAAATAAAAAACAAAAAGTAAAATAAAGAAAAAAGAAAAAAAGTAAAACGTCCTTTCCCATTGAGCTCATGTGCAGAAGCGAACGCACACATAAGTCACGTGGGCATATGAAAACTGTGTTCAAACTACACATGTGGAGTATCGCCATGATTGTTAGAGAGAGAGCAATAATTCTAGCACTAGAAATTTTTAAACGTCACCTATGTAGATTTTTAAAGGTTAAAGTTGGTCGCTATTCCACAAGTTGGTGCAATTTTGAAGCATGACATACATGTTGGATATCAATTTACTCAGCATAACATTATCTTTGACAATGCGCAAATTCAGTGTGACATAAAGTATTGCAACGACTGCCATTTTATTCTCTAGGGTGTCTGATTTTTTTTAAATAATTTTTGGGGGTTTTAAGTAATTTTCTAGCAAAAAAAAAACGATTTTAACTTGTAAACAACAAGTGTCAAAAAGATGCTGGGTCCTTAAAGAGGAAGTAAACCCTGATGGGTTTACTTCCTCTTTCATTCCCTGCAAAGGCAAAGCATAATGGACTACTATGCATCGCATAGTAGTCCATTATGTGTCACTTACCTGACAGAGGAGCCAGCGATGTCACCGCTGTCCCCTGTAGTCCGGCGCATCCATCTTCTTGGTGGGGTCTCGCAGCTCCGCCGCTGTCATTCGGCGAAGCCGCGATGACATCACTCCCGCGCATGCGCACGGGAGCCGACACACGCGGCATCTTCGTCGTTGACGATGCCGCGCTCAGTGCGCCTGCCTATACGGTTTAGGAGATATTTCTTGGACCTACAGGTAAGCCTTAATGTAGGCTTACCTGTAGGTCAAAGTGTGTTGTAAGGGTTTACAACCACTTTAAGTGGTTAAACATGTGTGCAAAAAAAAAAATGCAAAAATGGCTCTGGCAGCGAAAGGGTTAAATAGAATTTGAAGCAACTTTCAGGGAAGTCTGGGTAATCTTCCTGTAATGTCAGATCCAAATCACAACAATATAGATGAGGATCCGAATTGGAGGTGACTTCCATTAAAGTCTATGGCCACAAATGTGATAGAAGTCTCCTTGAAGTAGTACAGGAACCTTTTCAAAAGTCGGAGCGACTTCAGTAGTGCTAATTAAGACCGCTGTCATTGACTAACATGGGATTTTACATGTCATGAGACTTGGGGTCTCACAAGTTGGATCTTGAGTCGCGGGAGTGTGATCCGAGCCTAACTGTAATTTGTAAATAACTGGTATGAAAGCAGTGAGTAGGAAATGACTTTGCTGAGGCAGTTCTGTACACCAACATTTTACAAAACAGCCTATGTACCAGTCCTATTTGTTATATACATCTTTCCAAAAACAACATTTAGTCTTAAGTTCTTGTGGGCCCTGGTAGTCCTTGCTTTGTCTGACAGAAGGAACACATATCCGGCATAGGCCATTTAAACAGCTTCCTCAGAGGAAACAAGGCAATGAGGGGCTCTGGCAGATTTAGTAAGCTCAATTGGTGATCTACGGCTGAGGTGTGCAGTAGACGCTAAAGCTTCCATTCTGGTGTTGTGTGTATACAGGGCTGATTTATAGAGCCCCATTGCTGTATTGTACACTGGGTTGTAGAACACACCATTCCTCTACCAGAGATTTCTCAGATAATACCCCAAAGGTACCCAGAGACATAAGATATAGCTGTGACTGACAGGTTCTCACAGGATTTATCAGGGCCGTATTTCCTCCTGTGCTCGTCATTCAGGAACGATACTGGACTTTCATAGACGCCATTTCTTCCTCCCTCACTTCAGAACAATAACATCTAAAACCATTATGTGCTGCTAGGGAGATAATACCACTTATTTTATGAATGGCCCAGTCACACAATTACTTCATGTAATGCACAAAATGCAGTGTGGTGCATCGAGTCATCATTTATTTTTAAAGTTACCCAGCTCACCTAGGCAGTGCAGCTTTAGCACATTGCAACCCACTGATGTGGTGTGCGTTATGGTGTGCTGTGTCGGGATGGGAAAAATGCTGCATGTCTATTAAAATGTGTTTTGGTGTATTGGTGGCACATTCAAAATTAATGGACTGCCTTAACACAACTCACTTGATGTATATGTGTTAGGCCTCAGTCACACAGGGCATACTATAGCATATCTGTGCAAGGCTCACCCTCACAGGGATGCACAGGTGTTCTATGCATTATGCCAGTGGAAGCACGGGCACAGCCACTGTTTTCCATTTAACATCCACGTGGGTACAATTTTGTGTCCTCAAACTCATACTGTGTGTGTTCAGGCACACACACCTGCACCCACACGGATATCAAATTGGGAAGAAGGGCTGTGTCCGTGGGGCCGATTGACATCAATGGGACTACCTGCAGGGGCATGCACGGAACACCTGTGCATCCCTATGGGGGGTAAACATGGCCTTTACATAGATGTACACTATAGTGCACCCCGTGTGAATGAGACCTAAATGCAGTTCAATGCACTGCCCTGGCTGAATGACCCTAAAGTTTTAGGCCCCACTCACAACTGGGCATTTGCAATTGCCGTGATTCTGCCTATGATCCCAAAACGTTCTGCAAAACTGACAAATCACCCCAGGCTTGTTCAGGTGCCATTCATTTTCAAGGGGTGGGGTTCTGCCACAGTTGATGAATTGCAGCAAACTACATCGAAGCTTGTTGCTCAAAAAGAAGCAGGAGCTTTTTTTGGGCGACAAGATTCGCGTGATACATTTTTGCAGCGATTTATCACACAACATTCGTGGCAGAACTGTGCCAGAGTTTAGGTGCCATTGAAAATGAATGTCACCTGAGGAAGCATGATTTGTCAGTTTTGCAGAGCGTTTTGGGATCGTAGGCAGAATCACGGCGATTGCAAATGCCCAGGTATGAGCAGGCCTAAAACTTTAGGGTCATTCAGCCAGGGCACCTCAACAAACGTGTGTCCTTTGTCAGTTTTGCAGAGCGTTTTGGGATTGCAGGCAGAATCACTGCAATTCTGCCCACGATTGCAAATGCCCAGGTGTGAATGGGGCCTTAGCCCTTGTACACACGTTCAGACATTCCAATGGAAAATGTCCGATCGGACCGTGTTGTCGGATAATCCGACTGTGTGTGGGCTCCATCGGACTGTTTCCGTCGGAATATCCGATGGACAAAGTTTTAGAGCTGGGCTATAAAACTTTCCGACAACATGATCCGATCAGATTGTGTGTAGAGAATTCCGATCGGACAAAGTGCCACGCATGCTCACATCCAATTCCTAGACCAAAGCTATTGGCTACTAGCCTGAACGTAGTCCCGTCATAACGAAATAACGTCATCACATTACGTACGATCGGATTTTCCGACAACTTTGTCCGACCGTGTGTATGCAACACATGTTTCGGACAAAATCCGTTCGGGCAAAATCTGACGGATTTTACAAGGGCTTAGAGTTTGGCAAGTGCAGGAGAGTTATGCAGGCTGTATACGGCTTGAATTTCAAACTCGTGTTGGCACCATCTGGCTTGACAAAAAGTTTAGGGAGTCAGGTGGAAAATTATCGGCCAAACAATGGCTGCATTTATTGAGATGCAATACTTTTTTGCATATACTGAAAGCCAATGGAGCAGGAGCTGGTAGGGGAGATTCCTTTATCTATGTTGTTTAGCTTGGATGGGGGATGAATTGGTTTCTCTCATTTGTACAGTATATAAAAATGTACCTGTGCTAAAGCACCCTGCAATGCACAGGTGGGCATACTTTGCGTTGTGCATACCAAAAAAAAAAAAAGTGTTAACACTGCAATGAGCCGTTGTGGCCCATTCACACTAAAGTGTTTAGTTAACATGCATTGCATTAGGGCAGACCATATATTATGATAAGGCTGCTGACATACCACAATGGATGAACAAATACATGTGGTCCATTTTAAAAATATGCATATATCATGTGTTGTGGTGTGCTGCACAGTGCGTTGTGGTGCCTTTTTTTATGAATAATACCACACATAGAGCAGGTGTATGCATTACCATACATTAACACATGCATATTAGCGCACCTTGCCACAATGCACAAATGTGAATGGGCCCTCAAAGTGAACTTGGCAAAGTGACAAGTTATTTCGATAGCAGGCTCAACAAAAATTTTGCATTTATGCCACTCGCAATCCCCCACCACTTGCATCCACTGCTGCAGCACAAGAAATTCCCAAACTGAAAACACTTTTTTTGCATTTTATGTTTTAGTACTAACAATAAATTAAATAAATATTCTCTTTATAAAAATACTGGATATTCCCTTCCCTAAAAAAAAGTGTATAGGTATACATCAGTGACTTTACAGCAGATCGTTTGAATTTATTGGCATCACAGGTAAAGGCTTCACATGCATACTGTATGTACAAGGGCATATGCCTTTGATATACTATTTGTATGTTCTCTGTCTTTTTACAGTTGTTCTTCCTGGGATTGGGTTTACATTTCACAAAGCGGTAGCCTGCTGTACCTTAGATTCTGCTAGACTGCATCACATACTAATTACTGTTATTTCAAAGGCTCCTCTATATACCTGAAGACACAAGCATTCTTGTCTGACATCAAGGGATGTCAGTGCATCCTTTGTAAAGCCTTGTAATTAACCAAAGAGAGGTTGTTGTACCGAGTAGTATGTCTTTTTTTATAGCAGGTAATTAAATGGGTTGTTATAAAGATTACTTGACCTTAAATTGTCTATATTGCTTATTAATAATGTAGCACCCTCTACCCATAGGTAGGTGCTAGTAATGTTTTTTTTTTACTCGGAACTGTCAGCACAGGCAAATTTAGGCAGGCCTTTGCTGCAAGCTAGGCCTGTCTGTTTTGATCTGGGGGCTGGGAGTGATCAGAGTAGCAGTGGGTGTGACCAACTGTGCTCCAGTTCTGAGGCGCCTCTCCTGCTTCCAGGAAGAATATTCTGGAAGAGGGGCTGGGCCTAGGACTGGAGCGGCAGGCAGCTTGTGTGGGAGCCCTGACCAATCCCCATCTGGTATTGGCAAGGGGTGGACCTCCTATATAAGCTGAGGTAACATGCCACTGGGGAGGAGATGTCGGCTGAGTGAAGTAAGGAATGGAATACTAGGCAGCAGCAGGGGGGGCTCCCCCATCTGGGGGGGAGGGTGTACCGATGGCAGGAGGAGGCTCAGGGAGAGCTCTGAGGGAACTTTGCCACTACATGGTCATTGGCAATGTCTTCGTCACCACATGGTCGATGGTAAAGAACTCCTGGAGCAGAGGGGCAAGTAAAGCTGTCGGAACGTATGGTCCGGTCCAGTTCCTCATCAAGGAGGTAGTGGCAAAGATAATGCAATGATAAAACCCACACATGTTAAAACGTGCGCATGTGCAGCGTGCTCTCCCGCCTCTTGTGGGGACAGCAATCAGGGAAGAGCACATTGAGCCTGTGTGGGATTTGAGCGGGGGAGAGCACTCACCATATGGTATGTTCTAGCTTCTAGGCAAGGCAGGCTGATCATTGACAATGGGAGTTTTTCAACCAGGCTTTGGGGTGTCGCTTATGGTTTACAAGTATGGCATTAAAACTAAGCACTTTTCTTTCTAAGCTGCAGAGTGTTTTTAGCCTACTAGTGTCCCTTGATTGCATAGTCCATTTAATTCAAAAGGCAAACTTTAAATCGCACAGCATCGCTGTCACCCTGTGAACAGGTTGGTCTTAGATGGAAGTGTAGTTTTAGAAACGACTTCAAAGTGTAACTCCACTTTTGTTGACAAAAAAATAATCCCCTCTGGGTGATCAATGTACATTGCAGGAATTTTAATAAACTTTGTAGCAGACATCTGCTTTTTTTTTTTTTTGCAATTGGATTTACCATGCCCTTTGTGTAGACTTTGTGTTCATTATAATCACCAGGTACACCCTTTGGTATTCGAATGAGAAAAGCTGCAGTATCTGCATCCCTTTGGAAATAACCCTTGGGAAGTGTTTCACCAAAACTAAAATTTATTTTACAGGGAGTGCCTAAAATGTCACTTGTACCTTCTGGCTTCTGTGCAGACTTCTGGGAAAATCAGCTAGCCAATCACAAAGGCAGGAAATGTCATTTTTGGGGCATACCGTACACCAACTGTGTGTTGAACTCCTCCAGTTTGCCATATTGCATTGAATTGCAATAAATTACAGGGCCTGCAGATTGAAAAGGAAAGGTAATTTATAATGACATTAAAGAGGAAGTAAACCCTGATGAGTTTACTTCCTCTTTCATTCCCTGCAAAGGCAAAGCATAATGGACTACTATGCATCGCATAGTAGCCCATTATGTGTCACTTACCTGACACAGGAGCCAGCGAAGTCGCCGCTGTCCCCTGTAGTCCGCCGCATCCATCTTGTTGGTGGGGGTCTCGCAGCTCCGCCGCTGTCATTCGGCGATGACGTCACTCCCGCGCATGCGCATGGGAGCCGACACGCGCGGCAGCTCCATTCTTGGAAATGCCGCGCTCAGTGCGCCTGCGCGCCGCTAACTACGGCGCATGCGCCGTAGACAGCGGTGCCCGTTTTCGGGCAAATATCTCCTAAACCATATAGGTTTAGGAGATATTGCTTGGACCTACAGGTAAGCCTTAATCTAGGCTTACCTGTAGGTCAAAGTGGTTTGTAAGAGTTTACAACCACTTTAACTTACAATATAACTTGTGTAACACTTGTAAATGCTATAGTATTATTTTTTACTTTGTCAATATTTTTTTTTTTTTACAGAAGTGGAGTTATCCCTAATGTAAACATTAAATTAAAACCATAGCTTATACTTTTGTAAGGTGTATGGGTTAAATGCTTGTTTTTCTAGGGATATTGATAGTGGTTACTTAAAGGAGAAGTATAACCAAAGCTCGTTTAGCTGTACTTCTCCTGTGGGTCACAGGAGTGCAGTTCGTTTTGCACTCCTGTGACCCGTTGTTAGCAGAGAAGTACTTTCTGAAATTGCTCTTTGCTCTTTCTGACGACGTTCCTCATTGGATGAAACCCGTAGAGTGGAGGCTGGGATCTGATGTCACGACCCTACATGTGCTGACCACGGCCATCTTGTGGGTTGGAAACATCTGCTCATTTTATACCTCATGACATGCTCGTTTTTATCGTTTTAAATGTGAGTACTGTGGAATTCTTTGTGGAATAAATTATACACTGGCTTTATATACTGCACCATGAGATGCCATTCTCTTTTTTTAATGCATGGACCTGTGGATTCACCAGCTGTGTGGGCTATACAAAATCTAGTTGCTTAGTGGAGATGGGACCAGCCTGTGGATATACACTATGCCTGTTTTACCACCTATGGGGGTTTGGGGTAAGAGGCCCGGTGTGTTGATGTTTGGTGGAAGATATCATTATTCACTCTAGTCTGTCTGATTTACATCTTGGGTGAGTCCATTAAAGAAACATGGACTGTTGTGCCAGCATTTGTGGAAATTTATAAATGTACATATTTATTTTCAGCACTGCATATACACATTTTTTCTATGTTGTTATTGTTACCAATAATTCTATGCTAGGTGCTCCTTATAACCCAAGCGCAGTGAATACTCTCTATTTTTATTGAAATTGTTCTTTGCCTGGCTGTGACACTGACTTTCTTAAAGCAGAGTTCCACCCAAAAACAGAACCTCCACTTTAAGTGCTGGTGACCCCCTGACGTGCCACATTTGGCATGTCATTTTTTTGGGGGAGGAGAGGGTACCCTGTTTTTACAGGCACCCGGCTCCCACTTCCTCCCCTGGCGCCATGTTGCTGGAAGGAAGAACACCTCTCCCTCCTCCCTCCCTGCAATCCTCTGGGACACGTCATGGGTCCCAGAAGATTGCCCTGCCACTCAGTGCGTCTTGTGCATGCGCCGTGTGCGCCCGGCTGTGAAGCCACAACTGGGTGCCCACAGTTAGAATGCTGATGCTGCAGAGAGGAGGGGGAGAGGAGAGAGTAGGGTTGCCACCTTTTCTTTAAGCCAAACCTGAACACTTTAGCGGGACATGGCAATTTTTTATTTTTTTTTAAGGTGAAACGTTGTGGAACTCTGATGTAAGGGTTTCACCAAAGTGCCCACTTACATCAGAATTGCTAGCATTCCCCCTTAAATCATGGTTTTCAAAGCTCCCTTTACATCAGAGTTCACAGAGCACCCCTTACACCTGAGTCCCCCTTACCATAGGGCACTTACTCGCTCAGAGGCAGAATAGAGAATGGAGGAAGACTGCCTATGCACTTGGCGGTTGTTGTATTTGGTTAGTTGGGGAGCATATTGTAGGTGTGTACAACCCAGACAGCAGAGGGAACCACACTGGGTGATTAGGGTGTGCCCAGGCATGCCTAAGTTGGGGGGCCACAGCCTAGTCTGAATAATGTGCCCGGGTTTCATGGAGTCTGAATCCTGGACACATGAATCAAAACCCGCACTGTCTGGTTGAATCCTGGACAGGTGGCAACCCTAGGAGTGAGGCTTCCTGCGCCCGCAGTGCTGGACCGTGGGAAAGGCGAGCGTCTGATTATTAAGAGTCAGCAGCTACACTTTCTGTAGCTGCTGACTTGTAAATGGTTGGAACTCCGCTTTAATTCACTGACCAAGAACAGGTATTCAGTCCTTTGCTATTTTCTCTGACTCCTGATTTGCACATTTATTTTTGGTTCTGTTTTCTTAAGGTACTGAAGCCATTGGATCGGCTTACCAGTCAAGAAACGTAGAATTGTCACAGGGAGGTCAGCAATGGCAGCTTCATATATATCTCTTGTGACAGGTTTACTTTAAGCATATTTGTATCGATTTAAAACTAACCATTGCTGTGCTTTTGATTTGGCGGTTGTCCTGGTGAACACGCATGTTTTGCGGCTCTCAAGCCACCGAGAGATGCTGACGGATGTAATTATGATGCATGTTCAATTCCAGGTAGAGGAGAAATCCGTCACCTTGTGAACCGCATCTCCGCGCAGGCAGCAGCTGCAAATCTTCCATTTCTTCCCATTTCCAGAGAGGTTCTACCAGAGCAAGTTCCATTAGCATAATGCGAGGCCTCCCAATCTTATAGATTTTCACTGGCGGCTCGGAGATGTCGATGATAATGAGATGACTACACATTTGCTCAGGACCACGGCGATTATTACAGTGGGTTTTGTTTTCTTCTTGCTGAGCGGATCTATTTGTACACAAATAAGTCTTATTAAGAGCATGGTTAGGGACATGTAAATGAATGTATGGGATTCGTCTTTTGTGTGTATTACAGTTTTTACAATCTCATCTGCCACAACTGACCCCGCTCTGATTGAATTGACAGGCTATTAACTTGTTCAGTGGGGGAGTGAGAACGGCGTGCGGCTCACCTGCGTTATTAGCGCTGTGAATGTCACACAAGGTTCTCTATCTGTAAGCGTGCAGTACGAAGAATATTTCACAGGCCTGCTGTACAGTGCAGCATATTACCTTATTTATATTCAGATGGAAATCTCAACTGTCTTTTTTTTGGGGGGTATGACGGGGAAAAAAAAGTATTTTATTCTGCAGTTGAAAAAAAATCCCCCCCAACAAAAAAATATTTGCTGGAATTGTTTCGATATTTAACACCTAAGACCCGGTTCACACAAGGGCGACCTGTCAGGCGACTTATGCCGCATACACGCGACCAGACTTTTCGATGGACTAGGTCCGGCAGTCTTCCCGACTGACTTTCGGCGGAGTTCTGACGTACTTTCCAAATGAACGGACTTGGGCCACACACAATCACACCAAAGTCCGACGGATTGGAACATGATGACGTACGACCGGACTAGAATAAGGAAGTTCATAGCCAGTAGCCAATAGCTGCGCTAGCATCAGTCTTTGCCTGTCGGACTAGCATACACACAAACAGATTTCTCCATAGGAACTGGGTCCAGCGGAGCCGAAAAATGTGAAACATGTTCTATTTCTAAAGTCCGTCAGATTTTTGGACAGCAAAGGTCTGATGGAGCCCACACACAATTGAATTATCCGACGGATTTGTTCCGTCTGACCTTTGCTGTCGAAAAAGCCCGGTCGTGTGTACGCGGCATTAGCCTCCTCACAAGCCCCGCTCCATTCTGTACAATGGAACCATTCTAATAGGAGCGACTCAGGTCGCCTCGACTTAGAAAATGGTTCCTGTACTACTTTGGGGCGACTTCAGATCGACTTGCATTGACTTCTATACAGAAGTTGTTTTGCAAGCCGTGTTGTACAGGGTGGCTTCAGAGTCAGGCGACTTTAAAGCCGCCCCTGTGGAAAGCGGTTCTAATATATACACAACCTTATCACAGATGGCAAATTTGTTAATTTACATACACAGCTGCCCACACACGAGTAGAAATTTGCTCTAAACTTTAAATTTTCTGATTATTGGTTTGATTTTCTAATGGTTAGTGCAGTGATTCTTAACCAGCCCTTTTCAACCAGGGTGCCCAGTTTCTTCAGGGGTGTCTTGGCAAAATGCCTTAAAATTTATCAAAAATTGCATACAAGCCAGCAGGTGGATCAAGCCTGCCTTTTAGTTATACAAAGTCACAGGTGTTCATTGTGAACCATTGCGACTTTCTAGACCAGGGGTCTCAAACTGGCGGCCCTCCAGCTGTTGAAAAACTACAAGTCCCATCATGCCTCTGCCTGTGAGAGTCAAGCTTGTAACTGTCAAGCCCCGCAATGCCTCATGGGACTTGTAGTTTTGCAACAGCTGGAGGGCCGCCAGTTTGAGACCCCTGTTCTAGACACTGGCATCCTAACAACCAATGATGTTATCAGTTGATAAGGATGATGTTGCTACCACAGCATCCTTAATTGACCCTGCCCTGTCTCACGCCCTCAGCACTTGGGTCACATTATCTGACTGATGTAGAGAAATTGAGGGAGAAGAGAAACATTGGAATACTAGTCAGTATCAGTGTGCAAAAATGTATTTGCTTTGGAAGAATAAATCGCCTCGTGTCTTATGTGTGGATGTTCCTGCATTGTGTAAAACTAGAATTGTTTTTTTACAATTTAGAATGGGGTGTCTCGAGACTGTCCATAATCTTAAAGGGTGCCTTGAGATTGTCTATAATTTTAAAGGGTGCCATAACGGAAAAAGGTTGAGAAGCAACAGATCTCTTTAAAGAGGTTCTAAAGGCAGAAACCTTCTGCATGATGGATAAAACTGGAGAAAATTCAAAGCTCAAAATAAATAACAGTGCAGCACTAGAAATACAAAGAACAAACACAATGACACGTTGCTCATAGCTTAAAATATTGGGAAGTCCCCTTTGATGTGAAAAAAGAAGAGTAGACAGAAAATTATCTTCTCTGTGGTGGTTAAAAGTGCTCACAGGTATTCATGAAGTGCAACTTATTTGTGATTCCACCACCAGCTAACCAAACCGCTCACCTCAGTCTCTGGACCCCTGAACTAACAGATGGGTCAAACAGGCATTCACCACTAAAAGTGGTCATGGACGGAGGCTTGAGTAGATAGATGTATGGGATGAGATATCACTCAACTTTAAACAACTGCACGCTGTTACTCTTAGTTTCCAACTGTAGTACCAGGTAATAAAATGAGAAATATATAGTGCACACTGTGTGGCTAAAATAGCTTCCTTTATTCTAAAAAGACAGGTACTCACATAAATAGCACTATAACCCCAGTGTTTATCCCTTTTGGTCTGTTATATCTGTTTGGAAAATAACTGTTGATCCTTCCATAAATCTTGTGAGTTGGTAAACTCCCGGGCTGCACTCCTATCAGATTGTATTGTGCCCAGCTATCTAAGTGGGCTACAGCCCCCTCCCCCTCCATGTTATGCAGAAGAGGAGAGGGAGAGGTTCTGTAGTCCCATCCTAGAGTGACAAAACTGTTTTTCCATAGGTACAATATTGTATGATCACCCTAGGACAGGAGGTATGTTACTGACAGGATCACCAGGGGAAAAAGACTGAAAAAGAAAACTAAGGCAGCCACCATATATAGGCAGGGTTTACACTTTTTTTGTGTATGTTATGCATTTTCAAGCTCATTTATGTGCAGTTTTCTGCACTAATTTGTAGGCTTCTGTAAGCAAATGAAATGTTGCATATAATGGAGAGCATGCTTAGGGAGGGGCTTGTTACCATGTGCTGAAAATGTGTCAAAACACATGTTACATGCATCGTCATGTGCTGCCATTACCATCTAAATAGGACTATAGTGCATGCCGCTTTTTTGGCCAACACACGTTAGGGCGGAGTTTAAAAACAATGGCAAAGCTTTAAGCAGGTGTTATGGTCACAGATGATATACATGAGCGGTTTAACCTGCCAAAAAATGTGTTCAGACAGTTTTGTGATTCACACACCTCTGCAGCACTGCATTGATTCAACGTTGTAGCTTTCCATGCCTTTTGGACACTACTACTACTTCTGTCAAATGACCAAGCGGCTATCATCGGAATCTAGAAATCTGAGCCAGGAAAACAAGTAGTCATCTTCTTGGCTGTGGCAAAAATGTATGAACCACAAGATTAGTTTAGCATAATTACAGATCCTTAGGTATATGAAACAGTATACATATTTCAACTTTGTATTTAGCTTTTTTCCCCGGAGATTTTATAGTAGTAATCCTAATTATGCTGGTTCTTTATGTCGCTAGACCTGCGGAAGATAAGGCTTGTTGAGGAAGTGAAAGTGTACATTTATTCTAGGAATTATCTCCGAACATTTGCTTGTTTTAACATGTACTCCTTTTACTGTCCAGAAAAGCAAATATTTGCTCAGAGCACTAGAGGTAGAATTTGCACAGTTCTTTTTTTTTTTTAATGCTGGTTAAATATGATAATTTAGGTTAACTGATTACTGCATTATTATAGCAGTCATCTTTTTTTTTTTTTTTTTTACATCACTCTTTATTTGCACTAGAGCTACTACAAAGGATCCATCAAAGGCCTCGATTTTTGTATGGCCCACTTAAACTTTAAAAGGAATATATCATCTTTTTCAATCAACATGTAAATTACATCAGCTTGCTCTATACCAGGGATATGCAATTAACGGACCTCCAGCTGTTGCAAAACTACAAGTCCCATCATGCCTCTGCCTCTGGGTGTCATGTTTGTGGCTGTCAGTCTTGCTATGCCTCATGGGACTTGTAGTTCTGCAACAGCTGGAGGGCGGCTAATTGCATATCCCTGCTCTATACCCTCAATGGGGGAGATTTATTAAAACTGGTGCACACAGAATCTGGTGCAGCTGTGCTTATTAACCAATCAGCTTCTAACCTTTAGCTTGTTCAATTAAAGGGGTTTTAAACCTTTGTGTTTTTTCACCTTAATGCATTCTATGCATTAAGGTGAAAAAACACCTGGCAGTGACGGACCCCCCACTCTCGTTTTACTGACCCGAGCCCTGTAATTTGACCCAGCAGGGAAGCGCTGTCTCTGTGCCCGGGGCTCTTGGGTCTTGATTGGATAGATGGCAGCGCAGCCATTGGCTCCCTTTGCTGTCAATCAAATCCAATGACATGGGGGCAGGGCTGAGTCATACATTCGGCGGCTATGGATGCCAAATGTTGGACCTGGGAGCGCACCCACAAGGTAACCCCCTTGGGGAAGCGCTTCTCCTAGGGGGTTATCTGATGTGGGGATGAGCCGTGAGAGCCATTGTGGGACCCCAGAAGAGGATGTTCGGGGTCACTCTGTGCAAAACGAGCTGCACAGTGAGGTAAGTATGATATGTTTATTATTAAAAAAATAAAATAAAACAAACCCTTACAATCACTTTAAGCTTTGATGTGGAAAACCTGGAAGCTGATTGGTTACTATGCACCACTGCGCTAGTTTCTATGTACACCAGCTTTAGTAAATCTCCCCCAATATTTTAGTGTTTTTTTAAAACCTTGTGTTATTTGTATTTGTACTTGTCCATGGAGGCAGCCATATTGGCGCATCACAAATGCAGGTTTTGCTTCATGCTTTGTGAGTCCTACACAATGGTTGTGCTTCATCCCTTCTCCAGGCAACACAAATCTCATTGAAAAAAAAAAGTACTATTTGGCTGATTATCTCAACAGTTTTTAAGCAGGCCAAGTGATAGTAAATCAAAGTGGAAGTAATCCCATGGATTTAAACAGTTAAAAAAAAAAAAGGCATGCCGGAAATGCTAACTGCACATTGGCTGTGCTCTCAGCCAAACTATCAAACCATCCAATGGCTGGTGTCATAACGAATCACATGTGCAGCACCATAGCAGTTGAAGATTAAACAGAGGCAAAGATGGCAGCTTCCTTGGCTGAAAACGATAGGGGAGTTTACTTCCACTTTAAGTGTTTGCTCTCTTTTATGACTGTATGAATTGTTATATTTTATACAAAAAAAAGCAACATGGAAAAGCAAACCCATAAAAATATCACAAAAGAGTCGCAAAAAAACAAAACCCTGTGCTTTGCCACCTTCTCCCTCCTCGCTTCCAATATACTTACCTTCTCTTCAGTCTTCCAATCCGCTGCAGGGTGCAAAATAAAAAACCTAGTACTTCAAGGTATGGACAAGCATGGAGCCATTCCCTTCCTCCCAATGTGTAGTGTTGGGTACCAGTGGCAACAGTTGCTTGGTACCAGCGCTGTCACATGGGGCCAGGAAGACAGTCCTTAAAGGATCACTAAAGGCATTTTTTTTTTTTAAATAACAAACATGTTATACTTACCTCCACTGTGCAGTTCGTTTTGCACAGAGTGGGCCCGAACCTGCTCTTCTGGGGTCCCCCGGTGGCTGTCTCGGCTCTCTCCCGCACGGACTCCACAACTTCATGCGAGCTCCCTCGCATGATGTGGAGTGCTTGCGGGCGCGCTCCCGTGATACAGCTGGCGGCCGTAGCCACTCACTGTATCATTCGGCCCCGCCCCCCAGCACGCTGCATCATTGGATGTGATTGACAGCAGCGCGAGTCAATGGCTGCGCTGCTTTCAATCCATCCACTCTAGCCAATCAACGGCCAGGGTGATCGGCGAAGAGGATGTCGGGGGCGAGCGCGAGACTTTCGAGGGGTCAGGTAAGTAAAACGGGGGGGGGGGGGGGGCTGGGGGAGCCGGCATTGTCAGATGTTTTTTCACCTTAATGCATAGAATCCATTAAGGTGAAAGAACTTTTACCTTTACAACCCCTTTAAGATTTGTAAACTGTAACCGGATGATTGAAGCTTGCACATGGCTTCTTTTTTCTTTTATCTGCTCCAACGGGCAAGGAAAGTGACAGGAAATGACTTATAAGTTGATGCTGTAAATACTAGAAAATCATCATATCATATCATAACACTCATATTTATTTATTTTTTTCAATATGGTTTCACTAGCTGTTTAATTGACCCAAATAAATCCCTCAAAATACACTATGTCCCTTTACAAGGATATTGTATAAAGGATATACCTTTCCTGCTACCAGCACCATGAATACATTGAGTGTTCATTTCCTGGGCCCCCCTGCGGCGCTCACTGGTCCCTCCTGCCAACCTCCATGTCCTGTAGTAATGTGCAAATCAGTGGAAGGAACCAATGAGCACAGCAGGGGGCACAGGAGATTCATACTCCTGAAAGTGATGGTTTTTGCACGGAGCGCAGACTATTTCTCATTAACTTATCAGTGTTTAGTGGAGCGGGTATCAGGAAAGGTAAATATTTACTTATAGGCCCCATGCATACTTGAGCTCAAAAACTCTGCTTTTATATGCGTTTGAGCTTTTTTTTTTTTCTCTGCCAGTGTCCTTGCACATTACAGGCATTTACAGGAGTTTAGTGGCAGAATTATCAAACCATCACTTGTGCCATTCACTGGAGGAGCATCTTGGCAGAAAAAAAGCCTGTGCACCTGAACATAGGTAAACGCGTCTCAGTAACGTTAGGCGCGTTCAGCGCTTGAGCATTTCATTTCAATGGCTATAATTAATTAGTATTCTTGCCACTTAAATGAATAAACAACCAAGTGCTTGACGCTTCTAGATGCATTTGAAAAAGCGTGGCTTAGGAGCTTTTTTGAAGCTGCTTTTCTCCTGCCAGGAGAAAAGGGTATAGAAGAGCCCCGGTGTACATGAAGCCATACAATGCTGTCTTTCTGGCTAATATTACTCCTGTGTAAACCCAGGCTTGTCATAGTGATTTCAGCCTTGGTTCACATAGGAGCGGTGCAGGAAAACGCATACGATTCGGACAGGAATTGCACTGCATTTCTGTTCAAATCACATGCGATTCTTTGCAGTGCGATTTGAGCCCATTCATTTTGTATGGGCTCAAATAGCAAAGGTTTTGGTACTTGGTGAGTACTTGACCGAAAATATCGGTCCTCATAGTTGTGGATAAAAATCCGGTATTGGTGCAACTCATTTGTGTAGATGGAGGAATCTGTTCTTTTTATTTTATTTTTTTATTTTTATTTTTCAGCCTGCTGGCATAACAAAAAAAAAACAAAAAAAACCTACCAGTGTCTGGCTAGCTGTAGATGGATTGGCTATTGTTGCAATTAAAAAAGTCCACCTTTTGCAAAAATAATAATAAATGCACATACAGTATATTTGCAGGAAACAAATGTGCATTTATTATTATTTGCAAATCAGCCTGTAAAGCATTGAAACTGCAATCAGTGGATGACGGGTGCCATGCACAGGCTCCTGACTGCTATATCTATAGCTCTTTATTCGGGTTGAGGTACACACTTTCAGTTAGAGAGCCAGGGGAGGTGATTACTACAAGTCCATTTGCCGCAGTGGCAGATTCATTCATTCACAGATCACTGTGGATGAATGACATGACTGTGCGGGTGGAGAAGAACCCCAGTGCGCTGTCAGGGGTGATGCAGGTTGGAGGGTGACAGCAACTGCAGGGGAGAAAACACACCCCTCCCCCACTCTGACATAGGGTGGAGTGGACCCATATGTTACATGTTACACCCTAAATACCAGTTAGCCTTTGAAGTGGTTTTAAACCCTTTCATATACTCAGGGAAGTGACTGACCTCAGGTAATACACGGAAATTAAACAAATCCTCCTACATAAGTTTTACCTGTTTATCCGCAGTGATCTCTCTTTTACATATATGTTCAAAGTCCAGAGTTTATACAGCTTGGCTGAGCATTCAGAAATCAGAGGGGTGGGGGGCTGTAGTCACACTCTGCAGAGCTTAGTGAGAGCTGAAGAAACACATCCCCCTTCACACAGCCAACAGGAGCATAGCTGAGACTGTCAATCACAGGCTGTGTGCTGGAAATCCCTCACCTTTTTTTGTTTTGGTGTCAGGAAAGCTTGCAGATAGCAGAGGAATGAGGCAGCACACAGAAATAAAGCTTAGTGCTGGGACGTGAGACTAGTACACACCATAGAAGGATATGCTTTGTTCAAGTTCATATCTGAGGTTTACAACCACTTTAAAGTAGAATTCCAGAATGAAGGTAACTAATCATCAAAATGCTCCCTCCCCTCCTTCTGACTAACTTGTGTAAAAAAGATATACCGTATATACTCGAGTATAAGCCGAGATTTTCAGCCTCTTTTTTGAGGCTGAAAGTGCCCCCCTCGGCTTATACTCGAGTCATCGCTGTCTGCCCGCTCGATCAGCGTGTCGAGCAGACAGACAGCGGCCATTCTGATTCAAAAGCCGCGCCTCCGGCTCCGCCTTCGCCTGTGATAGGCGGAACACTGAATTTCCCAGCAGCCTGTGTTCCGCCTATCACGGGCATCCGCTCATCCTCGTACTACGGACGAGGATGATACGACGTCCGTGATAGGCGGAACACAGGCTGCTGGGAAATTCAGTGTTCCGCCTATCACAGGCGAAGGAGGAGGCGCGGCTTTTGAATTTTACAATGGCCGCCGACGAAGAGGGCACGGGACGGAGGCAAGGCAACGCACAGCACGGGACAGGACGGGACGGGACGGGACGGGACGGGACGAAGGCAAGGCACGACACGGGACGGAGGCTCGGGACAAAGGTAGGCTGGACACACACACACACACACACACACACACACACACACACACACACACACACACACACACGGATGGATGGATGGATGGAGACACACACACAGGGATGGATGGATGGATGGAGACACACACACACAGGGATGGATGGATGGATGGAGACACACACACACAGGGATGGATGGATGGATGGATGGAGACACACACACACAGGGATGGATGGATGGATGGATGGAGACACACACACACAGGGATGGATGGATGGATGGACACACACACACACAGGGATGGATGGACGGACACACAGGGATGGACGGACACACAGGGATGGACGGACACACACACAGGGATGGACAGGCATGTCTCACCCTCGGCTTATACACGAGTCAATAAGTTTGCCAGTTTTTTTGGGGGTAAATTGGGGGCCTCGGCTTATATTCGGGTCGGCCTATACTCGAGTATATACGGTATATACTTATTTACAGGCTGCTTCAGTCCAGTCACATGGTCTCACCTGGGTCAGCCAGTTCCCCTACCCCAAACTCGCTCACCCATGTCTGTAGGCCTGGTTTACACCTATGCGTTTTTTTGTGCATTTTCAGTTTTGTGGAGACGCACTACAGTCTATTTAACATGGTTTCCTATGGATGCAGTTCACATCTATGCATTTTATGGAAAGGGTCAGGGACTTTTTTCTGGTTTTTGGTTCCATAGACCTCAATGGATGAAAAGCATGTATTGGAAAAAACGCAAAATGCACCTGCAATATGCAAACTGCAACCTGCATAGGTGTAAATCAGGCCTTATGGACCTTGCTTTGTGCACTGGTATGCAGTAATGTTGGAACAGGAAGGGCCCATCCCCAAACTGTTCCCACAAACTTGGGAGCATGAAATTGTCAAAAATGTCTTGGTATGCTGACCCCTAAAGAGTTCCTTTCACTGGAACTAAGGGGCCAAACCCAACCCCTGAAAAACAGCCCCACACCATAATCCCCCTCCACCAAATAATTTGGACCTGTGCACAAAGCAAGGTCCTTCACCGGCTATACTGCAGCAGGTTGGCTCCCCTGGGCGAACCGCCGTAACTGTACGCTGGCCCTTTAAGACGCTGTAGGAGGCACAAGCGCCTGCACCGTGTGCCCGGCGTGTGCCCGGCGAGCATGATGACTGCCGGGCACCTACGATCGCTTGTCACAGAGCGAGAACCGGGATCTGTGTGTGTAAACACACAAATCCTGGTTCTCTCAGAGGAGAGGAGACAGATTGTGTGTTCATACTAAGTACGAACACTGATCTTTCGCCTTCCCTAGTCAGTCCCATCCCCCTACACTTAGAACACACCTAGGGAACACAGTTAACCCCTTGATCGCCCCCTAGTGTTAACCTCTTCCCTGTCCTGCCAGTGACATATAAATATATATATATATATATATATATATATATATATATATATATATATATATATATATATATTTTTGGATGATTTGTTGGTTGTGATCTTTTGGCTACTTCCTATTGTTCTGCCTAATTGGAGAGGACTGATGTGCTTATTGGTTAATGTAGAATTTCCAGATACAATTTATCTTGAGTATTAGTCGCCCCATCCATGCACTCCAAGCTGACGTGAGTGAACTATATGGATCATTAATAGCGTGCTGCTCCAGTTCTCTGTGTGCCGAGGTTGAAGTGAGAGGCAGCTCATGCTTATCTGTAGTATATCACTGAAGGGAATATAAAAATTTCAAGCTCCACTTTATATAGTGATAGCGAGATGTCACAATCTCTTAAGTTTTCAGACTGTCCAAAAACTTCCAATATTTCCTAGCAGGTGAGGCACAGCCATTCATCTCTCATTGTTCTTCATTTCATGAAGTGTAATTTCACGCTTCACGCTCTGCGCAATGAGGAGAACGCTGTTCAGCAGTTTTGGTAGTGAGCGCTCACACTTTTACTGCCTAATGGCGAGCCTGTTTAAACTTCTCTATAAATTTTCCCCGTCTCAAAAGTTTGTTATTGAACTGTTACACAAACCGATCGTTTACTTCTTCTATAGAATTTTACAGAACAACCTCGCTATGGTCGTGGGTGCTGGGAAGCAACATCTGAATTCGCCATTGTAGAAAATCGGACCTGATGGCAGGATGTAAGGGAAAGGGATTTTTAATAACGTGAAGAATGTTATGGCTTAGCAAAGGTAGAGTTCTTCTTTAATGCTAAGTTTAGACTTGCATCTAGACGCTGCACCTCTAAAAGCAATCTAGGTTCAGATTTTTTTCCAGAGACATTTGACAGGCTGCGAGGACGCGATGGAACACTCCTGTTTTAACCCCCTAATTGCCGCACCGACATGCTACAACAACGTTCATTGCACGTAGTTGCAACACTTCCCTATTTACTTGAATTGGTTGCATTCCGAATGTCCTCTGAATGCGTCAAGTTTTTTCCACATGCCGTATGATAATTAAGGAGTAGTGGTTGGGGGTGCTAACAGCACGGCTAAACAATGTGTTTTGTATGCCCCCCCCCCCCCCCTTTATGAGCTATAAAGCCTAAAGTGTTACTAAACCCAGAATGCTGCATTCACTATATCTGGTCTCCCACAGTACACAGAACATGGAAATGCAATTATTTTAGTAAATATAAACTAATAAATACCCTTTCTCATCAGCAGTATGTAGCAGTCTTGTGACTTCTATCAGTTTCCAGTCAAGCAATGGTTAAAGCTTGAAAGAGGATTTTTCTGACTGTCCTATGAGACTGCAATACTCCCGACCCTCTGTCTGGACAGTGTTGATTGGCCCTGTGCTGATCACATGCACCCTTTTAAGAAAAAAAAAAAAAACCTCTCTAGCAATACACACCAAACTGAGCATGTGCAGCCTGACTCCATAGGCTTTGTGTTATCAGGGGACAGTAGAAGAAGGGGAGGATAAGTGAAGACAGGATCAAACAGCCTTTTTAAACAATGTGGAGGATTAACTCCTTAGGTTCAACAGTGAGTATAACAAGCATAATTTACTGCATATACAGACTAATTCTACTGTTGTGGGTTTAGTAACACTTTAAACAGTACCTTCAGACCCCCCCCCCCCCATCCTACTTGTGATGTCATCGCAAGGCCTGCCGGCTCTTCTGGGTTCAGCTGGTGGGGCCTCGCAATGAGGTGCCGCTGTTTCTTAAAAAAAAAATAAAAATAAAAAAAAAGTAAATGAACAAAAAAAAGGAAAAAACTGTTATATAATTATTTACTACATTAAATCAGGGGTTGACAAATTTGTTTGGAATCTGGGAGCCAGCTAAAAAAGTTAGGAGCCAGGTCCGTGACGGCGATCTGGACCTGTCCCTGGCCTGACATGGAGACAAGTGAGGGGAAGATAGCCTCCAGCCCCCCCATATGAGATCACCTCTCATTGGACACACCGCTTGAGTGCTAAATGGCCGCTGTGATTGGCCATTTAGCATGATCTGTGATTTGCTGTATCCAAGGGACACGGCCAACACAGAACTTCCCCGATGTGCGCCCATGGCGGCGTTCAGAGGGGAAGTAAACAGGAGGATGTCCAGGGACGCCCTCCCGGCAATTGGTGTCCGTGCTGTAGACATCTTTTGTCTATAGCGCGGGCACGAAGTGGTTAACAAAAGAATGTGACTTTTATTTCCGCCATGTTCCCGCTTCTTAACGTCATATCCCCGCTAAGGGTTAGATCAGGTCCGCCTGAAAAACTGACAGGTGAACCTGATCAGACAGCCCTTGTGAAAGGGGTCAAGCAGGGAGGATTACAAATAATATTTTTTTTTTCCCTTAATTAAAATAATTTTTTTTACTTTTTACAAAAAAAAAAAAAAAAAAATAATTAAATTATATATATATATATATATATATATATATATATATATATATATATATATATATATATATATATATAATATTTATTATTATTTTTTTTTTTTTTGTAAAAAGTAAAAAAAAATATTTTAATTAGGGGAAGGAAATGGGCGGGCAGTGAAAAACAGTCAGGGAGCTTCACTCCATTAGGAATTATCATTATTGGAATAGGGTGTAATTTCTACATCCACCACAAGATGGCGCCAGACTACCGAAAGATTTTAGTAGGCCGCAAAGCCGCGGCCTCAATTACTGGCCGGCGCGGCACGATGGAATTGCGCGGCGGAGTTCGGGGTCCAAATGGAGACAGGATACCCCAGCAGCGTTGCCCCAGTCGCCAGGACACGAAATCTAGGCGCAAATGCGACCTGGCGACCGGGGTTTGTCGAGCCCTGCATTAAATTATTACATTTACTAAAAAAGCGTCCTTGAAATTCTCTTTCCTATACTCCCCTTGGATACCCCCGCAGCTGTGATCTTCCAGTGCTGGAGGGGCTATAATACGAGCCATTGGACCTGTCATAGTACTCATCAAAAAGCGTCAACTATGGCCGCCCTTTCTGACCCCCCCAATCATTATAGTCATACTGTGCCTTCCTGGCAATGAAAAGTAGAGGATCATCAGGTGAAGGAAAGGTCCACCTCCACCATTTATAAATCATAAATATTACAGTTTCTATGAATCAAATTGAGGGGCAGAGAAGAGGAGTGCCTCTGACAGGTCCAGCGGTCTGTATTAACCCTCAGAGCACCGGAGGATCACGGCTGTAATGGATATTGGGGGACTAAAGGAAAAAAGATTTCAACAAACATAAGTGCGTAAGAAAAAAATATTATATATATAAATATATATTTCCCTAAACAAAAAGTTTTTTACCCCAACACTTCATATTCCTGATATGTGGCTGCTGTACCATGTACTTGTATGAAAAACCTGTTCTCTTTCTTTGTATTGCTTACTATATGTGAAATTCCTGGTGTTCCTGCTAGTCCTGCTGCTTTCCTTTTAAAAACTGACCACACTAAGCAGGAGAGCACACCATAGTCCATTCTCTAGCTATGCTGGGAACTCAGTGTACTCTCCCCTGCTCTTCACAGCCATTCACTGGGAAGATCAGCGTGCTGCTGTATCTCCTTCCCTACTATATGCAGCTGAGAACAGAGGGAATGTGATCACTTATAAAAAAGGGATTTATAATTTTATTTTTTAGTTTTTTTTTAATATCTATACAAACATGTTTTGCCTTTCATTTCTATTTTTAAACTGAATGGGTTGATTTACAAGGTAATCGTTTACAATGACTTTAAGCTTCGAGCAGATGAGAGTGAATGTGGAGTGAAAAACATAGGGCAAAGCAGAAGGACATGAAATACATTGTTGATTGTTCTGGGGCCTGTAGCCGTATGACAAATGACACCTGCTCCAAGCTCCATGCTATCGTGTTTGACAAACATCATTATTCCCTGTCCAGAGTACACAAGATTTTCTAAAATTAGAAATCACAAACGGAAAGATACTTTACGGGAGGTTGATTTCCGTATTGTTCTTTTGTAACGGGTTTCAAAAACATATGTACCTTCCTTAGTCAGGAGAACCGATGTAGCGTGATTAAAGAACAGCTGCAGATACATATATAGGCTTTGGGGTAGTCTCTCTTACTTTCGGTCTCGTGTTTATTATACAGTGGGTATAGAAAATAAAAATAATAAAAATAATCCCATTTTGTTGCTTTTGCAGCCTGAAATGAAGACAGACACTGTTTTTGTTTTATCCAGCTGTATTTGCTCAGTACAATTTATAACATCTAAGTGAAAGATAGAACAAACATGTCAGAAACAAAATAAAAACAATTCAAAAACAGAATCATTGAGTTGGAAAAAGGATCCCCCCCTTTCTAAAGATGACTTGTAAACTCAAACAGGTGTCGCTAATCACCTTCCCAATGGCACACAAAGCCATTTGACTTTCAACTGGGATCAGCTGTGGACATTTTGATTAGCTCAGTATGAAAAGAGCTTTACTGGAGCATTTCAGTCTCTTGTAGTGCAGAGAATGAGTGGCAAGACACTGTCACGGGATCTCCGGGATAAAGTTGTGGACAGGCACAAGTGAGAAGATGGATACAAAAACATTTCAAAGGCTTCATCAATTCCTAGAAGCACAGTGAAGGCTTTTATTAAGAAGTGGAAGGTATTTGGTACAAGACAAGACCCTCCCTGGATCAGGACGGCGCTCCAAACTGGATGAAAGAGCCAGGAGGAAACTGGTCAGAGAGGCTACCAAGAGGCCTACAGCAACTCTGAAGCAGTTGTAGGAATTTATGACAAAGAGTGGTCATTGTGTGCATGTGACAACAACATCACAAATTCTCCACAAATGTGGCTTGTATGGAAGGGATGCAAGAAAAACACTACTCCTCAAGAAAGGCCACATGCAGTCATGTCTGAGCTTTGACAAAAAGCACCTTGAAGATTCTGAGGCCACGTGGAAAAATGTGTTATGGTCAGATGAGACTAAAATTGAATTATTTGGCCTGAACACCAAATGCTATGTCTCCCTGAAATCCAGTAGAGCTCACCATCCAAATAACACTATTCCTACAGTAAAGCATGGAGGTGGTAATATCCTGTTATGGGGTATTGCTCTGCAGCAGGGACTGGAGCACTTGTCAGGATAGAAGGAAAAATGGATGGGTCAAGATACCGTCAAATTCTTTTTTTTGTTTACAAACTTTTTTTATTTGTTATAAAGTGGTGGTACAAAAAAAATAATCGCACATTAAGAGAAATGCAACTTAGAAAATGTTATACAGTACAGAATTAAAGTACAATTTAAGTAAAGGAAACCCTGCGCTAGGTTTGTTAAGAACAAAACATAAGAGAAAAAAAAGGAGCATACTGTAATAGTAATATTAAAGATGAACTGCAGTCTGCTCACATAATTTGTAATAAAAACATATTTGCCATTCTGAAGCTTCACTCCAACCACTTTGCATATTATTTTATATACTGTGATTCTTTACTTGCCAAATATGCTGCAGAAATCTCCCTCCACTGAATCTGGCTGCATCCATTTTAACTGTGGGCAGCTGAAGCTGCTGCCTGTTCACTTATTGGATTTACACAGACACACAGAGGCACACATCCAGCTCTTTAGCCCTGCAGCTCTCACTGGCACTCTTATGACTCATCCACCCGCCCTTCCTGGCAAACTTTCATGAGAGAGAGCTGTGCATGATGTCATAAGCCTAGGCTTTTTACCAGACAAGAAACAGGAAGTGGGCTGTATAATGTATTTGCTGGCAGAAAAAAATGTACTATCCAAAGTTAAAACAACAAGGGCAGAAGATTTAATGGAAAGATGAAAAAATGACTGAAGGTCTGCTTTAAGGGTTAATTGCCATATACATATTGGCGTATTAGATAACTCTCTGAAGTTCAGTTGATAATAAGGAACCGAATGGGTAGAAGTAGTTATTCAAAGGCCGAAATAGTACATCAGAATGTGTGAACCAGGAATCCCATTTTTTTTTTTTAGAGATGCATGGTATTATATAGTGCGTGGAATATTTTTTCCATGAGATTGATAGTATTTATTCTTGTTTTCAGATGGAATGGGCGATGAACATGGAATGATGATTTGGATTGGGTATGATAGGCAATACGCCAATGTATGGCAACACTCATCGTGTGTATAAGTCTCATATGAGGGATAAAAACCCTTATGATAGGTGCGAATAATTAACAATTAGGAAGCAAGAGGTGTATATCGGTACCTGAAATACTAGAGGTAATATCTTTCTATTGTCTCAGTATTTGTGAAATTTTTTTCACAATCCCAAAAAATATGTGAGAAGGAGCCTGGGGATGTACACCCTCTAAAACATGTTTGGGGTACTATGGGGGAAAATACCATCAAATTCCTCAGGAAAATCTGCTGCCTTCTGCCAGAACATTGTCAATGGGAAGAAGGTTTACCTTCCATCATCAACTGACCATGACTCAAAGCACACAGCAAAAATGACCACACAGTGGTTGAAGGAGAAAATGGTGAATGTCCTTTTATGGCCTAGTCAGAGCCCAGACTTAAACCCCATTGAAAAACTGTGGAATAGCTTGAAGACTGTAGTCCGCAAATGGTCACCATCAAATTTAACTGAACTTGAGCAGTTCTGCAAAGAAGAGTGGGCAAATATTGCAAGTCTAGATGTGCAAAGTTAGTAGAGACATATCCCAACAGACTAAAGGTTGTAATTAAAGCAAAAGGTATTTTAACAAAATATGGACATGAGGGGGTGATCCTTTTTCCAACTCAATGACTCTGTTTTTGAATTGTTTTTATTTTTTTTCTGACATGTTAATGTTTATATCTTTCACTTACAAATTGCACTGAGTAAATACAGCTGCGTAAAACAAAAAACTGTGTATGTCTTCATTTCAGACTGCAAAGCAACAAAATTTGGTTATTTTAAAGCGAGGTGATTATTTTCTATACCCATTGTATGTTACCTTTCTATGTATTACACACTCATCATCCTCTACACATCAGCTGAAATTGTTGTCGATTTGGGGGTAACTGCACTGGCTACAGAAAGGGAGAAAAAGATTACCCAGCTGGAGAAACTGACACATGTCTGTAATGTTTCATATTGGCAGCTCTGAGAATGCCCTGATTTAAAGTGTCTGTTAACCCTCCAAAAATAAAAATATTGATCCTGTTTCTTTAAATCATGTTATACAGCACAGTGCTTGTGCTGTGTCAATTGGCCCCCTGTAACACCTGTAAAACCTGGTTTATCCTGCCAGTTTCTCCCGTCCCTTTGTAAACTGACCACGTTTTATCATGGCCGCTGAGCCCTGACACCGTGCTCAGTTTACGTGCCTCTGTCATCTGCAGCCCTGCTCTCCTCTCTGCTCCTGTGTCCTCCTCCCCCCTCCACTCCCTGCCTGTCAGCTCTGTGTGTGAGCCCCCCTCCTATTCTATCACAGTTCCGAGCAGTACACACATTACTGCTCCCAGTCACTGCCAGCCCCTCTGCTAGGATTACGTTGGGCAGTCAGGTGACCGCTGATCGGGGATAAGAAAAACTGTATTTAAGAAGAATTTTAGAAAATTGCATATAGTATATACAACATGTAATCCTAGAAGAGGGGCTGGCAGTGGCTGTGTGCACTGCTGTAGCAACCCCTTTAAGAATTGGGTGTCAGAGGGTGGGGTTTAGACAAATAAGTGAACTAATTGTTGATACAAAAAATTTTATTGATTCAAAATGCCTTCATTGGCTGGCACGGGATGACGTCACTCCTGCACATTTGCAGAACTGCAGTCATCTATGCACACGCTGTGCCAAGAGGTAAACTTAGCTGTGGGCCTTTGGCATCCTCATGTGCAGGTCAGCACTATTAGCTCTACATTGTACTTGATAACATCAGCGTGTGACCACTGGCTGGGGCGTCTCAGATAGAGGACGGGGCGCACAGATGAAAGGAGTCTCCCAGAGTAAGGATGAAGGTAAAGTAAAGTATTTTCTCTACCCTAATGCCCTGTACACACAGTCAGACTTTCCAACTGAAAATGTGTGATTGGATTGTGTTGTCGGAAATTCCGATTGTGTGTGGGCTCCATCTGACTTTTTCCATCGGAATTTCTGACACACAAAGTTTGAGATCTGGATCTAAAATTTTCTGACAACAAAATGCGAATGTTTAAATTCTGATCGTGTGTAGGCCTCTCTGGAAGGGAATTTATTTTTCCTGCCTGGAGTGGAACTTTAACTTTAAATTCAGCCTCCCATGCTACAAAGTGAATAAGAGCGGCAGCAGGCGGGGGTATCAGGCCTTTACTGTTATGAAAGAGGAAGTAAACCCTGATGAGTTTACTTCCTCTTTTTTTCCCTGCAAAGGTAAAGCATAATGGACTACTATGCATCGCACAGTAGCTCATTATGTGTCACTTACCTGACACAGGAGCCAGCGAAGTCGCCGCTGATCCCTGTAGTCCGCCGCATCCATGTTGCTGGTGGCGTCTCGCAGCTCCGACGAATCACAGCGGCGAAGCCGCGATGACGTCACTCCCGCGCATGCGCACGGGAGTCGCGTCTCGCAGCTCCGCCACTGCCACTCGGCGAAGCCGCGATGACGTCACTCCCGCGCATGCGCACGGGAGTCGACAAATTAGGCAAATCCATTCATGGATTTGCCGCATTTAGTGCGCCTGCGCGCCGCTGTCTACGGCGCATGCGCCGTAGACAGCGGTGCCCATTTTTGGGCAAATATCTCCTAAACCATATAGGTTTAGGAGATATTGCTTGGACCTACAGGTAAGCCTTAATCTAGGCTTACCTGTAGGTCCAAGTTGTTTGGAAGGGTTTACTTCCTTTTGAAGAAACTACAGGTAGTCCAAGTGTGAATGGTTCTCTTTACAAATACCGCAGTAATCACCGCCATGACTTACTATAGGAATCCTATACTCACTATGTCCTTTACTTTACTACTATCTATCTTCTAGAGATCTGAAATCTTTTTTTTTTTCTCTTGTTTTTCTGTCAAATCTTAACATTTCTTGACCTTCCCAGCAGCTTGAAATATCTATAGTTATATTTAACTACAATGGGAGTACTTGGATTGTAAAAGCTATTATTTATATACTGCTACGGAGACTGTTATCTTGATTATTTAGGACTTGGGGGGGGTTTACCACTGAGCTGTATCCTTTTTTTCCTTTCTATCTTGAAACAGATGAGAACAGTCTACAGTTATATTAACAGTTGTGACTGTTTTGTGTCTGGTTGCCTTAAGAGGAACTGGGGGCAAAATATCAAGTCACATACATGATTAAAGTGCTATTAAACCCAAAAACATATTATATTGCAGCTTACCAATCCTTAGATGTGAAGGCTACATTCATTTTTAAAGTGGTTCTAAAGCCTTAAAGTGTTACTAAACGCAGGACCCATGCATTCACTATATCTGGTCTCCCATAGTACACAGAACATGGAAATGCAATTATTTTAGTAAATATAAACTGCTAAATACCTTTTCTCATCAGGAGTTTATAGCAGCCTTGTGACTTCTATCGGCTCCTAGTAAAGCTTGTAGGAGGAGTTTTCATTCTCTCCTGATCCTCTGTCTGGACATGACTTGGCAGTGCTGATTGGCCCTCTGCTGGTCCCAAAAAAAAAAAAAAAACTCTAACAATACACACCAAACTGAGCATGTGCAGCCTGTCCCCTGGCTCTGTAAATTGCGGGTTATTTTTTGGAGACATGGGAAAAAGAGGAGGTTTAGAGAGATAGGATCAAACAACCTTGATACACAATGCAAAGGATTAACCCCTAAGGTTCCACAGAGAGTATAACAAGCATGCTTTACTGCAAATACTGATTGATTTTACTGTTGTGGGTTTAGTAACACTTTAAAGAGGAAGTAAACTCTCCCACTCTGATGCTTCTTTTCATTTAGTCCATTACACTAAGTAATTATCAAACTATAGCCACTGTAATCCAGCCCAAATCACATATTACTTACTGTTTAAAGAAACTTTAAAAAACTTGTTTCCAGGGGTTAGCCAGCGCCATCTTAAGTATTGTTTTCTGAGTCCACAGTGGAGTGTATTTCCGCCCTTACATTGAGCACTTCCTGTACTGTTAACCAAGCCTCCTTCTCAATCCAACGTTTCTATGGCAACCCTGCTTCCCTGTTCATAGCTGACTTGTTTATTTCATAGTATTTACTTGTGCTGATTACCTAGTGTTTGCCTGTATGAGTCCTATCAGCTTCAGCTGATAAGACTGCAGTACTGCTGTCCCATTCCCTGATTTACACTGTATGTGAGGTTACAAGGTCACATGGTGTGTAAAAGGAAGCTCTGAGTGATTAGCAGCCTGCTGGGAGTTCAGTGTTGTGCCGTAGGAAGTCCTGATAACAGATAGATAAGACATAGTGAGTGTGCCGTAAGTCAGGGGAGATCTGGGCATGTTCAGTGACATAATTCTAAAGAACAAAAAGGATTACAACAATACTAAGCAAGTAAGGAGATATCTACAAGAAATGTTCATTAGGGTTTTTAATGCTTACCTGTAGATCCAAGAAATATCTCCCAAACCTATACGGTTTAGGAGATATTTGCCCGAAGACAGGCACCACTATCTACGGCGCATGCGCCGTAGACAGCGGCGCACTGGCGCACTGAGCGGGGCATTGGCGATGACGACGATGCCGCGCGCATGCGTGGGAGTGACGTCATCGCTGCTCCAGCGAATCACAGCGCCGGAGCAGCAAGACCCACGGAGACCCACCAAGAAGATGGACACTCGAAACTACAGGGGACAGCGGTGACTTCGCTGGCTCCTGTGTCAGGTAAGTGACACATAATGGACTACTATGCGATGCATAGTAGTCCATTATGCTTTGCCTTTGCAGGGAATGAAAGAGGAAGTAAACTCATCAGGGTTTACTTCCTCTTTAAGGTTTTGCACCTTAATGCACTAAGGTGAAAACCCTTCTTTGCTGCAGAATCCCTCCCAGCCGCCCATTTTATACTTACCTGAGCTTGATCTGATCCAGCAATGTGTACGCTCGCCAATGTCTCCCTCCTCCCTGGATAGACTGATAGCAGCAGGAGCCAATATCACTCCAATGCTGTGCCAAGCGAGCGGGGCCGAGCCACCTGTTCTTTCTCAGTGGGCACAGACAGGGTGGCTTGGGGGTGAGCCCACATGGGTGCCCCGTTCCTTGCCAGTTTCCTTGCGCTGCCCTTGCGATCTGCAATGGATGCCAGTGCAAAGTTAGCGACACTACAAACGCAGTGTGTTTGCCCGCACTGAATCACATAGTACAAAAGCAACATGCGATCTGGCTCACTGCATTTTCGAAAGTAGTGCATGCACTAATATTGGTGTGGTGCGATTTCAGCGCATTGAAAATGAATGGGGCTGAAATATAACTGCACAGAACTCATGTGAATTACACAGGAACTGCACAGTGTTGAATGGGCTCTAACAGTTTTTTTTCTATAAAAAATAAAATAAAACATTTAGGGCTAATTCACATCCGAACAGGGTGTGGAAAACTCTGTGTTTCATGCGCATTTCCTGCACCGCATTCAAAAAGCACTGCACTTTGTGAGCTGCAACAGGTGCCAGTCACCCCAAATGCAGTTTTCCTGCACTAGATTGCATGGTACTGTAGTAAAATGTGATCCGGTTGCTGTACGTTTTGTAAAGTATTGCCTTCACTACTTTTGATGCGGTCCGGTGCAATTTCATCCCATTCAAATGAATAGGATGAAGCGGCACTGCACCCAGATTGCATGTGAATCGCACAGGAACTCGCAGTGTGTTCCTGTGCAATTCATGGTGTGAACCAGCCTTTAAACCATCTGAATAAAAACTAAAAGTTGTAGGCACGCTTGGCAAGGTTATATGGTCTCTGCCAACCTCTGTAAATGTTACTTTTGTTGGACAGCAAATGCAAGAGTAGTGAATTTTTACTTGAATCGTGGTTTGCTTTGTGTATTTTTTCTAGATCTGTGCAGTAATCCAGTGTGAGACTTTCTATCCCTCTGTTTTGGACCTTCCTGTAATAAAGACCGGTCACTGCTGCTCTCTCTCATTGTGCAGGGTGATTGGTCTTGTATCCGCCCCCCTCCTGTTTTCTGCAGGCAGCCTGTAGTGGATGGGTCTGGTAAGGCCCTCCCACAGCTCTGCTCTCTGCATAGACTATTTGCAGGGCACTAATGATGTCACAGTTTTTTTTTTACAGGGCAATAGCTGGCTTTGCAAAGGCATTTAGTTGATTTTATATCCTCTGTGGCTATTGAGGAATATATTTCAAGGAAAGCTTTTGTGCCTGGAATTCAGCTATAACAAAAGTGTAATTTTCCGATAAATAAAAACAAATTGTTGAATTCCCCACCGCCAACAAACTGATATAAACCATCTTTGGAGGTACTTATTCGGAGTGACTTGTTTAAAAACATTTTGCTTTCTTGAGTATACTTAGCGGTGGAAGTTGTTGTCTAATGCTTCCCACTTTGCATGTTTCATTACAGTTTGAACAAGGATTATTGTTTAGCAATTTCTCAGGGAAGTCGTTTGAAACATTTACTCCTGATTCCCAATTAAATGAATCCTAGTTAAAAAAAACGTTCGGCAGGCTCCTCTAAATTCTCACACGCTGATGGTTATTGTTTACATTGTAAAGATATTTCATCTTAAAGACTCGCCGCAAGACTGCAAATATGGTGTTTATTCACAATTCAATTACTGTACCTTGGCTCCAAGAGATGAGTATGTTTGTGTACACTAGAGAAAGTGGTTTTATGTCGCCTCTAAGTCAAGGTTCGGGTTTTAGTTGTGACCACCAAGCTAAGGCCGGCCATAGACAGTGCGATTTTCTTTCCAGCAACCATGGTCTCTGTTGATGGCGGAATCTCTTTCGCGGAACCATTGCGTTCTCTTGATGGGGGAAGTCGCCCCCACCAGTAGAACACAGTGATAACAGTTCTATTCTATTCTATTGGTTTAACTGGATGGCCTGTTGGTTGAACCTGATGGACTTGTGTCTTTTTTCAACCGGACTAACTATTTAGCTGTGTAATAATCGTGTGTAAAGTCCGACAGACTGGTTGTACCTAAGTTGATTGATGGATTAACTTGGGTACATTCAGCCTTCCCATACATAGTTCGAATGTCAGCCACTTTCTGCTGAACCGGCCGAGATTTGAATTATCTATGGCCGGCTTAAGCCTATCAGCCGTTTGCAGTAAGATCCTGGCCGAAAAATAGTCGCCACAAGGCTCTTTGTTTCACTTCGTTATTATGGGCTTGAGTTGATGGGCTTTGGGCTTGAGGTAATGAAATCAGTTTGACAAGCTTCTGGGATCATTCAGATTTCTTTTTTTTTGTCAGGTGCCTGTGACCTACAGTTGACTTCCTTCTGACCAACATTTGACCTGCTTCAAGCAGGTTTGGCATTTCCATAGACTTGCATCTAACGTGAATTTTTTTTTTTGACATAGGCCCTGAGGAATAATTTAAGCAAGCCATGGGTTGCAGGAAAGAAAATTGCTTGACCCTCCCATCAACACAGTCAGTGTTGGTGGGGGAATCCCTGTGACAGTGGGGAGCCTTCCCTTCTGGCAGAACAGAACAGAATGATTACTGCTGTCGGGTATAGTCACCGGCAGTAATCACATGCCAACAATCTAATAGGCTGGTTGTACTGAAGTTAAGTCAATAGATCAACTTTAGTACAACTAGCCCCCCCCCCCCCCCCCCCCCATAGATAGGTAGAATCTCGACTTGTCCCTTCTGAACCGGCTGAGATTTTATCCATCTATGGCTTTCCTAAAGTAAAACTATAGGCTTTTTTTTTCTTTTTTAGAGGGGTGTAACCCATCAGATTTTTTTTCCCTGCCATCTGTGTCCCAGTTCGGAGATTTTCCTTTTCTTTTTTGTCCCATTGCCAAACAAGAATTGAGAGGAAATCCCTGCAAATTAAGGGGACCCCCAGGTCACCAGAACTAGTGTCCCCATTGGAAAATTTCCTCTAATACTTTTCTGGGGACAACTCAAAATTTTGGATTTTCTTTACTTTTACTTTCAATAATAATGGTAAACAGAACAAATAGGGTGAATTTCCTTAAAGCGGTTGTATACAGTTTTTTTTTTACTTTTACCTACAGGTAAGCCTATAATAAGGCTTATCTCTAGGTAAAAAAAAATCTCCTAAACCTGTATGGTTTAGGAGATATTCCCCTGGCAATGAGCTGCTGACTGCAGCGGCGCATGCGCACAGGGGATTCTCGGCTGAAAGCCCGGCAGACGCCGGCCCCTGCCAGAAAGAAATCTCCCGTGCATATGCGCTGGAGTGACGATATCGCTGCTCCGGCCACTCACAGCGCAGGAGCCGTGATATCGGGAAGACACGCTGAGGGAACATGTCAGTTCCCTCGGCGTGTATCGGGCGAGATGTCGGGGCCTCATTCTAAGGTAAGTATTTCATAATGAGCTAATATGCAGTGCATACTAGCTCACTATGCCTTTTCCCTTGCAGGTATGAAAAAATAAAAAATAAATGTCAGCAGGTTTACTACTGCTTTAACATTCTGCCACTGGGCACTGAAGACCAGTGAAGAACTGGCTTGGGTGAAGACGGCATTGGATCCTTATTAGGGTTGGAGACTGTGCTGGACTGACTTGATCAGTCACTGGTCGTAAATGGGTATAAACGTGGGTGAGTAGAAAGAAATCCCTTCCACTGGTTTGTGCCTAGATGGTGGTGGTGAGCCCTCTTAGGGACAGAGGGCTGTTTCCTTCTGGTATGGCCTTAAGCCCTGTACACACGGTCAGAGAATCTGTCGGAATGCGTCTTATCGGACCGTGTCGTCAGATAATCCGACTGTGTGTGGTATGCATCGGACTGATTCCGTCCGACCCAATTTTCCAACATGTTGGAAATAGTTCCCGACCAACTGGGCCGGTCAGACCTAATCCGATCATGTGTATAGCATGTTGATCAGACCAAGTGCCACGCATGCTCAGATCAAATTCCTACATCAAAGCTATTGGCTACTAGCCTGATACTAGTCCCATCGTAACGAAATTACGTCATCACGTTCTGAAAGATTGGATTTTTCGCCAACTTGGCCCCGACCGTGTGTATGCAACAGTTTCGGACACAATCCATCGGACTAAATCCGACGGACAAAATCCGACGGATTTGGTTGGCAAAATCTCTGACCGTGTGTACAGGGGCTAAGAGTCATCCTGCATATAGACTTGGAAAGGTCAGTAGAAAGGAGCTCCTGGTGTCCAATTATAAAAGGCATTATGACCTTTGTGCACATGTGGTTGTGGGGTGGGGAATGCCCTGGCCACAATGATTGGCCCAGTACAGGTGACTGCTTCCAGGTGGGCTTGCCTAGGTGGGTTTGGACTAGGATTAGAATGCGCCTGAGCTCATCTCCACTCATTGTCTTTTGTAGACTGCTGCTTTATTTTCATCTAAATTCTTTTTGTTAGTTTGGAGCTAAGCCCAAAGAGGAAAAAAGAAAAACTCTCTAAGAATCTTTTTTTTTTCTTTCGGATACGTCACAAATTCATTGCCAAGTAACGTATTCATTTGCTAGAAATAGCAGCTTCATTGCAAATCCAGTGCAGTGTTTACGGCTATGTAGTAACTATTTAAAGCTGGTCATAAAACGTGACAGAGTTCTTATAATTTACATCAGAGCCAGCCAGAGCCACGTATTCCCGGAGTGTTTCCACGCTCCGATTCACAATGATTCATATTCATTAATAAAATATGGTATTAATATTTCATATCACGTCATAGAAATACTCATTATTACTGGTTACAAAGTGGGATTAAATTGACACGGGAGATTCCCTTTACTCTGCGCCCTGTCCTCTCCAGCAGTTCATAAATGACATCCTCAGTAAATGTTAGTTTTTAATGTTTTGCCCTTGCGGTAATTAGAATTATGGATGTATTGATATACGATGCAACGCACGAGTCACGGCTTGTATACTACTGATTGCAATGTGTTTGTATTGCAGCATGGCAAATTGTCTGCGGTATTTGTAGACTTTAAAATGAGAACCTAAGGCACATTTAAAGCATTCTTTTAAGTCAGCTTGTTGAAAAATACTGTAAAATGCTTATAGTACCTAGAGTCTCTTTTTCATCCCACAATACCCTGGACATAAAAAGTATTGAAACATAAGACAACTAGGTAACTAACGTTCTCTTCCTCTTCTTTGGCTGAAAAGCAGACAATCACAGCCAGTAAAAATGGAGAAGGGGGCGGGGCTGAGCCGCTCTGTTGTGTCCATATAGCGAGCTCGGGAGCGAGCACACACAAGTGCCCCATAGCAAGTGACTTTCTCTGGGAGGAACTCAGCAAGGGGGAGGAGTCATGAGCACCGTCCGTCAGGAGACCCGAGAAGATAGGGTTCGGGGCTGCTCTGTGCAAAACTATTGCGTAGAGCAGGTAAGTATAATATGTTTGTTATTTTTTTTTTTTTTATATCTTTGATAAATATACCTATATCAATAAATTAAAAAATGTGCATTTATTACATTTTTTTTTAGTGATGCACCGAAATTTTGGTCACTGAAAATTATCGACCGAAAATAGGGTTTTCAGCGTTGTGCAGAAAGAAAGCAATTTTGCCTTGCTTATGGTGTGTTTTTCATGGGTCATGTAAATGCATCAAAAACACAACACGGGTGCATTTTTGATGCATTTTTAATGCATTTCAATGGGGAGGTGCATTGTGGTGTGGTTTGACAAATATGCGCCAAAAATGCAGCAAGCAGGATCTTTAGCACCACTTCAAAAGTTGCCGATAATGGCTGACAATAAATTAATATTCATGATATTAATTCAATTTTATTTATTACAATTATGTATAAATATATATTAGAGCTGCATGATTAATCGCTAAAGAATCAAGATCGCGATTCTACCCCCCTCCCGATCTTAACACAGCATTTTCCCGATTCAGTGCAGAGTTCTCTACTCACTGCTGACAGCTGTCAAAAAAAAAACAGGCAGCCTGCCAAGTTTATGACAACATTGCTTAGACGGAGATAAAGAGATACATGGTAACACTTATACCCCGTACACATGGTCGGACTGTGCAATCGGATCGTGTTGTCGGAAAATCCGATCGTGTGTGGGCTCCATCAGACTTTTTCCGTCGGAAAACACAGAAAGTTTGAGAGCTGGAACTAAAATTTTCCGACAACAAAATCTGATTGTTTAAATTACGATCGTGTGTAGACCCTTCCAACGGACAAAGTGCCACGCATGCTCAGAATAAATAAACGAGACGAAAGCCATTGGCTACTGGCCCGTTTATAGTCCCGTCGTACGCGTTCTACGCCACCGTGTTCAGAACGATCAGATTTTCCGTCAACTTTGTGCGACTGCGTGTATGTTAGACAAGTTTGGGCCAAAATCCGTCGGAAAAAATCCGATGGATTTTGTTGTTGGAAAGTCTGACCGTGTGTACGTTGCATTAGGCCTCATGTACACTGCTGCTGCTAAACAGACGTTTAGGAGCAGTTGGGCATTTTTTTCAACTGCTCCTGAACTCTCCTCTATGTTATCTTATTGGTACATGTACACAGGGTCCTTTCTAGGCAGTTGCATTTAGATTATTTTTTTGGAAAGTAAAAAAATCCGTTCAGATGCTGACTTTAGAGGCATTTCATGCGCCAAACGCTTCTAAATGCATTTACACTCATTTTTTATTTTAACCTATTTTGAAAAAAATAAAAAAAAGTATGTTTTTTTTCAAACGCTTCTAAGCGCAATACGCAGATAAACACGGCATGTAAACGTGGCAAAATGGACGTTGGTTACTATCTGTCAAGTTAAATCGTTCAGGAGAGGTTATAAAAACGTCTCGTGTGCATTAAGCCTTAGACCCCTTTCACATGGATGATCCTTTCAGGTCTGCCTGTCAGTTTTTTAGGTGGACCTGAACGGATATTCCATAGCGGTCTATGGAGGGACGGATGTCAGCGGTGACATGTCCGCTCTGATCCGAAAAAGTGTGACGGAGGAAAAACCTATTTTTCCATCTATCATCGGATCGTGTGACGACAGACTCTGCGGTCGGTCTTCATCTGATCCCCTATAGGGGAGAGCGGCGCTCTGACAGGTCCATCCCTGCACAGTGTGCAGAGACAGACCTGTCATCTTCCTGCTCAGCGGGGATTGACAGAGCGATCACCCGCTGAGCAGAGCGGGCTCCGTACACGGACACGACCGTGTGAAGGAGCAGCCCCTACTCCTTTTAGATCAAAGGAATGAACGTGCTAGAAAATTACTTAGAACCCCCAAATATTATATATTTTTTTTAGCAGAGACCCTAGAGAATAAAATGGAGGTTGTTGCAATATTTTATGTCACACTGTATTTGAGGTCTTTCAAATGCAATTTTTTGCGAAAAAACACACTTTAATGAATTAATTAAAAAAAACAAAAAAAAATGTAAAGTTAGCACAATTTTTTTGTATAATGTAAAATATGATTTTACTGCGTGAGAATCTTTATTCTATGCAAAAAAATTGTGATTCTCATTTTGGCCAGAATTGTGCAGCTCATATATATATATATATATATATATATATATATATATATATATATATATATATTTATAAAAACTGTAAATTTCAGTACACAATCTTAATTTTGATGCATCACAAATTTTTATTGCAAGCAGAATCAGTGTGTCATAGGTGCAATCCATAGGGTCCTGCGTTATTTACATTCCAGCCCTAGGTCCTTACAGGGTCATCGACCTTCAATTATAGTGCGAGAGGAAGAAAGCAATTTTCTATAAGTGCAGTGACATTATCACGCCTGTGCTGGCTCAATCTATGAGTCCCTCTTCTGTAGTGGCAGTTCAGCACAGTGGAGCTATCCACAGCTGGGCTAAATTCAAACACTCCAGGAAAAAGCTCCCCATCGTAAGAGGGTGGTCGTTTGAGGGTGGGGGTTGGTTAAATAAAATCATAGTCCAGCTTCAGTGCTGCATAATCAAGAAGCTGCTGGGAGAAAAATACGTTTTTGCCCCTAGGGTTTAGTTATGCGTTGGAGGCATAGTCCACCTTTGTGACCATGTTTGTCCAATATTTATGGTGTAATATAATACATGGTCACGAAGATGGACTATGCCTCTGATGTATAACTAAACCATAGGGGCAAAAATGTTGTCTTGGCTTTATAAGGCAGCTCCTTCTCCCAGCCGCTTCTGAATTATGCAAAACCATTTGTTATGATAACAATGACAACACTCCATAGAAACAGTGCAATGAGAGTGTTGTCATCCTAGACAGGAAGTACCTCTCTGGAAGATTACCTTGTGAAAATAAAGAGAAAATAGATAACTAATGCATCTTTTTTTATTAAAAGAGAGAAAAAGATTTTCCTTCATACCGTATAAGGAAGAGGTGTCCCCGTTAGAAGATCTCCCTTTATACGCTGTCATGGGAAGAGGTGTCCCCATTGGAACATCTCCCCTCGTACCCTGTCACAGGAAAAGATGCCCCATTGAGCGATCCCCACTCATACCCTGTCACAGGAAGATGTATGGCCATTGTAAGATCTTCCCTCATACCCTGTCATTGGAACATATGTCCCCATCGGAAGATCCCACGTATACCCTGTCACAGGGAGAGGTGCCCCCATTAGAAGATCCCCCCTCATACCCTGTAACAGATAGTGGTGTCCCCATTGGAAGATCTCCCCTCATACCCTGTCATGGGAAGAAATGTCCCCATTGTAAGATGTCTCCATTGTAAGATGTCCCCTTATACCATGTCATGGGTAGAGATGTTCCCATTGGAAGATCCCCCCTCACACCCTGTCACAGATAGAGGTGTCTCCATTGGAAGATCTCCCCTCATACCCTGTCATGGGAAGAGGTGTCCCCATTGGAAGATCTCCCGTCATACCCTGTCACAGGGAGAGGTGTCCCCATTGGAAGATCTCCCCTCATACCCTGTCATGGGAAGAAATGTCCCCATTGTAAGATCTCCCCTTATACCCTGCCATGGGTAGAGATGTCCCCATTGGAAGATCTCCCGTCATACCCTGTCATAGGGAGAGGTGCCCCAATTAGAAGATCTCCCCTCATACTCTGTCACAGGAAGAGGTGTCCCCATTGGAAGATCTCCTCTTATACCATGTCATGGGTAGAGATGTTCCCATTGGAAGATCCCCCCTCATACCCTGTCACAGGAAGAGGTGTCCCCATTGGAAGATCTCCCCTCATACCCTGTCATGGGTAGAGATGTCCCCATTGGAAGATCCCCCCTCATACCCTGTCATGGGAAGAAATGTCCCCATTGTAAGATCTCCCCTTATACCCTGTCATGGGTAGAGATGTCCCCATTGGAAGATCTCCCGTCATACCCTGTCATAGGGAGAGGTGCCCCAATTAGAAGATCTCCCCTCATACTCTGTCACAGGAAGAGGTGTCCCCATTGGAAGATCTCCCCTTATACCATGTCATGGGTAGAGATGTTCCCATTGGAAGATCCCCCCACATACTCTGTCACAGGAAGAGATGTCCCCATTGGAAGATCTCCCCTCATACCCTGTCATGGGTAGAGATGTCCCCATTGGAAGATCTCCCCTCATACCCTATCATGGGAAGAGATGTCCCCATTGGAAGATCTCCCGTCATACCCTGTTGCTGTAGCAACTGTCAAACTTTGGTAACCCTAGAGGAAATACAGACAAAAAAAACCTGACAGAGGGTTTAATCCTTTCCTTACTCTATCAAAAATAATAATAAAAATAATAAGATATTAGGCATAGTTGAATAAGTCAATCTGTTATACTTTTAAAAAATGTTAAAAGTGTTTCTTGGACGTGAATCAAAACACAATACCTTTCTTCTGATTCTGCATATAGAAATCTATATTTTTCTTTTTTTGATCTTTGAAAAGACACGGCATTTCTTAAAGCAGTATAAATAACGTAAATAAGTAATGACAGTCAGTGGGGAATAAGTGTTCAGCGATCGGTTGCTAAGCAGGGATATTCCACAGGAAACAATGATAGGACTGCACTGCATCGTAATGGGTACCATTGCAATACCAGCTAAAGCCAGCTAACTCTGCTGCTGAGAATGTGTTACATAGGATGGAAATAATCTGCTATGTGAAGCATATCATATACCAGCACACTGGAAGTCTGCTGTGTTCTGACAGAAACCAAATCACAGTGCACTGCGTCAAGACTGCGGGAATCCGTTAGAAGAACATGGTGATATACCAACCAGTCAGATCTCAGATTACAGTTTTCTGCTGCAACTTGGACTGTAAAAGCTTCCACCTGACTGGTTACTTTGCAGAACGCCTCCACTTTTTTCCTCCACTGTTAAAGCAACTCGAAAACAAAAATAAAATATATTGCAGTTTACCAAACCTTTAATATGGTGGTTACATTTGTTTTCTTCTGTAGGCTTTTTTCCCCCCCATTTTCATTTGCAGATCTGGCCAGTAACACACTTCCTGTCTTAGGGTGTCTCCACTGTGGATGGAGGAGCAACGGAGACACCCTAAAGCCCCATACACACTATCAGTTTTTTTTTTGCTGAGTTTTACCTTCAGATTTACCAAAACCATATAATATGAGGTCAAACCTTAGGAGTTTCAATTTGTATGTAATCAGGCAGGCCCTTACACTGCATGGTTTTGCTAAACCTGAAGGAAAAACTCAGAAGAAAAAACGATAGTGTGTATGGGGCTTAAGGGTAGTGTTAGGCTGGCCATACACGGTTCGTATCTTGGCTGGTTCAGCAGGAACCGGCCGAGATATGAACCGTTAATGGGCAGGCTGGATGTACTAAGTTGAGAGATCGATCAATTTGGGTACAACCAACCTGCCAAATTCTCTTGCGATTATTGCGAGCAGCTGCTATAGCTAATCACTGTCTCTTCCCAGCAGCGGCTTCCCCTGCCCTCCCTCACTCCTCCCGTTGGGAGAAGACAATGGCCCAGCAGAAGAGATTTCCGCATCAATATTGCCTGTGTTGATGGGGGAATCAAGCGAATTTTCAGGTTACAGGAAAGAAATTAGCTCTATGTATGTCCGGCCTTAGATGTACTAGCAGATTTAGATGGGTGAATAGCAAAAAAAGGCCTGGTCATGAAGGGTGTAACATATTCTGGAGCTCAAGTGGTTAATGGTCCACACATAAAAAACAAAACAAAAAAACATGTTTCAGGTGTTAACACTCCCTCTTCATCATGACTTGAGCTATAATCAAGAACTTGAATTGGCTCAAAAAAGAGCTTTCTTATGTTAGTCTGTAGCGGAAAGGTGTTAATTAATCCGGGGATTTTTGGATACTCACTAGAGCAGGGGCCAGTTAACTGCTTTTCAAACTTTAGGGGGGCCGGACTGTGTAGAGAAGAAAATGCCCTGGCATCAGTGGGAGTAAACAATGGCATACGTTTGGTGGTCAGTGGGAATAAAAGAATTCCATCATTGGGAGAATTATTTCTCCACCTCTGGTGTCAGTGAGAGGAATAATACCCCATTGTTGGTGTCAGTGGAAGAAATAGTGCCCCAAGGGCTGGATAAAGCAAGCAAGGGGCCACATTTGGCCCGCAGGCCGCAGTTTGGGGGCCCCTGCACTAGAGGGTAGCCCAGTGGGTTGTGAGCTACATAATCAGACCAATTGTGCTTCTTGAATGATTATTTTATTTTACACTGCGCAATATGATTAAGAACTGAAATCTCCCTCTATCTTGGATGTTCTTTGTTTAAATGTCGTGTACAACAGCAATAAAGACTATATATTCTCTATCATTTTCTTACCGCGTTTCCGTTGAAGTCTTTATTTCACTTCCTGTCATGGTGACAACTTCTCAGGGACCGGAAGTGAAGGGCAATCTTTCTGTGGACTTGTTTACACCACAATCCCCGGTGTTCAGTGTGCAGTTCTGCATGTGTTCTTACATGCATTTGTAATGTGTTTGCAGTGCATTTTTTCTCACATTTGAGCCTCATGCACACAGGACATAAAAAAGGCGGCCTTTACAGGCATTTGATGTTTTTTTGTTTTTTAGTCTGTGAACACACTTCTATATCAAACTATGTGTCCATGCACACATAGGTGTTTACAGACGTGATAGAAAAGGTGGGAAAATAAAATCTCACTACAAGCGCATTCAGGATAGGAGTGTTTGGGCAGAAAAACTCGTGAATGCGCCTAAACGTTTGGTGGGTTTAGTGCTTGATTGTTCATTTATTCCAATGGCCAAAATAAATAGGAAGTAAACATCCATTACTGACTTTTACTTATAGGTAAGCTTATAATAAGACTTGCCTATAGGTACTGTAAATATCTCCTAAATGTGCACCGTTTGGGAGATATTTACATTACATGCAGCCAGTGACATTACTGGCGCATGCGCTTTGAAGGAACAGCCACCGGTGCCCTTCCTTCCAAGCCCTGTGCTGCGAACTGCAGCATAGTCATTGCGGCTCCAGCCTGTCACAGAGCTGGAGCCTGCAAACCCAGTAGCAAGACGGATGAAGATGGAAGCGGCTGCAGCGCTGACATCTCGGCGCTGGAACAACGTCGTTTTAAGGTAAGTTTCATATAATGAGCTAGTATGTGATGCATGCTAGCACATTATGAGTTGGAGAGGGGGAAAAAAAAAAAAAAAAAAAACGTCCACCGGTATGCAACCACTTTAATGTTTAGGCCAATGGAATCAATGAATACCCAAACGCTTGACACGCCTAAACGTGTATGCAAAACTTGGTTTCAGGCGCACTTTTGAGGCTGAATTCACAGCGCAGACGGATGCTGCTCGCAGCAGGGGTCTGGTGTGTCTCTGTTCTCCATTTTTCAGGGACAAATAAGGGCTGAATTTTTTGCTTGAATTTGGCCCTGAAACGGAGCCAAAGATGCACAGCACTCCTGTGCAAGCTGTTTAGGAGCCGCAACGGAGATATGTGAACCGGATCCATAGAGAGCTGGTCACAATCTCCTGTCATGCGATTTGGATGTGGAGAAAATCGCATCCAATTCACATAGGTGTGAACCCAGCCTTATGTTGCTCTTTTCCTGCCAGGAGCAAAGTCTTCCAGGGAATGAAAAATAATGTCCTGCATGCATGAGGCTTTGCAGTGCATTTTTTAGCTGTTATTTATTCATCATTTTTAGATTTACATGCATTTGAGTTATGTTTACATGCGCAAAATAATACATGAATGAAAGCCCTCTATATCAGAGGGGATTCTGTCAGTGGAAATAACATTGTGGTTGTGTATTTCTCTGTCAGTTTGTGCTCTTTCTATGAAGACAGATAAGACACTGTGAATCTGACACCTAATTGCTGTCAGTCAGGCAGCATGTTGACACTGTGAGGTGCTTTCACTGTCACTTCCTACTTTTGGTTTCATAACTGCTGGAGAATGTAACGGTCACTTCCTGAGGAGATCACATTGCCGATCTCAGCTTGTTTTCATTTCTTAGAAAAAAAATCAGTTGTACATCTTCTTCCTGAAAATGCAACCAGAAAATACCAAATATGTCAAAAATATCACTATATACCAAGTACCCTTTGTTTAACACAATAAGGCCTTTTAACTTTGCTTTGGGAAATACAAAATTAGTGCATTTTTTTTGAATGACAAACCTGTTATAAACTATGCTAAGTTCGCTTTTGTAAAAATAAAAATAAAAATAAATGCACGATTGCAAGTAAAAAGTATGTGCATTTATTAATTTTTTCTTCGATCCCTTTTCACACGGGGCAGTGTGGGCATTAGCGGTAAAGCGCTGCTAGTTTTAGCGGCGTTTTACCGCTGTTATAGTGGTGCTTTGGCACCGATCGTGGGCTGCTTTTAACCTCTCCAGAAGGGGTTAAAAGCGCCTGCTTAGTACTGCTTTCAAGCAGCGCCCATTCATTTCAATGGGCAGGGGCGGTGGAGAAGTGGTGTATACAGCGCTCCCACGCCGCCCCAAAGATGCTGCTTGCAGGACTTTTTTTCCTTGTCCTGCAAGTGCACAGCCCCAGTGTGAAAGCACTCAGGCTTTTACACTGGGGCTGCAGAAGAGGCAGTTTACAGGAGATCTTTTTAGCTCAGACGCCTGTAAAGCGCCTCAGTGTGAAAGGGGTCTTAAGAGCCTGCAGAGCATTGCACCTGTGATTAGTGCAATGCAAGGATCAGTACTGCCCGCATGAGCGGATAGTTACTGAAGAGCAAGAAGAATCAGTGCCCTGGTAAGCATCCTCGTAGCTCATTGAGAACTACAAGCCATCTGCCACGGTAAAAGACCGGACTTGTAGTTCTTTCATTCGTTTATTTACAGAACTCTGTGAATGAATGACGCAACCGTGTGGGTGGAGCCCCAGCACAGCCGCACTGTTTTTACATTTTGACAGCGGGTGCAGGTAGAGGCTGCTGCTTTTGTAACATGGTACATGTTATACCCTGAATACGGGGGTAATGTAACATGTTACTATAGGTGAACTTATCCTTTAAATCAAATCTGATCCTTCTTTATGTCAAATTTTCATATCTAATACAAATCAATTGACATTTTTAAGGGACCTCAGAGGGAAAGGTGAAATGTTTATGGAAAGGGCATCCCAGACCCAATATATACTTATCTTATTTGAGCTGCCTTGCAGATCTTTGCTCCTCTGCAGCTGGCATTGAGATCAGATGGGCCAGTGAATTGGAGAAGCAGTCTCATCACTCCTCCAGTAATATGATGTTTGCCTGCATGACCCGGGCACCATCAAATTGGGCAGGTCACATGCTCCTCCATACCTGGAAAGTGCTGGGAAGTGTAATTATGGAAGGTATATGGGGCTCATGGGTTCACGTTCAAACGCATTGCCATTACAATGGGTGGGGGCATTGGAAACTGAGGCTGCTGGAGCAGCGGAGACTTTGGCCGCGGGTGCAGTTGTGAGCTCCAGAGGAGATCAAGCTGGGATATTTTCAATGCAGTTTTTGAATTACATGACCTATGAAAAATAAACCATAAGCACAGTCAATTCATGATAAAATGATGGTAAATCGCATCAAAATTGCATGCGTTTTTAGCGCCATTATCAACACCTTTTTCTCTTATGGGCAGGCCGATATGTTTTGCCGCCGAAATTTCGGTGCATCTCTAGAATTTTCAAATGGCATTTGTCCGCTCATCAAATGTTCAAAAGAATTTTTATCATTAATGTTCACACAAATATTCTTGTTTGAAAAGCTACTAGTGAATGGCCAGGATTAGATGAGTGCAACAACTTCAGTAGCTCAAGCAGCTTATAGACACTATTACTGAGTGGTGACTCGTCATCCAGCTCCATTTAAAAAAAAAAAGATGGCTGTGGGAGATGGCGGAAGCATTGGCGCTGGAAACCCGGAAGGCAAGCAACCATGACATTGTTATTTTCTTTAACTCCACTTACGCTGGCCATACACTATACAATTTTCTTATTCAATTTTCTTTAGATTTAACTTCAGCTGTGTAGTGCAAGGGCCTGCCTGACTGAATACACATTGAAAGTGTTTAGGTTTCACCTGATATTATATGATTTTATTAAATCTAAAAGAAAATTGAATAAGAAAATTGTATAATGTATGGCCAGCCCTAGTCTTTGTTGAAACACACTTTCAGAATACCGCAAATTTGTGACACGTGGGTGTATATGTCTCGTTAGTCTAATTAATATCGGTATGCTTTTATTATGTGTTTTTTTCACAGACGTGACATCCCCCCGTTTTAGTTTTAAATATACATTTTATTGGGTCTTTTATAAATCTGTTTGCTTCTCTTCCCTTTTTGTATAGCGACATATACAGCAATACATAAAGCATATGACAGTATTGAAAACAGTGTTTGATGTTTCCCGGCTTGTATATTAAGAACAGATGGAGGAGAGCAGCAGGAAGTGGCGAGCTTCATCTAACATGTTCATGGTGCTTTGCTCTCTTTAGTAGCAATTCCTTGGGAAGAGGGCGATCGTCTGCCAGCCATTTGCAGAAGGATTGCCATGTGTAATCTGCCGCAGCGCAATGCAGTCATTGGACAGCATACAGGCATTAGGATCTATATCAGGGATATGCAATTAGCGGACCTCCAGCTGTTGCAGAACTACAAGTCCCATCATGCCTTGGCCTCTGGGTGTCATGCTTGTGGCTGTCAAAGTATTGCTATGCCTCATGGGACTTGTAGTTCTGCAACAGCTAGAGGTCCACTAATTGCACATCCCTGATCTATATGCTCTTTAAAGCAATATTAAACCCTAAAACAAACATTTACTATATTGATGAGGGCGAGGGATTCCTCGCAGACTTTATACTGTTAGGCCCGTTTCACACAAGCTTCAGCTTGTATAAGAGCAGTGTGAACAGCAAACTTTGACAAAGCATTTTCAGAGCTTTCATCAAGCTTTGTTGAAGCTTTTAAAGTATCATTCAGCTCCAGTTTGTAAATGTTGAACACAGATCATAATGGGACTGTTGATGGCCACTTTAAACAAGCTGCTAGCAGGCTTCAGCACTACTTGAAGCTTGTTTAAAGCCTCCTGAAGCCCACTAGCAGCTTGCTCAAAGTGGCCATCAACACTTCCATTAGGATCTGCGTTAAGCCCCGTACACACGAGCGGACTTATGTCCGACAGACTTCCGAAGGAGTTCCGCCAGAGTTCTGATGGAGTTCTGACGGACTTTCCGAATGAGCGGACTTGGCCACACACAATCACACCAAACTCCGACGGATTCGAATGTGATGGCGTACGACTGGACTCGAATAAGGAAGTTCATAGCCAGTAGCCAATAGCTGCCCTAGCGTCGGTTTTAGTCCGTCGGAATAGCATACACACGAGCAAATTTTTCGGTAGGAACTGGGTCCGGCGGAGTTCCGTCTGAAAAATTTGAAGCATGTTCCATTTTCTAAAGTCTGTCAGACTTTTGCAAATCAAAAGTCCGTTGCAGCCCACACACGATCGAATAGTCTGCCGGAATCATTCCGTCAGACTTTGGATGTCGAAAAGTCCGCTCGTGTGTACAGGGCTTTACATTTACAAACTGGAGTTTAAATGATACTTTAAAAGCTTCAACAAAGCTTGATGAAAGCTCTGCAAATGCTTTATCAAAGCTTGCTGTTCACACTGCTCTTATGCAAGCTGAAACAGGCCTTAGAGAGGATGAAAGTGATTCCCACTGGCTGAAGCAGTTACATGGCAGAATCACTCTGTCCAAGCTTCCCTTGATAGAAGGAGCAGAAGATTGAAGCTCTCCTGCTATTGCACCAGGTGCATTAGCATGGAGCCTAGGTTCATATTGCTGCGGGTTAGAAATTGTGTGAGTTCAGGTGAACTCGCGCGGTTTCAGCCTGGCAATGCAATCCGATTTTAGGGGCCATTCAACAGACATCTGTGCGGATTGCTGCACAGATGTCTATACCAATCGCCCACCGAAGTCGCCAAAAGTAATGCAGGAACTACTTTTGGGAATCGGTGCGGTGCCGCAAAGTCAGCGACACAACAATTCGGATGGTGCCATTGCCGTCAATAGCTGCCAATTTGACAAGTCAAATCGCATGTCAAATCGCTCCAGTGTGAACCTAAGCTGAAAGCTACTGTAGTTCTCATACCCAGAGATAAATAAGATGAAGCCAAAGGGAATAATGAATAGTTGTTTCTTCTACAGCAGTGGTCTCCAAACTCCCCGTCCCCCCGGGGCCAGATGCAGCCCTTTGCTTGCCTTTATCTGGCCCTTGAGGCATTATTCCTGTCCGTGACACCAACAGTGGGCACCATTCTTGCCACTGACACCAACGATGAAGCATAGTTCCTTCCACTGGCAACAAAAATGGGACACTGTTCCACCCAGTGACACCAACTATTTCTCCCCCTAATACCAAAGATTGGGCATTGTTTACTCCCACTGGTCACAGTCTGGACCACCTAAAGTCTGAAGGACAGTAAACTGGCCTTTTCTTTAGAAAGTTTGGAGACCCCTGTTCTACAGGAATAAGGTAAAATAAAATAAAAATACACAGAAAAGCTTTAATGCCCATTCACACCAGATGCAGTGAGAAGAATTTTTGACTGCACTCCAACTGCATAGACCAGGGGTAGGCAATCTCGGACCCTCCAGCTGTTGCAGAACTACAAGTCCCATCATGTCTCTGGGAGTAATTGTAACTGCCAGCCTTGCAATGCCTCATGGGAAATGTAGTTCCACAACAGCTGGAGGGCCCCAGGTTGCCTACCCCTGGCATAGACAGTACACAATCCAGGTTATTCTATTGAACAGTTCACACCAGGGACGGACTAACCATTAGGGTGCTTGGGCATTGCCCGAGGTACCAGGGCCAGTAGGTGGCCCCATAAGAGGCTCCAGGTACCTCCGTCTTCCCAAAGAATTTGTGCTGATCCCAGAGCCCAACGCAGGAACAAGATCCAGCACTAAGCTCCGGTAACTGGCCTGACAGGGGCACACTAATGTGGGCACTCAGGACACCTTCTCGGCATCTCATGCGGGGTGTCTGGACTCCCGCATGCAGAGATCGCCCTCTGTGGCAGCTGTCACCTGATTCTCTCCCCCCTGCACATCACACAGAGCTCTCTGAGGATCCTCCGTCTCGGCTTCAATGTACAGACAGGAGGAGGATCTATGTTAGGAGATCTTACATTGCAGGAGCCACACTGAATATCTGAGGTCTGTGCAAAGTTTATGGATGGTGGGGGGGAGGCAGGTAACATGAGTGGCCCTATTCACTTGAATGGGTTATGTTCACCCACCAAAAGCAACAATGGGTATAATTCCTTCTGCAGCATGTGTACATTAGGGACAAGCTCACGCATGTTCGCATGGAACACGTGTAGAGCCCGCCAGGAAGTCAGCGCTGCGCTAATCACAGGCAGGGAGACATTGCCCGATCTCTGCAGCCGCACATCGGGGGAATGTCTCACTGCCTGTGATTAGTGCAGCTCTGTGCCGACTTCCTGGCGGGCTCTGCACGTGTTCCACGCGAACACGTCTGAGCTCATCCCTAGTGTACATCCTCAGCTGCTTCCTCTACAGCTAAAGAGGAAAAGGATGAACATATGTAATGTTGGCAGTGCAATATGTAGGTGGTGCTTTGTGTGGGTGTGGCTTGAGTGTGGACGGGGACACAGGGGTCCCCATGATCTCAAATTGCCCGGGGGCCCCGTGAGTTGTCAGTCCTCCCCTGGGTCACACTATTGCAGTGCAGTGAAAAAAAGTACAGAATGCTGCATTTTCCTGCACTGTGCGAATGCACAAAATTACATTCAAATGCACAAAAATAGCCTGCAAGGCAGTGCACATAAAATGCCAAAGATGAAAAAAGACAAAAGTGACCACAAAGAAAATTCAAGCTAAGGAAATATGCACCGCAAATGCACGTAAAAAATGGGCATCAAATGCATCACTGCGAATGGAAAAACTTGCAGTAAATGCGCAGTTTCTGGTGTGAAAGGGCCCTTAGACAGGGTGGTTTTGGGGTGAATTTGGGTAATACCTGTACATGGCTTTCAGCCCACGGCTCAATACATAGATTAGAATAATTTAGAGCAAAATTGTATTTATGTCTAACAAGTAATTTAGGAGCAAATTGGCATCAATATTCTCCTTTTGTCCATGTGTAGTCTGTTGGCATCAAAGTATATTGATCATCTCTGTGAATAAATCATCATTTGTGTGCTGGCTGTCGGCATGGAATTGGCTGATAAAAAACACTTTGTCAATGAGCCGAATTCAAAGGGTTTGGAAAGGATGCCTGCTAAAATTTTTGGTTGTTTTCATTCATTAAAGGCTTTCTCTATAACAGTTGCAGGTTTCTCTTTCAGCAAATGTGCTCTTAAAACAGACACAAGTCATCCCTTGATAGCTTTTTTCCTGAGATGTTGTCATCAGGAATTGTTTTCTTCTCACTCTTTTTGTAATGACTGCTACCTAATGAGTGTCAGCTAATCAGTGTGTCAGGCAGATAGGTAATAAGGCGGGAAATGCTTTTTAATGGAGACTTTGAGGATATGTCAAGGGAGAAATTGAACCTGTACTGAGAGCCAACTTGGGATGGAAGAGAGATGGAAACGGGAAAGATTTGAAAATGGTCTTCTCGAATTCATATTCTGGTTCGGGGGGGAGGGGGGGGGGGGGGTACATGGGCTAAACCGCGAGCTACGTATTGTTATGGCTTGTGGAATTCGTAGACTTCATGTCTGAAGCTGAAGTTGGCATTGTCCTCCCACCAGTAAGGATGAGCTGGGGCATTGCCCCGATGTGCGGCTGCAGAGATCGGGCAATGTCTCACTGCCTGTGATTAGCGCAGCACTGTGCCGACTTTCTGGCGGGCTCTGCACGTGGGCCATGCAAACACGCCCGAGCTCATCCCTACCCACCAGTATATGTTTGATCATATTCAAATCTCTGTTAAATTTTTTGGTTACATTACAGATAAAGGCACTCTTGCTTGGCTTTCTGATGTCTGCATTGAGGGAAGACCTGAGCTCCCCACCACCAAATCCCCAAGATGTATAAGAATCCAGTAGGTGCATCTGAAGGCAGCAGTAAATACCTCAAAGTTGTTAGAACCCCTTTTAATATTTATTGCTGCCTGCACCCCAATAGGGAGAGTAAGAGCCCTTTCACACTGTGCCGCCTAGGGCGTCAGCGGTAAAGCGGCACTATTTTTAGTGCCGCTTTACCGTCGTTTTAGCAGTGCTGTTCAGCCGTTTTAACCCCCGCTAGTGGCCAAAAGGGGGTTAATCTGCCTGCGGCGTTTTGCCAGCGGTGCCCCATTGATTTCCAACCACGACACTTCCTGCTTGGAGTTTGCATGTTCTCCCAGTGCCTGCGTGGGTTTTCTCCGGGTACTACGGTTTCCTCCCACACTCCAAAGACATGCAGGTAGGTTAATTGGCTTCTGTCCAAAATTGGCCCTAGTATATGAATGGGGACCTTGGATTGTGGGCTCCTTGAGGGTAGGGATGGATGTGAATGTGCAATGTACAGGGATAGGGACAATTGTAGACACTCACTCAACCTTACTGACTATGTAACTATCTCCATAATTTGCGACTCCTTCCGGTTGCCCTAAAAACTTTTGGTGTCCATCTTTTGTAGCTCCTCCTGTTGTATTTTCCTTAGTATAAAAAAAATATAGCCCAATAAGGAGAGTGGGAACCCCTCATAATGTTTTATGGGGTACGCCCTCTTTATTCATTATGTATTTTAACCAATAAACCCAATTTTTAACCAACATGTATTTTTACATACTGTACTTGCATTGTGGTGCATTTGAAGTTGTAAACCCTCATTTAAAAAAAAAAAAATTAAAATAAAAAACATGCCTATACATACCTGCTCTGTGCAATTGTTTTGCACAGAGAAGCCTTGATCCTCTTTTTCTGGGGTGCCCCCACAGAAAGCCTCTTTCCCTGGGGGCACTCATGCGGGCTCACTCCCCAGTCCCGCTGCTGCGACCTTTGACAGACAGCAGAACTTAACTCCACCCCACACTTCAGTGTCACTGGATTTGATTGACAGCAGTGGGAGCCAATGGCTCCTGCTATCAATCTGTCCAATGAGAAGAGAGTGGCTGGAGCTTCTGAGCTTCTGCACATCGCCGGATTGAATCGGGCCCAGGTAAGAAAAAGGGGGTGGGGGGTCTTGGGGAAGCTGCAGCACAGAAGGTTTTTCACCTTAACTTCTTCACACCGATGTAACGCAAGTATGCGACCTTGGCTTCTAAGGGGTTATAACGGGGTAACGAATGCAGCTGCACACATCACCCCGGTATTGTTTTTTAGAGGCGACGGTCGGCTTTCTTGTAACAACAACCGATGTGGCTAAGCAGCGCTCGGCTGTTATTACAAGCAGTGGGAGTGGTTGCTCCCCCCCTTCCCGCACCTTCCGTGGCTCACCTGGGCTCTTCCGTCCCACTGAATCGGCATTGATCGGGTCTCAGATTCCCAGAAGCGATGTTACAACATCACTTCCAGTTTACCGAAGCCTTAAAGGTGCCAAATTTAACAAAAAATGACAGTATTCAAAACAGCCAAACTTGTGACAGCAATAAAAGTGATAAAAAAAATGTTTAAATATAAAAAATTAAAACCCCCCCCCAAAAAATCTAAAAGCGTGCATCTCTTCGTGCTTGAGCGCAAAAGCAAATGCATACATCGTGCCCGCAAATGTAAAAAGTGTTCAAACTACACATGTGAGGTATCACCGTGATTGTTGGAGTGAGATCAATCATTTTAGTGCAAGACCCTAACTGTAAACTGGTAACCTTACATTTTTAAAACGTCGCCGATTTTTAAGTACTGTAGTTTGTCACCATTCCACGAGTGAGCACAATTTGAAAGGATGATATGTTAGGTATCTATTTACTCGACGTAACAACATCTTTCACATTTTACAAACAAATTGGGCTAACTTTACTATTTATTTATTTATTTTAATTCATGAACGTGTATTTCTTCCCCAAAAAAATGACCGCTGCAGGAATACAGTGTGACATAAAGTATTGCAACAATCACCATTTTATTCTCTAGGGTCTCTGTTAAAAATATATATATAATGTTTGGAGGGTCTAAGTAATTTTCTAGCAACAAAAATACTGATTATAACTTATAAGCAACAAGTGTCAGAAAAAGGCTTAGGCATGAAGGGGTTAATGCATAGAAGGCTTTAAGGTGAAAAACGTTGAGGCTTTTCAACCACTTTAAGACCCCTTTCACACTTGGGCGCTTTTCAGGCATTTTGGCTCTAAAAATAGTGCCTGTAAAGCGCCTTTCATGCCTCCCCAGTATGAAAGCCTGAGTGTTTTCACAGTGGAGTGGGAAAAAAAGTCCTGCAAGCAGCGTCATTGGGGCGGTGCAGGAGTGGTGTATTCACTGCTCCCAATACACCCTGCCCATTGAAATGAATGGGAAACACTGCCCAAGCGCCGCAACATTAACCCTTTTTTTGCCACTAGTGGGGGTTAAAAGTGCCCCGCTAGTGTCCGAAAAGCGCGCCGCTATAACAGCGGTAAAGCGCAGCTAAAACGAACGCTGGCACCGCCCCAGTGTGAAAGTACCCTAAGGGTCAGGTGTGTTCTTGACTGTGTTGATGAACATAAGCACCCATTAAAAATGGATGGAAGGACCCCCCCCATGCATGTAGAAAACATAGCAGTGTGCATTCAGATGCAGATCAGCGTGAGTTGTAATGTACACACAGAGTTGTGAGTCCTTCCTAAATCTTCTAAAAAACTGAAATTTACATTTTGAGTAGAGTGCCCCTTTAACTGTCACTTCTTGCAATTTTTGTAATATACTCTGTAGACCTCCGACATGCAAAATGTTGAAACTGATTCTAGAAATGTGTCCATCTTTAGTAACATAAGGTCGCTGTTATGCCGCTTACACACGACCAGACTTTCCGGCAGACTAGGTCCGAAGGAATCAGTCCGCCGGATAATCCGATCGTGTGTGGGCTAATCCGATAGTTTTTCATTTAAAAAATCAGACGGACCTACAAATAGAACATGTTTCAAATCTGTCCAACGGACTCAACTCCTATCGGGAAAACCGTTCGTCAGTATGCTGGTCCGACGGACGAAATACGACGCAAGGGCAGCCATTGTCTACTGGCTGTTGAACTTCCTTTTTTAGTCCTGTTGTACATCATCACATTCAAAATGAACTGACTTAGTCCGTTTGTGTGTGGGCAAGTCCGTTCGTTCGGAAGTCCGTCGGGAAAATCGTCGGACCTAGTCTGCCGGAAAGTCCGGTCGTGTGTACGCGGCAATACTGATGACTGCCCCCAGAAATGAGCCCTTAGCTTTCTGCTGGAAGGAACAGATGATCCTTGCAGGAGGACATCAGCTTGGGAACCAAAGGATATGACTGCACTGGTGTGTAATGGACTATCCCTTTTATTCATCTGTATTTACTTTCTGTGTTTTCCTTGCATGTGATGGAATAGTCTGTGTGTGCGCACATGAAACAGCTCGTCCTGCAGCGCTGCACGTTACTGTCAAGCAAACAGTCCCAGCAGGTGTTTAAACACAATATCACTTGCGATGTTGCTATGTTTTGTGAGTTATTCTTAGTATCCTGCTTCCAACTGTTTGTGCTGTTTTATTATTTGATCAAATTTTTTAGCTTAAGTGTTGAGAAGATGATCGCACATTACTCATAATACTCAGCATTTTATGACTGAGAAAAGAGAATCCAGGGTAGCTTTTATGTAGGTATGGCTTACAATGGAATCTGTAAGGCATTCCATGCAAAAATATCCTTATTAAAGCGGATCTACACTGTATCTGAGCAGCACAACACAAAAACACAATTTAATTCACTTGTTGCTTACAAGCTAAAATCTGTATTTTTTTTGCTAGAAAATTACTTAGAGCCCCCATACATGATATATATATATAGCAGAGATCCTAAAGAATAAAATGGCGATTGTTACAATATTTTATGTCACACTGTATTTACGCAGCGGCCTTTAAAGCGGGAGTCCGCCGGGAGTCCGCGTTTTTTTTTTTTTAAAAGCCAGCAGCTACAAATACTGCAGCTGATGACTTTTAAAATAGTGACACTTACCCGCCCAGCGCGTCCGCGATGTCGGCACCCGAAGCCGATCTCTCGATCGTCTCTCGGGTGCTGCCGCCGCCATCTTGGGTATGGGAATCAGGAAGTGGAGCCTTTCGGCTTAATTTCCCGGTTCCCTACTGCGCATGCGCGAGTCGCGCTGCGCAATAAGGATGGACCCGCTGCCTCTGGGATCTGTGTGTTTCCCAGCAGGCAGCGGGGGACTTTCGGAAAGGGGTGTAATCTACGCCCCTTTCCGCAGAGAGCTATCCCGGAAGTGGGTGCAGATACCTGTACTGTACAGGTACCTGCACCCCCCTTCCCCCTGAAAGGTGCCAATTGTGGCGCCGGAGGGGGGGAGGATTCCAATGAGCGGAAGGTCCACTTTAGGGTGGACCTCCGCTTTAAATGCAATTTTTTTTTTTTAAATACACTTTCATGAATTAACAAAAAAAAAAATCGTAAAGTTAGCTTGATTTTTTTTGTATACTATGAAAGATAATGTTACACCGAGTTTGTCGTGGAATGGTGACATATTACGGTAATTAAAAATCTCCTTAGGAGACACTTTTAAAAATTTCTACAGGTTACCTGTTTAGAGTTCCTGGCAAAAGGAAACATATATGGTACCTTTTTTGTATTTTTTCTTAGGGCCTTCCGTCCAAGGTACGTCACTTCCGCGGTTGCATCTGGCCCTCCTCCCTCCAGTGCCTTCTGGGACCTGTGTGTCCCCCAGATGACGGGACCATTCAGAATGCGGCGTGCGACTCGCGCATTTGCAGTAAGAAACCAGCTGTGCAGCCTGAAGGCTCCACTGCCAGTTTCTCTTATAATGCCCGAGCCTACACTTCGAAGCTGATGGGTGGATCGGCTTGTGGTGCCGACATCGCTAGATCCCTGGACAGGTAAGTGTCCTTATAGTAAAAGTCAGCAGCTACAGTGTTTGTAGCTGCTGATTTTTATTTTTTATTTTTTCCACCCCAGGCTAGAACTCCGCTTTAATAAATGAATAAACTGTCAGGACAAGGCCCCTTTCACACGGGCGGCTGTTCTGCCGCTGTTCAAAGCATGTTTTGTTATTTTGAAATTCCAAGACTCCAAGTACAGTGATCACTTGCAGTTATACATTGCGATTAGCAGCGATTATGCACGTTTACCTGCGGTGGAACATTCTTGCCATTTCTGATGTGCTTCCTGTTGTTTTTCTTTCCTTGTTGCTGCTGTTATCCGCAGGAGAAATAGTACAGCACTGCGCAGTGCCGACTTCCTGGCGGGCTCTACACGTGCTGTTTGTGAACACGCTTGAGCTCATCCTTAGGCTGCATTCACACCTGAGCGTAGCGTTTTCAGTCAGAAAATCGCACAAATTTACTGAGATTTTGCTGCGGTTTTTACCGCGATTTCGCAACGTTTCTTACGGCATTTTGCCACGATTTTATGCAAGGCAAAAGGTCACCAATGTAAAAAGAAGAAAAATGCCCAAATCTGCCTGATTCAAGCGACAAAAAAGGCACCGGAACTTGTTTGAGCTTCAGGCGTTTGGCTTCAGGCGACATGGAGTGGAGATGTGAACCATCTCCATTGAGAATAATGGATTTTTCCCCTCTAGCGTTTTCTAGCTTCAGGCTTCAAGCTACAAAACGCTCAGGTGTGAATGCAGCCTTAGTGAGTTTAGGTTCGGTAGATAACTTGATCTATCCGCAGCTAAAAGCTGAATTCTGTCCATGTCAAAGGGGGCCCAAGAAGAAATATAAGAATCTGAATAGAATAAAGAAGTTTGTTGGAGAGACTGCGCTCTGTCATTTCTCCAGCACCATGACTTATGCTGTAGATGTCTACACTATTAGTGCTGATAGAGAGCTCATTATTAATGCAATAATAATTCTATTAGCCATAAAAGAGACATTATAGTGAAGCAATGATCACTGTGGCGTTCTCCAGTCAGTAAGATGGATGTATGTCTGTACTCCTTGCCTGATATTCTCTCTGTGAATCAATGTGGCACGTAAATTATTTTTTTTTACTTCCGGAGTATATTTATACCAGTTCACCAAACATTCACTCTAGATCGGGGTGTCAAACTGGCAGACTACAAGTCCCAGCATGTCTCTGCCTATGAGAGTCAGCTTTGCAGTGCTATAATGGGAACAGAGTGGAGCCTAAATATTACAGCAAATGTGCACATTAACCAACTTTGTGCCTAGGATGGGGGGGTAAAAACGACTTTGTGATCACGTGACCAGTGCAATTGGCCCTCACAATGATCACATTATTGGGAGCCCATCCCACGAATCCTGATCATATCTAGAGACTGAGAGCTGTCCATGACAGTCCGGTCACTGTGCCGGGAGTGTAAAGTTGACGCGCCGTCTGCACCGAATCCTCGGCCATCCTTGGAATGTCTGTGTCTATATTAGAGCTGCGCTATTTTCTCCCCCCCAAAAAAAACTCGATACACGATTCGAATCGAGTTCTTTCTTTTTTTTTTTTGATGGACACCACGCCAGTCCTGAGGAGCTGCAGGCAGGAGTTTTTAGGCAAGGCTGCGGCTTCGGCCTAGTCCGCGTCGTCCAGCCTCGTGGACTAGGCCGATGCCGCGGCCTCACCTAAAACCTGTGTCAGCGCCGGTCCTGGGGAGCTGCAGGCAGGACTTCTTAGGCGAGGCCACGGCTTCGTCCTAGTCTGCGACTCACCTAAAAACTCCTGCCCGCAGCTCCTCCTGGTGAAAAAATAAAAAAAATTGATTTGCTGAAAATTTGAATCGATTTGACCTCTCAACTCGATTCAAGAATCAAATCGATTTTTTTCCCCAGCCCTAGTCTATATGTATTTTAAAGCGGGAGTCCGCCGGGAGTTCCGCCGTTTTTTTTTTTTTTAAAGCCAGCAGCTACAAATACTGCAGCTGCTGACTTTTAAAATAATGACACTTACCCGCCCAGCGCGCCCGCGATGTCGGCACCCGAAGCCGATCTCTCGATCGTCTCTCGGGTGCTGCCGCCGCCATCTTAGGTATGGGAATCAGGAAGTGGAGCCTTTCGGCTTCATTTCCTGGTTCCCTACTGCGCATGTGCGAGTCGCGCTGCGCAATAAGGATGGACCCCGCTGTCTCTGTGATCCGTGTGTTTCCCAGCGGGCAGCGGGGGACTTTCGGAAAGGGGCGTAGATTCTGCGGAAAGGGGCGTACCTTCTGCAGAATCTACGCCGGAAGTGGGTGCAGATACCTGTACTTTACAGGTACCTGCACCCCCCTCCCCCCTGAAAGGTGCCAATTGTGGCACCGGAGGGGGGGAGGATTCCAATGAGTGGAAGGTCCACTTTAGGGTGGACCTCCGCTTTAACTGTTTAGCTCAAGGGTCTCAAACTGGTGGCCCTTCAGCTTTTGCGGAACTACAAGTTCCACATTGCCTCTGCCTGTGGGAGTCATGCTTGTAACTGTCACCCTGCAATGCCGCATGGGACTTGTAGTTTCGGATCAGCTGGAGGGCCGCCAGTTTGAGACCGCTAGTTTAGCTAGAGTTCAACTTTAAACTTCCAGCTGACCTAACAAGCATGCAATTAACATAAGAAATATATATCCTTAGCTGTCTAATAAGTGGATTTTTCCTTTAAACCAGAAGGCTTTCAGCGTTCATGCCAGAGATCTTCATGGTAAGTCGCCCGGTATTCTTTCCCAATAAGGAAAGGATGAATTTCATTCTGTATGGGAGAAGGGAAGCGTGTGCGTTTAGCGTTCTCTATTGAAGACGCAGCAGGACTCTGCAGCTGGAGGGACGGGGTGTCAGTGGTAGATCAATCTTCAATATCCGCCGTGTGTCTAGTGCTTTCTCCAGCTTTTTCACAGCCAGATGGGTTTGCGGTAAAATATTGATTGTGCGGATAATTGTACATTTCCATTTGCTGTGTATCTAATACTTTATTTGTGATGTTCATTAATTTACAGCTCTGTGGTCCCAACCAGCTCAAAAATCATATTGAACGGCGATGCGTGTGAATGTGATTCTGATCATGGTAAAACCTGAGAAGGAGATGAGTTCAGGTAGAATATCGAGCGACATCTCCGGGCTTCATACAACACACAATACACAAAACAACTAATTGGCTTGGACCATTTGCCAGCTCTTCTGTCCACAATGTATTGTAGCGTGACTGTAGGGCTTGTTCATTTTCTGTCCAGGTTTTGTTAGGATTATACTTGGACTCGGGTGCTTAGAAGAGATTTCTCTCTGTGTTAGAGAGACAAGTCTTAGACCCCATACACACTATTAGATTTTCTGCAGGTTTTGGTCTTAGGCCCCATTCACACAGGCATGAATAAATGCACATTGCAACAAAGTGGATTAATGTATTTTTTGCAGAGAGCACTTACACTTGTGTGCTGTGCTAATGTGTGTTGGGGAAAAATATTACAGGTACATTTTTTAGTGCATTTTTGGTAGGGGTCGATCGTTTTTTCAGGACTGGTACCGATTTTTTGGCCACTATTCAGGCTGATGGTTGATATCAGGTGCCGATATTCTGTATGTCACCTGCCAACCTGATGCAGTATGTCACTTGCCACAGTCACCTTCCCCCCCCCCCCCCCCCCAATGCAGCATGTCACTTCCCACTGTCACCCGCCACCCAGATGCAGCGTGTCACTTGCTACCATCACCTGCCACCCAGATACAGCATGTCACTTCCCACTGTCACCTGCCACCCAGATGCAGCATGTCACTTCACACTGTCACCTGCTACCCAGATGTAGCGTGTCACTTGCTACTATCACCTGCCACCCAGATACAGCGTGTCACTTCCCACTGTCACCCAGATGCAGCATGTCACTTCACACTGTCACCTGCCATCCAGATGTAGCGTGTCACTTGCCACAGTCATCTGCCCCCCAGATGTAGCGTGTCACTTGCTACTATCACCTGCCACCCAGATACAGCATGTCACTTGCCACTGTCACTTGCCACCCAGATGCAGTATGTCACTTGCCACTGTCACCTGTCACCCAGATGCAGTATGTCACTTGCCACTGTTACGTGCCCCTCCCATGCAGCATGTGACTTGCAACTGTCGCCGGCCACCCAGATGCAGTATGTCACTTGCCACTGTCATCTGCCACCCAGATGCAGTATGTCACTTGCCACTGTGACCTGCCACCCAAATACAGCATGTCACTTGCCACTGTCACCTGCCACCCAGATCCAGTATGCAGTTTACCAAATGCTTGTGCTCTTAACTGAACTGTCAAACCAAATGGCTGGTGTCATAGCTGATCACATATACAGCACCATGGCAACTGTAGGATGACCACTTCTTTGGCTGTAAAGGATAGGACTTAGTTCCACTTTATGAAATAAATATTTATACTGTATATAAATATGTATAGACTGTTGTACCTGTCAAGGGGCTAGTTTTTTAATTCCAATACCCCTAACAGAAGCTATAGCCAGATCCTCAATCTCTATTTCAGCAGCACAGCTTGATTAAGACCACACCCCCTAATCATTGGACCGTGCAGCAGCTTCACTGCTATGACATCATCCCTCACATTACTCTCTTCCTATCTGCGCATGTGGCAGATCTTGATTGGCTCCTAGTAATGGACCCCTCCCACTCTCATTATGAGTGCCCCTATGCAGGGGATGAGTCTGAATTCATGACAAATTCAGATACTTACACTGCAGAATTTTTCTGCTTTTTCAAGCGGAACTAGTTTGCTGTGTACTTTCCAATTTTCAATAATATGTCAAATCAATTGTGATTGTACATTAACATTTGCAGAAATACAAGTTGTTTAAATCCCTGCAGAGATTATGCTAACCTGTAATTTGGCCAGCAGTGCCCAAACGTTTACATACATCTGCAGGGGCTCTTTACATTAATAGTTTCATAAATTATATTTCATCATTCAGAGGTTTGGAACACTGGATCTTTAAAGCCACCAATTTAACTGTTTGTCAAAAGAGTTCCATTCAAGGCATGCTGTGATGATAACTGTCACAGTTGCTTCATCTCTCAGCCAAACTGTCAGTCAATCAGATGGCTGGTGTCATAACTGATCACATGTGTAGCACTATGGCAACTGCAGATCAAGCCAAGGCTAGGATGACAGCTTCCTTATCTGTAAGGCTACTATCACACTGGGACCGCCGAGCGTTTGTGCTAGTTTTTGTGGTGCTTCTCGGCCGCTAGCGGGGGGGGGGGTTTAACACAAGGGTGAAAACACCCTTGTTGCAGCGTTTTGGAAGCGATGCCAAACCGTCCCGAAGATGCTGCTTGCAGACCCTTTCAGAAGATTTGATTTTTGTTGCAGGGGATGCCTGACATCTGGCTTTTATCTTAGGCAGACTTCTGGAAAACTGGTGAGCCAATCATACAAGCAGGAACTTATGTTTCTGGGGGGCGTTCTGTACAGAACACCTCCAGGTAGCCATATTGCAATGCATTTTCAGAAAATTACAGAGCTGCCGATTGAAAAGGAAAGATAATTTTTAATAACATTCAATTACAATATGATTAGTGTCGCAATTATATGCGCTATATTATTTTTTCTTTATTTACTATTTTTTTTCCCCACAAAAGTGGAGTTAACCTTTAAGTATAGGTCCAATTTAAAGCCTAGTGTACCGTATATACTCGAGTATAAGCCGAGATTTTCAGCCTCTTTTTTGAGGCTGAAAGTGCCCCCTCGGCTTATACTCGAGTCACCGCTGTCTGACTGCTGGATCAGCGTATCGAGCAGACAGACGGCGGACATTAAAATTCAAAAGCCGCGCCTCCTTCTCCGTCTCCGCCTGTGATAGGCGGAACACTGAATTTCCCAGCAGTCAGTGTTCCGCCTATCACGGACATCCGTTCATTCTCATACTACGGACGAGTATGAGAGGATGTCCGTGATAGGCGGAACACAGGCTGCTGGGAAATTGAGTGTTCCGCCTATCACAGGCGGAGGACGGAGGCGCAGCTTTTGAATCGTAGAATGGCCGCCGAGAAGAGCGGCGATCCATCGGCACGACACGGGACGGAGGAGGCACGGGACAGAGGAGGCACGGGACACCGGAAGGCACGGGACAGAGGAGGCACGGGACAGAGGAGGCTCGGGACGACGGCGGCTCGGGACGGAGGCTTGGGACACAGGTAGGCTGGACACACACACAAGGCTGCACGGACACACACACACACACACACACACACACACACACACACACACACACACACACACACACGGACGGATGGATGGATACACACACACACACACACACACACAGGGATGGATGGATGGATGAATACACACACACACACAGGGATGGATGGATACACACACAGGGATGGATGGACGGACACACAGGGATGGATGGATGGATGGATGGATGGACACACACACAGGGATGGATGGACGGACACACACACAGGGATGGACGGACACACAGGGATGGACAGCCATGTCTCACCCTCGGCTTATACACGAGTCAATAAGTTTTCCAGTTTTTTGGGGGTAAATTGGGGGCCTCGGCTTATATTCGGGTCGGCCTATACTCGAGTATATACGGTATTTGAATATCTTCTCTGGCTTACAAATCCAAAATAAAGAGTTTCCTGAATTCTTCCAGAGTCAGAAGGATTGACAATGTGCATTCAGGTGTATAGAAACCCTCACAGCCTGGCAATTAGCATAACCAGCATGAGGACAAACCACAGAGGCAGAATGACCATCCGGCATCCTGACACCTCTCCAGCCTTCTGGCTTGTAGGAAACCACATAGAAAACATAAATTGCTCTACTCCGTTAGCCCAGTATTAAAGTACATGCCATTGCATCAAGGCCATTTTTCACCTCAGGAAAAGAAAATAGAAAGTAATCAGCTACAAATAATGTAGCTGCTGACTTTTAATAAATGTACACTTACCTGTCCAGGGATCCAGCGATATCCTCACCCAGGCTAGTTCTTCACTAGCTTTTGGGTTCCCGACCCTGGCAGCATAACTGTGGACAGCTGTGCTGTTTTTCGGCTTTACAGCCAGCCGCCTACTGCGATTTGTGGATGACCCCGCAGTCTTCTGGGACCTGTGACATAGTTACATAGTTAGCCAGGTTGAAAAAAGACCATCCAGTTCAACCTTAAAAACAAATAAATAAAATAAAAAATAATCGTACAATCCAGATACCCAATTTTATGCCCACAATTGATCCAGAGGAAGGCGAAAAAAAAACCCAGCAGAGCATGCTCCAATTTACTACAGCAGGGGAAAAAAATTCCTTCCTGATCCCCCAATAGGCGATCGGATTTTCCCTGGATCAACTTTACCTATGTTAGTACCTAGTTATATTATGTACCATCAGGAAAGTATCCAAGCCTTTCTTAAAGCAATCTACTGAACTGGCCAGAACCACCTCTGGTGGGAGTCTATTCCACATTTTCACTGCTCTAACTGTGAAGAAACCTTTCCGTACTTGAAGCTGAAATCTCTTTTCCTCTAGACGTAAAGAGTGCCCCCGTGTCCTCTGGGTTGACCGTACAGAGAACAACTCAACACCAAGTTCACTATATGGACCCCTAATATATTTGAACATGTTAATCATATCCCCCCTTAATCTCCTCTTCTCAAGAGTGAATAAATTTAGTTCCTCTAAACATGGCATGTCCCAGAAGATTGCAGGAAGAGAGAGGGGGTGGAGACAACTTCAAAAACTGGGAGCGGGTACCTTTCAAAACTTGATGCAAGCAGCTTGCTATGAGGGCACCCGAGCTGAGCTGTTGCTCCGTGTGTCCATTCAGACATCGAGCCCTGGCTCAATCCTGCCCCCTCTCTCTCCTCATTGGCTCACTGACTTTGATTGACAGCAGCCGATGGCCAATCAGGAGGGCGACGACTTTGCTGCACACAGAAAGTTTTTAATCCTAATGCATAGAGTACATTAAGATACAACTTTCTGCCTTTACAAACACTTTAAAGCGGCGCTTCCCCTTTTGGGTTTTAATTTTCGCTTTAGGTGTACTTTCAGATGGGCAGTTGACGTGTAATAGTACAACCAGGGAGGGCTGTATACATGCAGCTGAAACTTTTTTAACTGGGGATGCAGAGTTTGACAGGCGGCACTCGCAGTCGCGATGGAGTCCTGCAATGCAAATTGCCGTTTGGCAGTTTAATAACAATAGTGAAAAAAATAGCAACACGCTTTCAGGAGGCAGCTGTAGCACCTCCTGATCGCCTGTCAAGTTTGCTATACTGACCTGTGAAATGCGACCCACTGGGCAATGGCAAATCCAAAACTGTACAGTTATCTTTTTTTTTTATACCAAAGACGTAGCAGAATACATTGTGGCAAAAATGTTCCAAGATTTTTTTTTTTTTTTTTTTATAAGTACCAATTTTATTCATTTTTAATTTCTCATAAAATAAAATAGGAAAAAACAATAGTATTAAACGGTGGACGTTACTCAGGGCTGTCAACAGGCAGGAAAAAGGCAAACAAAAATCGAGGATACTCAAATAATACAACCATCACAGCAGACCCCCGCAGTTCATCATCATAAAGGTATACTGGGGCATTTAATAACCAAACTATATAAACATCTTCAGAAAGATCCACACCAGATTATTTCTAGTGCAAAATAAAAACATACTGCAAAAGCAAAGTAGTTGTAACCAGTTATTTGCAAAGGGCCCTGGTAGGCATCCAACCATAAGGGTACAAAAAAAAGAGACAAGTGCAGAAGAAAAAAGGTCGACATTTGATTTTTTACATTTTTTTTATTGGATATTTTTTATAGCAGAAAGTAAAAAAACATAATACTTTCTAAGGTTAGTTCTGTTCCAATGACAGCTGTCTATCATGCCTTGTACACACGGTCGGACATTCCGACCTCAAAATCCATCTGATTTTTTCCAACGGATTTTGTCCGAAACTGGTGTCCCATACACTCGGTCAGACAAAGTTGTCGGAAAACCTGATCGTTCGGAAGGTGATCACGTTTGTTGCGTACGACGGGACTACGTAGAGTCTAGTAGCCAATAGCTTTGGTCTCGTAATTTGATCTGAGCCTGCGTGGCGCTTTGTCCGTCGGAATTCTCTACAAACGATCGAAAAAGTCCAATCGGATTTTTCTGGCTGAAAACTTTAGATCCTGCTCTCAATTTTTTTCCGTCGGAATTTCCGACGGGAAAAGTCCGATAGAGCCCACACACGCTCGGATTTTCCGACAATATAATCCGATCCGACCTTTTCCGTCTGAATTTCCGACCGTGTGTGCAGCCAGGGAAGTAGGTGAAGGGAAATGCCTCCAATGGGACCCAGATAAAAAAAATATAAGGGTTTTCTTTCTGTATCCAGAACAAAAATCAAAGTTTGGCTTTAGCTATATCTTAATGTCTCTGCCCTTGTAGTAAATCTGCCCTCCCTAGTTTTGTGGGAATTCCCTTATTGGCCACTGAGATATTTATTTACTGGTGGAAGTGTTGCTTGTAGCTTAGCACCAGGCGTGAGGCTTAGGCTAGGTTTCCACTAATGCAACTTTTTATGCGATTTGGGACTGAAAAGTCATATTAAAAGGCGTACCCCATGATTTCCAATGAGTACCGTTCATGTCTGTGCAACTTCAAGATGCAGCGACTTCAAAGTAGTACCTGCACTACTTTGGTCCCACTTTGATGCGACTTGAGGTCCATAGGCCTCCAGAATACACGGGCATTGCTTCAAGTCGCTGCAATTTCGCGCGACTTTGGGGACGCAATAGTGGAAACATAGCCTTAGCCTTGAGGACGCATAACTTACTAACAAAGTGAAACCAGGATCAGAGGTGCACACAGAAGTGGCCTTTTTCGGTAACATCCTGTGATATCTGCTCTTAGAGCTCTTTCATATAGGTGTTGAATTCCAAAGCAGTCTTTAGGCTTCATTCACACTTGTACGACTCCAAAGATGTGTCGACTTGTGAGTATATACAAGTCAAATCACCAGCGCTCAATAGACTGGATGTACTAGGAATGGTTGAGCAGTATAAGGGAAAAACCATAATAAAAATGATGTCCTGGGTGTTGATGGGCTAATACTGAAGGTACATGTAAGGGGCGCCAAAAACCATGCCAAGGAGAGATAGATAACTGTTGTCCAAAGAGTCCAGCTGGGACACGCCAGTGCACCCAGATGGCATCACTGTGACAGGGTGCATGCGCACAAAACGTGTCATCATGGCAACAAAATGGCCTGCGTTCCATGCTGGTCCTTGAGACGTCCATCTTGACTCCACACTTTGTCATATTGTCATCTCACAGTAATGCCATCCGAGTGCGCCGGTATGTTCCTGGACTCTTTGGACGACCATTATCCATCTCTCCTTGGTATGGTTAATGGCGCCCTTACCCTCAGATTGTATCCTATTAGCCCATCAACACCCAGGACATCGGTGTGGTATCGTTGGCCTTTACCTATGATTTTACTATGTGGAAAATAAACTGATCTGATCTGTTTTTATTATGTTTTTTACCTTATTGCTCATCCATCCCCAGTATATCCAGTCTATTGAGCGCTGGTGATTTGACTTGTATATACTCAAAAGTTGACACATCTTTGGAGTCGTACAAGTGTGAATGAAACCTAAAGACTGCTTTGGAATTCAACACCTATATGAAAGAGCTCTAAGAGCAGATATCACAGGATGTATATATTTGTGCTGCATCTTCCATATGTGCATACCTTTATATATCCCCCCCTCCCATTTTGCTTGACAGCAACCAGATCCACAGCTCTTAGCGCTTTGGACACGGTGTCTTGTTCTAACTTTGGAATGCAACGTTGATGCAACTTTGGACAGGTGCGACTTGGATACGACTTTGGCTTTGACCAGTGATAACGGACAACTGTTGCATTGTAAAACATTCATATACGACTTTCATGCAACTTTTGGGGGTTAACATGGAAGTCTACACAAGGGAGACATGCCCTTGGTACTACTAATAAACGACTCTTTTTTTTTCATACAATATTGACAAATTTTTTCATTTTGCTGCCTAAAATCCCCACTCTGGGGGAACCGTTCTCCCTTGTGTTGCATTTTCGGGGTGAGCAGCATTCTTCCATCTCTCGTTGTGTCTTTTTTTTGCAACATGGAAGTCTGCGGCCCTCAGGTTGCTTGAAAGTCAGACCAGTAGTGCATGAACTACTTTGAAGTCGTTGCAACTTTAAGTTACACATATATGAATGGTATCATTGGAGAACACGGGGAATGACTTGTCATGCAAGTTTGATATCCAAAGTTGCATGACAACAATCTGAGAGTAAGGCACCCTTATCCTCAGATTGGATCCTATTAGCCCATCAACTCAGGAAAAGTGTGAATGGAGCCTTAAAGCACATTAAAAAAACCCATAGGGTTCATTTACACTGCTTCGGCTTCAACACACATTAAAGAACCTACCGCTTCAACATGCTTTTATGATGTTTTTTTGATGCTTTAGTGGGGCTTCGATGAAGCGTTAGTGATGCTCCAGTGAGGCTTCAATGATACTTCGGTGAAGCTTCGGTAATGCTTTGCTGATGCTCTTTTGAAGCTTTGTCGAAGCTTGATTGGTGCACTGTGTGTGGATGTCTAATACCTGAAATTTCTCCAAAACAAAGCGTGGCTAAAGCTGAATTAAAGCCTCTCAAAAGCTTTAAGCGCGTCAAACGAACTTTGCCATAGACTTCTATGGAGGCTTTGAAGAAGCTTTGAAGCACCACTAAAGGGACATGGTGTATCATTTTTAAAGTAAAGCAAACGCTAGGTGTAAACAGGACTGTAAGCTAACCATTTTATTTAGTGACGGGAGCTTTGACTGGTGTTCAGAGAGCTTTAAATTGGTTGTAAACCCTTACAAACCACTTTGATCTACAGGTAAGCCTAGATTAAGGCTTACCTGTAGGTCCAAGAAATATCTCCTAAACCTACATGGTTTAGGAGATATTTACTAAAAGACAGCGACAGCTGTCTATGGCGCATGCGCCGCAGACAGCGGCGCGCAGGCGCACTATCGCCGTTAGCAGCATGCCGCTGCTAACGCCGATATGCCGTTAGTGGCGGCTCCCGTGTGCTTGCGTGGGAGTGACGTCATCGCTGCTCTGGCGCTGTGAGTGGCCAGAGCAGCGATACCCGGAAGAAGATGGACGCTCCGGACTACAGGGGACAGCGGTGACATCTCTGGCTCCTGTGTCAGCTAAGTGACACATAATGGGCTACTATGCGATGCATAGTAGCCCATTATGCTTTACCTTTGCAGGGAGACAAAGAGGAAGTAAACCCATCAGAGTTTACTTCCTCTTTAACAAGCCTTGTTTTGAAGCAAGTGTAAACTAGCCCATAGGGTTATTTGGTGTTTTGGACATGTTGCAGAAGCATTCAAGTCTCGTCAGCAACTCTCCTCAAAGGCCCTGTGAGATGTGCTTTTTTATTTTTTTCAAAGGCTAAGATGGGAAATTATCACTTTTGATGGTTTGACATACAGTGCCTGGCGAAAGTATTCGGCCCCCTTGAACTTTTCAACCCTTTGCCACATTTCAGGCTTCAAACATAAAGATATAAAATTTTTATTTTTTGTGAAGAATCACCAACAAGTGGGACACAATTGTGAAGTGGAACGAAATCTATTGGATTTTTGAAACTTTTTTAACTAATAAAAAAATGAAAAGTGGGGCGTGCAAAATTATTCAGCCCCCTTGCATTAATACTTTGTAGAGCCACATTTTGCTGCGATTACAGCTGCAAGTCGCTTGGGGTATGTCTCTCTCAGTTTTGCACATCGAGAGACTGAAATTCTTGCCCATTCTTCCTTGCAAAACAGCTCGAGCTCAGTGAGGTTGGATGGAGAGCGTTTGTGAACAGCAGTTTTCAGCTCTTTCCACGGATTCTCGATTGGATTCAGGTCTGGACTTTGACTTGGCCTTTCTAACACCTGGATACGTTTATTTGTGAACCATTCCTTTGTAGATTTTGCTGTATGTTTGGGATCATTGTCTTGTTGGAAGATAAATCTCCGTCCCAGTTTCAGGTCTTTTGCAGACTCCAACAGGTTTTCATCCAGAATGGTCCTGTATTTGGCTGCATCCATCTTCCCCTCAATTTTAACCATCTTCCCTGTCCCTGCTGAAGAAAAGAAGGCCCAAACCATGATGCTGCCACCACCATGTTTGACAGTGGGGATGGTGTGTTGAGGGTGATGAGCTGTGTTGCTTTTACGCCAAACATATCGTTTTGCATTGTGGGCAAAAAGTTTGATTTTGGTTTCATCTGACCAGAGCACCTTCTTCCACATGTTTGGTGTGTCTCCCAGGTGGCTTGTGGCAAACTTTAGATGAGACTTTTTATGGATATCTTTGAGAAATGGCTTTCTTCTTGCCACTCTTCCATAAAGGCCAGATTTGTGCAGTGTACGACTGATTGTTGTCCTATGGACAGACTCTCCCACCTTAGCTGTAGTTCTCTGCAGTTCATCCAGAGTGATCATGGGCCTCTTGGCTGCATCTCTCATCAGTCTTCTCCTTGTCTGAGCTGAAAGTTTAGAGGGACGGCCAGGTCTTGGTAGATTTGCAGTGGTCTGATACTACTTCCATTTCAAAATGATCGCTTGCACGGTGCTCCTTGGGATGTTTAAAGCTTGGGAAATCTTTTTGTATCCAAATCCGGCTTTAAACTTCTCCACAACAGTATTATGGACCTGCCTGGTGTGTTCCTTGGTCTTCATGATGCTCTCTGCGCTTTCAACAGAACCCTGAGACTATCACAGAGCAGGTGAATTTATACAGAGACTTGATTACACACAGGTGGATTCTATTTATCACCATCAGTCATTTAGGACAACATTGGATCATTCAGAGATCCTCGCTGAACTTCTGGAGTGAGTTTGCTGCACTGAAAGTAAAGGGGCCGAATAATTTTGCACGCACCACTTTTCAGTTTTTTATTTGCTAAAAAAGTTTAAATTGTCCAATAGATTTCGTTCCACTTCACAATTGTGTCCCACTTGTTGGCGATTCTTCACAAAAAATTAAAATGTTATAGCTTTATGTTTGAAGCCTGAAATGTGGCAAAAGGTTGAAAAGTTCAAAGGGGCCGAATACTTTCGCCAGGCACTGTAGGTGCATTCAGGTTCACTGTGGTACGACAAACGCTCCGACATTGGGAGCTCGTGTCGCAAGACATGTGAAAATCAATGATTCCCTATGAGAACCGTCTTAATTGGCTCGACACAAGTTGGTCCGACTTTGAAAAAGGTTAACTTTGGTCCTACTTCAGACCATTGAATATCATTAAAGTTGGATGAAAATAGGATCCTTGTCCTAACCATCCGACTTGTGACATCCAACATGGTGATTACAGCAGCAGAAAAAGGAATTTTATGTCACACTGGGATCGTTGATTGGTCAAAGGACAAGTCATACTAGCAGAAAGTTGGATCAAAGTGGTATCCTGTTCATTCAAGTTGGTTGGATGTAGGACCATGTAGGACTGATGTAGGACTGATGTTGCAGAGCAAAGTAGGGTGACAGTCGTGTAGTATCAGTGTGAACCCAGCCTCAAAGTATGCTTTAATAGAAGTCAATGGAGGCAGTTGCAAAGTGTCAATGCCTGCCGGACTCTACAGGCAGCATTATTTTTTCCTCACTGCAAGGCAGTACTAATGGTGGAGTGTGTACACCTCCATCTGCTTCCTATTTTAACCATTTTTGAGTTCCCCACCCACCTATTTTCAACACATATGTGAAAGGTTCACCTAAAAAGGGCCAATTTTCTCAAAATTTAAAATGACACTCTACCATAATACGTGTAATTATGTAAAAAAATCTCCTTGGGGAATCATTCATTTTGCTTTTATTGTGTGATACATACTGCAAAAATTAGGAAACTGTTGCAAAAAAAAAGCCTGGGGTTCTTCTAGCATTTAATGAGTTCATTATACATTCATATGAGTCCCTCATTTCCATATATTTAATGACGATCCCAATCTTCTGTATACGGTTCCTGGAAAACCTTAGTTTGTGTGCCTCCTGGCTCTATGTTACCATGTCTATTAAAACCTCATTTTGAGTTCATTTGCTGCTCTGATCTCTGATTAACACACTCCTTGATGCACCGTGGGACCAGACAAACAAACATGGTGGGGGTTTCTAACAAGAGAAAAACAATGACCTATCCTTGCTATGTTTCCATAATTCTCAGTGTTGGCTGAAGTGTAGGTATCACCTATGAAGACTTGGTGCAACATATTCATCTGAATGTATCTATGATTGTGTTAGGGCAGCACAGTGGTATAGTGGGTAGCACTCTCACCTAGCAGTAAAAAGGGTCGCTGGTTCAAATCCCAACCATGACACTACCTGCCTGGAGTTTGCATGTTCTCCCTGTGCCTGCGTGGGTTTCCTCCGGGTACTCCGGTTTCCTCCCACACTTTAAAAACATGCAGGTAGGTTAATTGGCTTCTGTCCAAAATTGGCCCTAGTATATGAATTGGGACCTAGGTTAGTGGGCTCCTTGAGGGTAGGGGACTGATGTGAGTGTGCAATGTACAGGGATAGGGACAATTGTTGACACTCACTCAGGTTGAACTGGATGGACTGGTGTCTTTATTCAACCTAACTAACTATGAATCTAACTATGAATCTATGGAAGAAATTTTACAATGGCAAGGCTTGACGTTCACTGAAATACAAATATAAAGCACCTCATTCCAGGGTTATTGGAGCAAATGGAACAAAGGATGGGACACGAAACAAACTAAAGAAAAATACGTTGAAATAAAATTTTCTAAATTTATTATATATTTAAAACAGTCATATTTTTTAAATACATAACCTAAGAAAATGGCTCATAAACTTGTTTAAAGCAGCATAGTCTTGAATCCTGACATATTTCGCCCTATCTATTGGGCTTCCTCAAGGGGATGCTATCCGCATGGGGGTACCATCCTTCTGATAAAATAGAGTATACAAACATGATACTGTAATTAGTACACAATATATTTTTCATATATAGTTATACAAATCATTTACATTTTATTTACATATCATTTAGTTCATTGAAATGTAAATGATTTGTATAACTATATGTGAAAAATGTATTGTGTACTAATTACAATATCACGTTTGTATACTCTATTTTAACAGAAGGCTGATACCCCTTGCGGATAGCATCCCCTGAGGAAGCTCAATACATAAAGGAAACATGTCGGGATTCAACACTATGCCGCTTTAAACAAGTTTATGAGCTATAGCCTTCGCTTTATGCTTGTCTTTTAAAAATATAATGTTTTAAATATATAATACATTTTGGTTTGTTTCTTGCACCGCTATAGTCCCATCCTTTGTTTGCTGGAATATGAATAGTTCTCCCTTTTCTGCACACCTTCCTTAGCACCCTTTCACACTAGGGCATTTTAGCGCTAGAAATAGCACCTGTAAAGTGCCTGAAAACTGCCTCCCACGCTGCCCAAGTGCCTGAGTGCTTTTACACTGGGGTGGCGTGCTTGCGGGACATTATAAAAAGTCCCGCAAGCAGCATCTTTGGGACAGTTTGGTAAAGCTTTATACAGAGCTCCCAAAATGCCCTGCCCATTGAAATGAATGTGCAGCGATTCTGAAGCATCCCAAAACACGGGCTCTAGTGGGGGTTAAAAGCGCCCCACTTGCGGCCGAAAAGCGCCACTTAAGCACTCAGGTGGCTCCAGTATGAAAGTAGCCTTAAAGCGGATGCAGATGACCTTAGATACCTGTGTAAGCCATACACAGAGCAAATTTCTTTCCTGCAATTACAGGTTGCAAGAAAGAAATTCGCTTGATTCCCTCATCAACATAGACAGTGTTGATGGGCAAAGCCCTCCACCACTGAGCCATTGTATTGAGAAGACAGTGATTATAGCAAGTGGCTAGACCACCTGCTACCGATAATCGTATCTAAAATTCGGCAGGCTGGTTGTACCCATGTTGATCAATTAATCAACTTGGGTACATTCAGCCTGCCCATACATGGTTCGAATCTCTGCTGGTTCAGCAGGAATCGTCCATGGCTGGCCCTAATATCCAATTAAGAACTGACCCCAAAGTCAAAACATAGCTGGTTATGATACTATGCTCCCACCAGGAGACTGCAAAACAGAAGCAGTGAGATTGCAGGAAAGTTTTACTAGTTTTAAAGTGGAGGCCCACCCTAAAGTGGACCTTCCGCTCATTGGAATCCTCCCCCCTCCGGCGCCACAATTGGCACCTTTCAGGGGGGAGGGGGGTGCAGGTACCTGTACAGTACAGGTATCTGCACCCACTTCCGGCTTAGATTCTGCAGAAGGTACGCCTCTTTCCGCAGAATCTACGCTGCCTGCTCGGAAACACACGGATCCCAGAGACAGCGGAGACCATCCTTATTGCGCAGCGCGACTTGCGCATGCGCAGTAGAGAACCGGGAAATTAAGCCGAAAGGCTCCACTTCCTGATTCCCATACCCAAGATGGCGGCGGCAGCACCCGAGAGACGATCGAGAGATCGGCTTCGGGTGCCGACATCGCGGGCGCGCTGGGCGGGTAAGTGTCACTATTTTAAAAGTCAGCAGCTGCAGTATTTGTAGCTGCTGGCTTTAAAAAAAAAAAAAAAAAACGGCGGACTCCCGCTTTAACTAAGGTTACAGCTTCATTTCTCGGCTGCAGTAACACGGCACTGCCACTGAATGAAACCTGACCCTGACCACTTCTTAAAGCGGAACTACAGTACACTCAGTCTATCTGAACACCACATATAAAAATCGGTATTTAAAGGGGTTGTAAAATCTTGTTTAAAAATATAAAAATAAATAACAAACATATCTATACTTACCTGCTCTGTGCAATAGCTCAGATTGGTTGGCAGCACTGCCCCCTAGCATTTCTAGCTGTGGCCATCGTGGGTAAGAGTAGATGATTCATGTAGCATTTACTTCCTGAAATCCATCTGCGCTTAGCTCAAGCAGGAGGGTGTACTTTTCTGAGAAAGCCCCTTCTCCCCACCTGGAGACTTCTGGGATGTATGACATCATTTGCCTAAGCCTGGAAACCAGGAAGTATTTAAAGAAATGTAAACAAAAAACAAAAAAGTTTAACCACTTTAAGACTGTCCACTGCACATATAGTGCGGCAGGGTGGCGCTATTGTGCGAAACTACGTACCTGTACATTGTTTCATGCAATAGATACTGAGGCGTGCATGGGTCCATCGGACTTGATGTCCGCCCGCCACCTGCGATCACTGCACAGGGAGGTAAACAACCTACTTGCCTATCTGTTTAGTAAGGCAGGCCATACATGATTTGAATTTGGCTGGTTCAGCAGGAACCGGTCGAGATTTGAACCTTGTATGGGCAGGCTGAATGTACCAAGTTGATGAATCAATCAACTTGGGTATAACCAGCATGCCAGGTTTTACCTGCGTTAATTGCTAGCGATGGCTATAGCAGTTAGCAATAATCACTTTTGTCTCCTGGCAATGACCCGGCAGGAGGGATTCCCATATTAACACTGTGTGGATGTATAGCCGATCTAAGGCTAGCAGCATAAGGATTAAAAGTAGTCAATGTTGATTGAGAGAGAGAGAAGTTCCACTAATTGTGTGTCTGTTTACAGTAAAAATCCATCTCATCCCCACTAATAAATTGGCCTGATTATCTTTCTAACTGCTCATTTAGAACAGCCTTGCTCTGCGGCATAATTGATCAAATTAATACAGAGTAAAAACAGATATTAGTTTTACTGCCTTCATAAAATAAGTCATTATGCTTGTTAAGGGGTCCATTCACACATGGGGCTATAATACTGCCGCTCTGAAAAGCAATCCTCAGTGGATCGATTTTCAGAGGGCACTTTGGAAGGAAGTCAGAGGGTGATATGTTGATTTTGTCAGTGCGTACGTTAACCCTTAAATTGGCAACCCATCGCACTGCATTGTGGGGCAATTGCAGTGCAGCCCCATTCATTTGAATGGCACCACCTGCCAAAAGCAACACATGCTTAGAATAAAAAGATCCCGATTTTCGTGACGTAAAATCTTTCACATTATACAATAAAAATGGGCTAACTTTACTGGTTAGTTTTTTTTTATTATTCAATTAATTTTTTTTAAAGCGCAACTCCACCCTAAAGTGGAACTTCCGCTTATCGGATTCCTCCCCCCCTCCTGTGCCCTTTCAGGGGGGAGGGGGCTGCAGATACCTGTATAATACAGGTATTTGCACCCACTTCTGGGCATAGATAGCCACAGAATCTGCGGGTATTTATGCCATTTCCTGTCACTTCCCCGCTGTCTGCTGGGAAACACACGGCTCCCAGAGACAGCAAGGACTGTCCGTGTTGCGCAGCGCGACTCGTGCATGTGCAGTAGGGAACCGAGAAGTGAAGCTGCAAGGCTTCACTTCCTGATTCCCATACTGAAGATGGTGGCGGCAGATGCCGAGAGCCGAGCGACAGGTCGGCTTCGGGTGCCGACATCGTGGGCACGCTGGACAGGTGAGTCCATTAGGGCTGAAACAACTAATCGATTATGAAATTAATCGATTACTATTTTCATAATCGATTATTCGGCCAGTAACAAAATGGGCTTAAAAAAAAACGAAAAAGAGCCCTTTATAGTACAAAGAGCAAATAATCGCTACTGTAAATATTACTTTCACAGTTCTACAGTAAAAAAATTAACCCCTTACAGTAGTGATTATTATTGCTTTTTTTTTCTACTATAAAGGGCTAATTTTAGTTTTTGTTAACCACGTTATGTTACTAAAGATGGTTCACATCTATTTGTTTATTGGTGCTTTTTGCAGAAATGCACTACAGTTCATTTACATGGTTTCCTATGGGACACGTTCACATCTGAAAGGGTCAGGGACTTTTAACACACAATGGTGCTTTATTGGTTCAATATACTTCAATGGAGAAGCTGCAGAAAAGCATGTAATGCATTTTTGCAGCAATTTTTGTTTTTTAATCTGCCCAAAAAAATTAAAAAAATGCAAATTGCAGTAAAATCACGTGCGCAAAAATCAAAATGTACAGAAAAAAGCACTGCAGAAACAGATAAAAAGCAAACTGTATAGGTGTGTACTGAGCCTTATGCTGGCCACATGGATCAATTTTCAGATGAGAATATTTAGACAAAAAATCTTTGTAAATTCGCTGAATGAAAGAATTTTGTTTGAAATTTTCACTTGTTTTTAACATTGTTATTAAAATGAATAATTTCTGAATGAAAACCACATCCACTGTCTGAAAATTCCTTTGACTAAGAATTTTTCTATTATTTCCAAATGTTCCCGTCACTGTGGTTGAAAATGAACATCAGTTTGACACACTTTTTTTTTTTTAAGGTTTTTAACCAATTAATCGATTAATTGAAACAATAATCGGCCAACTAATCGATTATCAAAATAATCGTTAGTTGCAGCCCTAGTGTCCATATATTAAAAGTCAGCAGCTGCAGTATTTGTAGCGGTTGACATTAAAGCGGGAGTCCACCGGGACTCCGCGTTTTTTTTTTTTTTTTTTTAAAAGCCAGCAGCTACAAATACTGCAGCTGCTGACTTTTAAATAGTGACACTTACCTGTCCAGCGCGCCCGCGATGTCGGCACCCGAAGCCGATCGCTCGCTCGGCTGCCGGGTCCCGCCGCCATCTTGGGTATGGGAATCAGGAAATGGAGCCTTTCGGCTTCATTTCCCGGTTCCCTACTGCGCATGCGCGAGCCGCGCGGCGCAATCCGGACGGTCCCCGCTGCCTCTGGGAGCTGTGTGTTTCCCAGCAGGCAGCGGGGCACTTGCTGAAGGGGGCGGGCGCTTGCGGAACGGAGGCGTAACCTACGCTCGTTCCGCAGAGCGCTAGCCCGGAAGTGGGTGCAGTTACCTGGATTATCCAGGTAACTGCACCCCCCTCCCCCCTGAAAGGTGCCGATTGTGGCGCCGGAGGGGGGGGGGGGATTCCGATGAGCGGAGGTCCATTTTAGGGTGGACCTCCGCTTTAAAAAAAAAAACAAAAAAACGGGGGAACTCTGCTTTAAGTAATTAAAAAAAAAAATGCATTTGAAACACTGCTGCGCAAATACAGTGAGACATAAAATGTTGCAACTATCACCATTTTATTCTCTAGGGTCTACCAAAAAAAAAAAAAAATATATATATATATATATATATATATATATATATATATATATATATATATATATATATATATATATATATATATATATATATATATATATATATATATATATATATATATAATGTTTCAGGGTTCTAAGTAATTTTCTAGCAAAAAAAATGATTTCAACTTGAAACCAACAAATGTCAGAAAAAGGTTTAGTGGTTAAACTTTTTTCACTTACACACAAAGTCTATTCCACTGACAACTTGTTACAATGTTTATACTTAAGTTCAACTGATAAAGAATGTTTTGATTCTTGGCAGACTGCCCAGTTTTTCTCTTTCTTTCTTTTGATGGCTGTGGCTTCAGAAGAGCAGAGAGAATTGAAACACTTTAGTCAAAATGCTATAACAATTCTTGACAGTGCAGAGAGTTCTCTGTGCAAGCTGACAGTTGTCAACCCCCCCCCCCCCCCCCAAAAAAAAACAGGCAGCCTGCAAAGTGTATCACAACATCTCTTAGGCGGAGATAAATAGAAACTTTGTAACATTTAGTTATTTTATAATTGAGATCAAAGGAATTGACTTCTGTCTGTAAATGAGGTCAGTTTAACCACTTAAATACTGATGCTGCATACACGACCAGACTTTCCGTCAGAAAAGGTCAGACTAAATAATTTCATCGGATATTCCGATCGTGTGTGGGCTTCATCTGACAACACTACAAACTGTATGATTGACGGTTCTGATATCTTATGCATTGCATTGCAAAACACTCAGTGGACACAGGGGAGACATGAGGGGTCTTGTAGACCCTGCATATCTCAATAAAGAGAACCTGTCACCTAAAAATCATCACATAGGGGTCCGTGTCCCTATGTGATGGGAAAAAAAAGTTAAGTAAAAAATTTTTTTTGCAAAAAATATAAAGTTACACCCAAGCACATAAACCCCCTCCCCTAAATTTTGAGGCCCCCCCGCACATACACACACGCATGAATCGTAAACACATGCATCGGGGCACCTACACGTGAAAACATAGGTTACGATATACATGTTACATATCGCCACGTACGCTGGAGTGAGAGCAATAATTCTAACACCAGACCTCCTCCGTAACACTAAAATGATACCTATAGGGGGCTTTTTAAGTGTTGCCTATATAAAATATAGGGTACTGAAGTTTGTCACCATTTCACAGGCGCACGTGAATTTAAGGTTGGACATGTTGGGTATCTATTTACTCGGTGCAACGTCGTCTTTTATATTTTACCAAAAATGTGGGTAATTTATTATGTTTGTTTTCCCTAAAATTCGCGTTAGTGTGTTTTTTTTTTTTTACTGAAATTTTGCGTTTCCTAGATCTTTGCAGAAATCTTGTGTGACATAAAAAATTGCAACTACCACTATTTTATTCTCTAGGGGTATCTGCTTTTAGAAAATATTTAATATTTGATATATACACCCACATTTGCAGCTATTACCTTTTGTACCACCACCCCCTCCCTTTAGAATGTAAGCTCCACGAGCAGGGCCCTCCTGTACCTTTTTGTATTGAACTGTACTGTAATTGTGTTGTCTCCCCCCCTATACATTGTAAAGCGCTGCGTAAACTGTTGGCGCTATATAAATCATGTATAATAATAATAATAATAATATTTGTGGGGGTTTTGTAATCTTCAGTCCAAAAATTATTTTTTATTTAAAGAGGAAGTAAACCCTGATGAGTTTACTTCCTCTTTCATTCCCTGCAAAGGCAAAGCATAATGGACTACTATGCATCGCATAGTAGCCCATTATGTGTCACTTACCTGACACAGGAGCCAGCGAAGTCACCGCTGTCCCCTGTAGTCCGGCGCATCCATCTTCTCGGTGGGGTCTCGCAGCTCCGCCGCTGTCATTCGGCGAAGCCGCGATGACGTCACTCCCGCGCATGCGCACGGGAGCCGACACACGCGGCAGCTCCATTGTTGGAAATGCCACGCTCAGTCGCTGTCTACGGCGCATGCGCCGCAGACAGCGGTACCTGTCTTCGGGCAAATATCTCCGTATAGGTTTAGGAGATATTTCTTGGACCTACAGGTAAGCCTTAATCTAGGCTTACCTGTAGGTTAAAGTGGTTTGTAAGGGTTTACAACCACTTTAAACGTGTGCACAAAACGCAGAAACGGCTCTGGCAGCGAAAAGGTTCAAAATGAGGATTTAATTTAAGCCTTTTTGCTAGTGATTTAAATTGTGATTTAAATCGACTTGATTTAAACCAAAACCCGCCCTGGTTTTTTATGCAGAGCTGCACCAGAATGACCATTTTCCAGTTTTAGTAAATAAGCCCCAATGTATTCTGACAGCGGAGATTCTCTGCTGCAGCTCATTCACTGCAGTCGCTGATCAAGAATAATTTCCCAACAAGCCTTTTGGACAGAAGTCGATCGATCCATCTACGACAAGCTTTGCTCTTATATAGTACGCGCTTAATAATGCAATTCTGGATTGTAACAATTGATGAAATGACAGCACTGTTTCTTGCAGCAACCAATCAAACGATCATTTTGATCAACAAACAAATGACCAAGAAGGGACGTTCTTGTTCTGCTGGACAGCCAAGTCCAGTTGTTGTTTCTCTTTGGTCTGCTGCTTACTTGTTTTTTGAAAGAGAGATTGTTGGAAACGATTGCGTCTATGATAAATCGTTAATCGTTATGTGTATGGCCTGCATGACAGGGATCTGTAAATCACAGTTTGTGTATAGCGGTTAAATGAACAACAGTTAATCAGAGGACTAACGCCGTGTTTTTTGTTTTACAGCTGTGTTGGCGTAGAGGAAGATGAAGCACCGGACATCGACATTTATCACTGTCCGAACTGTGAAAAAACTCATGGCAAGTCTACATGTGAGTGTCTATTGATTGTTCTTTGTACAAGTACAAGCAATTCAGAGATTACCCAAGTTCATAAACTGTGTACAGCAGACATTGCATGGAAACAGAAGTTTACTTTGCACATGCTGTATGAAGTAGGGCTGCTTTCACATTGCTCTGTTGCAAAAACGCTGTAAAAATGCATATGTGTTTTTGCTGCGTTTTTTATGTGTGTCCAGTGTGTTTTCTGGGTGCCTATTACCCAGCATGCACCTGTGAAACTTGAACATGCGACTCAAAAACGCACCAAAAACGCAATGCTGGTGGGTTTTTTGACATGTTTTCTATTAACCACTTTAATCGCTTGCTGATCGCTTTATGACATGTTTACTGCTACAGGGTGGCAGCAGGGCACCAGATCTTCTGTATGTGTGTATATACATACATATATATATATATATATATATATATATATATATATATATATACACACACACATTATTACTGACTTACTCCTGCAGGGGGCGTGCGCACGCCTCCGCCGGCCCGCTTCTGCTGTGATTACTCACAGCAGAAGCCGATCTGCGGGTGTCAGGCACTCGGAGTCCTCCAGCACCTGCCATTCATCCGCAATACACAGATAACTGAGATATGCCTTGTTTTACATCTCAATTCTGACAGGGGGGAAGGGATCGATCCTGTTCTCCTGCAAAGAAGGGACTAGAATCGATTCTCTACCCATAGTGAAAGCAGCAATCAGTGTACACAAAAATAGTGGCTAGTCACACAGTTAATCCTTTGATCGCCCTGGATGTTTAATCCCTTCCCAGCTAGTGTTATTAGTACAGTGACAGTGCATATTTTCAGCACTGGTCACTGTATTAGTGTTACTGGTTCCCACAAAGTGTCAGCTAGCGTCCGCTATAAGTTGCTGATCGCTGCCGTTACTAGTATAAAAAAAATAAAAATTCCATAAATGTATCCAATAGTTTGTAGATGTTATAACGTTTGTGTAAAACAATCGATATAAGCTTATTGGGATTTTCTTTTACCAAAAACATGTAGCAGAATACATATTGGCCTACATTTTTGAAGAAATTTGATTTTTTTATATATATTTGTTTATAGTATATGTTTTATTACAGAAAGTAATGTTTTTTTCAAAATTGTTGGTCTTTTTTTTGTTTATAGTGCAAAAAATAAAAAACAAAGAGGCGATCAAAGGTGATCAAAAACCACCAAAAGAAAGGCTCTATTTGTGGGAAAAAAATGGATATACATTTTATTTGGGTACAGCGTCGCATGACCACCCAATTGTCATTTAAAGCAACGCAGTGTTGTAACGCAAAAAACGGCCTGTTCATTCCGGAGGTCAAGCGGCATTGGACCAGCTCCTGTGATAGACAGCAAATTGGTCCAATGCCAGGGGCAGAGGTGGGACTATGCGTTGGAGAGCTTAGTGGAGAGTAGATGGTGGCTTGACGATTTCTGGCGGCACTCGTCCCCTTCCTTCCCCCTCTGAGGTACTCTGTCAGCGTAAAACACGCACCTGCGATTTTCCCCTTATTTTCATTCATTTTCAATGGCACCTAAATGCGGGTGTGATTCTGTCACAATTTTCCTGCTGCAATGGCAACCAACCGCATTGGCCAAAGCTTGCCGCCCAGAAATAAGTTTCTGCTCCTTTTTGAGCAACAAGCTTCTTCGCACAATGTGGTTTGTGGATTTATCATGTGACAATCACGGCAGAATCACACTTGCGTTTAGGTGCCATTGAAAATGAATGGCACTTGAACAAGCGTGGTGCGATTTGTCAGTTTTGCAGATCGTTTTGGGATCGCTGGCAGAATGGAAGCGATTCTGCCCTCGTTCCCAAATGCCCAGATGGGAACAGGCCTGAGCAGGATTCTGCAGATTTTTGCCACAGGAATTTACAGACAGCCCTATTCGTGTGTGTGAATGAGGCCTTACTGTTTAGCCCTGGCAGCACACGCTTTGTTATGTATCTATGCAAATTTTAAAGAAAAACCCCATCAGCCATCAGTTGGACATGCAAGAAAAATATAAATAGAGGGTGCACTCAGCGCAAAAATAATAAGAAACGCCCCAAAATACAAGACAAACACTGAATAACGAATGATAAAAATAAAGAAAGTGCAGCACAATATAACAATAAAATATAATCCAAATCTATTTTATCAGTTGGACATATCAGTGGGTAAAAAAAAAATACTTGTCAAGAATAACTTTAGTGTTCAGAAATCCAGCTATGTTCCCTGCTGCAGACATCATTGCATTCAGAATGAAATTTACACTTTCAGGAAATGCCAGATTGCTCAGACTCTTTATGCCAATGCCTGACACTCTCGTTGGCCTGTTTCTCATGGACTTCAGCTTGTATAAGATCAGTGTGAACAGCAAGCTTTGACAAAGCAAGTTAAGAACTTTCAACAAGCTTTGCTGAAGCTTTTAAAGTATCATTCAGCTCCAGTTTGTAAATATTGAACACCGATTATAATGGGAGTGCTGATTGACACTTTAAACAAACTGATAGCAGGCTTCAGCAGGCTTTCAGCAAGCTGCAAGAAGTTCTGTGACCCGCTAGCAGGTTGGTTTAAAGTGACAGTCAGCAGCTTATTAAGATCTGTGTTCAACATTTAGAAACGAGTTGAGTGGTATCCTAATAACTTCAACAAAACTTACTAAAATCTCTGCAAATCTTTGTCATAGCTTGCTGTTCACATTGATCTTATACAAGCTGACAGCTGTGTGAAACGGGCTGTAATGTGTTGATTGTCGGCATCACTTCGCACAACAGTCTTCAACTGAAAAATTGAAGGAGCCAGGTGTTAAATTGTCGGTTGAACAGTGCTTGTATCCAATTGGATGCAGCTTCTATTCGGGTATTCCGACAGCTGCCAGTGTTGGCTATGTGAATATAATAGCCACAACCAGAGATTCTGGTTTAGTGCTGTTTACTGTGTATAGAGGAACCTGTTTGTATTCTTTTGTTCAGCATGCTTTAGTCCCAGGCTGTATACGGTACAGGATCTCTTGCCAAGAGATGACATCATCCCATGCTCAGCTCTGCAGTGGTCAATGCAACCACAGTGGGCAATAGAGTATCTGGTAATGATAGCTAAATGACAGAAGTGGGCATAGAGCTTAAAGTGGTATTAAAGCTTTAGGCCCCTTTCACACATGCGGACAGTATGTCCGTATTTCATCCATCCGTTTGCAGATGAAATACGGACATACATGCATCCCTAAGGGATAGCGGGTGTCTGCGGATGAACATCCGCAGACACCCGCTATTGTCCGCCTCCGCTACTGTCCGATTCTGCAGACGGAGGAAAATCCAATTTTTCTATCCGTCTGCAGAATGGATCGGATGAACACGGACAGACGGGCCGTGCTCATCCTATCCCCATAGAGGAGAATGGAGAGCTGACAGGGCGGTCCCTGCACAGTGTGCCGAGACCACCCTGTCCACCGCCGGCTCAGCGGGGACAACGGAGCGATCCCCGCTGAGCGAGCGGATCATCACGGGGCGGATCATTACTGATCCGTCCCGTGTGAAAGGGGCCTTAAAATAAAATAAAAAATAACAAAGATGTCATACCTGTTCTGTGCACTGGTATTGCACAGAGCAGCCCGATCCTCCTCTTCTCGGGACCCCCATTGGCGCTCCTGGCTCCTTCCCCTTGACCAGTGCCCCTAATAGCAAGCTGCTCCAATTCCCAAAAATTTGGGACACTGTAAAATGTACATAAAAACAGAATGCAACAATTTGCAAATCTCATGAACTCATATTTTATTCACAATAGAAAACATGAAAATGTCCAAGTCCTCAGACGACCGTCCAGAGAAGCATGCACAGTGCTTCTCTGGACGGTCGCCTGAGGACTTGGAGGCCTGTAATGCTGGCTACACAGTCACTTGCTTGCTGGCAGCGGAAGAAGGCGGAGTGCCGTGGAAACCGGTAACTGCCTCACATTTTCATTTGTTAACAAAATGGAATTGATTTTCATCATAGTTTTCATCAGTGGGTGAAAATTTGGTGTACTTTTCATTTTGCTTTCGTCACGGTAAAAATGGGGACAATTTTGACGAAAACATTTTCATTGATGAAATTAACACTGACTCGAACTATGTGCTTCCTGAATCACAGCCTATAGTTTTATTCTTTGAAGTGGATGAATATTCCTCTGCAATGACTATCCTGCGTTTTAGCTTGAATGTAACAGTTAGCAAGGAAGCTAGCAATAGACCTGTCTGCTTTATTTATGTCTTGTGTGATAATGCGATGAAACATTGTCAATGACATTCTTGCTGCTGTAGAATATGTTTGCACTTTGTCGGCACATTTTCGCACTTTTTCCTTTTACAGCTCTTGCTTTGGACAGAGGCATTGTGGAAAGATCCGTTTAGACAAAACAATAAGAATAGCTCTCATTGGGGGTTATTTACGAAAAGGCAAATCCACTTTGCACTGAAAGTGCACTTGGAAGTGCAATCACTCTAAATCTAAGGGGTAGATCTGAGATGGATGGAAGCTCTGCTGATTTTATCATCCAATCATGTGCAAGCTAAGATGCTGTTTTTTATTTTCCTTGTATGTCCCCCTCGGATCTACAGCGACTTTACTTCCAAGTGCACTTGCAGTGCAAAGTGGATTTTCCTTTAGTAAATAACCCCCAATGTGACTTTGTGATTCTTAAAGCAGACCTATCACTAAGAAATATCATGGTGCTGTTTGAATTTGCCACTATGTTACACTTTAAGGCCCCTTTCACACCGAGGGCGTTTTTGCAGTCGCTATAGCGTTAGAAATAGCGCCTGCAATCCGCCCTCAAACTGCTGCTCCTTTGTCGGGGCTTTCACAACGGAGCGTTGCGCTGGCAGGACATCAGGAAAAGTCCTGTTAGCAGCTTCTTTGGAGCGGTGAAGGAGCGGTGTGTTTACCGCTCCTCCACCGCTGCTCCCCATTGAAATCAATGGGGCAGTGCTGTATTACCGCCGGCAAAACACTGCTATTGCGGTCGGTTTTAACCCTTTCTCGGCCGCTAGCGGGGGTAAAAGCGCCCCGCTAGCGGCCGAAATGCGCTGCAAATCCGACGGTAAAATGACGCTAAAAATAGTGAAAGGGGTCTTAAATTCAGCCATGTATGGATGGCCTGATGCTTTTCTATTACTTATCTATTACTTAAGAACTTAAGAACTTAAGAACTATGTAGATATTTTCTGCTTTAAAGGATAAGTTCACCATTAATAAATGCACATTGTTTTGCAGGTAAAACCAATGTGCATTTACATTTAAGCAGTTTTTAACCACTTCAATATTAGCATGATACAACCGCTTCTTTTTCAGGCCTTTTTTTTTTTTTTTTTTTAGTTCTCAGTGCTGTGATAGTTTGACCGACATTTACTGGGCATGCAACACTGTACCCAAAATTATTTTTTGGGACCGGCAGATCTTTCTTTTAATGGTACTGTATTTAATAAGCACTTTTTAAAATTCATTTTACTATATAAAGAAAAAAAAGCTAAAAATATTGAGGGAAAAACTTTTCCTTTACTTTTGCTTATAAAACATCAAATGCAAAAGCCACAACAGTACAAACACCCCATAATTACCCATTTTTTGAAAACTGTTTACATCTGTGGTCTCTGAGATTGGCCATCACAGTGATCACAAGGCAGAGAGCCACTATGGTTTTTACCCTGTGATCTCCACTGTCTAATGTCGTCAGGACCATAGGCATTGTGTGCATCAGGCACGTGCAGTAGGAGTAAAAAAAAATCTGCTCGTAACCATCCACTTACTCCTCTTGTATGGAGGTGGATAAAGTGGAACTTCACCCAAAAAGGAGATGTTCTGACCCCCCCTTTGGAATATTTTCCTCACCTGCCCACAACCTTCTAGGATACATCACAGGTCCTGGGAGTCTGCTGGAGATATTTCTTGGACCTACAGGTACGCCTTAATCTAGGCTTACCTGTAGGTCAAAGTGTGTTGTAAGGGTTTACAACCACTTTAAGCAGGCAAGTCAACCGAGTCTGAGTTAAATACAAATCTGATACAAAAACAAAAGTTTGATAAAGAATCAAAATGATGGAAGAGCAAGCTTAAAAAGTTTGATAATCTCATAAAAATTACTTTAAAGCTGAACTCTAGCCTTACCTGCAGTATTAAACAGTTATGTATTTGTGCAACAAGTCAGACAGAGACTTTTCCTGGCTGAAGGAAGTCCAACATTATCCAGCCTTATTGCCCTGGCTCGTCCTGTCATTGGAGTTCAGTTCTTTTATTTATGTGGCCATTACCTAGGGCAGCCTGTAATAACAGTCTGCCTAGGAAAGTACTGAGGCAGAGTGCTGTGATGTTCTCAGTTAGCTATGTATAGCACTCTGCTGGTCACTCCACCAGCCATGTTTTTTTTTTGCATGTTGATGGGGGAACAGTGAAGGTAAAATATAAGTAGACGTGGGGAAGCAAAGCCCTGCTCCGCACAAAGACACAGTACACAAGGCAGGGTAAGTTCGTAATGGGGATTCAGATACAGGGAGATCACAGGTAATACTGGTGACAAATTCTGTTAGCCTTTTTTTGGGACACATTTTCCACAGGTTAGGTTCTCAAACACTGTGTCAATAAAGATTAACTGCTTGCCGACCACCTAGTGTAAGAGTACAGTGGCGGAGCGGCACTGGATCACATATCTAGTACACGATCCAGCACTTCCGGGGTAGGGGGCGCACGTCGCTGCCGCTGTGATCGGTCATAGCACAAGCCAATCAGTGGGTTCCGGGCAGTGGTTGACCACCAGCACCACTGGTTGGTGAAGAGAATGACAGAACAGAGCTCTGTGACCGTAAACAATACAGAGCTCTGTCCTGTAGGGAATAAAAACGGGCACATCCCTTAGTAAAAACAGCACAAAATGAATGCACCAAGAACTCTTGGGCACACATTTAAACCCTTGATCACCCTAGATGTTAACCTCTTCCCAGCCAGTGTCATTAGTACAGTGACAGTGCATATTTTTTTAGCACTAATCACTGTATTAGTGTTGCTGGTTCCCACAAAGTCTCAAAAGTGTCAGATTGCCTGGCATACTATCACAGTTCCACTAAAGGTTGCTGATCACCGCCATTACTAGTATATAAAAAAAAAGATACAATTTCCAGTATATATATCATAGTCTGTAGACGCCATAACTTTCATGCAAACCAATCAATTTACGCTTACTGTGATTTTATTTTTAAAATTCTAAGGAAATTCGATTGTGTGATCAAATACCACCAAAAAAGCTCTATTTGTGGGACAAAAATTATATCAATTTCACTCGCGTACAGCTTTGGATTACCGTGCAATTGTCAGTTAAAGTGTTTGTTGAGCCATTTATATAAGACTATGGCAGCCCCTCTATTAGAGGCTGGCATAGCACACTATGTAAGTGGTTTTAAAAAACGAGCGTTCTAAATACCGATTTTTGAGCTGTCTTCAAGCCGGTGACATTGTGTGTATACATGTGCATGTGCATCTCATAAAATTAGAATGTCTCAAAAAAAAAAAAAAATTATTTCAGTAATTCAATTCAAAAAGTGAAGCTCATATATTTTATATAGATGCATACACACAGGGTGATATATTTCAAGCATTTATTTATTTTAATTTTGATTAATTATGGCTTATAGATAGTGAAAACCCAAAATTCAGTATCTCAAAAAATGGAATGTTACATAAGACCAATAAAAAAAAAGAAAGATTTTTAATGCAAAAATTTTGGTTTACTGAAAAGTATGCACTCAATACTTGGTTGGGGCTTCTTTTGCATGAATTACTGCATCAATGCGGCGTGGCATGGAGTCGAGCAGACTGTGGCATTTCTGAGGTGATATAGAAGCCCAGGTTGCTTTGATAGCGGCCTTCAGCTCGTCTGCATTGTTGGGTCTGGTGTCCCTCATTTTCCTCTTGACAATACCCCACATATTCTCTATGTTTAGGTTTAGGTCAGGTGAGTTTGGTGGCCACTCAAGCAAAATGATACCGTGATCATTATTAAACCAGGTATTGATACTTTTGGCTGGTGCCAAGTCACTGACTGTGGAAACTTCACACTGGACCTCATGCAAATTGGATTCTGTGCCTCTCCATTTTTCCTCTAGAGCAGTGATCATCAACCCTGTCCTCAGGGCCAACTAACAGGCCAGGTTTGCAAGATAACTGAAATTCATCACAGGTGATATAATTTGCTGCTCAGTGATTGCATTATTCTAGTCTGCATCTCCCCAAGGTAATACATAAAGCCTGGCCTGTTAGGCCGCGTACACACGCGGGGACTGTTCGCTCAACTTTGTCCGTCAAACAGTTTCAGCGGACAGTCCGCTCAAAATTAGCATGGACGGACTTGCCCACACACGACGAACGAACAGTCCGCTGAAACCGTGCGCGATGACGTGAACGGCACGTACGACGGGACGAAAAATACGACGTCCTATACACTGCAATGCAAACTTCGGCGTGTAAATCCTTTCTGAGCATGCGCGGAACTTAGTTTGACGAACAAGCCTACACACGAGGGGACTGTTCGCTGAAACAGAGTTTCAGCGGACAGTTTTTCGGAATTTCCGAAAAACTTTGTTCAGCAGACTGTCCGCTGAAACTGTCCGCTGAAAGCCCACACACGAGCGGACTGTCCACCGAAACACTGTTCAGCGGACAAAGTTGAGCGAACAGTCCCCGCGTGTGTACGCGGCCTTAGTGGGCCTTGAGGACAGGGTTGATGACCACTGCTCTAGACTCTGAGACCTTGATTTCCAAATGAAATGCAAACTTCCACAGTCGGGAAGCCCAAGTCCAAAGTCAGCGCAGCACTCTACCAAGAAATTCTAGAGGACTTCATGCTTCCCTCTGCTGACCAGCTTTGTGAAGATGCTGGTTTCATTTTCCAGCAAGACTTGGCACCTGCCCACACTACCAAAAGTACCAATACTTGGTTTAATGATCATGGTATCACTGTGCTTGATTGGCCAGCAAACTCACCTGACCTAAACCCCATAGGGCAGGGGTAGGGAACCTCAGCTCCCTACCCCTGCCATAGGGAATCTGTGGGGTATTGTCAAGAGGAAGACTAGAGACACCAGACCCAACAATGCAGACAAGCTGAAGGCCTCTATCAAATCAACCTGGACTTCTATAACACCTCAGCAGTGCCCTAAGATACTGAATTTTGGGGTTTCACTACCTGTAATACATAACCATCAAAATTAAAAGAAAAACATGCTTGAAATATCTCACTCTATGTGTAACACATCTATATAAAATATATGAGTTTCACTTTTTGAATTGAATTACTGAAATAAATGAACTTTTTGTTGATATTCTAATTCTATGAGATGCTCCTGTATATGTGCACATTTTATTTTTTGTAGGTTTGTAAATATATACGTAAACTTGTGCCTGCGTTCCCCTTTAAAAAAACCTTATAGTCAACCTCCTAGTCGCATACTCTGCCCATAGCTATGTGGGTTGATCTTGGCTTGCCATGTCTGGCACCTCTGTTGGTATATTTAAATTGAAGTAGTGGAAAGAGCGGCTTCCATCACTTGAAATGTCGGAGCAAAATAATTTAATTCCCTTCTAGACCTTTGGTGGGTCTCTCGTTCCACTCATCCAATTCTTGTAATTTCTTTTGTCTGGCCGGCCAGCTGCCACATTGGAGAGTGTGTCACTAGCAATATTATGTCATATATTTCAACGGATTATGAGAATCCGTCACAATACTTAGATTGCTTCTTTTTTTTTCTGCATACCTTTTTTTTTTTTTTATGAAAGCTTTCATAGAGTCCAAGGACATGGCTCTGCTTCCTCGGTATACACAGACTAGATTGTTGTTGCCTTCAATTGCGATTCTGATCACTCACCGGCATCACTCAGTTTATGGCAAACAATTCATTACAAACGTAATTATAATAAATGAAATATGACAAGAAGAACATTTTGAAATAGATATTTTTTTTATAGCTTTATTTCATGTCAGAGGTCTTTTTAATCCTACTAGGAATAAAAAAATCTATCTACTCTCCTGTGTTATATAGTTATATATATATATATATTATATACATACACACACTCAGAGGCCACTTTATTAGGTACACCTGTTCAATTGCTTGGTAACACAAATTTCTAATCAGCCAATCACATGGCAGCAACTCAGTGCATTTTCTACATGTGGTGAAGACAACTTGCTAAAGTTCAAAACGGGCATCAGAATGGGCAAGAAAGTGGATTTAAAGAGGAACTGCAGTCTGCTCACATAATTTGTAATAAAAACATCTTTGGCATTCTGAAGCTTCCCTCCAACCACTTTGCATACTATTTGATATATACTGTGATTCTGTACTTTCCAAATATGCTGCAGAAATCTCCCTCCACTGAATCTGGCTGCATCCATTTTAACTGTGGGCAGCTGAAGCTGCTGCCTGTTCACTTCCTGGATTTACACAGAGGCACTCCTCCAGCTCTCATTGGCCCTCTTATGACTCACCCCCCTCCCTTCCTGGCAAACTCTCACAAAAGTGAGAGAGAGAGAGAGAGCTGTGCATGATGTCATAAGCCTAGGCTTTTTACCAGACAAGAAACAAGAAGTTGGCTGTATAAGGTATTTACTGTCAGAAAAAAAATGTTTTATTATGCAGAGTTAAAACAACAAGGGCAGAAGATTTAATTGATAGAAAGTTGAAAAAATGACTGAAGATCCACTTTAAGTGACTTGAACGTGGCTTGGTTTCTGGTGCCAAATGGGCTGGTCTGAGTATTTCAAAAACTTCTGATCTATTGGGATTTTTGCGCATAACCATCTCTAGGGTGTACAGAGAATGGTCCAAAAAAGAGAAAATATCCAGTGAGTGGGAGCTATGTGGGGGCGAAAATGCCTTGTTGATGTCAGAGGAAAACGGGCAGACGACATGATAGAAGGGCAACAGTAACTCAAATAACCACTCATTACAATCAAGGTATGCAGAATATCATCTCTGAACGCACAACACTTCAAACCTTTAAGCCAGGGCTCGACAAAACCCGGGCGCCAGGTCGCATTTGCGACTAGAATTAGCGACCTGGCACCTGGGGCAGTACAGCTGGGGGTATGCTGTCTCCGCGGACCCCCCCGGTGCGATCGCATCGGGCTGCGCCGGCGGCGGCCGGTAATTGAGCCCCCGGCTTTGAGGCCTTCTACGATCCTATGGTTCCTTCTGGAATCTGGCGCCCTCTTGTGGTGGCCGTTGGAATTACAACCAGCAATGGATGCAATGCTAATTCCCCTGCCTGCCAGCCTATCTTCCTTCCCTTTACTCAGAACCCCTAAACATTATATATATATATATATATATTTTATTCTAACACCCTAGAGAATAAAATGGTGGTCGTTGCAATACTGTCTGTCACACCGTATTTGCACAGCGGACTTACAAGCGCACTTTTTTGGGGAAAATGTATTTAATAAAAAAAAAAATAAGACAACAGTAAAGTTAGCCCAATTTTTTTTATATTGTGAAAGATAATGTTACGTCGAGTAAATCGATACCCAGCATGTCACGCTTCAAAATTGCGCCCGCTCATGGAATGGCGACAAACTTTTACCCTGTAAAATCTCCATAGGCGACGTTTAAAAAATTCTACAGGTTGCACTTTTTAAGTTACAGAGGAGGTCTGGGGCTAGAATTATTGCTCTCACTCTACCGATCGCAGCAATACCTCACATGTGTGGTTTGAACACCGCTTTCATATATGCGTTCGCTTCTGCAACCAAGCTTGGCGGGACAGGGCGCGTTAAAAATATATTTTTTATTATTATTTTAACTTTTATTTTTATTTTTTTCACTGTTCTTTTAAAAAAAAAAAAATTGTGTCACTTTTATTCCTATTACAAGGAATGTAAAAATCCCTTGTAATAGAAAAAAGCATGACGGGTCCTCTTATATATGAGATCTGGGGTCAGAGAGACCTCACATCTCATATTTACGCTAAAATGCAATTTTAAAAAAATTTGTCATTTAAAAAAAATAAAAAATAAAAAATGTCCCTCTAAGAGCTATGGGCAATGACTTGGAGACAGGTGAGGGGCTTGGGGCTATCTTCCCCTCACTCGTCTACATGTCAGGCCAGGGACAGGTCCAGATCGCCGTCACGGACCTGGCTCCTAACTTTTTTAGCTGGCTCCTAGATTCCAAGCAAATTTGTCAACCCCTGCTTTAAGCAGATGGGCTACAGTAGCAGAAAACCACTCCGGCTGCCACTCCTGTCAGCTAAGAAAAAGGAAACTGAGGCTACAATTTGCACAGGCTCGCCAAAATTGGGCAATAGAAGATTGGAAAATCAGCCTGGTTTGATGAGTCTCAATTTCCGCTGCAACATTCAGATGGTAGGGTCAGAATTTGGCGTAAACAACATGAAAGCATGGATCCATCTTGCCTTGTATCAATGTTTCAGGCTGGTGGTGGTGCAATGGTGTGGGGGATATTTTCTTGAAAGAAAGCTTTAAAAAAAAAACAAATAAAAAATGGGCAGTCTGCCAAGTATCACAACATTTCTCAGCTCTGAGCTAACTATAAACATTGCAACGTATTGTCCTTTATATCAAAGGAATGAACTTCTGTGCGTAAATGAGGAAAGTTTAACCACTGAAACACTAAACTTTTTTCTGACATATTGTTGGTTTCAAGTTAAAATAATTTTTTGCTAGAAAATTACTTAGAAACCCCAAACATTATATGTATTTTTTTAAGCAGAGACCCTGGAGAATAAAATGGTTGTTGCAAAATTTTATGCCACACTGTATTTGCGCAGCGGCCTTTTTAAATGCAATTAAAAAAAAAAAAATACAATTTAATGAGTGAGGAAAAAAATAACTAAACATTAAAGTTAGCCCAACTTTTTTGTATAATATGAAAGATTATGTTATATGCGAGAATCATGATCTTTATTCTAAGCAAAAAAATTGTGATTCTCATTTTGGCCAGAATCGTGCAACCAGATTCACTGTATATATAAAATAATATGCAAAGTGGTTGGAGGGACGCTTCAGAATGGCAAAGATGTTTTTTATTACAAATTATGTGAGAAGACAGCAGTTGTTCTTAAACCCTTTCAATACCAGACACTTACCCCCCCCCCCCCCCTCCTGCCCAAGCCAATTTTCAGCTTTCATACTACACTGTACCCAAACTAATTTTTTATCAGTTTGTTCCCACAAGTAGAGCTCTTTTTGGTGATGTTTGATCACCTCTGCGGTTTTTATTCTTGGCTAAACAAATAAAAAAAGACCGACATTTAAAAAAAAAAAAAGTTTTTCTTTGTTTCTGTTATAAAATTTTGTAAAAAAGTAAGTTTTCTCCTTCACTGATGGGCTCTGATAAGCTGCACTGACGGGTACTGATAAGGTGTCAGTAATGAGTAGGCACTGATAAGTGGCACTGATGGGTGGCACCGATATGCTGCACTGATGGCCATTGATAGGCAGCACTGATGGGCACTCATAGGTGGCACTGATGGGCACAGATGGGCACTGATGGCTGACACTGATACATTGCACTGATAGGCATCACTTATGGCACTGGCAGACATTTTTAATGGGCACTGATTGTCAGCGGCCTGGGCACTGATTGGCATATCCCTGGTGGTTTAGGGTAACATACCTGGTGGTCCTGTGGGGTGGCCATCCCTGATGGTCCTGAGCGGGCATCCGCGTGGGGGAGGGGGGTCGGAGCCTGTGCTGATAAGCACAGACCCCCCCCTGTCAGGAGAGCAGCCAATCTCCAGATGATGTTGTGCTGACGAAACGCATAGGGCGTGGCCATAGGACACACACTCTCCTTCACAAGCTGTGAAGCGGCTGTTTCAATTCATTGGCGTTTTTAATACAGTGTTAAATCGGATGAAAAACGAACCTCCCAGGGAGACACCAGGCAGCGACACAGGGGCTTACATTGTGAAAGAAAATCCACCCCTGCAGGGGCAGGGTATCTGGTGAGGGCAATATCATTACTTTGCACTGGAAATACGTACCGGGGAGCTTTTTAGAAGTGGTTATACTTTTTCTGCACAAGTCACCTGCAAGAATTTTTTTTTTTTTTGGGACTTTTAATCGGATTATAAGCTTTTATTTAAGCACCATTAGTACTAATTGCATGTAAACTGGATGTTCAGTAGACAGCTTCACATTTATGTTATATGCACTCGCACACAAATTTTGGTTGTGTAAATTTAAATTTGTATATATTTATATGCACGTATATTGATTGGAGTTATACATCCTCCTTTTTTTTTTTTCAAAGTCACCATCACTACACTAATTACATTTTTTTTCTAAATCACCACCACCACCACACTAATTACCATTTAACTGATTTACTTCCAGATCTAGTAAAAATAAGCACACATTAAAATAATGAGTACAATATTATTGTAAGTTTGTTATATCACGTGCCTTAAAGGTATAGCACCAAGTCTACTTCCCCTTTTTTTCATAAGCTCAATCCACCCTATTTGGGAGGAGATATTAGGTAGAGGCAGCTCATATCCATTATATTTTGGCCCAGTCCATAGCGCAATCTCACCTCCCTTCTCCAACCGACTTTAGTACCCGACATTTTCCAAAGGCAACACTTTAAAAGACTCTTACCGGTCACTATTTTATATTAACCATGAATAATGACCCTAGAATTATTGCTGTCAATCTGGTGACATATAATGTGTAGTGCAATTGATGCTTTTGTAGGCGCCCCCCCCACGTATTTGCGTTCATTGTCAGATTTACGTGCACTCCTGGCTTCTGGGTGTTTATAAAACTCCCTTCTGCTGCTATGACATACTTTGGTGGCTAAGAAAGGGTCAAACAGGCATTACAAAATGGCAGACTATGGTCTGAACCAGGACCAAGTGATTATTTTATCCAGGATGCTAGCCTGTCCCCAGCTCAGGTTCTGTCCTTCTTTGCAATGATTGGTCGTTAGGACTACTAGAGTCCTCATTTCACGTGCGTGGCCTGCCAAAATCCCAAAATCACAGGAGGATGTCAGTGAAACTTCCTGTGTCCAGACCTGCACCTTATTCCAGCCCTTGCCCTGTGCCCATCTGGCACTAAAAGGTACAGGAACACTCTGATGTGGACACCTGATTTAAATAGGCACCCTGAAAGCTTGCAATACATTTTACTGAAATGATAGGAAAATTGTACATTGCTTATTTTTTGATCGACATAAAATGACCAATTGTATACTAGTATTTGAGTCGTACAAATGTGATTAGGACTTTTGCTGGAAGGAAAATTTACTGACTGGACTTCCTTGAATTGTAGTTCAATACCCCTGCTTTATACTGTATAGGGCATTGGTTCTCATCCTGGGGGTCGGGACCCCCATGGGGGTGGAATAATGATTTGCCAGGGGTCACCAAATCCTGAGCTGTTCCTAAAGCCTGCACCACTCTCCCAGCCTTATTGCGGCCACACAGCTGGGCTGTTCCTGGAGTCTGCCACCACCCACTCAGCCTCTTCGCAGCCGCCCATTCAGTTCACGGTATGGCCAGGGGGCACAGACTAGAGGTCAGCAGACTGGTGAGGAATGTGAAGTGGGAGGGGCTGCAAGAGACCCTATCTCCTGATTTTGGCATAGGTGTCACTGCTGCGAGACACGATAAAGTCGGAGACACTGTGAGTAACACTACCTGTGATTAAAGTTGCCATTAAAAATCCCCACTGCAGTTCTCAGATCAGCAGATGACCTTGAACAAGAGCACCTAAATTGGCTGATCAGAACTCCCCACCAGCACTGCCACTTATCCCAACTACCACCCAGCACTGCCACTTATCCCATTACCCCCACCTCCCATCAAGAAATATATGGAAGGGAGAGGAAAAGAGGGGCAGGAACAAAGAAAAAGGGAGAGAAAGAATAATGGCACGTACACATGGCCGGAATTTCCGATGGAAACAGTCTGATGGGAGCTTTTCATCGGATTTTCCAACCATGTGTATGCCCATCCGTCTTCTTCTGTCGGCATTTCCGACTGTCTTTAGATTGAGAGCCTGTTCTTAATTTTTCCGACGGAAAACCTTTTTATCGCATTTTTCGATCGTGTGTATGCAATTCCGACGCGCAAAATTCCGATTCATGCTCAGAAACAATTCGACGCATGCTCGGAAGCATTAAACTTCTTTTATAGTGCCGTCGAATCTTTTGTATGTCGCGTCTTATTGACCTTATTGACTGTCGGAATTTGGTGTGACCGTGTGTAGGCAAGACAGTTTGAGCGAAATTCCGTCGGAATTCCGACGGGAAAATCATCAGAGCTTTTTCAGACGAGAATTCCGATCGTATGTACGCGGCATAAGAGAAAGAACAAGAAAGACGGCTAGAGAGAGGAATGGGGGGGGACAAGAAATTAGGATAGAGAGAGACGTAAAAAGGGAAAGAAAGGAGAACAAAGAGAAAGAGTGATACATCCTAAAATGTACCATAAGGGGTTTTAATATTGTATGAGTGGAAGAGACTCGGGGAGCGCTAAATATCCATGGGTTAGGGGCACAAATGACTTGTCTTGCCTTGGGTGCTGACAACCCACGCTACAAAAATAATTTTACTGTTAGGGGTCCCCACAATTTGGGACATTTTATCAAGGGGTCATGGCACTAGAGAGGTTGAGAACCACTGGTATAGGGCAATTTTATATTTGCTTTAACTAGTTGCTGACCGCCGGCCGTCAAATGACGGCCAGGCGGCGCAGCTATTGTGGCGGGAGGCCGTCATACGACGGCCTCCCGTTTAAACAGGGAATGCGCGCGATCGTGCGCGCGCATCCCTGTTTCTTCGGTGGCGGCGTGTCACGGAGACACCGCTCGCCACCGAAGGGGGTGAACAGCCATTCGTTATGGCTGTTTACCACGTGATCGGCCGTGATGAAGTCACGGCCGATCACAGATGGTCACACCCCGTACGTGCACGGCGCATGCGCGCGATCGCGAGCGCGCTGCGCGTGCACATCGGTGGCGGCGTGTTCCCCGGGAACACTGCTCGTCACCGACACTGGTAAACAGCCATTGGCTGGCTGTTTACCCACGTGATCGGCTGTGATCCTTTCACAGCCGATCACTAAAATGTAAACAAACCGCAGTAACGGGATATTACCGGGTTCTCCTCCTCACACACCGATCGTGTGTGAGGAGGAGATTGCGGTAACATCTCGTTACCGCTTACTGTACACACCAATCACACTGATTGCCCCCCCCCCCAATAAAGAGGACCTGTCACCACCCCTCATAGTACCTGTCAATCACAGTCCATCAGAGTACCTGTCACAGTCCATCAGAGTATTTAAGTACCTGTCCCAGCCCATCAGAGTACCCGAGTACCTGTCCCAGCCCATCAGAGTACCCGAGTACCTGTCCCAGCCCATCAGAGTACCCGAGTACCTGTCCCGGCCCATCAGAGTACCCGAGTACCTGTCCCGGCCCATCAGAGTACCCGAGTACCTGTCCCGGCCCATCAGAGTACCCGAGTACCTGTCCCAGCCCATCAGAGTACCCGAGTACCTGTCCCAGCCCATCAGAGTACCCGAGTACCTGTCCCAGCCCATCTGAGTACCCGAGTACCTGTCACAGTTCATCTGAGTACCCGAGTACCTGTCCCGGCCCATCAGAGTACCCGAGTACCTGTCCCGGCCCATCAGAGTACCCGAGTACCTGTCCCGGCCCATCAGAGTACCCGAGTACCTGTCCCGGCCCATCAGAGTACCCGAGTACCTGTCCCGGCCCATCAGAGTACCCGAGTACCTGTCACGGCACATTAGAGTACCCGAGTACCTGTCACGGCACATCAGGGTACCCGAGTACCTGTCACGGCCCATCAGGGTACCCGAGTACCTGTCACGGCCCATCAGGGTACCCGAGTACCTGTCACGGCCCATCAGGGTACCCGAGTACCTGTCACAGTCCATTAGAGTACCGAGTACCTGTCACAGTCCATTAGAGTACCGAGTACCTGTCACGGTCCATTAGAGTACCGAGTACCTGTCACAGTCCATTAGAGTACCGAGTACCTGTCACAGTCCATTAGAGTACCGAGTACCTGTCACAGCCCATCTGAGTACCCGAGTACCTGTTCCAGTCCATCTGTGTACCAGAGTACCTGTCACCGCCCTTCAGAGTACCCAAATACCAGTCACCAAACCATCAGAGTACCTGCCACCAGGCCATCAGAGTACCTGAGTACTTGTCACCAGGCCATCAGAGTACCCGAGTACCTGTCACCAGGCCATCAGAGTACCCGAGTACCTGTCACCAGGCCATCAGAGTACCCGAGTACCTGTCACCAGGCCATCAGAGTACCCGAGTACCTGTCACCAGGCCATCAGAGTACCCGAGTACCTGTCACCAGGCCATCAGAGTACCCGAGTACCTGTCACCAGGCCATCAGAGTACCCGAGTACCTGTCACCAGGCCATCAGAGTACCCGAGTACCTGTCACCAGGCCATCAGTGTACCCGAGTACCTGTCACCAGGCCATCAGAGTACCCGAGTACCTGTTCCAGTCCATCTGAGTACCCGAGTACCTGTCACAGTCCATCTGAGTACCCGAGTACCTATCTCCAGCCCATCAGAGTACCCGAGTACCTATTTGCAGCCCATGTCTCATAGAATATACGTTGGGGTGTTTACTTTCCAAAATGGGGTCATTTTGTGGGTAATTTCACTGTCCTGGTGGTCCAGGACCTTCAAAAGTGTGATGGGTAGGAATGAAATGAGATGTGTCATTTATGCTCCTAGAACGCCTGAACGTACTACTTCAATGTTCGGCCTCTCTATGTGGCCAGGCTGTGTAAAAGTCCTACACATGTGGTACCGTAAATGAACCTTTCAAAAGACTCATTATGCCTCACAGATTATACGTTGGGGTGTTTGCTTTCCAAAATGGGGTAATTTTATGGGAAATTCCATTGTGCTGGTACTCCAGGGCCTTCAAAAGTGCAATAGGTGGTTGAGAAATGAGATGCGTAATTTTTGCTCATAGAACGTCTGAAGGTACTACATCAATGTTAGTGCTCTGTATGTGGCCAGGCTGTGTAAAAGTCTCACACACGTGGTATCGCTGTACTCGGGAAGAGTAGCAGAATGTATTTTGGGGTGTAATTTTGGCTATATACATGCTATGTGTTAGAAATATCTTATAAATTGACAATTTTGTGTAAAAAAAAATGCGTTTTATTTTTTTTCCACATATTCCAAAAACTTCTGGAAAAAAATTAACCATTCAAAAGACTCATTATGCCTCACAGATTATACGTTGGGGTGTTAGCTTTCCAATATGGGGTGATTTTATGGGAAATTCCATTGTCCTGGTACTCCAGGGCCTTCAAAAGTGTAATAGGTGGTTGAGAAATGAGATGCGTCATTTTTGCTCGTAGAACGTCTGAAGGTACTACATCAATGTTGGTGCTCTGTATGTGGCCAGGCTGTGTAAAAGTCTCACACATGTGGTATTGCCGTACTCGGGAAGAGTAGCAGAATGTATTTTGGGGGGTAATTTGTTGTATACATATGCTGTGTGTGAGAAATAACCTGATAATATGACAATTTAGTAAAAAAAAATAAAAAAAAATAAAAAATCTTCATTTTGCAAAGAATTGTGGGAAAAAATGACAACTTAAAAAAACTCACCATGCTACTTACTTAATACCTTGGGATGTCTACTTTGTAAAAAGGGGTCATTTGGGGGGTATTTGTACTTTCCTGACTAGTTAGAGTCTCAAGAAATTAGGTACACCTGATGTACTGAAGGCCTGATCAGAAGTGATGAATTTTCAGTGATTGGCACCATAGATTGTAGACTCTATAACTTTCACAAAGACCAAATAATATATACTAATGTGGGTTATTTTTACCAAAGATATGTAGCAGTATAAATTTTGGCCAAAATTTATGAAGAAAAATTACTAATTAGCAAAAATTTATGACAGAAACGAAGAAAAAGGCATTTTTTTCACAAAATTTACGTTTTATTTTATTTATAGCACAAAAAATAAAAAACCCACTAGTGATTAAATACCACTAAAAGAAAGCTCTATTTGTGTGGAAAAAAGGACGCAAGTTTCATATGGATACTGTGTTGGATGACTGAGTAATTGTCATTCAAAGTGTGAGAGCGCTGAAAGCTGAAAATTGGTCTGGTCAGGAAGGGGGTGTAACTGCACTGTACTGAGGTGGTTAATGTATGCATAGTATGGCCTAATAATGTATTAAGAAGTGTAATTCTCAAAGATTTTTTTTAGATTTACAATTTTTTTTCTATATTTATTGGATTAAAGACTATATTTCTATTCCCCTATATTCAGAGTTGATATTTTTTAATCTCTAATGGCACAAACTATTTTTATTTTATTCCCCTCTCCCTTTTCTTCCTCTCATTAGAAGAAGTGACCATTCATCATAAACTATGTTATTGGTATTTATTAATTTTTACTTTCAAAAGAAGCCTACACCATTTTGGATATATTATTTCTGCTTTCTTGTCTCTTTGAAGACCCACCTACAGGTGCCTCTACTATCCTACAGGTTTTTGTTGGTACCAATATTTGCAATGTCTTCCCATTCTGAAGTTCTCGAAGGACAACTAGAATTGAGAATTATGTGCAACCTTCCCTAGGACCTGTGTGGGGACAAATGTATTCTCAACAAGTTCTTACCTCAGGCTGTGCTCACCATTTATATGGTTGCCTGCAGCCTCTTCAGATTGTGAGTCATTTTATTTTTTAAAGTATATCTTCACATTTTTCAGAAACTATACCATAAGGTTTCTCCTGCTTTTTCCCTCTCTCCTCTTTTTGCTTTTGTGTACTCTTTGTTTCTTTTGAGAGCATCAGAGACCCAATCAGACCTCCAGGAGAGAAGAGGGCTACATAAACAGCAGTGATTTGGGACCTTCCTACTTTAGATCTAAGAAAATCTATTATCAAAGACTACTCATTTACATATACCAAAGCCTTTCTTCCTCTTGAATTTCAAAAGAATTTGTATATGAAAACATCTTTTTGGATAAGTATTATGTCTAGTTATCCATCTAAATTCATAACAAGCCTTTTAAGGTTAAATCTTATTTTTTTGAAATACCTTAATTTCCCTTGCAAAGTTTTACTAACAATAACCATGGCAATCTCCACTTATAATACTGTATTTATTGGCATTTAACACGCACCTTTTCACCCTGAAAATCGGGTGCAAATAGCATGTGCATGTTATATACGCCAATACTTCAATTTTAGCTGCCTCGGAGGGGACAGGGAGGGGACTGGGACAAGCTCCATCAGATTACATACAGTGAGAATCTCCTGTTTACTTGGCGGCCTCTGTAATAGGAAGTACTGTCTCCTGGGCCACCATTGGACCACGGTTCTGTCTATCATAAGAGAGTCTCACTGTATGTAATCTGTCGGCGCTCATCCCGCCCCCCTCCCTGTCCCCTCTAGGCTGCAGATGGGCATCAATCAGGCTGCACTGATAGTAATGGTGAGGCTGCTGCACTGAAGGCAATGGTGAAGCTGCTGCATTGATGGCAATGGTGAGACTGCTGCATTGATGGCAATGGTGAGGCTGCTGCATTGATGGCAATGGTGAGCCTGCTGAATTGATGGCAATGGTGAGGCTGCTGCATTGAAGGCAATGGTGAAGCTGCTGAATTGATGGCAATGGTGAGGCTGCTGCATTGATGGCAATGGTGAGACTGCTGCATTGATGGCAATGGTGAGACTGCTGCATTGATGGCAATGGTGAGGCTGCTGCATTGATGGCAATGTTGAGGCTACTGAATTGATGGCAATGGTGAGGCTGCTGCATTGATGGCACTTGTGAGACTGCATTGATGTGGACTGATGAGGTTGCATTGATGGCACTTGTGAGGCTGCAGGTGGGCATTGATCAGGCTGCATTGATTGCAATGGCGAGGCTGCAGATGGGCACTGACCCTTATTTTTCTTCAAAGTTCCTTATTTAAAATGTAAGTTTGTTTCCTGAAACTTCCCTCTTAAAATGAATGTGTGTGTGTTATACGCTGATAAATACGGTAACTTTTTTTTTTACATTGAAATCTGTAAGACATAGAGGACAAATTACTACACTGGAACACACTGTTCACTCAATTTAGATTAGAAGTTTAACAAAAACTACAAATATTACAGCCACAACCATAATGAGCATGTGAATTTAGATCTAAAAAAAAAATCCTTTTGCAACCTAGAAGACCTTCTAAGTAATTATTCCAATATCATTCGCATAGTACACTTCGTAATGCATACTTTTAATAAAATATCTCACCTTAGGCCTCATTTACACAGGATTTTACTCAGGGCCGTCTTTAAGGCAGGGCAAAAGGGGCAGCTGCCTTGGGCCCATCATTGTTGTGGGGCCAAAAGCAGCTGCCTCATACTTGCCAACTAGTTTAAACTAGTTTAAATTCCCCTTTTCCTTGAAGTTTTAGTCCCGTGCTGTGTCCCGATATCTCAGTGTGAAGTTACTAATGCTGCCCAGCTCTGCCCTATTGCTGTGTACAGATGATTCACCTGCTGATCCTGTGTTTACATGTAAATAACTTGCACTGAATGTAAAAGCGGTGGCATTAATATGTAAAAAGCTTTGGACTGGCTGAATTTATATGTAAATAGAGGTGGCATTCATATTTTTATCAGGCCCCCGGGGTCACATCCACCATCACTTCTGCTGAATGGTGCCCACTGGGGATGTAAAGGGGCATGTTTGGACGTCCTGCCTGCAACTGCTCATTAAGCCTAACATCAGTTCTGCAAAGGTAAGCAAATTGGAGGTGGAACCCTTTTTCAAAATAACATGGTGCCACAGCACCGTGAATTTTGGTGCATGTGAATACACACATCTCAGAAGATGTGTGAGGGTGTCATTAACAATCAATGGCACTGCTGTGTATCTTCTAAAGGGCAGCACGTTTCTGTGGTGTCAAGAAAAAATTTTGCATGCATTCCTGGCACACACAAATGTGAAGGCAGGCTAAATGTCTCAGTTACATTGGTGGTCAGTTTAAATCTTCTCATTACATTGGGGCTTGGTGTACAATCCTTTCATTCACACTAGTGGTCCGTGTGAATGTCCTCCTTAGAAGTGGTGGTTACTGTGAATGCATTATTGATCAGTGTAAATCCTCATTACATTGGTGGTCAGTGTAGGAACTCCTCTTTATATTGGTAAAAAAAAATATCTAAACTTGCATTTGTGGTCAGTTTTAAATCTTCCCTTACATTGGTGGCCCATGTAGAAGCCCCCTTTAAATTGGTGGAGAATGTAAATCCCCCTTACATTGGTGGCCAGTGTAGAAATCCCCCTTTGTTGATGTAAACCCCCTCATTACATTGGTTGTCAGTGAAAATTCTTCATTACATTGGTGATCAGTGTACAATTCCTTTTACATTGATGGTAAGTGCAGAATTACACTTACACTGGTGGTCAGTGTAAATACCCTTTACATTGGTGGTCTTTGTAGATGTGTCACCTTACATGGTGGGTCATTGTATATTACCCATTACATTGGTGGTCAGTGTATAATCCCCCATACTTGCCAAAGATTTCCAGCTTTGCTCTAAATGATTCAAAATTTGCCACAGTGTCCTATCCACCCCACCGCTGCACTGATCACATTAACTCCCCAGAATTGCCACTGGCCACACCCCCCCCCCCTCCTCCAGCATTGACACTGATCCTAGGATCCCTATTGTTTTTGTGTCTGTTTTCTATTTTTCTGTCTATTGCTGGGTCCCCTCACCTTCCCAGTCCATAGTATGTAGGCAGTGAGGAGATGGTGTGTCTTTAACAACCAATCAGCGAGCAGCAATGATCGGCACTAACCTCTTGCAACTAATCATTGAGCAGTGAGGATATGCAGTAACCTCTAGCAACTAATCCGTGAGCAATAATAATGTGCAGTAACCTTTCACAACTAATTAGTGGTAAGGATATCCAGTAACTTCTAGCAACCAATCAGTGAGCAGTGTTGATGTAAGGTAATCTCTAGCAACCAATCAACAAGCAGAAGTCATGTTCTGTAACCTCTAGCAGCCAGTCATTGAGCAGTAATGATACACTGTAACCTCTGGCAACCAATTATAATCACTGCCTGATCTGATTCATTAAAATGATTTTGAGTTAGCTGCTATTTATTGTATGTCTCAGAGCAGGTGGAGAGCAAAATTGCATCTAGGTGGGGCCAAGAAAATGTTTGCCCGGGGTCCAATCAATAATAAAGATGGCCCCGATTTTACTCACAGCTGGGACAAGAATGCAACGTATTCCCAAAGCTGGATTCAAAGGTGGATGCTGATAGTTGTGGGCACTCAGCCTGTACAAAGCAATGGCAGACTGAAAGCAGCTACGGCTATCCACAGGTGTTAATTGCACATGGAGCGATTACCTACATTACCTACACAAGCAGCTTGCCAGGAAACCATTCAACTTTTATAGTAGACGGTATTGAATTTGTTTGAAAGCACAATACATTCCTGTTCAATCAACAATATTACAGATAAAATAGGTATGAAATGTGCACCCAGTTGAGAAGCAAGGTACTCCCCTAATTTATATATATATATATATATATATATATATATATATATATATATATATATATATATATATATATATATATATATATATATATACATATACAGTATCTCATAAAAGTGGGTACACCCCTCACATTTTTATAAATATTTTATTATATCTTTTCATGTGACAAAAACTGATCCCCCCCACCCCTTCAACCTCTGCAGAAATGCTGGCAGCACTCATATGTCTATGTCCCAAAGACAGCCTCTGGATATGACGCTGAACACGTGCACTCAATTTCTTTGATCGACCATGGTGAGGCCTGTTCTGACTGGAACCTGTCCTGTAAAACTGCTGTATGGTCTTGGCCACCATGGTGCAGCTCAGTTTCAGGGCAATCTTCTTATAGCCTAGGCCATATTTATGTAGAGCAACAATTCTTTTTTTCAGATCCTTAGAGAGTTCTTTGCCACAAGGTGCCATGTTGAACTTCTAGTTACCAGTATGAGAGAGTGAGAGCGATAACACCAAATTTAACACACCTGCTCCCCATTCACACCTGAGACCTTAACACGGGAACTGAAATTGGCTAATTGGGGTCAATTTGGACATTTTCACGTGGGGTGTACTCACTTTTGTTGCCAGCGATTTAGACATTGATGTCTGTGTGTTGAGTTATTTTGAGAGGACAGCAAATTTACACTGTTATACAAGCTGTGCACTCACTCACTACTTTACATTGTAGCAAAGTGTCATTTCTTCAGTGTTGTCACATGAAAAGATATAATAAAATATTTACAAAAATCTGAGGGGTGTACTCACTTTTGTGAGATAGTGTGTGTGTGTGTGTGTGTGTGTGTGTGTGTGTGTGTGTGTGTGTGTGTGTGTGTGTGTATATATATATATATATATATATATATATATATATATATATGTGTGATTTTCATCGCCTCCAACCCTGTATCACTGAAAAGTTATCTATTTTGTCCTGAAATTTCTTTAAAGCGGGAGTCCACCGGGACTCCGCGATTTTTTTTTTTTTTTAAAAGCCAGCAGCTACAAATACTGCAGCTGCTGACTTTTAAAATAGTGACACTTACCTGTCCAGCGCGCCCGCGATGTCGGAACCCGAAGCCGATCGCTCGGTCGTCTCTCGGGTCCTGCCGCCGCCATCTTGGGTATGGGAATCAGGAAATGGAGCCTTTCGGCTTCATTTCCCGGTTCCCTACTGCGCATGCGCGAATCGCGCGGCGCAATAAGGACGCTCCCCGCTGCCTCTGGGAGCTGTGTGTTTCCCAGCAGGCAGCGGGGCACTTGCGGAAAGGGGCGGGCAGTTGCGGAAAGGGGCGTAAGTTACGCCCCTTTCCGCAGACAGCTATCCCGGAAGTGGGTGCTGTTACCTGGATTATCCAGGTAACTGCACCCCCCTCCCCCCTGAAAGGTGCCGATTGTGGCACCGGAGGGGGGGAGGGTTCCAATGAGCGGAAGGTCCACTTTAGGGTGGACCTCCGCTTTAAGAAAGTTGATCCAAACAGTTACATTGAGGTCATAGGCAGCTATTATAACAGTTAGAAAATTAATATACCACCTATTAGGATTTGAATAAGACAGTTTATGTTCCTAACAAGGACATTTTAAGAAAACCCTTATCTAAAAGTCTAGGGATATAGCGTGGGGACTAAACAGAGGATATCTACTATTCCCAAAAGACCAAGGAGATACTCCAACAAATCCTACAAAATAAACGATTGTATGCATTGTGCCTAGCACACTAAAGACCTCAAAGAAGGAAAACACAAACAAACAATTGGATCTATACCAAGAACCTCTAGTTAGTATTTTTGTATCAGCATTCTGAGTGTGTGACTTGTTCTGTGATATGTAACAGTACCAAAATCATCACATCATTGAAAACCAAAGAAACATATCCTATTAAAACTATCGTAATATGCAATTCTGATTATGTATCTAGTAAAATGCCCCTGTGGCCTTCAATATCTGAGACCGGCCACACAAAAACTCAGATCAAGAACAGAGAAGGAATATCACAATATGGTGTTTAGACCACAGTGTATCCAAACTTTATACTTTGTTAGGTCCTATTTACAGGAGGCTTCCAGGGCTGACAGGCATGTGCAAACAGTCACCTGTAGAAATCAATGACAGGCTGCAGTTTTATGTGTGTCATTGCACATCTGCGCACATACAGGGATGGATGAGCAGCCCTGGGCACAGAGGGGTTGATTTACGAAGGCTGGAAGTTGCAAAATTTAGTGCAGCTCTGCATGGAAACCAAACAGCTTCCAGTTTTTTATTTTGCCAAAGCTTAGTTGAACAAGCTGAAGTTAGAAGTTGATTGGCTACCATGCACAGCTGCCCCATATTTTACCCCAGACAGTCTGCTCATTAACCCCTGTATTCATTAAAACTCTTAACTGTGCAATGAAATACATACAACCACAGCCTGTCATTGATTTGTACATGCGACTGTTTGCAAACACCTGCCACTCCTGTGTGCATAGAGAGATGTTTTTTTTTTACGTTGAATAGTCCGCGCTAGCCTTACCCCGTTTTTTTTTTTTTTACCTTACTTACACTGTTATTTCATCTGTATATCCGTACACCTTTGAAAGGACCATCTTTGCCCACATGGGATGCACAGGTGTTCTGTGTCTATTGGAACACAACAGCTGCGTGTGAATGTTCCCAAACACACAATGTCTGTGTTCAGGGACACACACCTACATGGCTGTCAAATTGGAACCAGCGACTGACTGTGCAGCTGTTGAGTCCCATTTGACATGAATGGGACTGCTTGTATGCAGATGGATGGAACATGTGCATCCTATTCAGGCAAAGACTGCCCTTTGCAAGGGTGTCCAGAAAGGTACTCTCTTGTGATTGAGGCCTAATACAATTCTGCACCATATTTTTCTACTGATGTACAGTGCCTTGCGAAAGTATTCGGCCCCCTTGAACTTTTTAACCTTTTGCCACATTTCAGGCTTCAAACATAAAGATATAACATTTTAATTTTTTGTGAAGAATCACCAACAAGTGGGACACAATTGTGAAGTGGAACGAAATCTATTGGATAATTTAAACTTTTTTAGCAAATAAAAAACTGAAAAGTGGTTTGTGCAAAATTATTTGGCCCCTTTACTTTCAGTGCAGCAAATTCACTCCAGAAGTTCAGCGAGGATCTCTGAATGATCCAGTGTTGTCCTAAATGACTGATGGTGATAAATAGAATCCACCTATGTGTAATCAAGTCTCTGTATAAATGCACCTGCTCTGTGATAGTCTCAGGCTTCTGTTGAAAGTGCAGAGAGCATCATGAAGACCAAGGAACACATCAGGCAGGTCCGTAATACTGTTGTGGAGAAGTTTAAAGCCGGATTTGGATACAAAAAGATTTCCCAAGCTTTAAACATCCCAAGGAGCACTGTGCAAGCGATCATTTTGAAATGGAAGGAGTATCAGACCACTGCAAATCTACCGAAACCTGGCCGTCCCTCTAAACTTTCAGCTCAGACAAGGAGAAGACTGATCAGAGATGCAGCCAAGAGGCCCATGATCACTATGGATGAACTGCAGAGAACTACAGCTGAGGTGGGAGAGTCTGTCCATAGGAAAACAATCAGACGTACACTGCACAAATCTGGCCTTTATGGAAGAGTGGCAAGAAGAAAGCCATTTCTCAAAGATATCCATAAAAAGTCTTGTCTAAAGTTTGCCACAAGCCACCTGGGAGACACACCAAACATGTGGAAGAAGGTGCTCTGGTCAGATGAAACCAGAATCAAACTTTTTGCCCACAATGCAAAACGATATGTTTGGCGTAAAAGCAACACAGCTCATCACCCTCAAAACACCATCCCCACTGTCAAACATGGTGGTGGCAGCATCATGGTTTGGGCCTGCTTTTCTTCAGCAGGGACAGAGAAGATGGTTAAAATTGAGGGGAAGATGGATGCAGCCAAATACAGGACCATTCTGCATGAAAACCTGTTGGAGTCTGCAAAAGACCTGAAACTGGGACGGAGATTTATCTTCCAACAAGACAATGATCCCAAACATACAGCAAAATCTACAAAGGAATGGTTCACAAATAAACGTATCCAGGTGTTAGAATGGCCAAGTCAAAGCCCAGACCTGAATCCAATCGAGAATCTGTGGAAAGAGCTGAAAACTGCTGTTCACAAACGCTCTCCATCCAACCTCACTGAGCTCGAGCTGTTTTGCAAGGAAGAATGGGCAAGAATTTCAGTCTCTCGATGTGCAAAACTGATAGAGACATACCCCAAGCGACTTGCAGCTGTAATCGCAGCAAAATGTGGCTCTACAAAGTATTAACGCAAGGGGGTCGAATAATTTTGCACGCCCCGCTTTTCATTTTTTTATTAGTTAAAAAAGTTTCAAAAATCCAATAGATTTCGTTCCACTTCACAATTGTGTGTCACTTGTTGGTGATTCTTCACAAAAAATAAAAATTTTATATCTTTATGTTTGAAGCCTGAAATGTGGCAAAAGTTTGAAAAGTTCAAGGGGGCCGAATACTTTTGCAAGACACTGTAGGGGTCTATTTACTAAAGCTAGAGAGGGCAACATTTATCACATTTCCACATAGAAACCAGCTTCTAACCTCAGCTTGTTCAATTAAGCTTTCGCAATAAAACCTGGAAGCTGATTGGTTTCTCTGCAGAATTGTGACAAATTTTGCAATCTCTGGCTGTAGTAAATAAACCCCTTTGTGTCCAATTTGTCAGTCATAATATTGCATATAGTCATAATATTGCAGTGTAAGTCTCTGCCATTACTAGTAAAAAATAAAATAAATAAAAATTTCAAAAATATATCCCATAGTTTGTAGACAGTATAAGTTTTGCGCAAACCAATCAACATACACTTATTGGAATTTGTTTACCAAAAATATGTAGCAGAATACATATTGGCTTAAATTTATTAAGAAATATGATTTTTTATTTTTTTTAATTATTAGATATCTTTTATAGTAGAATGTAAAAAGAAAGTTCTATTTGTGCAAAAAAAAAGGACATACTTTTTTTTTTGGTACAGTGTTCCATGACCATGCAATATTCAGTTAAAGTAACGCAGTGCTGTATTGCAAAAAATGGCCTGGTCATGAAGAGGGGTACACGTTCCGGAGCTTAAGTGGTTAAGCTTTAACAATAAAACTTGGAATCTGATTGGTTTCTATGAAGAGCTGCACCAGATTTTGCATGCTCCATTTTTAGTAAATCCCCCCACTGTGTCATATTTTAAACCTATACAACTTGAAGACCCATCACTCTTTGGTGTCTTTGGCTTGTCTACAACTCTAGTCTCAATTTTCCATGAAAGGTATATTTTTTAATGAATATGACATTTAGGTGTACTGCTTAAACCTGTGAGGGTACTTGTACCTTTGACTAGGCAACTACCCAAGAACAGTTTTCTCAATATCATTATTCCATGTGATCTTTTTTAACATGAGATGTTCTCTAATGATCCGACCCTTTTAAGTCAATTGACCTTTGATATTCCCATGGCTATATATATATATATATATATATATATATAATATATATATATATATATATATATATATATATATATATATGGCTAAGCTTACTTGCATTTTTCTAGGGGAAAGTCATTTTTTTCACAAAGACTTTGATAGTTTTGGGTGCAGGCACAAAGTAGATTGGACACTATAAAGGGAAAAAGTACATTTAAAAAAAAGTATCATGTTAAACACAAGATTTGTGTCCCTAATGCCGCGTAAAAACACACGACTGGACTTTCCGCCAGAAAAGGTCAGACAGAATCATTCCACCGGATATTACGATCGTGTCTGGGCTTCATCAGACTTTTTTCTTTAAAAATTCCAACGACCTAGGAATAGAACATGTTTCAAATCTGTCCGACTGAATCAATTTCTATTGTTAAAACAGTTTGTCTGTATGCTGATCCGACTAACCAAATACAACACAAGGGCAGCTATTGGCTACTGGCTATTGAACTTCCTTTTCTAGTCCCGTCGTACTTCATCACGTTCAAAACTTTGGTTCGTTCGAGTGGAGGCAAGTCCGTTTGGTGGGAACTCTGTCGGAACTCCTTCGGAAAGACCGTCTGACCTTTTCTGCCAGAAGGTCCGGTCGTGGGTACGCGGCATTAAAAGAACTAACCCTTCTTCTTCAGTGAAATTGTCCTTTAAAGCAACCCCGTCATTAAAAAACAAACAAAAAAAAAAATCACAAAATCCTTCCCTTACCCATTCCTCTTCCATAAGTACAAAAATTCAGAAATCCTGTTACAAATGTATTTCCATTTGGTACAGAACCCTACTGAAACTTCCACATATATTCCCAGGTTTGGATCGAACCTGTTAGTGTGGCTGTGCACAGACTGGCTCCTTCCTGCACCTGTGGTGGCATTGCCTGAAAATCCCAAAATTCTGGAATAAAATGACCGCTTGGGTGGAAAAAATATCCCTATTTCCAATATAGAGAAACACACTACAGTTTGTCTCAGTAAAACCATACAAAAGTAACATACTGCCCCCACCTCTTAAATGCAGGTAAATGTCTAATAACCTGATTCTGGAAAAGGCATTTGTGCCCCACAGTGTCTGAATTGGAGATAGATAAAATCATGCTGGTGGAATATTGGATTCTCACAAGTAAAGATAAATACAGTAAAACCAGGAGTGCTTTATTAGAACATCGTTACAGTACAAATTCCATACAGTTAGTATGTATATTGAACAATACACATTTTACAGATATCTCATGGTGATGGTGACAAATCTTCATCCATAAAATTATACAGACATAGTTGACATAAGATGGATTACCTCTAACAGTATTCGGCCCAACCCAAGGAAAGGGAAGGGGGGCGGGAAGAAGGAGAGGGAGGGTAGGGGGGAGCAAGGGAAGGAGAAAGAGAGAGTGGGAGGTGCAGATCCACACAACACCTCCCTGAGATGACATATTTAACCTCAGTCAAGTAATCCATGGTAACCACACCTTGTCAAATTTCCAAGGGCAACCCCTACTTATGTATGGCAATTTGTACAGAGAAAAAAGCAGCATTCATTTTACCTTCTCATGCGGACAAAGAGGGAGGAGCTGGTGACAACCATCTCAACAAAATCTCCCTCTTGACATATAAGAGAAGGAGAGAGATCAATATTTTGGTGTGGCGCGGCCTCTGGGCGTCATCATGTACTCCCAATAGGGCAAGCTCCGGGGACCTAGGGATGGTCAAGTCCAGACGAACATTCAATTGATCAAATATCCCCTCCCAGAAGGTCGACAGTGTGGGGCACTCCCAAAACATATGTAAAAATGTACCCAGGTGTGTCCGGCAGTTTGGGTCCCTGTCTGAGTACATCTTTGACAGTCTTACCAGTGTAAAGTACACTCTGTGGAGAAACTTCACTTGTATCAGTTTGTCACCCGCTGCAATTACTAATTTGGGACCCTGCTCCAGGCGGTCCTCCCAGTCCTCCCTATCAAGTGTTGAGATATCCCTCTTCCGCTCCTCCCACAACCTAGCTATTCCCAGGAAGGTCCCTGGGCAACAAAATACCGTATAGGGCAAAGATGGGCTTCTGTAAATCACTACAGGACAGGAGTTCCTCCACCGGTTCTAGTTGGAGAAGCGGGGGTACCGGAAACTGGGCCCTAACAGCATGACGCAGCTGGATGTATTGAAAATACATCCAACCCAGGAGGCCAAATGTTCTAGCCAATTGAGCAAATGACAACAATGCACCTGCAGGCATGATGTCACTACGTTTTTTAACCCTGAACTTCGCCCATACGTGAGGGTCTGGGACTGTGCGGAAGTGAGGCAGATTAGGGTTACCCCAAAGGGGCTGAACCGGTGACCAGCGTTCTGTTTGCGAAAACCTGCGTCGAGCCACCACCCACACTTTAAGTGTAGCCTTCATCGGAGCAGGTAGTTCCGCATAGGCCCTTACCCCTCTATACACCAGATTTTGGAGTGCCTGCAGAGAACCCACCCGAGCCGCCTCCACACACACCGCAGCATTTGAGCGCCTCCCCTCAAACCACCAGTAAGCCGTAACTAACATCGCGGCCCAGTAGTATATTCGTATATCCGGGAGGGCAAGCCCCCCCATATGTGTAGGAAGATGCAGTGTAGACTTCGCCAGCCAGGGCACTGAACCATTCCACAGGAATTAAATAATACAGCTGTCCACTTCACGAAAGGTCGCCGGAACCCAGACCAGACTATTCCTGAAGACATAATTGAATTTAGGGAGTATCATCATCTTAATAATACTGACACGACCCAATAAATTTAGTGGGAGTCCGGACCAAGATCAGAACCTATCCTTAGCGAAACGGAGTAGGGGAAGAATATTAAGGTTATAGTACTGGGCAGTATCCCTGGACACTATGACCCCCAGGTATTTAAAAGTGGATACCCACTCCAAAGGTGTGGAATTAATCGCATTAGGGTCCCTATTGTCCAGGGAGAAGAGGATTGACTTTGACCAGTTGATACGGATTCCGGATAAGGATCCAAACCGTTCAAAAATCTCCAGGGCAGCCGCCAGCGAAGGCCCGGCATCATTCAGATAGAGCAGTGCATCATCTGCGTACAATGTGATCTTTTCCTCTAGTTTGCCTATTAACAACCCCCGGACCGCAGGAGACTCCCTCACTAAAATCGCCAAGGGTTCCAGTGCCAAGGCGAAAAGACCAGGGGACAAGGGACACCCCTGGCGAGTACCTCTGTGGAGTGGGAACGAGTCAGAGATCCAATCATTCGTACATACCCTGGCCTTAGGCACTCGATAAAGCAGCCGCAACCAGTGTAGAAAACCGGGGCCAAAACCAAAATGTTGCAGCACTCCCCAAAGGTACTCCCACTCCACAAAGTCAATGCAAAATTTTTAAATAAATTTTGACTTGATATACAAGCGATGTCTTGATATACAAGTAGCGTCACATCACAACTGAGTATAAAAGACAAGAGAGGCGCCTCTTACGTGTACCAATATGGTTACATTTAATGAAGGTACAACATTTAGCAACTTATTGCTACACTTAGAGGCACCTCTCTTCTCTTTTATACTCTGTAGCTCCTGCTGGATTTTGCTTCCCCTTGTGGAGGCTTCCATTTGTGGATGGACATTTTATGGTTACAGAACCTGGTCACATTGCTATAATCTTTTTATATAGACTATAAACTGAAGGACTTATGAATAGTGATGGACGAACTTCCGACGGGACGTTTCGCGAACGCGAAACGCGAACGGACACAAACGTTCGCGAAAACGACCGTTCGCCGCGGGCTCCATTGACTTCAATGGGAGGCGAATTTCGCAAACCTTTAGGTCGAATTTGCGGCCACGGGGTAATTATTAGGGGGTAGCACGTAGTCCCACCACCTGGACAATAGCATAATACATGTATGAGGTGAATTTGGGATCGATAACTACAAGCATTTTTTTTTTATTTGGGAAATTGTTCTGACAATTCAGGACTATGGAGCTAATGAAGGCAATGGAGGAGAGGGAAGGTCAGGGACCAGGGTAGGCAAACAAGAGGGTGCAGGAGATACAGAGCACTGACAGCAGCACCGTAATACAGAGCACTGACATCAGCACCGTGACATACAGCGCTGACAGCAGCTCCGTGACATACAGCGCTGACAGCAGCTCCGTGACATACAGCGCTGACAGCAGCTCCGTGACATACAGCGCTGACAGCAGCTCCGTGACATACAGCGCTGACAGCAGCTCCGTGACATACAGCGCTGACAGCAGCACCGTGACATACAGCGCTGACAGCAGCTCCGTGACATACAGCGCTGACAGCAGCTCCGTGACATACAGCGCTGACAGCAGCTCCGTGACATACAGCACTGACAGCAGCTCCGTGACATACAGCGCTGACAGCAGCTCCGTGACATACAGCGCTGACAGCAGCACCGTGACATACAGCGCTGACAGCAGCTCCGTGACATACAGCGCTGACAGCAGCTCCGTGACATACAGCGCTGACAGCAGCTCCGTGACATACAGCGCTGACAGCAGCTCCGTGACATACAGCGCTGACAGCAGCTCCGTGACATACAGCGCTGACAGCAGCTCCGTGACATACAGCGCTGACAGCAGCTCCGTGACATACAGCGCTGACAGCAGCTCCGTGACATACAGCGCTGACAGCAGCTCCGTGACATACAGCGCTGACAGCAGCTCCGTGACATACAGCGCTGACAGCAGCTCCGTGACATACAGCGCTGACAGCAGCTCCGTGACATACAGCGCTGACAGCAGCACCGTGACATACAGCGCTGACAGCAGCTCCGTGACATACAGCGCTGACAGCAGCTCCGTGACATACAGCGCTGACAGCAGCTCCGTGACATACAGCACTGACAGCAGCTCCGTGACATACAGCGCTGACAGCAGCTCCGTGACATACAGCGCTGACAGCAGCACCGTGACATACAGCGCTGACAGCAGCTCCGTGACATACAGCGCTGACAGCAGCTCCGTGACATACAGCGCTGACAGCAGCTCCGTGACATACAGCGCTGACAGCAGCTCCGTGACATACAGCGCTGACAGCAGCTCCGTGACATACAGCGCTGACAGCAGCTCCGTGACATACAGCGCTGACAGCAGCTCCGTGACATACAGCGCTGACAGCAGCTCCGTGACATACAGCGCTGACAGCAGCTCCGTGACATACAGCGCTGACAGCAGCTCCGTGACATACAGCGCTGACAGCAGCTCCGTGACATACAGCGCTGACAGCAGCTCCGTGACATACAGCGCTGACAGCAGCTCCGTGACATACAGCGCTGACAGCAGCTCCGTGACATACAGCGCTGACAGCAGCTCCGTGACATACAGCGCTGACAGCAGCTCCGTGACATACAGCGCTGACAGCAGCTCCGTGACATACAGCGCTGACAGCAGCTCCGTGACATACAGCGCTGACAGCAGCACCGTAAGCAGCCCCAGGAGGAAGTCAGCACAGCACAGGGATGGTGTGATCCCCTCATAATAAGAACCCCCAGGAGGAAGTCAGCACAGCACAGGGATGGTGGGAGCCCCTCATAATAAGAACACCCAGGAGGAAGTCAGCACAGCACAGGGATGGTGGGAACCCCTCATAATAAGCAGCCCCAGTAGAAATATGACACCGCTCAACCTCTTCAAAGAGGAGGGTAGGGGCATATAGTACGGTGTGCTTTTTTGGGTCAGGGAAGTGAGCCAAATGAATTAAGAAGGTCTGTGTGCTTGATTCCAAAAATTGTTTATAGACATATACATGGTCTACTGATCACATGTGTTGAATTCCTCCGAGATCCATGCCTCATTCATTTTTAGAAATGTGAGGTAGTTAACACTGTGGTGAGCTAGGCGAGTACGCTTATCGGTCACAATCCCCCCTGCTGCGCTGAACGTCCTTTCGGACAGGACACTGGATGAGGGGCAAGCCAACAGTTCGATTGCAAATTGGGCAAGCTCTGGCCAGAGGTCAAGCCTGCCCACCCAGTAGTCTAGGGGTTCATCACTCCTCAGAGCGTCCACATCGGCCGTTAACCCAATGTAGTCGGACACCTGACGGTCTAGGCGTTCCCTGATGCTGGATCCGGATGACACCTGTCGATGGGTCGGCTGAAAGAATGACCTCATATCCGAAGTCACCAACACATCTTCAAACCGGCCTCTTCTTGCAGGCGCTGTTGGATTGGTACCCGCAAATCCTTCTCTGGGAGTGGGAATTGCTCCTCTGCCAGCGCACGCAAAAGCAGAATGCAGCATTTCTCGAAGCAAGGCCTGGAAGTGCTGCATTCTGACAGCCCTCTGCGACGGCGGTAACATTTCCGCCATTTTGTGTTTGTACCGGGGGTCTAAGTACGTTGCCACCCAGTACTGGTCCTTGACCCTCATGCTTTTTATACGGGGGTCCCTATTAAAACACTGGAGCATGAAGGCCCCCATTTGCACTAAAGTGGAAGCGGTGTGGTGGCCTGGCTCCTGCTCATCATCCAGGATAATGTCGTCCTCTTCATTCTCCTCTCCCCATCCTCGCACAACAGGGATCCCAGAAAGGTTTAAAGCATGCTCTTCTTGCTCCTGCTCATCCGCCCCGGCACCATCCTCCTCTGACTCCTCATCAGACTCCTGTTGTTGACTTGTCTCAGATAGAGTAGCCCCCCCTGGGAATTCATCCAGCATTGCGACTTCCTCATCTTCCCGCTCCTGCTCCTCCACAGCCTGATCAATGACACGACGCAATGCACGCTCCAGAAAGAAGGCATAAGGTACCATGTCACTGATGGCGCCATGGCTGCGACTGACCAGTTTGGTGATCTCCTCAAATGGCCGCAGAAGTCTGCATGTGTCGCGCATGAGCAGCCACTGGCGCGGTGAAAAAAAACCCAGCTCCCCAGAACCGTTTCTTTCGCAGAGTTCATACAGGTAGACGTTAACTGCACGTTTCTGCTGGAGCAGCCTATCAAGCATATAGAAGGTTGAGTTCCATCGCGTCGGGCAATCGCAAATAAGACGTCTGACCGGCAGATGGTGTCGCCGCTGAATGTCAGCAAGGCGAGCCATGGCCGTGTAAGATCTTCTGAAATGGGCCGAGATTTTCCTTGCCTGCCGCAAGATGTCCTGGACCCCAGGGTATTTGACAAGGAATCGCTGCACGACCAAGTTTAAGACGTGTGCCATGCACGGCACGTGCGTGATTTTGCCCTGTTTCAATGCGCTAAGCAGATTGGCACCGTTGTCACACACCACTTTACCAACTGTCAAATTGAGCGGTGTTAGCCACTCATCTGCCTGTGAACGCAAAGCTGAAAGGAGTGCCGGGCCAGTGTGGCTCTTTGCTTCCAGGCACAACAGACGCAGCACGGCATGGCAACGTCTCACCTGGCATGTGGAATAGGTTCTGGGGAGCTTGGGCGGTGCAGTGGAAGAGACGCTAGCAGCGGAAAAGGAGGAGGCAGCTGAGGAGGAGAGGGAGGAGGATGGAGTAGGAGGAGGAGAAGAAGAGTCAGGCCTGCATGCAATCCGTGGCGGTAAAACCAAATCTACACGGGTGCCACGGGTTACATGCTTGACGGCCGTCAGAAGGTTCACCCAGTGGGCAGTAAAACTGATATACCTTCCCTGCCCGTGTTTGCTAGACCACGTGTCTGTGGTCAGATGTATCTTGGCACCGACACTGTGTGCCAGAGATACATTCACTTGCCGCTGAACATGGCCATATAGCTCTGGGATGCCCTTCTCTGAGAAATACTTCCTTCCTGGGACCTTCCATTGTGGTGTTCCAATGGCCACAAATTTGCGAAAGGCCTCCGAGTCCACCAGTTTATATGGCAGTAGTTGGCGGGCTATGAGTTCTGACAAGCCAGCCGCCAACCGTTGGGCAAGAGGGTTATCCGGCGTCATCATTTTTTTACGCTCAAACATTAGGCCCACGGAAGCCTGCCTTTTTGCAGAAAAATGTGAGCTTGGCGTGATGGAAGGTGGAGTGGAGGACAATTGTGAGGAGAGAGGAGAAGGAGAAGTAGAAGACGAGGCTGGACGGTGAGAGCCTGCAGTGTGGCTTTGTGTGTTCCGTTGCTCCCACTGGGCTCGGTGATGGCTGCTCATGTGCCTTCTTAAGGCGGTCGTCCCTAGGTGAGTATTGGGCTTACCGCGACTAACGCGTTGACTGCAAAGATTGCAGATGGCAACGCTATTGTCAGCAGCGGACACGTTAAAAAAAGCCCACACTGCGGAGCCATGTGCCGGTGTCCTGGGAGCGCCAGATGTGACCGTACATGGTCGATGACTCGCTCCTGATACATTTGCAGTCTGCTTTGTCCCTGCTGTGCAATGTAAGTCATTGCTGCTTCTCCTCCCTATCTGCTGGTCCATATCTCCCTCTGAACTCCCCTCCTCTTCCTCTCTTGTGGGCACCCACGTGACATCACTAGACACGTCATCATCAACGTCACCTTCCCCACCGCTATAAGTAGAGTAGGCAGCAACACCGGGGACCAACCTCCTCCTTGGGCTGATCTGGGTACTGGCGTCAGACTGCTGAGTAGCGCTTGTTGCTACCTCCTCTTCCTGATCCAATACCAAGAGTGGCTGCGCATCAGAAATGTCCTCTTGATATGGATCGGAAAATAATTCCAGTGACTCAAGCGGAAGGTATGTGGTGGTGGTGGTGGTGGTCGTGTTGTTGGTGGTAGTGTCTTTGGGGGTGCACATAGCAGAGAGTGAAGAAGAGGGTGCAGATCGAGAGGATGAGGAGGGTGCAGAAGAGTAAGGCTGAGCGAGCCACTCAACCAAGTCTGGTGCATCCTTTAAAGTAATTGAACGCACCTTCTGCAACTTCCCACTTTGGCTCAAGCCTGTTGCTCCTGCCCTACCCCTACCACCCCTGCGGAAGGGCCTGCCTCTTCCTCTGCATGTCATTTTTTAAATGACCCTGTGACAAAACTCTTAGTCCCTATACCGCTGAAGGACTGCTGCAGTATAGGTGAGCGGTCAGCAGTGGTGCACGTCAACCCTATCTATTGTGGACCTATAGCGGTCCTTACAGAACAGCAGACTGTACCGCACTCAAGCCTATGTACCGTAGCACCCTATACCAAGTTACCAGTCCTTATAAGAACTTTTGTGGACCAAGCAGGTTGTGTATTAGTGTTTAGCAGACTGTACGTCAGTCCCTATACCGCTGAAGGACTGCTGCAGTATAGGGCAGCGGTCAGCAGTGGTGCACGTCAACCCTATCTATTGTGGACCGATAGCGGTCCTTACAGAACAGCAGACTGTACCGCACTCAAGCCTATGTACCGTAGCACCCTATACCAAGTTACCAGTCCTTATAAGAACTTTTGTGGACCAAGCAGGTTGTGTGTTAGTGTTTAGCAGACTGTGCGTCAGTCCCTATACCGCTGAAGGACTGCTGCAGTATAGGGCAGCGGTCAGCAGTAGTGCACGGCAACCCTATGTATTGTGGACCGATAGCGGTCCTTACAGAACAGCAGACTGTAACGCACTCAGGCCTATGTACCGTAGCACCCTATACCAAGTTACCAGTCCTTATAAGAACTTTTGTGGACCAAGCAGGTTGTGTGTTAGTGATTAGCAGACTGTACGTCAGTCCCTATACCAATGAAGGACTGCTGCAGTATAGGGCAGCGGTCAGCAGTAGTGCACGGCAACCCTATGTATTGTGGACCGATAGCGGTCCTTACAGAACAGCAGACTGTAACGCACTCAGGCCTATGTACCGTAGCACCCTATACCAAGTTACCAGTCCTTATAAAAACTTTTGTGGACCAAGCAGGTTGTGTGTTAGTGTTTAGCAGACTGTGCGTCAGTCCCTATACCGCTGAAGGACTGCTGCAGTATAGGGCAGCGGTCAGCAGTGGTGCACGTCAACCCTATCTATTGTGGACCGATAGCGGTCCTTACAGAACAGCAGACTGTACCGCACTCAAGCCTATGTACCGTAGCACCCTATACCAAGTTACCAGTCCTTATAAGAACTTTTGTGGAACAAGCAGGTTGTGTGTTAGTGATTAGCAGACTGTACGTCAGTCCCTATACCAATGAAGGACTGCTGCAGTATAGGGCAGCGGTCAGCAGTAGTGCACGGCAACCCTATGTATTGTGGACCGATAGCGGTCCTTACAGAACAGCAGACTGTACTGCACTCAGGCCTATGTACCGTAGCACCCTATACCAAGTTACCAGTCCTTATAAAAACTTTTGTGGACCAAGCAGGTTGTGTGTTAGTGTTTAGCAGACTGTGCGTCAGTCCCTATACCGCTGAAGGACTGCTGCAGTATAGGGCAGCGGTCAGCAGTAGTGCACGGCAACCCTATGTATTGTGGACCGATAGCGGTCCTTACAGAACAGCAGACTGTACTGCACTCAGGCCTATGTACCGTAGCACCCTATACCAAGTTACCAGTCCTTATAAGAACTTTTGTGGACCAAGCAGGTTGTGTGTTAGTGATTAGCAGACTGTACGTCAGTCCCTATACCAATGAAGGACTGCTGCAGTATAGGGCAGCGGTCAGCAGTAGTGCACGGCAACCCTATGTATTGTGGACCGATAGCGGTCCTTACAGAACAGCAGACTGTAACGCACTCAGGCCTATGTACCGTAGCACCCTATACCAAGTTACCAGTCCTTATAAAAACTTTTGTGGACCAAGCAGGTTGTGTGTTAGTGTTTAGCAGACTGTGCGTCAGTCCCTATACCGCTGAAGGACTGCTGCAGTATAGGGCAGCGGTCAGCAGTAGTGCACGGCAACCCTATGTATTGTGGACCGATAGCGGTCCTTACAGAACAGCAGACTGTAACGCACTCAGGCCTATGTACCGTAGCACCCTATACCAAGTTACCAGTCCTTATAAGAACTTTTGTGGACCAAGCAGGTTGTGTGTTAGTGATTAGCAGACTGTACGTCAGTCCCTATACCAATGAAGGACTGCTGCAGTATAGGGCAGCGGTCAGCAGTAGTGCACGGCAACCCTATGTATTGTGGACCGATAGCGGTCCTTACAGAACAGCAGACTGTACCGCACCCAAGCCTATGTACCGTAGCACCCTAGACAGACCAAGTTACCAGTCCTGATAAAGAGCTTTGTGGAACAAGTGAGTTGTGAATGATTAGCAGACTGCAGCAGAAGGGCAGCAGTCAAGTATAATATTCTTTCTATATTTGGAAGAAAGAATATTATACGTGTACAAGCCTATTACCGTACCACTGATACCAGTCCTGAAAAGAACCTTTGTGGAACTAATAGTAACAGCAAGTCTTTAAAATTATCCTCACTGCCTGACACACTGCTTCCTGCCTGTCCCTATACAAATTGGCAAAAAAGAGTAGGCTGGAACGATTAGCTGGAACAGCTCTTTTGTGGACCTGATAGTAACAGCTAATGATGATGATGATGATGATGATGAAGAAAGACTAATCTGGCTGAGCTGTCCCTAAAATAGCAGCATACAGCGCTCTGTCCCTTTATCTAAACTGACAAAAGAAACTCAGGCTGCTGACCTAACACCTATACCAGTCCTGAAAAGAACTTTTGTGTACCAAATAGCTAGCGTTTTCTCTGTCCCTACTCCACACAGGATCCTTTCCCTACAGTGACAGAAGAAAGAATGTAAAATGGCCACCGGATCGGGTGTATTTATAGGTTAGGGGGAATGTCCAAGTGTCCATGAGCTGTCATGTCTCAATTGGTTGTCCTGTAACACATGATAAACGTGTCACGAAAGGTTAAAGTTCTTGTATACATTAAACACGTAAGTCCGCCGGGGCGAACGACGGAAAAAGGCGTTCGAACCCGCGGACGGCGAAAGTCGGAAATTCGCCGCGAAACGACCGCCGGGCGAACCGTTCGGCCATCACTACTTATGAATAAATGGTTGTGGAACTAATTATTTGAGTTTCCATTATTTCTTATGGGGAAATTTGCTTTGATATACAAGTGCTGTGGATTGCAAGCATGTTTCCTGAATGAATTATGCTCGCAATCCAAGGTTTTACTGTACAATACATTTTACAAACTATGGGCTTGCTGGATTCATTTCTTTCCCCAAATCCAGCCAACCCTTATTACTTAAAGGCCCTCATGTTATCTTCCATAGCCCTATCACAATTCAAATAGAACACATTCAACCACTCCCATATAGCTCACTCTTATATAAATTGCTGAAAGCTCAAATGGGTGACCAGACTTACAACGGTCAAGTCTCAGAACCCATCTTTTGTTATAATTATTTTATTTACCAAGTCATTTTTTTTCTCTGTAATGTGTTAGTTCTATATTTCTTCTATTTTTCCACTCTCTGATTCTTTGTTGGCTCTATATCGGTCGGCAGAGCTACGGTTAGGGAAAAAAGTATTTGCTCCCCTGCTGATTTTGAGCGTTTGCCCACTGACAAAGAAATTATCAGTCTATAATTTTAATGGTAGGTTTATTTCATCACTGAGAGACAGAATAACAACAAAAATATCCAGAAAAACACATTTCAAAAAAGTTATAAATTGCAGTCCCTGGTCTCTTTTAGGTCTGTTGGCAGTTGTTGCTGTGTTGCTCACTCCCTCAGAATGGCTGCGTTTGGCTGTATCTTATTTCCTGTGTTCCCCAATGAAGAAGAAAAAAAAAGATGAGTTTTTTGCATACTATAAAATCCTTTTGGTGGCGTTCACTAAGGAACACAGGTCTCTTTCCTCTGCATTGTAGGTGACAGTGGAGGGATCTCCATCACAAAGCTTGCGATTGATAGCCACGGATCTGTTCCTGTGTGCTGCATGGGGGGGGGGGGGGGGTCCCTTCCCTTCCCTTACCTTCCCTTCCTTTCCCTCCCCTCTGATCAGCTCTCAGAGCTCTCCTCGCTAAGCTCTGCAGTGTGTAACTTCAGCTCTCTGCCCCTTTTTCTGACAGCTCTGACAAGCTTTATAAGAATTTATTTCCTTTCTGGAATTTGAACAGATGTAAAGAAGAGAAGACTGCAGATAAACAGGTACAGCTTGTAGGAGGATTTGTTTAACCACTTTCTTACTGGGCACTTAAACCCCCTTCCTGCCCAGACCAATTTTCCGCTTTCAGCGCTGTCACTATTTGAATAAACAATTGCGCGGTCATGCAACGCTGTACCCAAATAACATTTTTATCATATTTTTCCACACAAATAGAGCTTTCTTTTGGTGGTATTTAATCTTTGCTGGATTTTTTATTTTTTGCTAAAAAAATGAATAAAAGGCCAAAAATGTTGAAAAAAACCTCCATAAAACGGTTTCATAGTATGTTGTAAAATATGAAAACAGGTCATTTTTCTCCTTCATTGATGTGCGTTGATGAGGCTGCGCTAATGGGCACTGATAGGCGGCACTGGGAGGTGGCACTGATGGGTGGCACAGGCACTGATAGTTGGCACTAATGGGTGCCACTGATAGTTGGCCCTGAAGGTCACTGACGAGTGGCACTGATGGACACTGGTAGGTGACACTGATAGGCAGCACTGATCAGTGGCACTGATGATGAGGCACTGGTGGTCATTGATAGGTGGCACTGTTGGACAAAGGTAGGTGGCACTAGTATGTAGCACCGGTGGGTACTGATAGGTGGCACAGATGAGGCAGCCACGACTCTCTGTGTGAGGGACCAATGTCCTTCTGACAGAAGCCAGCGATCTGCTTTTTTCCCCCCTCATGCTGATAGGAAAAAAAATATTACCGATCTTCTGTTTACATCACGTGATCAGCTGTCATTGGCTGATCACGTGGTAAGGGGCCAGGATCGGCCACTTACTCCGATCTGTGATCAGTTGAGTCGTAGGCCCCTTTCACCCTGAGCGGTGGGGGGCGCCGGTGGTAAAACAGTGCTATTTTTAGTGCCGCTTTACCGTCATTTCAGCACACAGTATTCGGTCGCTAGTTACCAAGAAGGTCTATCCGCGCTGCACACTGCTCCTTCACCGCTCCAAAGATGCTGCTAGCAGGACTTTTCTTTACCGTCCTGCCAACGCACCACTTGGGCTTTCACACTGGAGTGTGAGGAGCGGCTCTTTCAGGGCACATTGCAGGCGCTATTTTTAGCGTTATAGCGCCTGCAAAGCATCCCAGTGTGAAAGGGGTGTTATAGACTCCCATGTTGATAGAGTGCAGCGTACGTGCCCCACAAGGGGTGTGCAGGAAGCTCGCGTATGGGAAGACGTCATGTGTTGGCCTCCCGACAATTAAGGTTCGCACTGTAGCTGTCATTCGGCTATAGCGATGGCGGGAGAAGGTTAATCTCAGTGTATCACCTGAGGCCAGGCACTTCACTGGGTATATGTAAGGGTTTCCAACCACTTTATTGTAAAACATGTTTAAGCTTTAGAACCACTAAAATTCACAAATTCGCGAAATATTTACCCCTAGCCCAACACGTTATTTATATTATATGAACGCTCCGATTTTCTCACAGCTGGACCCTTTGCACACCTTCAAGCCTACAAATAGATATACAGTATATACTGAAGGTCTTTTCCATGTATGGCACATTTTTATTTGTTTTGTTGTGCACATTCTTATATAGTGGCGATTTACGTCTCTACGTTATCCTTGGAGTATTGTTGTCTTTTGAGGACTGTTGGGATCTCTGTGTACATTTCTTCTTTTGTCATGTTCTCTTTTAGTGTACTGTTTGATCTCTGTCTCTGGCTTTCACCTGTCTTGTTATTATTTGATCTGCTTTACTCTATATGTTTTTTTTCCCCTGTATTGTGTTGTCTCAAGTTCATCTTGTGCTCTTGTGTCACATCGTAAGTTTTATTGTGTAGAACTGTACAGCTAATGAGGATATTATCACTTGTTTTTTCCATATCCTGCTGTAAAAATAATGGCTTAACTGGCTTAATACCTGAAAATAGTTGAGATGTGCATTAATCAGACAAATTCTTGAAGCTGAAAGCAATTATTTTTATTCTTGTCTGTACATATGAAAATGGGATTTTTATATATTAGCTTACCTGTAAAATCCTTTTCTTGAGAGTACATCACGGGACACAGGAGCTTCATTACATAGTGGGTTATATAGGCACCTTTGGTGATTGGACACTGGTTGACCCTAATTAAGGAGAATTCCTCCCTTATATAACCCCTCCCATCTGGGAGGCACCTCAGTTTTGTAGCAAAGCAATAAGAAACCACGTAAAACCCAAGAGGGGCGGGAGCCCTGTGTCCCGTGATGTACTCTCAAGAAAAGGATTTTACAGGTAAGCTGTATATAAAAATCCCATTTTCTTGATCATACATCACGGGACACAGGAGCTTCATTACATAGTGGGATGTTCCATAGCAATGCTCAGATTGAGGGGAGGGAGACACAGATCATAAACATAGACCGCCAGGGACCTGAGGACCTAAACTGCAGCCTGCAGTACACTGTGCCCGAAGGCGATATCCTCTTGCCCTCTGACATCCACCTGATAGAATCTGGTGAATGTGTGGACTGATGACCAAGTCGCAGCCTTACAGATCTGAGCCAGGGAGGCCTGGTGATGCACTGCCCAAGAAGCACTGACAGCCCTAGTAGAGTGCGCTTTCACCTGAAAAGGAGGAATCTTCCCCTTTAAGCCATAGGCCTGAGAAATAACTTGTCTGATCCACCTTGAGAGGGTGGACTTTGACACTGCCTGACCCTTTCTGGGGCCTTCCGGCAGAATAAATAAACAATCAGTCTTCCTTATCTCAGAAGTTGCTTGAAGATAAACACTGATTGCTCTAACCACATCCAAAGTGTGTAAAGACTCTTCCTCTGTGGACTGAGGGTCCGGAAAAAAGGATGGTAGGATTACATCCTGATTCAAATGGAAACCCGAAACCACCTTAGATAGAAAGGACCTGTTGGGACGCATAACCACCCGGTCCTTATGGATAATTAAATACGGCTCTTTACTGGAAAGAGCTGCCAACTCTGATACTCTTCTAGCCGTGGATATGGCTACTAAGAAGACCAGCTTTTTAGTCAGGAGAGCTAAAGAAGCTAGATGCAAAGGTTCAAATGGTTGCCCCTGTAAGGCCGAGAGAACCAAATTCAGATCCCATGGGCATACCGGAGGTTTAACTGGCGGTTTTGTCCGCATAGCCCCCTGGATAAAAGCCCGTACCAGGGAATGTGATGCAAGCGGTTTTTGAAAAAATACCGACAGGGCCGAAATCTGCACTTTGATAGTGCTTATGGCCAAATTCATTTCAAGGCCTGACTGGAGAAAGGCCAAGATTCTGTTAATGACATACTTTCTAGGATGCCACTTCCTGAGTTCACACCAGGAAACATATGTCCTCCAGATTTTGTAATAAATACGCCTGGAGGCCGGCTTTCTGGCATTGACCAGAGTAGAAAGGACTGGCCCCGAAAGGCCACGGTCTCTCAGAATGTGGGTCTCAGCAGCCAAACCGTCAAATTCAGACTGCGTAAAGCAGGATGGTAGATTGGACCCTGTGAGAGCAGATCTGGCCGGAGAGGGAGGGTCCATGGCCTGCCTACTGCCAACTTCATGATTTCTGCATACCATGGTCGCCTGGACCAAGCCGAGGCCACCAAAAGGACCGACTTCGTCTCCCTCTTGACCCTTCCCAGGAACCGCGACAGTAGCGGGCTCGGGGGGAAGGCATAGATCAGATTGTACTGATCCCAGGGAACCGTCAGAGCATCTGACCCCTGAGCAAGTGCATCTCTTGTCCTTGACACAAACTTGTCCAGTTTCCTGTTGAACCTGGATGCAAACAGATCTACGTCTGGAGTGCCCCACTTGTGACATATGTTCTGAAACACGTTGGGGTGCAGAGCCCACTCTCCTGGGCACAATTGCTGGCGGCTGAGAAAATCCGCCTGCCAATGCTCCACTCCTGGGATGAAGACTGCAGAAAGACACGGAACATGCTTTTCTGCCCAGACAAGTATGCGATTCACCTCCTTTTGGGCCACCAGACTTCTGGTACCGCCCTGGTGATTGATATAAGCCACTGCGGTGGCATTGTCGGACTGAACCCGAACCGGGAAACCTCGCAGTCTGTAAGACCACTCTATGAGTGCCATGTAAACTGCCCGAATCTCCAAGATATTTATGGGCAGTAGACTTTCGGTCGCAGACCATTTCCCCTGCGAGCACGTTCCCTCCAATACAGCTCCCCAGCTTGTCAGGCTGGCATCTGTTGTGATAATCTTCCATGAGAGAGGAAGAAAAGTTTTGCCTTTCAGCAAATTCCTGGTTTGTAACCACCAGACAAGACTTTTGCGTGTCCCGAGGGATAAACGCATAGGAAGATCCAGGGATTGGGGCTTCCTGTTCCAAGCCGCAAGGATGCATCCTTGCAGAGGCCTTGAGTGGAACTGGGCAAATGGGACGGCCTCGAAGGAGGTGACCATCTTTCCCAATAGTCTCATGCACAACCGAATGGAGGAAGATCTTTTGCCCAGAATCAGGCGCACCAGATCTCCAATGGCCAAGGCCTTTAGCCTTGGAAGAAACACCCTGCCCTGAGCGGTGTCGATAATCATACCTAGGTATTCCAACCTGGTAGTCGGTTGTAGGGACGACTTTTCTAGGTTTATAATCCAACCTAGGCGTTCTAGATGTTCTAGCGTTTTGGTGACGCTGCGACTTAGGAACGCTGCAGTTCTCTCCACAAGAAGCAAGTCGTCTAGATAAGCCATGACGGCTATACCCTGAACTCTTAAGATTGCTAAGAGAGGGTCCAGAATCTTTGTGAAGACTCGAGGGGCTGTAGCAAGCCCGAACGGCAAGGCCACAAATTGAAAATGGCGCCGCTCTACCGCGAACCTTAGAAATTTCTGGTGTGCGGGAAAAATTGGCACATGGAGATATGCATCCTTGATATCTATTGATGCCATGAACTCTCCCCCTTGCAGGGAGGAGACCACAGTGCGGATTGACTGCATTCGGAAGGTCTGGATGTGTAAAAACCGGTTTAGGTCTCTCAGATCCAGGATAGGTCTGACACTTCCATTTGGTTTTGGAACGGTGAAGAGATTTGAATAAAACCCTGAACCCTGATCTTTCGGGCTCACTTCTACTATCACACCCTGGGATAGTAATTGATCTAAGGCCAGGAATAGCGGTTTTTGCTTTACTGGATCCCTGGGGATCCTTGACCTTAGGAAACGAGAAGGTGGAATCTCCTGAAACTCTAGCTTGTAGCCCAGAGATACTGAAGAGATCACCCACTTGTCCTGAATCTATTCCCGCCAGGCGCCTGCAAACTGCAGGAGCCTTCCCCCCACTCTGCCGAGCGGGGGCGCCCCTTCACAAGGAGGTTTTGGGGCTCTGCTTGGCAGGCTTTCGCCCCCAAGTCTTTTTCTGTCCCTGGGCTCGGCCTTGAGCCTTTCTAGCAGAGGAGGACTGAGAAGGCCGTCACCACTGTTTAGAGCTTGATGCTTCGGGAGAGAGAGCACGCCTAAATGAAGGACGCTTGCTCCTTTTGACTGGAAGGAGAGTAGACTTACCTCCTGAAATATTTTGGACGAATTTATCTAATTCTTCCCCAAACAAACGCTCCCCTTTAAACGGGAACCCAGTCAAATGCTTCTTGCATGACAGCTCAGCAGCCCAATTTTTTAGCCATAGGGCCCTACGCATGTGTACCAACATGAGGGACAAACGTGATGCTTGTTGGACAGAATCCAAAATCACATCAATTTTGAAACACAGGATGTGAGGCAATTCTGCATAATTTTCTACTTCCTCACTGGGAAGGAGTCCAAACATCTGTTTAACCTGTTCCTTGAGGAACTGACACAACCCCACGGCTGGAAAAGGAGGTTTTTAATAAGGTTTCCAGCCTTTTATCAGTTGGATCCTTGAATACCTGCGCATTATCCAAAGGACAAGTTAGGTTTTTATTCACACAAGAAACAGATGGGACCCCCCACTTCTTGGTGAAACTTTCCTCCACAGGATAATGCATGGAAAACCTTTTGGGAGGAGTAAACAGTTTATCGGGATGTTCCCAATCCTCATACATCAATTTATCCATTAAAGGATGAATTGGGAAGGAATAAGCAGTCTGTGGGGCTTTCCTGACTCCCAGGGAAGAAACAGAGGACGTAGCGACCTCAGCAGCAGGCATTCTGAATGTGGTACGCACCAATTCAGTATAATACTGCACCTGCTTTCTGAGTGCCTGGGAGGAGGGGACTGTCTCCTCTTCCTCTGACTCATCCGACTGCTCATGATCCCTATCCAAAGATAGGGATCCCTCCTCATTTTCAGAAAAACTATCCGAGAGAGGGATTTCAGCAGAGGGAGGGGATCTACCCCTTTTCCTGCTATCTTTTAGGGAAGCAGAAATAAAATTCATGATTCTCCCTTCAAAACCCTCCAATGTAGCCCTAAGGGAGTCCTCAGTGACATAAACCGGGGCTGCGACATTAGGAGAGGCTGCAAAACCTGACAGGTGCACTGACTCGTCTTGAGAGGCTGGCTCCAGTCTTGCAGAGGGGGATGGTAATTTACAGGCACTTTTGGAACCCCTGGACCTAGGCGGTGACTTGCCAGTGCTCTTATTACCTCCCCCTGAGATCCTCTTACGAGGAGACATAGTACTAAGCTACAAAGCAGAGGTACTAGTACAAGTGCGATCACTGTTGCGCTTAAAGTCTCACAATAAATAAATATATGCTTAAACTGCACAACCTGACGCTGAGTAGGTGTCTTAAGGTTTGCCTGGATCCAATCCCCACGGATGCTTACTGCTCACAGCTCCTGTGTCTCCAGTTACAGTCCCCTGACGCTCTGGGCTTTTAAAACTGGCGCCTGCGCAGTACAGCGCCGTGCACACTGACGTGCACGGCTCGCAACCACACCCCCCCTCCTCCATAAGGCCGGGAGCGCGCCGGGCGCGCGTGCACGAGGACCGCGGAATCCGGGGGGGGGGAGGAGAACCCAAAACGGAGCAGCGTGGGACCCCTGAACTGCGTGGGACCCCTGTTTACCTTCATCTGTGGCAGGGACTGCAATGGAGACATGAGTAGCTGGAGAAACCAGGCTTTCACTGAGCGTGTTGTATTGAAAGGCATGTAAGTGTGCATCAGGCTGCTCTTACTCCCTCTAGTGGTGGAAACCAGGTAAGACATACAACTACTCACAATGAAGAAATCCATTCATATATTTAAATATACAGGATGACTTCCCTTACCTGTCCCCGCCGCAGGAATTGCTGAACCAGACCAATTCCAGCCTTCACCCATCACGGCGGGTATTGCTAGCCAACCTTCAGGTATATCTGGGGCTCTTACGAAAAGAACCTCCCACCTGGGCCATGTAGAAAGCTCTGCCAGAAACTTTCGGGCGCTCTGTATAAACAGTACCTCAAGTCTGGTTTTCCCAGAGCCCAGTCTTCCAATGGAGAGGACTTACAGGCAAAACCTCGCTTCTTCGGCAGACGAGGCCCGGGTACCATACCATCTTGGGAGTCAAATATCGGCCCGAGGTATCGATCCTGTTTGTTGTAGCCCTTCGGCCCTCGCAGGGACCTGCATAGAGCTAAGTTTTACGTGACCATCACCCAGACACTGGTGAAAAAACTGAGGTGCCTCCCAGATGGGAGGGGTTATATAGGGGAGGAATTCTCCTTAATTAGGGTCAACCAGTGTCCAATCACCAAAGGTGCCTATATAACCCACTATGTAATGAAGCTCCTGTGTCCCGTGATGTATGATCAAGAAAAGATTTTACATAGCTATGCTTACTGGTTGTGCTCACCAGGGCTGGAATATAGCTGATACCAGTAGGCACACAACCCTTGGCATTCTGGCCGCCCAGTATACAATCACCGGCCAATTTATTAGGTACACCTGTTTAATTGCTTAGTAACACAAATTGCTAATCAGCCAATCACAAGGCAGCCACTCAGTGTATTTAGGCATCTAGACGTGGTGAATTTGACTTGCTGAAGTTCAAACCGAGCATCAGAGCGGGGAAAAAAGAGGATTTAAGTGACTTTGAATGTGGCATGGTTGTTGGTGCCAGACGGGCTAGTCTGAGTATTTTGAAAAACGACTGATCTACTTGGATTTTCATGCACAACCATCTCTAGAGTTTACAGAGAATAGTCTGAAAAAAGAGAAAATATCAAGTGGATGAAAATGCCTTGTTGACGTCAGAGGAGAATGGGCAGACTGGTTTGAGATGATAGAAGGGCAATAGTAATGCAAATAACCACTTGATACAACCAAGGTATGCAGAATACCATCTCTGAACACACAACACAAGGTTCTTGAGGCAGATTGGACCTACAACAACAGAAGACTAAACCGGGTGCCACTCCTGTCAGCTAAGAACAGGAAACTGAGGCTACAATTCGCACAGGCTCACCAAAATAGGACAATAGAAGATTGTAAAAATGTTGCCTGGTCTGAGTCGATTTCAGCTGTGAAATTCAGATGGTCGGGTCAGAATTTGACGTAAACAACATGAAAGTATGGATCCATCCTGCCTTGTACCAACAGTTTAGGCTGGTGGTGTAATGGTGTGGAGGTAATTTCCTTGGCACACTTTGGCCCCCTTAATATCAATTGAGCATTGTTTAAATGCCACGGCCTACCTGAGTATTGTTGCTGACCATGTCCATCCCTTTAGGACTACAGTGTACTGATCTTCTGATGGCTCCTTCCAGCAGGATAATGCACCATGTCACAAAGCTTAGATCATCTCACCACTGGTTTCTTGAACATGACAATGAGGTCCAATAGAGCACCTTTGGGATGTGGTTAAACGTGAGATTCGCACCATGGATGTGCTGCCGACAAAACTCCAGCAACTGTGTGATGTTATTATGTCAATATGGACCAAAAGCTCTGAGGAATGTTTCCAACACCTTGTTGAATCTATGGCACAAAACATTAAGCCAGGTCTGAAGGCAAAAGGGGGTCCAACCCGGTACGAGCAAGGTGTACCTAATAAAGTGGCCTGTGAGTGTAGTTCTTGCATCCAACATGCTCTTGCTATCACAGAGATTTTTTTTTTTTTATAAGCTCCAAATAGGTTTTTGCAATAACATAACAAAGGTTCAATATCAAAGATTATAAAGGCTTGGTGAGCGCATGTTACCCCTGCTGTCCTGGGCACAGGTCTGTAGAGGATTATGCTAAATCCCGTCTCGAAGTCTATTATTTTAAGGACGTCAAACAGATGTTTTCAGTTTAGTGATGTTAGGAAAGGCAGATGTGGAGCTGTGAGTGACCTCTGTGCCCTTACAAGCACTTATGCTTTCTCTCTGCCTCTAAATATCTCTGTCTGTGTTGTATTGATACAGCAGAGTCCTCCATTAACATGTGACACCCTTTTAGTATGTCTCGATGATTTAAATACTAGCAGTGCTATGTGTGTGCAAAGATATCATTTGTGACATCGGTCCTGATTAATATAGTTATGATAAAATGGTGAAAGGATGGAAGCTTGCCCTGGTTTCAGAAAAGTCCATTCCATTATTTGTTGGTAGTATAGTTGGTACTAACAAACAGAGAGCCAACATGTTTTATGGGCTTTGTAGTCCCCCTTTATCAGGGCTTGCTTGGATGAAAGACTGGAAAAAGGGCCTTTGCTGGACTGGATGTCTGGCATTTGGAGGTACGGGTTGAGGCCTGGTTCACACCTATGCATTTTTTTATTGCATTTTTAGTTTTGCAGAAACACACCACAGACCATTTAACATGGTTTCCTAGGGATGTAGCTCACATTTGCGCATTTTATGGAAAGGGGCAGGGACTTTTTTCTGGTTCCTTAGACTTCAATGGGTCAAAAATGCGTATTGAAAAACGCATCTGGAATATGCAAACTGCAACCTGCGTAGGTGTAAACCAGGCCTTAAAGTGGTTGTAAACCCTTAGGCTGGATTCACACCTATGCATTTTTAGTGCTTTTTGCATTTTGCAGATTTGCACTACAGTCCATTTAACATGGTTTCCTATGGAACACGTTTTGTAGTGCAAATCTGCAAAATGCAAAAAGCACTAAAAATGCATAGGTGTGAATCCAGCCTAACAGACCACTTTTTGCTACAGGTACGCCTATAATAAGGCTAACCTGTGTAAGCCTATAATAAGGCTTACCTGTAGCTACTCAGAATATCTCCTAAACCTGCACGGTTTAGGAGATATCCCCTGTATTTGCATGGGTCCTGACATCATCGGCACATGCGCACTGATGCAAACTGAAGCAATGACACCTATGTGCCGTTGCTTCAATGAGTGTGCCGTTACTGCGCACATGCACGGGAGCAACGTCATTGTAGCTCTGCCCAATCACAGCTGCGATACCTGGAAGTAACCCCCGGGAGTGATGCCACCAGCCGGTGCTGTGTACAGGCACCGCAATGAGGGCTTCGATCTCAGGTGAGTGTTACATAATGAGCTAGCATGCTATGCATACTAGCTCATTATGCCTTTGCTTGCAGGTGTTTTTTTTCAAAGTGGGTTTACAACCACTTTAAGGCTGGGTTCACATTGCAGTGATGCGGGAACGCCACAAATCCACGTCAGGTTCCCGCATCGCATGCCTCCCGGCGGCAGTTCACACTGCCCTATGCGAACTGCTGGGAGTGTCAGTGAAACGTTAATGACACCCCCAGATCAGTTCACATATCGCAGTGCGATCTGCAAACTCGGACAGGAATCGGATCGCATGGTGTGAACACCCATGCGATCCGATTCTGCTGCGGACCAAAAAAAGGGTCCTGTGCGAGTTTGGGGCTGGTGCGATACGAATTCAGCCATACTATCTGTATGGCTGAACTCGCATCGCACAGAGATCGGATGTGATTTGCACTGCAGTACGGTGCGAATCACATCCGGGTCTCCTAGCCGCAGCAGTGTGAACCCAGCCTTAAGCATGCTTCGATCACCTGTTTAGCAGCTTTCATCAAGCTGTGATAGCACTTAAGATATACTAGAGTGGCCTACTGAGTTATCACATGTGATAATGTTGCTGCAAGGGCCAAGTACGGTAATCAAACTGTAAAGAGCAAATCCAACCATAACTTAGTGTAGCTTTAAAATATATATATTTTTAATGCTTTCTATGTCTTAGTTAAAGGTTTCCCTTCACTTTTTTTCTGTTGACAACGCTGTCATTTGGAAAAGAAGTGAAGAGAAAACTTCTCAACAGGGCTTCAAAGTGCAGTAATAGAGGTTTTTGTCCCTTCCCCACTCTATATAAAACTAATAGGAAAAAGTTTCGCTAAAGTCCTACTTTTAGTTCTGTTACCACACAGTTCTATGCTCATAAGCAATGTACAGTGATGGTTGGTGATTTGAGGTCTAGTGGGAGTGTGGGTTAAGATGGATGAGTGTTCGATATGACTTTACGAGTGTCTAGGGCATGGTTGCCAATGTATTCCTTTAAAATGTATGGCCAGATATTACATTTATCTCCAAACCTTCCTCTATCTCTTTAGAGCAGTCGTCTCTAAACTGCTGCCCAGGCTCACATGCGGCCATTTGCTTGCCTTTATCTGGCCCTTGGGACACTATTCTTCCCATTGATACGAGACACTATTCCAACATTGGGGCACTATTCCACCCATTGACATCAACAATGGGACGTAATTTCTGCCACACCAACAAAGGAGCACTAGTCCTCCCGTTAATACCAAAGATGCACTATTTACTCCCACTTACCAGGACAATCTCTACTCCCAGTGGCCACAGTCTGGCCCCTCCTAAAGTCTGAAAGACAGTAAACTTACCCTTTGCTTGGAAAGTTTGGAGATCGCTGCTCCTTCCTACATAGGTAGGAAATTACCTCCAAGCAGTTGCCCCTGCAAGATTTTACCAGACCCGGTGATGATGTTTTTCTCACAATAGGAAAAAGGTAAAAGAAAACAACTATTGCTGGGATATGATCTAGAGCAGTGGTCATCAACCCTGTCCTCAGAGCCCACTAACAGGCCAGGTTTTATGTATTGCCTTGGGGAGATGCAGACTAGAATAATGCAATCACTGAGCAGCAAATGATATCACCTGTGTTGTATTTCAGTTATCTTGCAAACCTGGCCTGTTAGTGGGCCCTGAGGACAGGGATGATGACCACTGCTCTAGAGTATATCCCAGCAATAGTTTTTTTCTTTTACCTTTTTCCTATTGTGAGAAAAACATCATCACCAGGTCTGGTAAATTCTTGCAGGGGCAACTGCTTGGAGGTAATTTCCTACCTACGTAGGCATGTGCCCCAGATTTACATCTCCCAAGAGCCCTTTTTCCTACACAGTGTGTGGGCAGGCAGCAACATTCTTTTGCTGGAAAGGAAATGAATGTATGTGGAGATGAACAAAAATAGGGAATAAGTGGAATTCTGTAGGCCAATAGCCAGGACTGACAACACTGGTCGGGATTCCAGTCCAGCAGAGGCAATGTGTAGTCAGCCCAAACTGGAAGTTAGGACCTAACTGGATTTCAAGCAGGTCAATGGATATTTTTTCTGTACTTAAGCAATTTTAAATATAAAATGTCCTGGTAAGTGGGAGTAAATAGCGCCTCTTTGGTATTAACGGGAGGAATAGTGCTCCTTTGTTGGTGTCAGTGGCAGAAATGATGTCCCGTTTGTTGATGTCAATGGGTGGAATAGTGCCCCACTGTTGGAATAGTGTCTCGTATCAATGGGAAGAATAGTGTCCCAAGGGCCAGATAAAGGCAAGCAAATGGCCGCATGTGGGCCTGGGCAGCAGTTTAGAGACAACTGCTCTAAAGAGATAGAGGAAGGTTTGGAGATAAATGTAATGTGCATGTATTCCACAGACAGACACAATTTGAAATAGAGGGGCTAGCCTTGTCAAATTTCCATCACTGGCATCTGTAGGCATACAGCCTGTGAGCCCAAGCCAAATCCCTCTTGTTGAAACACCTCTTTTACACAGTTTGGCTGATCCTGACCTAGCAACGAATATTATAAAAGTGTGTAAATAAGCTTATATGAGATATGGAGAATAGTGGAGGGATACTAAAGTTATGGGGATTGAGCTTTTCAATGAGGGAGGATCGAGGCCTGTAGAGCAGATGTTGGGGATTATGAGGTTAGTAACTTTAGATAATATTACAGTAGGCTAGGATTTTTAAATAAGAAGGTGGGTTGGAAGTCCTATATCTTTTTCATATTTTTCAGTAATCAACACTTCTTCAGGCTACATCTATATTTCCTGAATTTTTATAGAAAGTATTTTTGAATGGAGATTTAGTGTTTTTACAAACTCACATTATCTTGGATTTTTATTAAGTGACAGTTACAGCATTGTGATAACGTTTGGAAAATTGAGTATTTCCTCCTGTTATAACCATTGTTTGAGATGAAGTACAAAGTGAAAGGTGACATAATTAATCAGCAAGACTCTACTGCATTGATCTGCATCTTAGCACAATAGAAGATGATATAATTTGGCTCGGTGGGAACCTCCAAGCCCTTGTACACACGGTCGGACATTGGGACAACCAAATCCGTCGGATTTTGTCCGAAACTGGTGTTGCATACACACGGTCGGACAAAGTTGTCAGAAAATCCGATCGTTCAGAACATGATGACGTTATTTCGTTACGATGGGACTACGTTCAGGCTAGTAGCCAATAGCTTTGGTCTAGGAATTTGATCTGAGAATGCGTGGCACTTTGTCTGAGCGGAATTCTCCACAAACGATCGGACAAAGTCCGATCGGATCATGTAGTCGGAAAATTTTATAGCCCAGATCTAAAACTTTGCCGGTCGGATATTCTGAAGGAAACAGTTCAATGGAGCCCACACACGGTCGGATTATCCGACAACACGGTCCGATTGGACATTTTCTGTTGGAATGTCCGACCGCGTGTACAAGGGCTAATACTTTTCCTGTGTACCTTCATCCATAAAATAAATATATTGTCCACGCAAAGTTGTTTATTTTATTGACTCCAGGAGAAGTGTCTGGGAACACTTGTGTTAGTTTCCGTATCTGTATTGAAAAAATGTAGTATAGTATAGGCAGTATACAGACTATACAGTGCCCCAAGAAGCCAGAACTTCCTGTATTCTGATTTTATTTTTATTTTTTAAAGGAAATTTGGATAGTTTAATACTGTTTTAAATGAACCACTTCAGCTCCGGGAGATTTAACCCCCCTTCATGACTAGGCTGTTTTTTTGCGATACGGCACTGCGTTATTTTAACTGACAATTGCGCAGTTGTGCGAGGCTGTACCCAAATAAAATGGATGTCCTTTTTTTTTTTCCCCATGAATAGAGCTTTCTTTTGGTGGTATTTGATTGCGTTTCTTTATTTTTTGCGCTATAAAGTTAAAATTAAACAGACAAACAGTTTTGAAAAAAAAAATTTTTTTTACTTTCTGCTATAAAACACATCCAATAAAAAATTTTAAAAAATCTTTTTTCAAATTAAATTATTCTTTTATTGAGGTTTTCACATATATAAAAAATAAATAAAAAATCCAATCAAAAAATTATCAGTGGGTGCTGAGGCGGTGGCGTGAGGCGGTTGGCAAGCGGTTAAAGAGTGTTTGATGCTTTCTGTGAAGCATGGTGGCGTATACAGTGCGTAATGTGTGGGCCTACTTTGGTGTTGTTAATTTGGGAAATTTACACAGAGCGCAAAAAAAATGAAGCCGAAGGACTACCACTCTCATTCTCTGTGCAGAGCATTTGATTGGTGTAATTTTCATCATACAGCAGGACAGCAAATTATGGTTATCCGAATTATATTTCTAAGCTATGCAGAACCTTTGTTGTGAAGAAACTGGAGACTGGCGTACAGTCGATGGACTAGCTGGAGAAATCATGAATGTCAACACTATTCAGCTCTTTTGGGGAAGAGCCTCAAATTACTGTCAAAGGAAAAAAACACCCTACAAGCCAGTTGCACCTCTGGGAAGAATTACAGAGGGTGTTTTTTTTTTTTTTTTAATTTCCCATGAATATCTTTAAAAATGACAGCTTAAATGCCAAAGGCTTGCATAGCTATAGTTTATCTAGGATTCTCAGATAAATGTAAAGTTTAATGAATAAAACAGTTATATGAAATAATGTTATGTCATGTATTAGACTATTTTTTCTGAACAATTTAAAGCGACACTATCTATCAGTTGCCATTAAACAAATGAAAATTTGTGGTCAATTCTAAGTGAACACTAGTATATCTTGTCTATTATAATGCAGCTTACCAGTCCTTGAATCTGGTGACTGCATTTGTTATCTTTCTTTCAGTTCTTTTATTATTTTTACATGCATTGACAATGTCTACTAGTTGTATTTAAAGCGGGAGTCCGCCGGGACGTTTTTTTTTTTTTTTAAAGCCAGCAGCTACAAATACTGTAGCTGCTGACTTTTAAAATAGTGACACTTACCTGTCCAGCGCGCCCGCGATGTCGGCACCCGAAGCCGATCTGTAGATCGTCTCTCGGGTGCTGCCGCCGCCATCTTGGGTATGGGAATCAGGAAATGGAGCCTTTCGGCTTCATTTCCCGGTTCCCTACTGCGCATGCGCGAGCCGCGCTGCGCAATAAGGACGGTCCCCCCTGCCTCTGGGATCTGTGTGTTTTCCCAGCAGGCAGCGGGGGCACTTGCGGAAAGGGGCGGGCACTTGCGGAAAGGGGCGTAATATACGCCCCTTTCCGCAGAGAGCTATCCCGGAAGTGGGTGCAGATACCTGTACTGTACAGGTATCTGCACCCCCCTCCCCCCTGAAAGGTGCCAATTGTGGCGCCGGAGGGGGGGAGGGTTCCAATGAGCGGAAGGTCCACAGTGGAAGAGCAGTGTTGTGACTCTAGGCCTCTCTTCTGATTTGGACTACAAACAGCTCCTCCTCTCCTCATCTCTAGTACATAGAGAAGAGTTGTTTGGCAATTCACAGATATAGCTGGTAAACCCCAAAACATTGATTGAGATAACAGCTCAGGAAACAAGAACACTAGAATTCATGCAAGATCAACAGGTATTGCTCTGTACTTGAAGAAAATGCACTTAGCCTGAAAAAGAAATGTAATGCAACCATCACATCTGAGGACTGGTAAGCTGCAACATGCTTAATTTACTAAATTTTTATTCTTAGGTTTCGAGATCCTTTAACAAAATTGTGCTATGTTATCTATGGCACCCTATCATATTAAAGCATTTGTTGTTCTAGTGCATGTTGGGGGAAAATAAGTAACCTGATTGGTTGCTGTGTTGACACATAGGCTTGTTCTTTTTTGGCATTTTCTATACAGTTTTATACAAGGAAATACAAAGCTTAGCTGAGCCCTCTTGACATCTTCACCACCTCCCAGAAATAGTAATGGATCAGCCCTAACTGTGTTCCTGTCAGAAATCATGAAATCAGGGCCGAGACAGAAGTACAGTTAAATCACACTTGTTTAATAATAAAAGTAAAAAGAACAAACATAGTCAAAAAATAGCCAAAGTTCAGTAACCGGAATGGATAGTCAGCCAAACCAGAAGTCGGGGACCAATATAGTGGAACAGCAAGCAGGATCTGGAGCCAGAAGGGGTGTCAGCAAAGCAAGACTTGAACAGGATTGCAGGATATAGTTTCTGTTATGTTGACCAAGGCGAAGGCAGAGATCCTCTGGGCTGGACGGCTTAAGAAGCCAGGACTGACGAGCAGGGTATCAACAGCTGAGTAACTGTGGAGAGATAGGAGCTGGCAATTAGCCAACAGCTGAGCAGCCAGCTCAGAGAAGAAAGGGCTAAGCCCAGCCCTGACAATTCCCTTTGTAAACAGTCCAGATGCATGCAGCAGCTTTCAACCTCAGTTCCACCTCAATGATACAATGTACAATAGTTGCTTTCAAAAAATAACTTTATGCTTACCTAAAATATTAGTGACCACCTTCCTGTTTAATAAAATTAATTTATTAGAATAATTCTTGTGCTTTATGTTTTGTAGTGAAAAAGAAAAGAAATTGGCACAAACATGACACAGGACAAGCAACAGAAGTCAAGCCAGTTCAAAATGGCAGTCAAGTCTTCATTAAGGAACTCCGGAGTCGAACTTTCCCAAGGTAATGTTCTGAAAATCTTCCAACGTACTAATATGATTTTATGCATAAAATATTGTCTAGGCCAGTAATTCTTTAACCAGGGTTCTCCAGAAGTTGCTAGAGGTTTGTTGAGCTGTGGCTGATTGACCTCCTGTTTGATGATGGCTGCATAGTTCTGGGGCCAGCAACACTTTGCAGAGCCAGCAGTATGATACCAGTTTTATAGTTATCTGTAAGGGTGGCATATTGCCACCACTCTAAGAGGGACATTCTTCCCATTGACTGTGAGTATAAGGGAATATATTAGGTGTACCCCAAAACTTGAACATTATTTGAATGGTTCCTCCAAGCTAAAAAGGTCGAGAAAGGCTGGCCTAGACAACAGTATTGTGATCATAAATATACCCAGAATTGTTTTGGGTTCATGATGGTGGGATACCGTCTTCTTGTATTATATCTCTGAGGGACTCCAGCTATGAGAAACTGCCCCATCCCCTTCCAACCCTAATCTTTACCACCAGTGTCCCTATAGTGACGGTTGTAGATTATCATGGAACTCAACTGAATCTGTGTGCAATAGTCCACAAGTAATAAAAGATCGAATAGAAGATTGAGTTCATATTTAACTTATCCATTTAATGTTCATCACCAACCAAAAACGTTTCTTTTTTTTTTTTAGGTGGGGGAAGGGTTGTTGACTTAGGTTGTATCATGTGTACCCCTATTGTGGAGAGTTAGCTTTCTGTTTGGACTGCAAGTGATGGAAATTCTCTCCAGCAAGGAGGAGCACAGAAAAAAGAAAAACATTTTTTTAATGGTGTGAGGAAAGGAAAAGGATAAAACTTTGTTAAAGTTAGTATTTCTGTCTAAGAATTGCTTTCTTGGTGACAACTTTTTCTCTAATTTCTTTTCTTGTGTCACAGAGAATAGAAGTGGGTGAACATTTAAAAAAAAAAAAAAATAGACAGTCAATTTAACCCTTCCCTACTAATAAATAAAAAAAATAATTTGACGGGCATTAAGCTTCAGATACAGTTAATGACTCGAGTGAATGAGTTGGTCTATTGCCCTTGCTTGCTTTTTTGATTTTTTCCCTGTTTTGACGTTTGTATTGGTATGGAAAAATAGGCTTTCTTTGGCCATTGCTATCCAGGACAATACTGTAACTGTTGTGAAGTCAGATTGCCAAATCAGTTTATTTCTAATGTTCGTTTTGAGTCTGTAAAATCTGTGCAGGTTTTACCACATCCATCGCATCCTTGCAATTGTGCATCCTCTTATCAAATGACTGAGTTCTGTTTCTTCCCTCTCTTATTCAATTGTGTTTGGGGGGACTGTAGTGAGCTCAGAGGAAGGCTTGGAACCAGGGAACACACAATGCCCTTTATTTTTGCAGGATTTATTTAAAGTATAATCGGTTTAACTATGGAGGTTTAGCTAGTGGAGAATATTGTAGATCAAACATCCCAAACATGCAACACCGCTTCAGACCTGCACCTTTCTCACTTACTGTGGATGTCAGGGTGCTGGCTGAACCCCATCTGTGCCAAACCTCCATGGACATCGATGAATAAAAGCCACACACCAATATCTGCATCATGCAAAAGCTTTATATTTAGCAATCAATAATACAATTGCATCCATGTCCTCCCTGCCCAGAGACCTCCCCTATTTGATGTATTTCACCATTACTGGCTTGATTGTAAGGATAGTTATCCTTAGTGATAGCTTTGCACTGATACTAGGCATTTGCATGAGTACTTTAACTTGTGCAAATGCTCCAATATCAAAACCAATACCTGGGGTGTGGTGCAATTTGAGCCCATACAAAATGTATGGGCTCAAATTGCACTGCAAATAATCACATGTGATTTGATCAGGAATGCGGTGCGAGTCCTGTCCAAATCAAATGCGGTTTCCCACACCGCTCCTGTTTGAACCCAGGCTGTGAGGAGAGGAGGCAATTGAGGGAGAGGAGGGAGTCGTGGTGCATGTATCAGGCTGGAGTTAAGAGGGAACAGAGAGTGGTGGTATAGAAACCCCCATGGAGGATTGAGATCTCTGTGCTGAGAAAGCTGGAAGACGACAAAGAAACAGAGGGACAGACACTGTCTTGTGGCGTTCTGGAGGTTGTAGAGGGCTCAGCACAAAAGGTGTCTGCCGGGCAATGTACAGTGCGGTGAGAGGTAAACCTACATGTCAGCCCCGTCTGCAGAGACCGAGTGCCGATTAGGAGCGAAAAGGGCACTGATGCCACTGGAGGAAGAACAGGGAAGAGTGCCAGCTGGCTTTGCTGATTTTTTTTCTTCTACATCATGCTGCTTGGGGAGATCTGTGGAGTCTGCTGAGAGGCTGTGAGAGCCGATTGATGACAGAGCAGCATTCAGAAACAGCTCAGTCTGCCATCAGCGAGCCATGCCCCCATGTGACTTCTTTACTTTTGCAGCACCACTCCTGTGTAAACCCAGGCAGAGCCCGGGTTCACACCGTAATGGTGCAGGAAATGGCATGTGATTTGGACAGGAATTGCACTGCATTCTTGTTCAAATCACATACAGTTCTTTCTAGGGTTATTTGAGCCCATTTATATTGTATGGGCTCGCATCGCACCTCGCTGCACGGTATCGCTAATTGGTATCGGCGAGTACTTGAGTAAAAGTAAAAATCAGCCCTCACTCTTAAAAAGCAGGTATCGGTGCATCCCTACTAAGTGGAAAATATTGGTTCAGAGGATGACTCTGATCTCACACTGGTGAGCAAAATTTTCATATTTTGCTGAACTCAGATACACATTATAATTTGTAAAAGCTTATTTAATGTAGTTATTACAGAGCTTTTGACTTAAAATTATTTTTCTTTCTTTGTTCGGGTCTTCTGGATTAAGATTGTATTTCCCTTAGTCCCTGTGATAGAACTATTCCAGGGATTTCACTCTAGCCTGATTACTGTTCCCAAACCAAAAGAGGGTATTCTGTCTGCTAGAATCTCAAGGCTCTAAATGTTTATATTCAAGTCCAGCAATTCTGAATTGAATCCACCAAATCTGTCATCACATCCTCCACTGGGGAGACTTTCTTGCTTCTGTGGACATCAAAGATGCTTATATGTGCCCATCTTTCCAGGGCATCAACTAATTCTATGCTTTTCTGCAGGTCCCCTATACTTCCAGTCCGTGGTCCTGCATTTGGCCTCTCCTCTGTTCACCAAGGGGCTGTCTTTAATACTAGCCCTGTTGCCTTCTTGTGGCATCCCCATTATGAGATACTTAGCAAGCTCCTGTTTAGGGAACAGTCCTCGAGGGATTCGTCGGACAATGTATTTATAACTGTCCAGACCAAAAGTTACAGAGGTTTGGGTGAATCCTGAGCATTCAGAAATCATAACTGCAATTGACACATCGCTTAGAGTATCTGGTCTGCTCTTCGGCATGTCTCATATGCCTCATATGAGAAACTTCAGATTCTTTAGTCTCATGTTCAAATTCTTAAGTCCAAAAGCTTTCCCACTCTCTTCTTCTGCATAAAAGTCTTGGGGCTGATGGTAGCCTCCTTTGAGGCAGTTGCCATTACCCATCTTTACATTAGACATCAGCAATTCAACATTGTGTGGGACAAGTAAGTCCTGTCTCTGGACATTCCAATGTTGGGGACCAAGCTATCCCTGGCTGTAAGTGTTATTTAAAGCGGAAGTAAACCCATCGATCTAACAGTTTGAAAAAACAGTTACATTCCCGGCATGCCGGAAATGCTAACTGTCACATTGGTTGTACTCTCAACCAAACTGTCAAACTCTCCAATGGCTGGTGTCACAACTGATGACATGTGCAGCTTTATGGCAGTTAAAGATTAAACGGAGGCCAAGATGGCAGCTTCCTTGGCTGAAAACGATAGGAGGGTTTACTTCCACTTTAACTGCAAAATAAAAATTCAGGTCTCCTTCTCTGCCAGATAGTACTGTGTTATGTGACAGACCTGGGTTCATTTTATAACGGAATGGACAGATATTCAAATCATTTAGCAGGTAAAAGAGCTTCGAGATATGTATTTATCCTGTGAATTTAGCGTTTTGCCTGGCATTGAACTTTAAGAATTATTGCATAAAAAATCCTACTTAGGTTCTGTCACACATTTCCTGTATAGTATATACAATCCTATTTGAAAAGCACTATATCATTATTGTTTGATGGGTATAGTATCAAGCTACATGTTTTACACCATCACTACACATAGCAAGCTCCTAACACTCGAATACACAATAAATATAATTAACTTGGTAACACAGAATGAAAGCAAACTGATTGCTCTCCAGGGTTATGTCATGATTTACATTGCTCCGTCTATTATGCTAAGCCAGAAGAAAGAGGAAACAAATTACTCTGTAACTCATTATTTACTGGTCTACATTGCACATTTCCAAAATGCCAAAATACAAGGAAAATGACTTTTTTTTTCAGGTAAGAATTTTGTTATCAAGTAATGTTACAGGGTGACTGAATTAATCACAAACCAGGAAAGTTAAGACTGAACATATGATGAAAAATTCTTTATGCCTACAAAGACTTTGAATAGAGAAATGTAATATACAGTAGAGAAATACTTACTATTATCATGAAGGTATAAGTTGGAAGTGGCAGTAAAACTTTTAGCATTCAACACTTCTGGCTGTTACCTATGTCTGCATCTTCTACATATGCCCCCTTTAGCCTCTACATCACTAGTATGTCTCTCCAAAACTGTAGGAGTGCGTCGAGTCGCAGAGATGAGATACACCCGGAAGTGTCAGATGCTATTGATGAAGATTCTAATGGTGATTCTAGCTTCGCAAGAGAGTAAGGATTGACGTCAGCTTTAATGCTAATTGAAAGTATTTTTAGAGTATATAATATTGCAATATGTAGTTTAAAAAAAATAAAAGAATGTTTGTGTTTTCAGCTTAGCTCACTGGAAGTGACAAGGACGGGTATTTTATGTTCTTGTTGAAAATGTTTTTGGCTGGAAAAAAAGAAAACTAATGCAGCCAGGAACTGGTTAGCCTTATTACATCTAGAGGCACCTCTTCTGCCTTCCCTTGCATTCCTATCGGCCGATTACTATAATGGCCTGCCTCCCATTCTGGTGGGATTGTTCAAGATGGTGTGGGCAAGCTTTAATGGTACCTGAGAGTGCAGGGGCATTGGCCAGTCAGAAAGACCCAGGATTCAGCCCTAGTTGCATGAAATGCTGACAGCTGCAGGTATATCCAGTGACCATTGCCCATGGTCACTGGGTCATGCCTGCCCACTCCCATGCTTTGCTATTAGCCCATCACTGACCAGTAGTAAGACATTGTTGATGGTGGGGATGGATCAGAACAAGCAACCATGACAGGTGGTTGCTGTTTTTTTACATGAACATCTAGGTTTTCTTGGTACCTAGCCCATCATGAATGCCTACATGTGTTCTTCAGTGTCAAGTTAATATGTACGGCCTATGTTCCTCTGGGTGAATGGCCTTACACCCAACAAACACATATGTGTATAGAAAGCTGTCCAGCCTGTTCAGCACCGTACATGCTTTCAGACTCAAAAAACAAATTCTTCTAAAAGATTATCTTAGACCAGTGGTTCTCAACTCCTGTTCTCGGGACCCACTAACAGGCCAGATTTTGAGTATTACCTTGGGGAGATACAGACTAGAATACTGCAATCACTAAGCAGAAAATTATATCACCTGTGATGTATTTTAGTTATCTTGCAAACCTGGCTTGTTAGGTGGTCCTGAGTAGAGATGGGCTTGATCGTGTTCGAAATCCCACGTACCCAATCCCGCCAGGAAGCTGACACTGCACGCGGCTAATCACAGGCAGTGAGACATTTCCCAGTTAGCCGCTGCACAGATCGGGGAAAGGTCTCACTGCCTGTAATTAGCCGTGTGTGGTGGCGGCTTCCTGGCGGTATCGGGCGTGTGGGATTTTGAACACGCCCAAACCAATCTTTAGTCCTGAGGACAGGAGTTGACTGTCGTAGACTGAAAGCATGCAGGACATGCTTCCCGGAAAAGCAATCATATACCCAATGAGCCTTGCATGCTTCTATTCTAAGATCTTCTTTTGGGAGATTTTGATATTGTCCACATCAGAAATTTTAGCAAACAAACCTCAACCTCAATAAAGGGCATTTCCACCCCTGGAAACATGTTAACTATAGTTTTTCTATCAGTGGTGACCTTGTGTTCAAGGATAAAGCTTTTATGGACTGAGAAATTGATTTACTAAAGGCAAAAAGGCTGTTGCAAGTGCAGTTGCTCCAGAGATTAGTAAATAAGCAGAAGCTCTGTTGACGTCCAAGCAAAAATGTTTGTTTTTTTTCCCTTGCACGTGATTGGGTACTCTTTGCAAAGTGAAGGTTTACCCCATTTAGTAAGCTCTGGAGCAACTGCAAAGTGCACAGTCTAATTGCCTTTAGTAAATTGGCCCCTCTGTTTCTCCTCTTCATGTACATTTCCCGATTTGGGTGTGTTGGCTCTGTGAGACAATTCCCCCACTTCACATTTTTTGAGCGGCTTAGATCCATTTGATATTGACCACTACCAACCTGCATTTGAGGAAGGCTAATCATCAAGTCCAGCTCCTCCATCTCATTTTGTTACACCAATCCAACAGGGTCTTCATTGTTGCCATCCCTACACACCGTTCCTGGATTTTTTTTATTGGAAGAACAGCGTACCATGGATTTATAGTTCATCCACCTTGGGACCACATATACCTACATTTTGGACTACTAGTTGACAACAGCGACTGCTCTACTCATTTAGTCATCCGTTATAGATGCAGAGTGGACAAACGTTTTTTTTTTTAGCCTCTCTTCCACCAGCCTAAGGGTACGTTGTGTGCCTGTGACAGCCAATCTGGTTATTATGTGATTCTAAAGCTAACCAGTTGATTGAAAGAAGAGAGAGATTTCACAAGACAGTCATCCTAAAGGGCAGGAAAGGAAAAATCCATGGTTGGCTTTTAAGCACGTAGATTTTTGGTCTGTGAACCTAGTCTAATAACTCCACGGATTTCACTTTTATTCATAGCTCTGTGCGCTTTTGCTGACCTACTTGTTTTTTTTTTTTTTTTTTGCCTTTCTGGTTTGTAGAACTTTCTGTGTAATGGTTGCTGCTGAAATTACACTTTCCTGTGCATTACTGTAATGAAATGTAATTGTGGGATCATAGCCATTAATAGCAGTGTGCCGTTACACCAGCAGCAATGCTAACAATTTGGTAAGAAGCAATTCGACGTAGAGTTGGAATAATTACATACAGTGTGTGAACTCTGAAAAGCAATCTAATAGATCTATAAAACAGCACACGTTCAGTAAACATACAGTAGAGAATGACTTATTTTACACTTGTCTACTTGATTATTTAAAAATCTTTCATGCGACAAGTCTACTTTAAATGAGATCATCAAAGGGCGCATCGTTTTCGTTTTTTGTTTAATTATGTTTTCTCTATATTTTCTGTCTGTAACAATCTATCACTCATAATAGCCATCTATTGCTGGTTGTCATATCGGCTGACAATAAATCACCATTATAAATGATCTGGTGCTACAAAAGATGTATTAGAGGATTGGTTTCGGGACTTAGGGCCTGATGAGATCACTGCAGGAAGACAGAAAAAATACATACAAATCTGGAATAACTTGACCGTAAAAATATGAATATGTTTTTGCTGTCTTTAAAAGGATTCCCCAGAAATTGATTACAGGACCAGAAGTAATGTAGGTATAGCAAAGTTCCTTCTCCTATATTGGCAGAGGTTCTAAGCCTACCCCATTTAAAAAAAAAAAACTTTAATAAACAATCACACTAGCTTTACATTTATGCATTTTTTAGTGCGTTTTACAGTTTGCACAAAAGCACTACAGTCCATTTACATGGTTTCCTATGGTACAGGTTCACATCTATGTGTTTTTCGGCCGGTGCGTTTTTTTTTTTTTTTTACTTCCATTGTCATTTTGTACACTACATCTTTTTTTGCTAAATGAGTAGGGGTACTATGTACTCCCTACTCATTCACATGGGGGGGGAGGGGGCAGGATCTTGGGGACCCCTTGTTAACGGGAGCTTCCAGATTCCGATAAGCCCCCTTCCCGCAGCCCTCCACAAGCACCGGGCCAGGGTTGTGGGGAAGTGGACCAAGTCCCCATAAACATGAGGTCATGGTGCTTTGGCGGGGGGAGGCATGTTGAGGGCCTGTGGCCTGGTATGGAGGGGGGGGGGGGGGGGAGCTCACTAGTCCCTATTCCTTTCCTGACCTTCCGGGCTGCATGCTCAGATAAGGGTCTGGTATGGATTTTATTTTTGGGGGGGGCCCACTCCATTTTTTATTTTTACATTTTGGCCTGGGGTTTCCCTAAAAATCCATACCAGATCCAAAGGGCAGGGCTTGGTATGGATTGGGAGGGGACCCCAATGCCGATTTTTTTATTGCAGGCAATTTCTTTTTTTACATTCAGCTGTCAGCAGGGAACGTGGCTGACAGCTGATGACTTATCGGTTGTAAAGGATGCCACAGCTTGCTTTATGCTTTTTAAGGACCCCACCTATCCAGAAGAACTGTATAAAATCCCTGAAAGTTTTTTTTTTTTTTTTTCTTTGTGTCCCATTAGGAAGATTTGTCTTTTATTTCTATCTCAGAAACAAAACAGAAATCGAGAGAGGATTTTTCTAAAGTTAGGGAAATTCTTTCTTAGTTGTCCTCTGTATTCCAGACCCAGTGACAACTCATATGTTAAAGTGCTACTAAATTCACAGCAGTAAAATCAGTCTGTATATGCAGTAAAGCATGCTTGTTATCCCCACTGTGGAACCTAAGGGGCTAATCCTGGGCATTGTGTAAAAAGTCTGTTTGATCCTGTCTTCTCTGATCCTACCCTTCTTCCACCGTCCCCAAACTATCTCGTGATAGACCAGAGCCTTTTTTTTACTTGGGAGGGTACATGTGATCAGCACTGTCCAGACGGAGGGTGGGGGTTTCTGCAGCCTCATAGGACAGTTAGAGAAGAAGGAAAACTCCTACAAGCTTTAACCGGACACTGATAGAAGTCACAAGATTGCTTTATACTGCTGATGAGAAAAGGTATTTTGCAGTTTACATTTACTAAGTAATTGCTTTTCCATGTTCTGTGTACTGTGGGTGACCAGATATAGTGAATGCAGGGTCCTGGGTTTAGTAACACTTTAAGTTTCCCCTCACTTTCCGGCCTGGTGACAGTGTGCATCAGAATAAATGGAAAAGGCATAAATCTCCCTGGTGGGAGACATAGGCAGCAATTAAAACCTAACTGTTCTATCCCCTTTTTTTATCCTATCCAAAAAAGTGCTGTTATGCCACGTACACATGACCGGTTTTCCCGTCTGAATAAACTCTGAAGGTATTTCCGACGGAGTTCCGCTGAAACTGTCTTGCGTACACATGATCACACCAAAGTCCGATCTTCAAGAATGTGGTGACGTACAACACGTACGATGGGACAAGAAAAAGGAAGTTCAATAGCCAGTAGCCAATAGCTTCCGTCTCGTACTTGCTTCAGAGCATGCGTTGTTTTTGATCCATCGGAACAGCATACAGACAAGCGGTTTTCCCAACTGGAATTGGTTCCGTCGGAAATATTTAAAACATGTTCTATTTCTAGGTCCCTCAGAATTTTTGAAAAAAAAAAAGTCAGATGAGGCATACACACGATCGGAATATACAATGAAAAGCTTCCGTCTGACTTTTTCTGTTGGACATTCCGCTTGTGTGTACGCGACATTAGATGTATTTAAAGCGGAACCTCACCACTGCATCAATCCCTCCCCTCTTCAGGGCAGCCATTGTAAGAACCCCCCTCCCCCCCGTGCTTGTGCAGATTAGCCACCAGTCTCTGCCAGATATTTAGGACCTGGAAGAGTCCAGCGGCGGACCTGAGCATGCACAGGGGATTTCTGTAGATGAGCACAAGTTTCACACTATTCCGGTACATGGGCACTGTAATAACTGTGTCTTCTGTACACATGTGCAGAAATAACCCCCCCCGTGTGCAGATCCACCCATGGTAACTCGCTGCCTCTTGGGAAAGGGTGACATGGCAATCCCAGGAGGCAGTGCGGCCTGGTCTAGACCAGAAAGCAGGTAGTGCTATGTTGCAACACGAAAAATATTAAACTTTTTCCCATTTTTGAAAAACAGAGGAAACTTTTTTTTTTACGTTTTGGATGGAGTGGAGAGGGATTAAGTCACCTGTTGGTTTTCTATTGCTGTCTGTAACCCACCAGGGTGTTTACCATTATCACCGAGAGTAATGTCCCGTACACACGATCGGATTTTCCGACAACAAATGTTGGATGTGAGCTTGTTGGCTGAAAGTCAGACCGTGTGTATGCTCCATTGAACATTTGTTGTTGGACTTTCCGCCAACAAATATTTGATAGCAGGTTCTCAAATTTTCCACCAACAAAACTTTTTTGTCGGAATTTCCGAATGTGTGTACACAAGTCCGACGCACAAAAGTTCACGCATGCTCAGAATCAAGCAGAAGGAGCCGCACTGGCTATTGAACTTCTCTTTTCTCGGCTCGTCGTACGTCTTGTATGTCACCACGTTCCCACGTTCGCAATTGTTGGCCAACATTTGTGTGACCGTGTGTATGCAAGACAAGTTGGAGCCAACATCCTTTGAACGAAAATCCACGGTTTTGTTGTTGGAAAGTCTGATCGTGTGTATGGGGCATAAGAGGAAAAACAACCCCAAATTTGGGGGTTTTACCAGAACAGGAGTACAGGAGAAATCTTCCAATGGGCACACCAGTTCAGGTGACAACCAGAAATTCTCTCACTTTTGCAGAGATCTTCTCTCACTTCCTGTTTGGCTATGGGACAGGAAGTAAAGGGAGATCTCCCCAATGGGACACAGATGGCAAAAATAAACCTGACAGGGGTTATAACCCTCCCTTACTCTATCCAAAATGAAAAAAATAATGCTTTAATTGTATTACCTGATTTGTTCAACCATTTCATAATATAAGTAAAAAAACTAAATAAAAATAAAGTTCTTAATGTATAGGTACTGAAATTTCTGATGTTCATTTTAAAGTAACCATTTTTTTAGGATTTCACATAATCATTTTCACAAAGTGAACAGGAGCTCTATTGTGAGTCTAATTTCTCATAGCTCCCGGTATAATGTTCATAAGCTCTTTCATGCATCTTTGATAGAGGAGATGACCCTGTTGGTTCCTCGTTCCGACACCTGCGTTTATTAATCTCCTTATTTCTGCAGGAACGTGTCGGCGGTGAATAACTGTCTACTTGATGAGATTAAACCCTCATTCAACCAGTGGCTTCTCTGTGCGGGTTTCAGAGTGTTGCATGGGGATTGTGAAGAGCCGCCATCTGACCACAGATGTCTTCCTGGCAGGGAGGCTTTGGCATGCTCTTACAAAAGTGAAGTTTCTCTGCTCTCGTCTGCCTGCCCAACTGGAAAGCTATTGATTCCAATGTTTGGCTCAGACAGCGAGGAAGATTTTGGACAGTGAACTACCAGAGAAAACTTTGCTGTGATGTGTGTGAACTGATGAATGCTAACATGCTCACCAGGGCAGTTAAGGTTGGAGCATTAGCACTGGGCCTCCTGGCAGTCAAGTTACTAATAGGCCATGTCCTGAAAAATCTGAACTTCAGGCAAACCGCTAAATCAAATGCTTATATGAGAGCAACTCGTCAGATTTTTATTTTTGCTCATCCAGTCCTGAGATTTACACAGCTGTGCCACATAAAACAGTCCTGCAGGGTAGCAACTTACTCCTTTTTAGCCTAGGCAAGGTTTGTTTTTCCAGAACCACGCATGTGCAGATGTGCTGATCTTCAGTACCTGTCAAAGACCTTGGGCACATCTGCATGTGTGCCCACACACATACCCGAACATGACTTGATTAGGAAGGTATGGGACTTTGTGTTTAGTCCGCACACACACTAGATGCCCATCATTTCCTGTACCGTCCTAATTGTGCTGTGCAAGTGCAGATCTGCTGCAAGGCTCTTTCAAGTTCAGAAGATTGGTAAAAGTGGTCATGTGCCGGTGCTGAGTAATCAGAATTGCTCTGATCCATGCGGTGTCCTAAGGAAAGAAGGGAGGAAGAGAAGGGATTTCAAGTCCCAGGACTGCTAACCTGACTGTGTAGGCACTGACAGCTCATCACCCATGGAGGGTAAGTACAGTGGAGAAAATGTAGGACAGTGATGGCAAACCTTGGCACCCCAGATGTTTTGAAACTACATTTCCCATGATGCTCAACTACACTGCAGAGTGCATGAGCTTCATGGGAAATGTAGTTCCAAAACATCTGGGGCGCCAAGATTCACCATCACTGGTGTAGGGTGTTCACCTTTTTTCGGAAAACACGTAAAGGAAAAAATTGTATTTAAAAAAAATAACAAACATACTTACCTGCTCTGTGCAGTGGTTTTGCACAGAGCAGCCCTGATCCTTCTCTTCTAGGGTCCCCTACTAGCATTCTGGGCCCCTCCCCCTTGCCGAGTGCCTCCATAGCAAATCGCTTGCTGTTCGGGCACTTGTGCATGCTCGCTCCCCAGCTGGGTCTCTGCGTCCATAAGGCTTGGCTCACACCTATGCAAATTGGCTGCGGCTTACAGGAAACTTTCACACGGGGCGGATCAGTGCTGATCCGGCCCGTGGATATCCACTTGCTCAGCGGGGATCGCCGGAGTGATCCCCGCTGAGCAGGAAGATGACAGGTCTGTCTCTGCACACTGTGCAGGGACGGACCTGTCAGAGCGCCGCTCTCCCCTATGGTAGATCAGGTGATGACGGACCGCAGTGTCCGTCGTCACCCGATCCGACCTGATGACGGACGAAAAAATAGCTTTTTCCTCCGTTACACTTTTTCGGATCGGAGCTGCTCGGATGTCAGCGGACATGTCACCGCTGACATCCGACGCTCCATAGAGCTCTGTGGAGCATCCATTCAGGTCTGCCTTAAAAACTGACAGGTGGATCTGAACGGATCGTCCGTGTGAAAGGGGCCAAAGGGCTCCTTCACACGGAAGTGTCTGTGTACGGAGCCAGCTCTGCTCAGCGGGGGATCGCTCCGTCGATCCCTGCTGAGCAGGAAGATGACAGGTCTGTCTATGCACACTGAGCAGGGACGGACCTGTCAGAGTACCGCTCTCCACTATGGGGGATCGGATGAAGACGGACCATAGAGTCCGTTGTCACCCGATCCGCAGACGTATGGAAAAATAGGTTTTTCCTCTGTCACACTTTTTTGGATCGGAGCGGGTCGGATGTCAGCGGACATGTCACCTCTGACATTCGTCCCTCCATAGACCTCTATGGAGTGTCCGTTCAGGTCTGCCTAAAAAACTGACAGGCGGACCTGAACAGATCGTCTGTGGGAAAGGGGCCTAAGACACAGAGAGCATAGCTCAGTCTCGCGCCTTACTGGCTGTAATTGACAGCAGTGGGAGCCAATGGCTCCTGCTGCTCCATCTCCCTCGGGTCTCGTGCACATTGCTGAATGGGAAATATTAGGGGGAGCTGCACATTGAAGGTTTTTTACCTTCATGCATAGAATGCATGAAGGTAAAAAACCTTAAGCCTTTGCAATCACTTTAAAGGAGACGTAAAGTTAAATTAAAAATAAAAATGAAAAAAATAACAAACATGTCTATAATTACCTACTCTCTGTAATGGAATCGCGCAGAACGGATGGGAACCTCCTCTTTTCTGGTCCCCAGCTGGTGCTCCTGGACCCTCCTCTCTGGCCAGTGCCCCCATTGGAAGCCACTTCCCATGGGGGCGCTCTTGCGTGCTCGCACCTGAGTCCCTCTGCTGTGTCCATGGACTCAACCCCGCCCCCTGCTCCCTCGGCACTGTCTTTGATTGAAAGGACTGAGAGACAATGGCTCCCGGTGCCCTAGTTAAGCCAGCGAGACCTGGAAGTGTGGGGAGAGAAGAGCTGCAGACGTTCACGGCTGTATTGAATGAGGGCTCAAGTTAGTAAAGGGGGAGATGCTGATACCTAAATATTTTTTACCTTAATGCAAGGAATGCGTTAAGGTAAAAAACATTTTGACTTTACAACCTCTTTAATTTTGCTTTTCCACCACTCTGTTCAGCTAAGGAAGCCTAAGAAAATACCCTGTACTTCCAGGTTTGGAGGGTATCCACACTTCAGAGGGCCCATTTACACTTATGGTGCCCTCTGAAGAGCAATCCATGGTGGATCATTCTCCAGATGGCATTTTACAGGTAGTGGCGTTAGCTTGTGCGTCAGTGGAAATTTTTCTGCATTGTGATGGAAAGCACGATGGCCGACACATGTACACCCCCGTCCACTGCCTTTGCAGCTTAAGGGGGAGCATTTGGGGAACACGGACCACCAACTGCAAGTGTAAATGAGGTCTTTCTCTGTAATAATCTGCCCGTTTGTGACTACAGTCAGGCTGAAGAGTTTGTGTATGACTTGCAGTAGAGCTGCGTGATTAATTGCAGAGAATCGTTATCGTGATTCTCCGCCCGCCACGATCGCAACTGTGGATTTGGGTGATTCTGACCCATCAAGCAGTTTGTTGTAATGTGCTCACATTAAAAGTGCGCGCCGTGCACCGATCAATGGAGTCCCTGGGATGTTTCCTGTTTCCCTGTTGTGAAGGGGAGGAGAAGCCTTTGGAGCCAGCGTGAAACGTCTCACGTCTGCAAAGAAGAATGTGATTGGTCAGTAACTACAGGCATACCCCACTTTTAAGTACACATTGGGGTTTATTTACTAAAGCCGGAAAGTGCAAAATCAGACTCACTTCTGCATAGAAACCAATGAGCTTCCAGGTTGTATTACCAAAGCTTAATTGAACAAGCTGGGGTTGGAAGCTCATTGGTTTCTATGCAGAAGGGAGCCTGATTTTGCGCTTTCCAGCTTTAGTAAATAAACCCCATTGTGTACTTAAAAGTGGGGTATGCCTGTATGTCAGAGTGACAGCCCCGCCCCCTGGTGTTGGTAGGTAGGGGACGGTGCCTCTTCCTGTGTGTGTCCGAGCGCGTGATGTCAGTGGGAAGCATGGCGGAGAGCAGGATCGGGCCGAGACTGGAGCCCTGACCGGAACCGTCCGGATCGGGGGCCTTTCTGCTAGGGGTGTTCTGCCTGCTGTGCCAGGTGTGTCCCTCCGGGGCCACAACACACTGGGTGGTGACAGAGGACGGCAAGATCCAGCAGCAGGTGAGGTGACACCTGACGGAGGGGGGACACATGACAGAGGAAGAAACAGGGAGGGGGGACACCTGAGAGAAAGAGAGAGAGCAAGGGGGACAGCTAACATGGGGGGGGGATCCTTCGATTGGGGGTACCTGACAGGGGGAGGGAGATCACTAGAGAGAGAGAGTTGGGAAAAAAGGGGGACACCTGAGATAAGTAGGGGCACCTGATAGGGGGATACTTGAGAGGAAAAGGGGGGGTCACTTGAAAGAAGACCCCCCTGAGAGGAGAGGGGGGTGACACCCGAGAGGAGAGGAGAGGCTCTCCATAAATAAATCAATCACTCTCTCTATCAATCTCTCTCTCTCCTTAAAAATAAAATTATGTCACGAGAATCGTGATCTTTTTATTCTAAGCCCTTGTACACACGGTCGGACATTCCGACGGAAAATGTCCGATCGGACCGTGTTGTCGGATAATCCGACTGTGTGTAGGCTCCATCGGACTGTTTTAGAGCTGGGCTATAAAACTTTCCGGCAACATGATCCGATCGGACTTTGTCCGATTGTGTGTAGAGAATTCCGATTGGACAAAGTGCCACGCATGCTCAGATCAAATTCCTAGACCAAAGCTATTGGCTACTAGCCTGAACGTTGTCCCGTCGTAACGAAATAACGTCATCACGTTACGTACGATCTGATTTTCCGACAACTTTGTCCGACCGTGTGTATGCAACACAAGTTTCGGACAAAATCCGACGGATTTTGTTGTCGGAATGTCCGACCGTGTGTGCACGGGCTAAGTAAAAAAAATTGTGATTCTCATTTTGTCAAGAATGGTGAAGCTCTAACTTGCGGTAGTTTCCACCCTGTGATCAGCGTCAGGCAGAGTAGAGTGATCACGTTATCAGTGTGCTGTGTATGACTCCTGTAATAAATCAGAGGAGCAGAATCCTTGATAATCTGTAGCTGGTATGTAATTAATAAAATGCCGTTCACTATGTACACACTGCAGCCTATTCTTTGTGTTTGCAACTATTTTGGAATAGAACCAAGTGTACCAAAAATAGGTGACTATTCTCAGTGAAGATTTAAATGCCGGTGTTTTTCCACATTTGAATCATGCTGCACCTTTTTTTATTTTTTATTTATACTATACTGTAGTATAGTATACTGTTATACTGTTTTTTTATTTTATTATTTATTTTTTCAGTCGGTATATGTTGCGTGAATAATGAATGTCTATGGCAACACATTAAACATTTTTAACGAGCGCATACACTGACTTTAAAGGCTAAGTTAACCTTTTGTAAAAAAAATAAAAAATAAATAAATAAATAATACAAGCACATGATTTTGCAGATAAAAAAAAAAAGTTTATAAGCACTTTTGCACTCACGATCAGTGGATTGTGGTTGCAATGGCAGGCTCCTGCAGACACTCTCTGTCTATACCCTCACACAGGCAGATAGATACTCAGCTGTAATGAAAATGTTAGTGAACTACAAGGGAGACATTGAGTGCTCAGGTAGTTAATTGAAGACTACAAACCATCTGCCGCAATGGCAGATGGGACTTGTAGTTCATTCAAAGATCACTGTGAATGAATGATTTGGCTGTGTCGACGGGGGCCCCACACAGCTGCGCTGGTCTTAAAATGTGACAGTGGATGTGGGGAGAGGATCCCTAGAGGGGCCCACTGCTACTATTTGGACTTATTCGGTAGTGACAGTGGATATGGTCATGTAACGGTATAATGAGTGGAGAGGATCCCTAGCCTGCTGTCCCAGTAGGGGATCGGGGCTGATCAGGGCTGCTGCTGTTACATGTTACACCCTGAGCACAGGTGTAACATGTTACCAAAGGTACACGCGGTCGGACTTTCCGATGGAAAATGTGCGATCGGATCTTGTTGTCAGAAAATCCAATCGTGATTGGGCTCCACCGGACTTTCTCGGTCGGAATTTCCAACACACAAAGTTTGAGATCTGGATCTAAAATTTTCCAACAACAAAATCCGATTGTTTAAATTCCAATCGTGTGTAGACAATTCCGACGGACAAAGTGCCACACATGCTCAGAATAAATTACGAGACAAAAGCTATTGGCTACTGTCCTCTTTATAGTCCCATCATATGTGTTCTATGTCACCGCGTTCTGAACGATTGGATTTTCCGACAACTTTGTTGCGACCGTGGGTATGCAAGACAAGTTTGGGCCAAAATCCGTCAGAAAAAATCAGACGGATTTTGTAGTCGGAATCTCCGACCGTATGTATGGGGCATTACTGATGTTATTACACTTGAACACTTGTACACTTACACTTCTAGAATAAAATTTCCTAAGCAATAATCAGTAAATATTTTTATCTATAGATGCATTAAGATATATGTAGATTACATATGTGTGCATAATTTGTTTTTATGATACGTTTTTGTCCCCTTTGTTAAGACTTAATTTATGCGCTTACAAACGCCTATACATTCTTTTATGCATAAAACGCATATTCTTAGATTTTGGATTCTGTGTTACGGATCTGAAAGGAGCTCATGCTTATGCATCTGCGTGAATAGTTCCATTGAAAACAATGCAGCTGCATTCCGATCCGTAATTAACCACTTGACCTCCAGAAGATTTACCCCCCTCCATGGCCTTTTTCTTTGCGATACTGTACTTTGAGCTTTTTTTGGTAGTATTTGATCATCACTGCGTTTTTTATTTTTTGCCTTATAAACAGAAAAAGACACACAATTTTGAAAAAAAACAACATATTCAATGAAAAAATTAAAAAAATACAATTTCTTCACAAATGTAGGCCAATATGTATTCTGCTACATGCTTTTCATAACAAAAAAATCCCAATAAGCGTATATTGATTTGCAAAAAAGTTATAGCTTCTACAAACTATGGGATATATACTGGAATTTGTATTATTTTTTTTACTAGTAATGGCGGCGATCAGCGACTTATGGCGGGACTGCGATATTTCGGCAGACAATCTGACACTAATGCCGCGTACACACGAGCGGACTGTATGGCGTACTTAGTCCGTCGAAACACATTTCAGCGGATAATCCGCTCGTGTGTGGGCTTCAGCGGACTTTTTCGGATTTTTCGAAATTCTGTCCGTCGTACTTTGGTTTCAGCGGACAATCCGCTCGTCAGTATGCTAGTTCGACGGACTAAGAATGGCGCATGCCCAGAAAGGATTTACACGGCGGAAGGGTGCTTTGCTGTGTCTTGGACTTCCTATTTCTAGTCCCGTCGTACGTGCTGTACACGTCATCGCGCAAGCTTTCGACGGACTGTTTGTGCATCCGTGTGTGGTCAAGTCCGTATAGTCGAAAGTACGACGGACTGTCCGTCGGATTGTATGACGAACTAAGTACGCCATACAGTCCGCTCGTGTGTACGCGGCATTACAGACACTTTTGACACTTTTGGCACTAATATAGTGCCAATAAGCATATATTGATTGGTTTGCACAAAAGTTATAGCGTCTTCAAACTATGGGATATATTTATGGATTTTTTATTTTTTACTATTAATGGCGGCGATCAGCGACTTTGACTTATAGCAGGATTGCGATATTGCGGTGGACAAATTGGACACTTTTGACACTTTTTTTGGGAACCAGTGACACTAATACAGTGATCAGTGCTAAAAATATGCACTGTCACTGTATTAATGATACTGCCTGGAAAATGGTTAAACGTGTGCCTAACCAGTGTTTTTGTGTACACTGTTTTTACTAAGGGATGTGATTAAAGAAAATCCATCACACCTCTGCTGACAGAACAGAGCTCTGCCTTGTTTACATAGGCAGAGCTCTGTTCTATGTCTCTCCTCGCCGACCAGTGGGTGCCGGCAGACATCCATTAGACATAGCATGCACAACTCCTACCTGGAAGTCCTGGATCACTTATTAGGTACATGATCTAGCTCAGGAGAGCCATTCAGCTGCCGTTAATATTATACAGTCGACAAGCAGTTAAGAAACTCTTGTATATCGGGTTTTTTGGCCATATGAATGAAACCTTATCCAATTGCCGACCTGCCACCGCAGTTATACTGCGGCAACATGGCACGGCTGTGCAAATTGCTGTCATGGTACGTCAGTACCATAGACAGCTACTAGGGGGCAGGTGCGCTTGCCCCCCGAGCCGATGTGAGTGCCCGGCGGTCTCATTCACCGCCCCCGCGGTAAACACACAGTTTCCCATTCTCTGAGGGGAGAACTGACAGATTGTCTGTTCATACTCTGTTATCTTCCCTGCACAGTCCCCACCGCCCTTCAGTTAGAACACAAACTAGGACACACTTAACCCCTTCACTGCCCTCTCGTGTTAACCACTTCACTGCCAGTGACATTATTACAGTAATCAGTGCATTTTTAATGGTCTCAAAAATGTGTCAACATTGCCTAACGTGTCCGTGATTTTTTATCATGCTAGTAAAAAAAAAAAAAATGCCATAAAACTATCCCCTATTTTGTAGACGCTATAACTTTTGTGTAAACCAATCAATATACACTTATTGCGTTTTTTTTCTTACCAAAAATATGTAGAAGAATGCATATCAGTCTAAACTGAGAGGAAAAAATGTTTTTTTATATATTTTTTGGAGATATTTTTTATAGCAAAAAGTAAAAAATTGTGTTTTTTTTCAAAATTGTCTCCCTTTTTTTGTTTATAGTGCAAAAATTCTAAAACGCAGAGGTGATAAAATACCACCAAAAGAAAGCTCTATTTGTGGGGAAAAAAGCATGTTGATTTTGTTTGGGAGCCACGTCGCACGACCGCGCTATTGTCAGTTAAAGCAACGCAGTGCCGAATCGCAAAAAGTCCTCTGGTCTTTGGCCAGCCAAATTGTCTGGGGCTTAAGTGGTTAAAAGGTTTTTAAACCCTCCGTTTTTCAAGAACTTTCAGCAGCTAATTGAATCACTTACTGAGTATGCAGGTTCTTCTACCTTTACATAACAGATCAGCCTCCTACTATGCTACAGATTGTCCCTGATAGCAGGGGCCCATTAAGTATAGGCATTTTTGATACTGTAGGTTGATGAATATCTTTACGCGCTTTCGCAGGGACCACCTGCTTCTTTTTCCAGAGAATAAAGAAGAGAAAAGAGCAGCACTATGCAGTATATATATATATTTTTCGTTGCAGTCAGGTATATACTGCATAGTGCTGCTTTCTTCTCTTTACTCTTCCGAAGAAGCAGGGGGTGGTCCCCATGAAACATTGCAGGGATTTAAAGTGTTTAAGTCAAATTTATAAATCACTGCCAGCCCCTCTATTAGAGCCTGGCATACCACACTGTGTAAGTCCTTTCTAAAAACGAGCGTTGTAAATACCTATTTAGAGTAATCTTCAGCCGATCACGTGACTCGCAGCCGCTTTACAGCTTCAATACTTGGCTTCTGGGGGAGGGGCCGAGATCTCCCTCTGATGTCAGCCGGGGAGATCATGTGGTCTCCCGCAGAAGAGCTGAGAGCAGGCTGCAGATGACAGAGGGACGCACTCTGACCACTGTGGTGTGGGCCCAGTAGCCCTGATTTTCGTGGTCAGTACAAAGAGGCGGATACAAGAAGTGGCAGGTTCGGGGAGGTTTTTTTATTTTTTTACAATTTGGAGGGGGTAGAATACACAGCACAAGCACTGTGCTGTCTGCTTTAAGGGACCAGGATCTGAATGATTTTTTTGGGTTAAAGGGGTTGTAAAGGTATTTTTTTGTGGCTCCGAACCTGCTCTTCTGGGGTCCCTCGGCGGCTGTCTCAACTTTCCCCCACAAGGACTTCTCACGTTCATGTGAGATCCCTCGCATGGTAAGAAATGCTTGCGGGCACGCTCCCGTGATACAGCCTTGTGGCCATAGCTGCTCAATGTATCACTCGGCCCCGCCCCCGGCGCGCTGCGTTATTGGATGTGATTGACAGCTGCTTTCAATCCATCCATTGTAACCAATCAGCGGCCAGGCTGATCGGCGAAGAGGATGTCGGGTGCAAGCGCGGGACTTTCGAGGGGTCAGGTAAGTAAAACGGGGGGGCCGGCATTGTCTGATGTTTTTTCACCTTAATGCATAGAATGCATTAAGGTGAAAAAAAAATGTACCTTTACATCCCCTTTAACAAACACTTTAACAAACATTGTTACAGATTCCTAACCTTTGTTGCAGGGAATCGTTTTGTTTTTTTTGTTAGATTGCGTCTTGTGCAGAACTGATTCTGAATGGGAGTGACTTGCTGATTATTAATCAGCTAAGGAACTTGCAGTGTTCTAATGAGAAAAGTTGCAGTGGTTAACCTTTTGCGCATATAAAAATGTAATTTTCTTGTGGGTGGTGCCTAAAATCAGACTTGTATCTTAGACCCCTTTCACACCACACCGCCCATAGCGTCGGCGGTAAAACGCCGCTATTTTTAGCAGCGTTTTACCACCAGATTTGCGGCACATTTTGGTCGCTAGCGGGGCGCTTTTACCCACTGCTAGCGGCCGAGAAGGGGTTAAAACCGCCAGCAATACGCTGCAATAGCGGCGTTTTGCTGGCGGTATTACATCGCTGCCCCATTGATTTCAATGGGGAGCAGCGGTGGAGGTGCGGTAAACACACCGCTCCAAAGAAGCTGCTGGCAGGACTTTTCCCTGTCGTCCTGCCAGCGCACCGCTGTAGTGTGAAAGCCCTCGGGCTTTGACACTACAGACAATGGTGCAGCTTTTTTAGGGTGGATTGCAGGCGATATTTCTAACGCTATAGCGCCTGCAAAACGCCCTGGTGTGAAAGGGGTCTAAGTGCAGATTTCTGGGAAAATCGGTGAGCCAAACACACAAGCAGGCAATGCCATTTTTTTTGGGGGTGGGGGGGGGGGGTGGGGGGGGCATTCTGTACACCAACTGTGTAGAGAACATCTCAAAGTTGCCATATTGCATTGAATTTTACATAAATTTCAGCATTACAGATTACAAAGGAAATGTTTTAATAACATTAAATTACAATATGTCTCAATTATACCTGGGTCACACAGTTGCTGCAGATTTGTCGGCTGCACATCCATGGTGAGAATCAGGACATTATCCTGCTGGAAGTAGTGATCAGAAGATGGGTACACTGTAGTCATAAAGGTATGCACATGGTCAGCAACAGTACTCAGGTAGGCCGTGTGTTTAAACAATGCTCAATTGTAACTAAGGGGCCCAAAGTGGCAGGATGGATCCATACTTTCATGTTGTTTATGCCACATTCTGACCCAACCATCTGAATTTCGCAGCTGAAATTGAGACTCATCAGACCAGACAAAGTTTTTCCAATCTTCTATTGTCCAATTTTGGTGAACCTATGCGAAATGTAGCCGCAGGTGTGGCCTTCTGCTGCTGTAGCTCATCTGCTTCAAGGTTCAATATGTTGTGCGTTCAGAGATGGTATTCTGCATACCTTGTTTGTAACGAGTGGTTATTTAAGTTACTGTTGCCTTTCTATCATCTCAAACCAGTCTGCTCATTCTCCTCTGACATCAACAAGGCATTTTCCTCCACACAACTGCCGCTCTGTAAACCCAAGAGATGGTTGTGTGTGGAAATCCCAGAAATACTCAGACCAGCCGGTCTGGCACCAACAACCATGCCACCTTCAAAGTCACTTAAATCCATTTTGTTCCCAATTCTAATGCTCGGTTTGAACTTCAGAAAGTCGTCTTCACCATGTCTAGATGCCTAAATGCATTGAGTTGCTGCCATATGATTGGCTGATTAGCAATGGAACAGGTGTACCTAATAAAGTGGCTGGTGAGTGTGTATGCTATATTCATTTTTTCTTATTCTCTATATATATTTTTCATGAAAGTGGAGTTGCCCTTTAAGCTCACCACACACATTGCAATCTGAGTGTACAATCTCCTTTTAGATCTTCCAACAAGTATGTACTGTAGCGCCTTTACACGCACATGAGCTTTACTGGCATCCCAGTCTTAGTCCATAGGGTTCAATATTGAGTTGGCCCACCCTTTGTAGCTATAACAGCTTCAACTCTTCTGGGAAATATGTCCACAAGATTTAGGAGTGTCTATGGGAATGTTTGACCATTCTTCTAGAAGCGCATTTGTGAGGTCAGGCGTTGGACTGTGGATTCTGTGCAGTCTGCGCTCTAATTCATCCCAAAAGTTTTCTATCTGCTTGAGGTCAGGACTCTGTGCAGGCCAGTCAAGTTCCTCCACCCCAAACTCGTTCATCCATGTCTTTATGGACCTTGTTTTGTGCACTGGTGCACAGTCATGTTGGAACAGGAAGGGGCCATCCCCAAACTGGTCCCACAAAGTTGGGAGCATGAAATTGTCCAAAATATCTTGGTATGCTGACACCTTAAAGCGGTAGTAAACCCGCATTTTTTTTTTTTTTTTTTTAAAACCTGCAAAGCAAAAGGCATAATGAGCTAGTATGCACCGCATACTAGCTCATTATGAAATACTTACCTTAGAACGAGGCCCCGACATCTCGCCCGATCCACGCCGAGGGAGCCGACATGCTCCCTCGGCGTCTCTTCCGGGTATCGCGGCTCCGGCGCTGTGAGTGGCCGGAGCCGCGATATCGTCACTCCCGCGCATGCGCGCGGGAGATTTAAATCCGGCCGGACGAGCGCTGCCGGATTTTCACGGAGAGAACCCCCTTGTGCGCATGCGCAGCGGCGCATACCGAGGGGAATATCTCCTAAACCGTACAGGTTTAGGAGATATTTTTTTTACCTACAGGTAAGCCTTATTATAGGCTTTCCTGTAGGTAAAAGTTAGAAAAGTGGGTATACAACCTCTTTAAGAGTTCCTTTAAGTGGAACTAAGGGGCCAAGCCCAACCCCTGAAAAGCAACTCCACACCATAATCCCCCTCCACCAAATGATGTATACCAGTGCACAAAGCAAAGCCTATGTAGTGTCACATTTTGCTGCCTATCACAGGATGCTGCGGAAGTGACGTTGCCGCCAGAAATTGCGTACTGCGCATGCGCGATGCGTTCCAAACACTCGCGCCGTGCGTTCCAACATAGTTTCGGCAATACAGTTCAGCGAAACCATCACATAATGTTACGGAAGTGATGTTACACACAACACAAACACTGGGCCGTTCGTTACAACACTAATACTTCCCTTGTTACCTAGTAGGTTTTGCATTGCAGTGCCTATCCTGAGCTACATGCTTCAATGTTCAGTGTCCTCATCCCTATCCCCGAGCTTCAATGTTCAGTGTCCTCATCCCTATCCCCCTGCTTCAATGTTCAGTGTCCTCATCCCTATCCCCGAGCTTCAATGTTCACTGTCCTCATCCTTATCCCCGAGCTTCAATGTTCACTGTCCTCATCCTTATCCCCGAGCTTCAATGTTCAGTGTCCTCATCCCTATCCGCGAGCTTCAATGTTCAGTGTCCTCATCCTTATCCCCGAGCTTCAATGTTCAGTGTCCTCATCCTTATCCCCGAGCTTCAATGTTCAGTGTCCTCATCCCTATCCGCGAGCTTCAATGTTCAGTGTCCTCATCCTTATCCCCGAGCTTCAATGTTCAGTGTCCTTTATCAAGTGGATAAAGACATGGATGAGCAAGTTTGAGGTGGAGGAACTTGACTGGCCTGTACAGAGTCCTGACCTCAACCCGATAGAACACCTTTGGGATGAATTAGAGTGGACACTGCGAGCCAGGCCTTCTCATCCAACATCAATGCCTGACCCCACAAATGTGCTTCTGGAAGAATGGTCATAGACACACTCCTAAACCTTGTGGACGGCCTTCCCAGAAGAGTTGATGCTGTTAGAGCTGCAGAGGGTGGGCCAACTCAATACACACTTCATGTGTGTGTCCCAATACTTTTGACAAAATAATGTCTTGTTTTGCTAGATCTAAATTTGATTATACAGAGATTGTAAGATGTATGGTGAGCCAGTGTTAAAACACAAAAAGAACCCACCAAACAATGCAGACATATCATGTGTGCAGTTATTATACAATAGGTGTTCATATTGTCTGATAATAAGCACAGTGTGTGTTGTGAAGGGCAATCCTTCCACTTGCAAAGCACTAAAACCCGGAGAGGACCTCTTCTCTTTTATGATGATTCTTGTTATTGGCTGCATCGGTCTTCTTCACAATAACAATATCATCACATAGCAGAGGCTGTCGCCGGATTTTCACAGGAAGCGCAACCTCCTCCTCATCGAATTGCAGTGCAATACGTAGGAAATGTAAACAAACACACCGCCGAGGGACTCTTCAGCCCCATCTGCTGGGGAGAAGCGGTCATTTTCGTAGATTTATTAGAAGTTAATGCACTTGGAATAATGAGCAGATAAACAAATGCTTAACTGGAGCATTTAAAAATACACATATTATATGCCTGAAAGAAAATATCTGAAAGGAGGACCTTCAGTAGATTGTAGAACATCTGATTTAGACTAAATTGTATATCTTATGCAAGAAAGTGAAGATCTTGAGCTTAACCACCACAGCTCTGGAAGATTTTACCCCTTTTTTGACCAGGCCATTTTTTTGGCATTAAGCACTGCGTTATTTTGACTGGTAATTGCGCATTCATGCAACACTGTACCCAAACTAAATTTATATTCTTTTTTTACACAAATAGAGCTTTCAAGTGGTATTTGATCACCACTGGGCTTTTTTTTTATTATATAAATGAAAAAGACCAAAAGATTTGAAAAGCAAATCCCATTATTTTTTACTTTGTGCTATAAAACATATCTAATACAATTAATTTAAAAAAAATCTAATTTCTTCAATAATTTTGCCCAAAATGTATTCTGCTACATGCCTTTAGTAAAAAAAATATGTGTATATTGATTGCTTTATGTGAAAGGTAAAGCATCTACAAACTATGATATATATTTAGTCATTTTTTAAATATATATCATAGCTTGTAATACTGTAATTTTTTAATATATATATATATATATATATATATATATATATATATATATATATTTTTTTTTTTTTAAATTACTAATGGCAGCAATCAGCGACTTATAATGGGGAAGGGACAATAGTGCAGTGTGCAATCTGACACTAACTGACACTGGGTAGGAGCTGACTAATTGCCACTGACATCACCAGTGACACTAATACAGTGATCAGTGGTATTACTTTACACTGTCAATGTACTAATGACACTGACTGGGAAAGGGTTAACATCTCAGGTAATCAAGGGGTTAAATGTGTGCCTAACAATGTGTAATGTGTGCTTTTTGCTAAAGATCACTATGTTCCCTCTGTTCAGAGCCCTGTGTCTATAGTCAACACAGATCTCTGGGCTGTGATTGGACACAGCAGATCAGCAGGTCCTGGCCATGAATCTGCTATCAGACTCCCGCCCTAAACCTGGAAATGGGCAGCAACGTACCAGCACTTTACGGGCCGCCTGTCTGCGGTACATTGTGGGTGGGCATTCTGCAAGTGGTTATAATGCTTTTTCCACTTTTGAAGTCAAATTTGAGAAAACCCCCTTGTATATTTGTTCTCATTCACATATCATACCAAAAACATTTTTTTTTTTTTTTTAGATTTCTCACCTTTTATATGTTTCTTAGTGGGAGGTGTCAATGTCAGAGTGAGCCTGTCCCAAGTCTGTCCTCATTAACTTACAATGCAAGAAGCCCAGCCTCTACAACTTTAACCCTTTGTTAGGACAGGCAGTGTTCAGATATAGTTACAATTGATAATGAAGATTTGCCTGCAAAGTACAAGCAGGGTTAATTATGGCAAACACAACTGCCCAGCGCCCTCATAAACAAAGAGAACAAGTGGGAGTTTTCCTTGCTTTAGGATCCATAATAGAGAATCTAAAAAAAGGCAAGCTTCATTTTTTTATATTTTTTTTTTGTTATGCTATGTGAAATATAAAGTAGGTGTTCTACCAGTCTGGATGCAAAAGTGGAAATACACTTTAAAGTAATATTAACCACTTAAGCCCCGGACCATTTTGCAGCTAAAGGACCAAGCCCCTTTTTGCGTTTCGGCACTGCATCACTTTAACTGACAATTGCGCGGTCGTGCGACGTGGCTCCGAAACAAACTCAACGTCCTTTTTTTCCCCACAAATAGAGCTTTCTTTGATCACCTCTGCGGTTTTTATTTTTTGCGCTATAAACAAAAAAAGAGACAACATTTTGAAAAAAACGCCTTTTTGTTTTTTACATTTTGCTATAATAAATACCCCCCCAAAAAATATGTTTTAAAAAAAAAACATTTTTTTTCCTCAGTTTAGGCCGATACATATTCTTCTATATATTTTTGGTAAAAAAAATCTCAATAAGCGTATATTAATTGGTTTGCGCAAAAGCTATAGCGTCTACAAATAGGGGATAGGATTTTTATTTATTTACTAGTAATGGCAGCGATCTGCGACTTTTATCGGGACTGCAACATTATGGTGGACACATTGGACACTTGTGACACATTTTTGGGACCATTGGTATTTATATAGCAATCAGTGCTATAAAAATACACTGATTACTGTGAAAATGTAACTGGCTGGGAAAAGGTTAACACTAGGGGACGATTAAGGGGTTAAATGTGTTCCCTCTCTGTGTTCTAACTGAAGGGGGGATGGGACTATCTAGGGGAGATGACAGATCGCTGTTCATACTTTGTATGAACACACGATCAGTCTCTTCTCCCCTCAGAGAACCGGGATCTGTGTGATCGGTCATTGCGCCCACCGATCACTCGCATCGGCTCCAGGGGCGAGCAGCAGGCACACACCCCTAGCGGCCACATGGCAAGGCGACGTAACATAATGTTGTTTTGCCCAGCCGTGTCACTCTGCCACAGTAAAACTGCAGCGGCGGGTGGCAACTGGTTAAAGTCAAATAAAAAAAAAAAAAACTTTGAAATGCACTTAATTTTTTTTGTTTTATATTTACTCCACGGATATTCCCTTTTCAATGATTCCCTGGCTGCACCGCTATATTCTTCTCTCTGTTACCCTGTGCCAGGAGTTTTTAAAAACTTTTAATGCACGTGAATTATATTTTTTTCTGATTTAGGAAAAAAAAGACTTTAATACCACTTCTGAAATGTATTTCCACATTTTCAGGCAATTTGTCATAACACTTACAGTACATTATATTTGTCACATGCTTTGTTTTACATAGCATAACTTAACTGTTTGCTGTAATGGATTATAAAGTGTGAGCTGGAGTTTGGCTTCAGCTTGTTAGTGTATTTAAATCTGCTACTACATCGAACACTGTCCTCCCCTAAGACTAACTATGTTACTGTCCAGAGTTGACCCCTGTGCTCCTTCATACAGAGTGGGGTCACTCTAATACGGGAGGTGTGTTACCGGCCAGATCACCAGGTAAAAACAGAGGGGGGGGGCTAAAAAATAAAACATCTAATGATTGGTAAGCTGCAATATATTACATTTTTGGTTTGGGGTTTATTTTTTTATGAATTAAATTTTTAAAATGTTATTTTTTAATTGCTAATTACCTTTGTGCTTAAAAATCCCACTTAGCGTTCCTCTTCTATGCAGATTTAACGAAGGGGCTGTGAAAATCATAATTAACCCTGCCTGCGTTTGTGCTGACAGATCTCATTATCAGTTGTAAACCATATTTGCATACTGTCTGTCCTAACATAGGGGTAAAGAGCTCAAAGCTTGGGTGGGGAATTATAGGGTAATGTATTTTTAATCCCATCTGTTCGTACTGAATAGCTTGCAGTCTTATGTATCAACCTGCTCCATAGAAACAACTAGAAATGTAAAGAAAATATTTTAAAAATATATATATTTTTGGGTATGCTGTGTGAACACATAGTGGGTTTTTTCTAATTTAACTCTAACCTAAACTTAAAGGATTTTAGCTTGCACATGATTGGATGATAAAATCAGCAGAGCTTCCACTCATTTCTGATCTACCCCTTAGATTTAGAGCGACTGTACTTCCAAGTGCACTTGCAGTGCAAAGTGGATTTGCCTTTCGTAAATAACCCCCAATATCTTTTACTTTTTTGCTATAATAAATATCCCAATTTAAAAAAAAATAAAAAATGTTCTTACTCAGTTTAGGCCGATATGTATTCTTCTATATATATTTTTGGTAAAATATATTGATTGGTTTGTGCAAAAGTTATAGCGCCTACAAAATAAGGGATAGATTTATGAAATTTGAATCATTATAATTTTTTTAATAGTAATGGTAGCGAGCTGCATTTTTTTGTCAGGACTGTGATATTGCGGCGGACAGATTGGACACTTTTGACACTATTTTGGGACCATTGACAATTATACAGTGATCAGTGCTATAACTACGCACTGATTACAGTATAAATGTCACTGGCAGGGAAGGGGTTGACACTAGGGGATGATCAAGGGGTTAAATGTGTTACCTAGGGAGTGATTCTAACTGGGGGGGAGGAGACTGACTTGGGGAAGCGACTGATCAGTGTTCCTAAATACAAGGAACACATGATCTGCCTCCTCTCCCCTGACAGGACATGTCCATTTACACACACAGATCCATATCCCTGCTCTGTGACAAGCAGTTGCGGATGCCCGGCAGACATCATAGCTGCCAGGCACACACATCGGCTCCCGAGTGATGCGGGCATGCGCCCCCTAGACAGCTGGGAAGCTAAGGACGTCATATGATGGCCACCTGGCGGCCGTCATATTACTATACGAGGGATGGGAAGTGGTTAAAAGAGACTTGTAGCCAAAGCTTTTTTGGCTGTACTTTACCTGTAGGTCACAGGAGTGTGACCTGTTTTCAGCCGACAGCGGGCTACATGGTTGGGATCCACACAGATGCCTGAACCAGCACCTGGCTCAGCCTCTCAGCAATCTACTAATGCTGCATACACACAACCAGACTTTCCGGCAGACTAGGTCCGACTGTCTTCCCAACGGACTTTCCGAATGAACGGACTTGGCCACACACAATCACACCAAAGTCCGACGGATTTGTACCTGATGACGTATGACCAGACTAGAATAAGGAAGTTCATAGCCAGTAGCCAATAGCTGCCCTCGCGTCAGTTTTCGTCCATTGGACTAGCATACACACAAATGGATTTTTCCACCGGACTTGAGTCCAGCGGAAAGATTTGAAACATGTTTTAAATCTAAAATCTGTCTGATTTTTGGACAGCAAAGGTCTGATGAAGCCCACACACGATCTAATTGTCCAGCAGATTCGTTCCTTCGGACCATTGCTGTCAAAGTCCGGTCGTGTGTATGCAGCATAAGAGCCTGAACCAGCCCCTCCCAACCCCTGCACAGCACAGCGCACCAGTGAGCACTGGAGGGGACAGCAGAGAGCTGGTGACTGACAGTCACAGCTCTCTACTCAGAGTGGAGGGGGAGAACTGAGTGATCAGATGTGTTTGATCGCTCAGTTCTGCAGAGCCAGCGGGGGACAGATGCGGAGCTTTTTGTTTTATACCTGTTGTATTGAATTGTATTGTAACTGTACTGTCTGCTCTCATGTTGTAAAGGGTTGCACACACTGTTGGCGCTATATAAATCTTGTAAAATAATTATACCGTATATACTCGAGTATAAGCCGAGATTTTCAGCCTCTTTTTTGAGGCTGAAAGTGCCCCCCTCGGCTTATACTCGAGTCATCGCTGTCTGCCCGCTCGATCAGCGTGTCGAGCAGACAGACAGCGGCCATTCTGATTCAAAAGCCGCGCCTCCGGCTCCGCCTTCGCCTGTGATAGGCGGAACACTGAATTTCCCAGCAGCCTGTGTTCCGCCTATCACGGGCATCTTCTCATCCTCGTACTACGGACGAGGATGATACGACGTCCGTGATAGGCGGAACACAGGCTGCTGGGAAATTCAGTGTTCCGCCTATCACAGGCGAAGGAGGAGGCGCGGCTTTTGAATTTTACAATGGCCGCCGACGAAGAGGGCACGGGACGGAGGCAAGGCAAGGCACGGCACGGGACAGGACGGGACGGGACGGGACGAAGGCAAGGCACGACACGGGACGGAGGCTCGGGACAAAGGCTCGGGACACAGGTAGGCTGGACACACACACACACACACACACACACACACACACACACACACACACACACACACGGATGGAGACACACACACACGGATGGATGGATGGATGGAGACACACACACACACAGGGATGGATGGATGGAGACACACACACACAGGGATGGATGGATGGATGGATGGAGACACACACACACAGGGATGGATGGATGGATGGATGGAGACACACACACACAGGGATGGATGGATGGATGGACACACACACACACAGGGATGGATGGACGGACACACAGGGATGGACGGACACACAGGGATGGACGGACACACAGGGATGGACGGACACACAGGGATGGACGGACACACACACAGGGATGGACAGGCATGTCTCACCCTCGGCTTATACACGAGTCAATAAGTTTGCCAGTTTTTTTGGGGGTAAATTGGGGGCCTCGGCTTATATTCGGGTCGGCCTATACTCGAGTATATACGGTAATATCTAAACCCAAGACACATTGTCTGCACTAGAGTGACAACCGGTATCTGTGGAGGAGTGAAGTTTTCACCCGATGACAAGAAGTGTGTTGGGACTACAAACAATGTTTTAAAGTCCACGGAGATAACTGGGAACAATGCTAACTGATAAGAGTACAGCACAGACAGAGAGCACAGGAAGTTATCATCTCAAGATTTCTGCCACCAGCAACAGGATTTTTTTTTTTTTTTTTATTATTATTGAACAGATATATCCTAAAAAAACTTTCAAAATATAACAGACCCAAAGGGAACAAATAGGAGATGTTGATTGTTAGGGTTTACATATGCTTTCTGAATATTATTTTCTCAGGCAATTGCTTTGCTATCATTACCAGTTTGAGTTAGGTTTGGCATAGATAGGCTGATATTAGAAAATTGTGTCAAATATTTATAATTGAAGCACTTTGGCTCCGGAAGATTTACCCCCCTTCATGACCAGGCCATTTTTTGCGATAAGGCTCTGCATTACTTTAACTGACGGTTGTGCGATGCTTTACCCTAAAAAAAAAGTATGTCCTTTTTTCCCACAAATAGAGCTTTTTTTGGTGGTATTTGATCACCTCTGCATTTTTAATTTTTTGAGCTATAAACAAAAAAAAGAGCGACAATTTTGAAAAAAACACGACTTTTTGCTATAATAAATATCCCAACAAACAAAATGATTTTTTTTTTACTTTCTACTATAAAACATATCCAATAAAAAATTTTACAAAATCTGATTTCTTCATCAGTTTAGGCCAATATGTATTCTGCTACTTATTTTTGTTGAAAAAAAATCCCAATAAGTGTATATTGATTGGTTTGTGCAAAAGATATAGCGTCTTCAAACTATGGGATATATTTATGGATTATAATTTTTTTTGTTTACTATTAATAGCAGCAATCAGGGATTTATAGCGGGATTAAGATATTGCGGTGGACAATTTGGACTCTTTTGACAGTTTTTTGGGAACCAGTGACACTAATACGGTGATCAATGCTGAAAATATGCACTGTCACTCTACTAATGACACTGGCTGGGAAGGCGTTAACTTCTATGGGTGATCAAAGGGTTAACTATATGTTTCAAGACCCCTGATCCCTCCATAAAGAGTACCTGTCACCACCTATTACTGTCACAAGGATGTTTACATTCCTTGTGACAGCAATAAAAGTGATACATTTTTAATAAAAAAAAAAAAAAAACATTTATTCATTTTAAAATAAATTAAAAAATATATTTTTTTAAAGCGCCCACCGTCCCCGCAAGCTCGCGAAGCAAAGAAAACGCATACGGAAGTCATGCCCGCATATGTAAACGGTGTTCAAATCACACATGTGAGGTATCGCCACGATCGTCAGAGCGAGAGCAATAATTCTAGCACTAGACCTCCTCTGTAACGCTAACCTGGTAACCGTAAAAAAAAATTTAAGGCGTCGCCTATTGAGATTTTTAGGTACCGTACTTTGTCGTCATTCCACGAGTACGTGCAATTATAAAGTGTGACATGTTTGGTATCTATTTACTCGGAGTAACATTATCTTTCACATTATGCAAAAAAATTGGGCTAATGTTACTGTTTCGTTTTTTTTAAATTCATGAAAATGTCCCTTTTCCCAAAAAGTTGCGTTTAAAACACCACTGCGCAAATACCGTGTGACATAAAATATTGCAACAATCGCCGTTTTATTCTCTAGAGTCTCTGCTAAAAATATATATGTAATGTTTGGGGGTTCCATGTAATTTTCTAGCAAAAAATATGGATTTTAACTTGTAAACACCAAATGCCAAAAATAGGCTTAGTCATGAAAGTGGTTGTAAACCCTTACAACACACTTTGACCTACAGGTAAGCCTAGATTAAGGCTTACCTGTAGGTCCCAAAAATATCTCCTAAACCTGCACGGTTTAGGAGATATTTGCCGAAAGACAGCACCGCTGTCTACAGCGCATGCGCCGTAGACAGCGGCGCGCAGGCGCATTGATTGCGCCGCGGTCTATGGCGATATGCCGCGAGTGGCGGCTCCCGTGCGCATGCGCGGGAGTGACATCATCACGGCTTCGCCGAATGACAGCAGCGGAGCAGCGAGACCCACCGAGAAGATGGATGCGCCGGACTACAGGGGACAGCGGCGACTTCGCTGGCTCCTGTGTCAGGTAAGTGACACATAATGGGCTACTATGCGATGCATAGTAGTCCATTATGCTTTACCTTTGCAGGGAATGAAAGAGGAAGTAAACTCATCAGGGTTTACTTCCTCTTGAAAGGGTTAACATGAACACTCTAAAGGCCTTATTAAGACAATGATGCATAGCTGTTTATTAACAACAGATTCTTCTTTATTCTCTGTTGCTGCTTTTCCCATTTGAAAATGACTTGAATTGTTAATAAACCGCCGTGCGCTGTATTAATAATTCTTTGCAAGTTGGCCTTACCATCCATCTCCTGTCATGTCTCATTTCTCGTGTCATGTAAGCAATTTGTTTAAATAAATGTTTTCAAATGAATCAATAAATGCTTAATAGGCATGTCTATTTTTTATGTATATAATCCATAAATGAAATCAATAATTCATTACAAGTGTAACAGAATTCCCTAGAGCCTGTCATAAACACTCTTTTGTAGTTTGTACATTTTCTTTTAAGATTCATATGTAGAAATACATGAGTTCTTCATGAAACAAAGTGATTTTTAACATGAAAAGACTGCAGTTTAGATCACTTGTATAATTAAAGAAGAGCCGTGCCCCATTAATTTCAGAAAATCTGCAACCCTCTGTGAAAAGTCACACAGTAAGCTCAGAAGAATTAAAGTAGAAAAGTAAAAGAAAATGTTGGGTTGTCCCCAGAAAAGTAATCAAGGGGAAATCTTCCAATCGGCTCACTGGTTCTGGTGAGCTGGGGGTCCCCCAAGGAGTTCCCTTAATTTGCAGGGATGTCATCTCACTCCCTGTTTGGCTTTGGGACAGGAAGTGAAGGTAAATCACCCCAATGGGACACAGATGGCGAAAAGAAATCTGACAGGGGTTATAACCCTCCCTTGGTCTATCCAAAATGGGGAAAACATTTTTTGCCTATAGTTCTACCGTAAGTGAACCTATTACTTTGCCCTGCAAAGCAGATAAACTTGTTGCTTTGTATTTTATAATCAACTCCCCATAGAGAAGGATTAAAGTGGTTGTAAACCCTCTTGAAAAAAAAAACACCCTGCAAGATAAAGGCATAATGAGCTAGTATGCATAGCATACTAGCTCATTATGAATTACTTACCCGAGAACAAAGCCCCCGCAGCCATCCTCGTGTCGTCTTCTGGCAGGCGACATCTATCCCGGAGGTTACTTCCGGGAATCGCGGCTCAGGCCAATCACAGCGCAGGTCTTCTACAGAGCTAACCATGAAGGCTTAGGAATTAGAAGAGAACTAGTTCTCAGAAAATGTCTAATCTCTCTGTATGAGAGGTATCATTACATTGTTTCATGTAAGGTAGAGTTTCTTTTAACGTTACTGCAGACAAGACACACAAGTAGTTGATCCCCATAATTCAAAGCCACTTATCTATATCTGGTACATAGAGTAGGGTTTTGGGACTTTGAATGAGGTGAGTATGATGGGACTCCGCAAGTAGAACAAAGTAATATGGATATGTTTACTGTCTGCAACACACAGCAATAGCATTCACCATTGGATACATGGAGTATAGTAAACACATGAACAGCATATTGCAAACCATAAACATATAAATGTGAACTTGTACATATCATTGTTAAAAAGGTATTCCTCCATGAAACAAATCCTAAAACACAGGGTATGGTCCTATGAGTAAACATGATGCATACTAAGGGAAGCAATGACGTTGAGTAGAGAAGGTAAAAATATCAGACAATTGTGCTAGCCCATATGCTGTCCTGTACATACCTTCACATGCTGCTAACATGTAAGTAGTCCAGGAGATGGATATATTTATCTTCTCTACTCAACTTCATTTCCTCCCTTCGTTGGGTTGCACGATTAGAATTTTTATGTGACATGCTTATGTCTCCTTGCAGATCTAAATTTACCACGCATCCGCCCCTGAAGAGTGGCATTATTGCCATGAAACGCGCCGGGCTTACATTGATGCGTCATGTTCACTCATAGGACCATACCTTGTGTTTTAGGATTCGTTTCATGGAGGAATACCTTTTTAACAATGATATGTACAAGTTGACATTTACCGTATATGTTTATGGTTTGCAGTATGCGGTTCATGTGTTTACTATACTCCATGGATCCACTGCTGCATGCTATTGCTGTGTGTTTTAGACAATAAACACGTCCATATCACTTTCTGAGTCCCATCATACACACCTCATTCAAAGCCCCGAAACCCCTCTCTATGTACCAGATATAGGGATGGAGATGCATGGCTACATGTGTCTCATCTAAAGTCCCAAAAAAAACCTCTTTTGTTCTGATCTATATATGAAAACTTCTTGGAACATAACGCTGCTTCTTTGTAGTCAGAACCCAATCTAGCTATTTCCAATATTGCAGTTTACTTGCTAGGGAATACCTTTCCCACGTGTCTATTCTTTAAATAAAATCAGCAGGGCCGTGTGCAAGATAAAAAGTATGCCCTAGTATAAAAAAACACGACCAAGCCTGCTGCATCAAAATGTTGGCGTGGCTTAAATTGTGCTAAATATTGGACGTGGCTTAAATTGGGTGTGGTTTAGTAGAGTCTGAGATGCCTACATAGTGCAAAATGCGGTAATGTTAAATAGGGAATGTACAATGCGGACTGTGCGGCAGTGGATAGTATGTGCAAGAGAGGAGTATGGAGTGTATGGAAGTGAGTATGTGCAGGTGAGGCATGTGGAGGTAACTAGTATGTGCAGGAGAGGAGTGGTACATCGTGTATGGAGGTGGGTAGTAAGTGCAGGATGGTGTCATTAGTTCTCTATTTATTTATTTATTTTTTTACAATTACATTTTTGGGGGCCAGTGGATGGTATCAGTAGGGCAGTGGGTGGTGTAAGTGGTCGGTAAGTTGAGCTGTGAATTTTACTTTGGTTTTGTTTGCAGCAAAGAGCACATGGAAGGGCGACATATGTCAAAGGCCAGTTATGCGTGGGGGGCAGTGGGTAGTTGTATGTACCAGTGGAAGGAATGGTGCCTCATCATTGGTGTCAGTGGGAGGAATGGTGCCTCATCATTGGTGTTAGTGGGAGGAATAGTGCCTTTTACCAGTGGGAGAAACAGTGCTCCAAGGGCCGGGTAAAAGCAAGCAAAGGTCTGCATTCGGCCCAAAGGCTAAAGTTTGAACACCACTGTTCTAGAAAATATTTGAAAAATTAGGAATGAACTTGTATGCCTCATGGAACATCTCTCCATGTTAAGATTATATCAATGTTTTATGGTTTATGGTTTAAACACCTCTTAAAAAAAAAAAAAAAAAAAAAAAAAGATTTAACAGCTGAATTTTACCACTTCTTTTGATATTGGTATGAATAATAATAAATGTTGGTATTTTTCTTACAGTGCTGAGGATGTGGTCACTAAACTGAATGGCAATCAGCTGACAGTGGAGTATTTTGAAGAAACTGGTTTTACAGAACCAATTCTGGTGCCAAAGAAAGATGGTCTTGGCCTTTCGGTACCCGCTCCAACCTTCTATGTCAGTGATGTGGAGAATTATGTTGGTAAGTTCCTATTCTCTGTCGTCATGTCTACCTTCATTTTGATAATGTGAAATACCCCATTAGCTCTATACAGTTGAGGGCATGATATACCGTCATTCTATCACAAATGATAGTAATTAACTTATCATTTCTTTATGCTGTTCATTCAGTTGTATGTCATGGCAAAATAAAAAGAAACATATTCAGTACATCTCTGCGATACAGTGGGGAAAATAATTATTTGATCCCCTGCAGATTTTTTTAAGTTTGCCCACTTACAAAGAAATGAAGGATCTATAATTTTTATCATAGGTATATTTTAAATGATAGAGACAGAATATCAACCAAAAATCCAGAACAAATACACAATACAAATGTTATAAATTGAGTTGCAGTTCAGTAAGTGAAATAAGTATTTTATCCCCTACCAACCAACAATAATTCTGGCTCCCACAGATGGGCTACAGTGTGTGCTTATGTGGTACACAGTTTAGTCCGGTCAGTTTAAGAAGGTGCTCCTAACGACAACTCGTTATGTGTATAAAAGACAGTCTACAGAATCTTTTTCTTCCATTCAAACCCTACATCATGGGCAAGACCAATGAGCTGTCAAAGGATATCAGTGACACGATTGTAGACCTGCACAAGGCTGGAATGGGCTACAAAACCATCAGCAAGAAGCTTGGTGAGAAAGAGTCAACTGTTGGAGCGATGATTTACGAATGGAAGAAATGCAAAATAACCATCAATCGCCCTTGTTCTGGAGCTTCATGCAAGATTTTGTCTGGTATGGTAAGGATGATCGATGGATTGAAATCCTGCAGTGCCCGCAGGGTCCTCCTCCTCAAGAAGGCACAAGTACAGGCCTGTCTAAAATTTGCATCTAAATGATTCAGAGAAGGATTGGGAGAAAATGCTGTGATCAGATGAGACCAAAATTGACCTCTTTGGCATTAACTCGACTTGCCATGTTTGAAGGGAGAAAAATGCTGACTATGACCCTAAGAACACCACCCCTACAGTCAAATACGAAGGTGGAAACATTATGCTTTGGGGCTGTTTCTCTGCTAAAGGTACAGGCCAACTTTGCCGCATTGAGGGGCCAGTGAACGGGGCCATGTATTTTAAAATCTTGGATGAGAACCAGAATACTGAAGATGGTGATGGATCATGACAATGACCCAAAACATACCACCAAGGCAACAAAGAAGTGACTCACGAAGAAGCACATTAAGGTCATGAAGTGGCCTAGGCAGTCTCCAGACTTTAATCCTATAGAAAATTTATAGAGGGAACTGAAACTTGGAGTTCAGCGACAGCCAGCAAACCTTAAGGATTTAGAGAAGATCTGTAAAGAAGAGTTTACCAAAATCTCTCCTGAGATGTGTGCAAACCTGGTAACCAACTACAAGAAATATCTTACCTATGTGCTTGCCAAGGGTTTCTGCACCAAATACGAAGTCATGTTTTGCTTGGGGATCAAATACTTATTTTACTCACTGAACTGCAACTAAATTTATAACAATTGTATTGTGTTTTTTCTGAAAAAAAGAGCTCCACTGCTAAATAAACTATCACCAGGTGACCCCTGCCCCCCTTAAGATATTGACTGGGCATGATTTCATCGTGATTGACGATGGATCTACACCGGGGCACAAAATGTAAAAAATGTATTTGATTAAATTCAAAAACTGCCGCTCGCTCGCTATCCAATCACCCCCCCCCCTTTTCTGGCCTGCAGGGCTGCATGTTCGGATAAGCGTCTGATATGTATTTTTGGGGGGGACCCACACCATTTTTTTCCAAATTTTTTAAATGCCAGCAATTCTTATGTTTATATTCTGCTGTCAGCGGGATACCCTGCTGAAAGCAGATGAGTCATAGTTGTTAAGGACACGGCGGTTCCTTGACAACCATAACAGTTACTTGTTTGCTAAAGACGCCAGTTACCGCCAGTGTTAAATACCGCAAGCTTTCACTACTAAAATACCGCATTGTTTAATAAAATAGCGCATTCAGTATTTTAGCAGCGTTTCTTAGTGGATTGGAAAAAACGCTAAGCGATATTTTACTACATTTCTTAAAGCTGTTGATGCCGCTTCATGAATTGAGTCCAATATCACAAAACACTTAACAGTATATTTAGCAGACCAAAAGGGTCTGAAGTTAAGAGAAGTTAATTGTTAGGGTTTACATACACTTTCAGAACTATTGGTTTATAACACATATGATGGCTTTACAATATATACAGTTACTGGCCCAGAATCATATTACTCCTTCTGAGTCCAGCACTTTAGTATATTGATCAATTCATTGAGTCCTAATGAAGTAGGAAACCTAGATTCTGCCCCAAAAAGTGTTGGTTGATATTTTATTGATGAGATTTTATCATTTGAACTTAATCTTTGGCATCAAAGTCTTTGGACTAAAAGTCCTTGGGTTCTGCCCAAGGCACCTCCAGGGTTGCCTAACCAGTGTCATTGTATTCTATACAATATACCCTACTCTGCATTGCATGTTCAAATAAACCTCAGACACATTTTGGTTAGCATCACACTTTAATGCCGACTTGTCCACAGAACTTCAAGCCTTGCTTAACACATGGACCATTCTGCTACTTTCCACTGGCAAATGTATTCGAGGCACTCGGCTCTTCACATGACCTTCCACTAGTAAGAGATAATATGCAGAAAAAGCAACATAACATCCTTAACAATTTCTTTATTCTGGTTTCCAGGTCCTGAGAGAGTGGTTGATGTCACCGATGTCACAAAGCAGAAAGACTGCAAGATGAAGCTGAAAGAGTTTGTTGACTATTATTATAGTACTAACAGAAAAAGAGTACTCGATGTCATCAACCTAGAATTCTCAGACACAAGGTGAGTCTCGAAATGATTTTTCTATTACTAATTACGGGATACAGGACCGAGCGGTGAATTTGCCAATAATTTGCTTGTAGACCTGCGAAAATCTGTTTTACTTCACCAGTCCCAGACTCGTTAACCTTAGCTCAACCATGTCCTGTGTGGTTCAAACTCATTAAACTCACTACACTTTTTGTGTCCTGTGGTTTGCATTTCAATTTTCCACTGAATCATCTTCATCCTGTTTCTCTGTTTTTATTTTTCTCTCTCCTTTTTTTATTGTCCTTTTAATTTTTTTTTTTTATACATTTTTAACTTTTGCTCTTTTTATTTGCCTTTGCTTTCTTTATTTTTATTTATTACATTTTATTGTCCTCCTACTTATTTATTTTGTTTATTGTCTATGTTTATTGTCCTCCTACTACATTTATTGTTTAATTTCATCTTGAAGATTACCCTCCCTTTCCCTATTCATTACCTTCTTTGTATCATTGTCAGTGATTGACGGAAGAGTTGTCCTGTTTTTCTTTTTTTCAGCCAATAACTGTTGATGTCTCTGAGTTACACCAAAAACTGGTGTTTTCCTGTTCTTTCTTCTTCAGGAAATTTAAAGCATGACTCCACCTTATGAATAGACAAAATAATAAAATAAAATTATACCTGCCATGTTGATCACCAAATATACTAATATCTTATTTTTGGAATGTTTTCATGCTGCAAGCTAAATAACAGTATTACATTTTTTTTCTCTGTCAAACATATCTATCACCTGATCTCTTCAATTTGCCTATGTTAGGCAGATATCTGCTTCTGCTTTGCTTTACTGCTTGACAGGCTCTGCATTGACCAAATCCTTCTTGCAAAGTCTTCCATTTAACCCTCATTTTGATGTCAATAGAGATTACATCCAGAACAGAAGCAGATAGGATAAAAATAAATGTAAAAATTTGCTAAACATAAAAACATAAATAAAGATTGATATCTAAATATAAATTATATATATATATATATATGTGTGTATGTGTGTGTGTGTATATATATATATATATATATATATATGTATATATGTATATGTCATATGTCCTCATATTCCCTAATTCATTTGTTTTTTCCCTTTCAGTGTTCTAGTTGTTTGCATCTGTGAATAGCAAACCTATTACTGATAAAATATCTGATAAGTAAAAATTTGGCAATGGTAGATAGGACTGGCTATGAGAAGTGACCAGAGGATCTTGTGATAGCAATAGCCATGTTGAACAGTTTGATGATTCAGAGACCTATTATAGGAACACCCCATGCATTGTGATTTAGGCTCCAGACATTTTTTTTAACTATAATATGGGGAAGGTTTAGAATCTCTAACTTTTTTTTTTTGCTGTGCCCTTATTAGAGATATTTCCTTTTCCCCCTGTTTGTTCACCAAGCCACACACAGTAGTAAAAACCTTCCAAAGCTTCAAACCCTTCCTCATTCTAATAAAGAGAATGAAACACTGCTCAAGGTGAGCCTCCACTGATCCCACAGCCACTGCACACTGATGAGTGCTGGACCTGTATGTCACAGGAATCCCAATGTGAAGAAGGTCTGGCTGGTCGCACTTCCATAAAATCAGCTTTAGGCCCCTTTAAACTTGTGAGACTTTGGACATTGGAGTTGCATGACAAGTCGTACCCCATGATTCCCAATGATAACCATTCATATCTGTGTGACTTCAAAGCAGTCCCTGTACTACTTTCGTCTGACTTTCAAGTCGCAGCAGTGTGAAAGGGGCCTTATTGAAACAATTGAACAACAATTCGCAGTATACAAATGAGGTATATAGGATACAGCTAATGCATTTCACGCCGTTCTTGGCGCTTAATCATAGCTCACTTCCTTCCTTCCAAAATTATCTTGTACTCTTTCATCTGCTTTTGTACTTGCACTCCTTTCTGTGTTGCTACAGTTTGAGCCACTGTTAGGTGCCCATCGAGGGAAGAATTGCTGTGTGGGAGCCGCCTTGCCAGAGCTATTGAGCTTGTTTGAAGTTTTCTTTCATCTGACTTTACTTGCATGTCTGAAAGATCCCAGCCCATCTTTGAGCATATTGTTCTTCAGACAGAAAGAGGTCGGCAATGGCCCTTTCCAAATTTATCTCAGTTCAGTTTCTTTTAAAGAGACTCTATCACCTTGCAGAAAACAGTGTCTATGCAAAGTTTCCTGCAGACCCCCTAATGTTTACCTTGCCAGTGCTCCATCAGTATGGTCACAACCAGCAACAATACCCTTTGCTTCAAGGTAGAGCAGTCCTTCCGGGTGTGTGGAGCATGGCACCTCCTCCCACGTGACAGTTCTTGGGTCTAGCAGCCAACCACTAGGCTTGAGCATTAAATCTGTGAATTTTAGTGTTGTGATGGAGAGCAGAGGAGTGCTAGCAAGGTAAATATCAATGGGTTGGGGTGCCCTTAAAGCGGTTGTATACCCGCTGAATTTCTTTTTTTTTTTTTTTGCTCACCTGCAAAGGAAAAGGTATAATGAGCTAGTTCATTATGAAATACTTACCTTAGAACGAGGCCCCGACATCTGTCCCGATCTATGCCGAGGGAGCTCACATGTTCCCTCTGTGTTTCATCTGGGTATCGCAGCTCCGGCGCTGTGAGTGGCCGGAGCCACGATATCGTCACTCCCGCGCGGGAGATTTCATCCCGGCAGGGTCCGGCGTCTGCCGGGCTTTCAGCCGAGAATCCCCTGTGCGCATGCGCCGCTGCAGTCAGCGGCGCATTGCGAGGGGAATATCTCCTAAACCAGGAATATGCAATTAGCGGACCCCCAGCTGTTACAAAACTACAAGTCCCATCATGCATCTGCCTCTGGGTGTCATGCTTGTGGCTGTCATAGTCACGCTAAGCTTTATGAGACTTGTAGTTCTGCAACAGCTGGAGGTCCGCTAATTGCATATCCCTGTCCTAAACTGTACAGGTTTAGGAGATAATTTTTTACCTACAGGTAAGCCTTGTTATAGGCTTTCCTGTGGGTAAAAGTCCCAAATTTGACTATACAACCACTTCAACTACAACTGTAATTTTTACCTAAATGGACAAGGTAGCAGTGTCTCTTTAAACGTGTAATGACCATTAAAAGAATGCATGTCTTGCATACACTTTGTGAAATTGTTCCTGTGTATTGTGTTTTTAGAATGTTCATAAATATGCTGTGCTCTTTATCAACAGAATGTCCAACTTTGTGGAAGCTCCAGAGATAGTGAAAAAGCTCTCTTGGGTGGAAAACCATTGGCCTGATGACGCTCTTCTAGCAAAACCAAAAGTGACCAAGTATTGTTTGATATGTGTGAAGGACAGTTACACCGACTTCCACATAGACTCCGGAGGAGCCTCGGCCTGGTATCATGTGCTTAAAGTAAGTCATCGTTCAGCTTTTCATTTTGTTTTTGTATTCACCTGGTAGAAAATGAATGAGCAGAGATTTTATAAAAGCCAATTCCAACTACATTAATCTAGCAAATTTACCAGCACAACAGATTTTGTCCGAAACTGGTGTTGCATACACACGGTCGGACAGAGTTCGGAACGTGATGATGTTCGTTCGTTATGACGGGACTACGTTCAGGCTAGTAGCCAATAGCCTTGGTCTCATAATTTGATCTGAGAATGCGTGGCACTTTGTCCAATCGGAATTCTCTACAAAGGATCAGACAAAGTCCGATCGGATCATGTTGTCGGAAAATTTTATATCCAGCTATCAAACTTTGTTGGTCGGACACTCCGACGGAAAAAGTCAGATGGAGCCCACACACGGTCGGATTATCTGACAACACGGTCCGATCGGCCTTATTCCATCAGAATGTCCGACCGAGTGTACAAGGGCTTAGAGTATACTGGGACTTATAACAAAATAACTAGAGAGCAGAGCGCACCTGAGATTGTCCCATTCCTCCTTGAACACTCAGTGACATATGAAAGTCCCAATCTCAAGGATAGCTGCAGGGCTGGTTACTAAACAGTTTTGTATAATTTATAAAAAAAAATTAAATTTAAATCCTGTCGTCCTATGTGACCTCCCTCATTCCTCCCCTTTTCACAAGATGTGTTGGAGGGGATTGGCAGGGACACACGGTTACTTTTTTAAAGCTGCTGTTTCTTAAACAAGTTTGCTTAAAAATGCTTTTCTTGTAAAAGAATAGAATAAAATACTATCTTGCTGGCTACTTCACCAAACGCCGTTACTCCGCCGTTACTCCACTCTGTGTGATAGATAAATCCTCAGTTGACGTTTCTTTGAAAACCAACACTTCCGGGATTGTCAATTTGCTGTGTTCCCCACTGTGCTCAATGGTTCTTCCCCCTGACTTCCACATAACTACAGGGCTATTCCTAGCAGACTTTAGAGGGTGGGTGGATTTGATCTGAGCATACACAAGTAGCAGGAGAGATGAGTATTCTTTATTTTTTATTTTTTATCTTTAACTGGTATTTTTTGTTTGAGGGCCAATTCACACTATGTGAGGAGCGTTTTACTGCATTGTAAAATGCTGGTCATTGCAAGGACACAGAAAACAATTGTTTTCTTTGTGTCCTGTTCACACTTCAACGCAGCCAGGTTCTGGGCAGCAGCCAGCAGTGCTAAAATACAGACATGCTGCAGTGCACTGTACAGAATCGCATGGCACGGTACAGCAGCACATTGTGCAGCTGTACAGTGACATGAATGAAGTGTACTTTTGTAAAATAAATATAATACATTTCAGTATTAAAGTGGTTGCACACCCTGTACAACCACTTTTATCTACGGGTAAGCCTATATTAAGGCTTACCTGTAGGTGCTGGAAATATCTCCTAAACCTCCACGATTTAGGAAACATTTATGAAAAAGACAAGCGCCGATGTCATCGGCGCATGCGTACTTTAGAAAGGAGTTAGCTGGAGTTTGCGGCCCCCGTAAGGAAGAGGGGTGACGATGGACGCTCTCTGCTAGTGGGGACAGCGGTGACATTGCATGCTTCGGTTTCAGGTAAGTGACACATAATGGACTACTATGCAATGTATAGTAACCCATTATGCTTTACCTTTGCAGGGAAATAAAGAGGAAGTTAAACCCACCAAGGTTTACTTCCTCTTTAAAGGAGAAGTACAGCCAAAGCTTGTTTTATACTTCTCCTGTGGATCAAAGGAGTGCAGTTTGTTCTGCGCTCCTGTGACCCGTTTTCAGCAGACAGTGGTTGTCGTCACAGACCAGGCATGGCAAGATTGTGACAATGAAGTCAGGATCTGCCCACACGTCTGGTCCGACACCTGCCTCAGCGAGCCACTGAGAGCATGAGCTGGCCGCTCCCACCCCTCCACAGCCCAGCGGTCCAGTGATTAGAGAACACAGAACAGTGACTGCCACCAACTTTCTGCTCAGGGAGCTCTGAGAACCGAGCGATTGGTGGTGTTTGATTGCTCAGTTCTCAGTATTAGAGCCGGCATGGGACCAATGCTGCATCCACCTAGGTAAGTATGATTCTTGCAAAAAAAAAAAAACTCCATAATTCTCTTAAAAAATAAATAAAAAAATAGAGCAGTGTGTTGTACTGAATTGCAAACCAAAACCCACCCCCTACCGGACAGCCAAAGCGCTAAGGTTTAGGCCTCATTCACACCATGGTGAAGAAACCTCAGTTTTTCTGAGCGCGTTCTGCTAGCACACAAAAACAAAGAAAAACCCTATGTGCCCTGTTTATACCACAACACAGGTATCACAAGCAGATTTTTTCAGCACAGGAAGTATATGCAGTTTTCTACACGGGAAAAAAAAACTGATGTGACATCAACACCGTAGTGTAAACAGCGCACATTACTGCTGCGCATGAAAACTGAGGTCAACGTGCATAAAATGCTCATGAGAACAGATGTAAACTCGTTCATCCATTTTCATGCATGTATGGTGTGAACGAGCTCATACTCTCTGGCAGTTGCCGTTCAGTGTGAACGGGCCCTCAGCGTTTTACCTTATGTGACAGGGTCTCTTTAAAGGAGCAGTTAAAGCAACGCAGATTGTCCTGCATCAGTAAGATATCACAGTATTGCATTGTGCAATTATAAAGATACAGAGCTTTAGATATCTAATTGCTTTCATCCATATGTGATAAAGGCCGGAATGTAAAATAAACACGGCACATTATGTTCTGCAATTTCAGGTCGGGATCATTTCATTTTAGGACACAGTTTGGCGAGGGTTTCTCAGCTTCTGTAATTGGTGCATTTAAATAGGTGCCAAAGGTTTTAATGAATGGCATTTTTGATGTGACTGTTTTTGTTACTAGTTTCACTGTGATATTTAACACTGTAGTATCAACCTCACCTGAGGATTAGGGATATCCCCCTTTCACAATTGTTCCATAAGCACCAGCACTTTTCACTGGGGACTGTTTTATTTATTTATTATTTTCAATACTTTACATAAATTTTTCTGTATGTAGCAATATATTGCATATAGCATTTAGCGCTGTATATTTATTACTTATATTATATCCCCCTTTCACACTTGTAGATTAACAACTGCCTTTTTTAGTCTTCATTGCAAGGGGTATGCGACAGGGTGACAACGCATTTTTAGCGGCGCTTTACTGCCATTTTAGCGGCGGTATGCAGCCACCAGCGGGGCAGTTTTAACCCCCGCTAGCGGCCGAAAAAGGGTTAAAACCGCCCGCAAAGCGCCACGGTATAGCCGCACTGCCCCATTGATTTCAATGGGTAGGAGCGGTGAATACGCCGCTCCTTCACTGCTCCAAAGATGTGCTGTAGCGCCTGAAAACCGCCTCAGTGTGAAAGGGGCTTAAGGGTCAGTAAATGATTTACTCTTAAGGCCTGTACACACGATCGGATTTTCTGATGGGAAATGTTGGATGTGAGCTTGTTGGCGGTAAGTCCGACCCTGTGTATGCTTCATCGGACAATTGTTGTCAGACTTTCCACCAACAAATGTTGGCTAGCATGTTCTCAAATTTTCCACCAACAAATGTGTGTTGTCGGACTTTCCGATTGTGTGCACTCAAGTCCGTCGCACAAAAGTCCAAAAGTACAAACACGCACACTCGGAATTAATGCTCGCCAAACACAACATTAGCAGAAGAAGCCCAAAGGGTGGCACATGACTATTGAACTTCATTTTTATCGGCTTGTCGTACGTCACTACGTTCGTAATTGTTGGCCAACATTTGTGTGACCGTGTGTATGCAAGACAAGTTGAAGCCAACACCCTTCAAACAAAATTCCACTGTTTTGTTTTCAGAAAGTCCGATTGTGTGTACGAGGCTTTAGGCTTAATGTACACGAGATGTTTTTACAACCTCTCCTGAACGATTTAACTTGACAGATAGTAACCCACGTTTAAAAAGTCAGTTTTGCCACGTTTACATGCCACATTTAGCGGCGTTTTGCCGCGTTTGCATTTAGAAGCGTTTTTTTTTTTTTTTTCAAAATAGCCAAATTGAAAAATGCCTGTAAATGAAATGCGGCTAAACATTAAGCGTTTTGCGCATTAAATGCCTCTAAACTCAGCATCTGAACTTTAGAGGCTTTTCAAAAAAAGGCCTCTAAACTCAACTGCCTAGAAACAACTATAAACGACCCATTGTACAGATAACATAGAGGACAGTTCCAGAGCAATTGAAAAAAAAAATGCCCAATTGCTCCTAAAAGTTTGTTTAGTGGCAGCAGTGACATGAGGCCTTACAGGTTTGATGAACTAATTTGTTGGAAGCAATAAAGGTATATATTCATGTATGTGTGTGTGTATATATATATATATATATATATATATATATATATATATATAACATGTGCAAAAACAATGCAGCTGAAAATGCAGACCATACCGACAGACCATACTGTACCTGTATCAGTAGATTTTGAAAATAGATGAAATTCCGTTTAGAAAAAGTCACTTTACTATACTTGCATGCTTGAATAAAAATGTGTAGTTATAGTTATCATGTAGATCTAAAATTGACCTCCCAGAGCCAAAAATAGTGTGAGTAAAAACCTACCAATTTGATCTTTACTATCCATTATCCCCTGTTGCATAAACAAACCTATACGGGTGACCCCCTCCTTGGGTGATTTTCTTTACTATTTCCTGGTTACATTTTCTATGTAGATTGAATTGAAATTGTATACAATTTTGCAGTTATTAACATGTTTGCTATTTTGTATTCGCTTTAATTGATGCTTTTCTTTGCCTAATAAAACCTTTATTGCAAAAAAAAAAAAAATTCATGTCGATCTAATTGTGATAGGTTACAATATCTACCCAGTCTTCTCTAAGCCCTTGTACACCCGGTCGGACATTCTGACGGAAAATGTCCGATCGGACCGTGTTTTCGTATAATCCGGCTGTGTGTGGGCTTCATCTGACTTTTTGTGTCGGAATGTCCGACCAACAAAGTTTGAGAGCTAAATATAAAAATTTTCTGACAACATGATCCGATCGCACTTTGTCCGATCTTTTGTACAGAATTCCGATCGGACAAAGTGCTACGCATGCTCAGATCAAATTCCTAGACCAAAGCTATTGGCTACTAGCCTGAACATAGCCCTGTCATAACTAAATAACGTCATCACGTTACGAACGATCGGATTTTCCGACAACTTTGTCCGACCGTGTGTATGCAACACCAGTTTTGGACAAAATCCGATAGATTTTGTTGTCGGAATGTCCGACCGTGTATACAAGGGCTAACAGTTATGCCGCGTACACACGACCGGTTTTCCCGTTGAAATAAACTCTGAAGGTTATTCCGACGGAATCCCACTGAAACTGTCGTGTACATGATCACACCAAAGTCTGATCGTCAAGAATGCGATGACGTACAACACGTATGATGGCACTAGAAAAAGGAAGTTCAATAGCCAGTAGCCAATAGCTTCCGAGCATGCGTCGTTTTTGGTTCATCAGAACAGCATACAGACGAGTGGTTTTCCCTATAGGATTTGGTTCCACTGGAAATATTTAGAACATGTTCTATTAATAGATCCGTCTGAATTTTCGAAAAAAAAAAAAAAAGTCAGATAGGCATACACATGATCTGAATATACAATGAAAAGCTTCTGTCTGACTTTTTCTGTCGGACATTGCGCTTGTGTGTACGCAGCATTATATTTTTTATTGTGCCTAAGCCCCAATCTCACTTCTGGGCTGCCCTGAAACAGTCAGAAAAGGGTCATTTTTTTAAACTTAGATTACATCTGCCATTCGGGTATAAATGATATTAGCTGACTACTAAGAAGCATAGGATTTTTAAAAAAAGTGTAGCTCTTTTTTGAGAAAATGTACTAAATAATAAAGGCTAAGAGATTGTGCCTCTTTAATGATATATCTTTGAACTTTTTTTTCAGGGTGAAAAGATTTTTTATCTGATAAGACCGACTTCAGCCAACATCTCCCTCTATGAGCGCTGGCAGTCGGCTGCCAATCATTGTGAGATGTTCTTTGCAGATCAGGTGGACAAATGTTACAAATGTACAGTCAAACAAGGACAGACCCTGTTCATTCCATCAGGTAAGACAGTCCTTATCTCTTTTTTTCTGGCAGCTCTAGTCTAGAGGGGAATTTATAGCCAAGATGGAATCTATATAGCTGATCACCGAAACAGTGCTGCAGAGAAGCTGTGTGCAGCAGTAAAGCAGCCATGTTCTATTAATCCATAACTGCATTTATGTTATATTAATGAGGTTTACTTCATCTGGAGATGATGCTCACCTGACTGATAAGTGGCAGTCCTGTACATAGCTTTTTTTATATACTGCTTTGCCATCGTTGTGAAAAGTTGTGCATTTACTGTACATAGGGCTAATTTTGTCTGCCATTCCTTATTGTCCAGCCATGGCCCACCCCGGGGTTGATGAAGATTGCAATAGATTCTGGGGAATAACCTCATTTGCATTTTCTATAATGGCGTGTACTTAACCATCAGTTATCAGCCTACTAGTTCATACTTATGAAGAGACCTGCCAGGCTTTGGGTTGTCATGTTAATGATGTGGCTCTATGTGCCCTGGTCATGTTTAACACACCTCTGGATGTTTAAAATGGCAAAACAGATAGTCTATCAATACTTCATAGATGTTGTGACTAGAAACCTCTTAAAACCTGCAGGACCCTAGGCTTCTTCTTAGGATTTCTTCTGGGTGATCTGGCTCTGCACCAGGGGCATGCCTCTATGATTTTTTTGCATATCCAAATACATTGTATATTCTTTTAAAGGAAATGAATGGCTTTTCTATGGTGCATAAGACTTGCACAAAATTAAAAAAATATATATGTTTTTTTTCCTCTCTGCTTTTAATTGATTTAGTCATATTTTTAATAATGTAACTGTATCTGACAATAATACTATTAAGTAGCTTTAACTAGAAAGTCCACTGCAGCCTGAAGATGGCAGTGTTCATCAGCAATCTTGTATTTAATCAATGAGGCCTCTAGTCTTAATGTAAGCACTGTGTCATAGCTGACATTGTGATCATTTGATTGGTAGTCTCACTGATTGGTTCCCAATTATGAGTGGGTGCGGTACCCAAACTGTCGGTGACAGCTGGTATTGAGAGCCAGCAGCAGAATCCTTTCGAGGAACGTTGATGAACATTTTGTGAGCAGGAAACAGTTTAGTCTGAAAAAAAAAAACAGACTGTGATTACGTTATAAAGGTTATTATTATTTTTATTATTATACAGGATTTATATAGTGCCAACAGTTTGTGCACCGCTTTACAACATCGTGGAAGACATTACAGTTACAATACAATTCAATACAGGAGGGATCAGAGGACCCTGCTCATTAGAGCTTACAATCTAGAAGGGAGTGTCAAGTGGAACAAAGGGTAGTAGCTGTGGGGGATGATCAGATGGACAAAATGAGAATACAGTTGTTAGGTGTGGGTAGGATAGGCTTCTCTATAGAAAAGGGTTATGGTGGGACTTCCTTGACACCTGCATGACTTTGCTTAGGTTGTCACCCTTGTGAAACTTTATACCCCCTGCTTGTTTGCATCTTGCCAGTTCCTACAAAGTTGTTATCTCATGCACATGCTAATACTCTTCTAACAAAGCAAAAGTGTTGGTAAAGGTGTACTATGTCATTTTTTAAACCTTTGCTGGGAAGGCTGCAGCTGAAATCACATAAACTGCCATCTTCCCCAGTAATGGGTCATCTAAGCCAATACAAATGCAGAGTGTATATCCCTATGATATTTATCAGCTCTCTCATGTCTTTCCAGGTTGGATCTACGCAACACTCACACCAATGGACTGCTTAGCATTTTCTGGGCACTTCTTGCACAGTCTAAGTGTGGAAATGCAGATGAGGTAATGGTCTTCTATTTGTTCTATATACCCTGACAGTTTTTGAGCTTTTCTTCTGAATCTAAGAATGTTTTCCAAAAATACATTTGTTATGGAGAAAGCTCTCCTTGATTATTATTATTAATATTGTAGAAGATTTATATAGCACCAACAGTTTACGTAGCAATTTCCAATATAAAAGGGAGACCTTGCTCAGAAGAGCTCACAATCTAACAGGGTGTGGCAAGTAGTACAAAAGGTTATAACTATGGGAGTAGAGCTGATGGAAGTGATAGGAGATTAGTTGGAGGCCTGATAGGCTTCCCCGAAGAGATGAGATTTCAGGGATCACCTGGAGGCAGCCAGTTTAGGAGATAGTTGACAGATTGAAGTAGAGAGTTGGAGATGATGGGAGAGGCTCTGGGGAAGTCCTGGAGACGAGCATTGGAGGAGGAGACAAGAGGCAACCAGAAGCTAGTGTAGGAATTGGCAGAATGGGGTGGCAGACATTGAGCAGTTGGTAAGGTAGATGAGTCTGGCAGCAGCATTCATGATAGACTGAAGAGGCAATTGCAATAGTCAAGGCGAGAGATAACAAGGAAAGGAATGAGTAGCTTGGTGGTTTTATCAGTTAAAAAGGGCACATTTTAGAGATGTTACGTAGGTAAAGTCTACAAGCTTTTGACAACGGTTGGATTTGGGGTTGAAAGGACAGGTCAGAGTCTTTATGACACTTAGTACCCTGGCATTAGGGGAGGGATTGATGGTTGCCTTATTGATTTTTGGGGGGGGGGGGGGCATGGGCAGGAGGGAATATTATCAATTTGGTTTTAGAGAGATTTAGTTAAGGGAGTGGTGCGACATCCATGCTGATATGTCAGTTAGTAAGCTAGTAATGCGAGAGGAGACTAAGGGAGTGAGGTGAGGAGTAGAGGGATAGATTTGGGTGTCATCGGCGTAGAGATGGTATTGAAAGCCATGGGAGGTTATCACGTGACCAAGGGAGGAGGTGTAAATAGAGAAGAGAAGGGATCCAAGAACAGAACCTTGGGGTACCCCCACAGAAAGAGCAAATGGAGAGAAGGAGACAAAGTTGTAGGTAACACTGAAGGAACGCTGTGATAGGTAGGGGGAGAACCAGGATATAGCAGAATCTTGGAGGCCAAGGGAACTAAGATTAGTGAGAAGGAGTGGATGGTCAACAGTATCAAAGGCTGCAGAAAGGTCAAGTAAGGAGTATGGAGCAGTGGACATTGGTTTTAGCAGTTAGTAAATCGTAACCGAGTTTTAGTAAGGCAGTTGCAGGGGAAACAGGATCCAGGGGACATTTGGTTAGGTGGACTTCTGAGAAGTTTTGTAACCTCTTCAGTAATAGCCAGTTCAAAAGAGTCGAGTTTTGACTGTGCTGTTAGACACGATATGTTGAGTGAGGAAGATGTATGTACAGTGGTGTCCTCACGTATTTCATCAATCTTGGTGAGTGACAAAGCAGAGAGTTGAAGGTAGAGAAGAGCTGATGGGGACTGGATGACAATGTGTTAATAAGAGAGACAAAGTAGGTTTGTTTGGCAACATGGAGGCAGGAATTGTATTTTAGAAGGGCAGATTTATATAGGGTGAAGTCCTGTAGGGATTTGGTTTTATGCCACAGTCGTTCAAGAGCACGTCAATGTCTCTTGAGATATGTGGTGTTCACGGTTTTCCAGGGTTGTAACGGTCGGGCCTGATTCTGCGTGTAACTAGATGAGCAAGTGCATCCAGTGAAGATGAGCGTGGACTTTTGTAGACAGAGGTGGTCAGGTCAGGACAGGATGAGGGAGAGATTGAGATTTTGTCATAGAGGTAGTGATTGCCTGGATTGTCCATCGCACTTTTCCTGGGACGTGCACCTATACTAAAGCTGGCCATAGATGGATAGAATTTTGAATAAAAATTCTATTTAGAAGATTGTTCTAAGAAAGTTAATTCTTTTTTTTTTCTAGTCCATAGTGGGTAAAATCAATGTTCAAGTGACAAGAAAATTCTAAGCGAGATGTAAATGTTTTTCTTTGAATGAGTTTCTAACAGTGTATTCATTCAGGAAAGTCCATTCATTCCAAAATCAAATGTTAAGAGGAAACAAAATCTTTGGAATTACATTTGAATGTTATGAGAATTTTCATACATATTTTCCTAAGACTTCTAAGAATTTTTGTTTGAAATTCATCTATCTATGGCCAGCTTAAAGTGTTACTAAAGTAAAATATTTTAAAAATGAAAATATGTAAAAAAAAAAATGTTATACTCACCTGTGTTGTGCAGTGGTATTGCACAGAGCAGCCCCAATCCTCCTCTTCTTGGGTCCCACTCTCTTTAGACTTACACAGTGGGACTTAGCCCCACCCCTACTTCCTCCTTACTGCATTTGATTGACAGCAGCAGAAGCAAATTGCCCCTGCTGCTGCTCGAGTGCTGTGTGGAGAAGAAGATATGGGAGAATAGATGCAGCCTTGCACAGCGCTGGATCTATTCTCCCCTCATTTCCCCTTTCACACAGGGGGAGAGAAATAGAAAATGTTTTTTTCTTTATTAAGGTGTATTTTTAGCTTTAGTATCACTTTAACCTCCCTGGCGCTATGATTCGTTCTGGTTTTAGGTGCTGAAATCGGTACAATTATTTTGCATGGAAATTTGGCGTTTTATATTGTAGTTTACAATAGAGGGCAAGCAGCCACAGAAAATAGGAGAAAGAAATGAATTCTGTGCCTGTTTTGAGCTTTGAAAATCAATTTCTCCATACTTCCTATAGCTACAGAGGTGAATGAGTATTTTTCTTTTCAAGGACTTTTACTGTTTGTTTAGATTATTTTATTATTATTATTATTATTATTATACAGGATTTATATAGTGCCGACTGTTTACGTAGCGCTTTACACCATAAGGGCAGACATTACAATACAATACAGGGGGAATCAGAGGGCCCTGCTCATTAGAGCTTACAATCTAGGAGATTTTAGTACTTTAATGTGTGTATAGCCTGGACATATTTGCTTATAACATGTAATTGCAGTGGGGAATGTCATTAGCATGTTGAGCTTTGCCATTTTACCACTAATGTGTATTAATTGTCCATGTCTTAATCCTTGAATCTACAGAGCATATGAAGTTGAAAAAAGATTAAAAATCGTCAGCCTCACCCAATTCCCAAATTATGAGACGGCTTGTTGGTATGTGGGAAGACACTATCTTGAGAAGTTCAAAGGTACTTAAAATTTTACACCTTTTTACACTTCCAGGGTCCCTGAGTTTTATTTTTGGGTGCACAAAGTCCTCATCCTAAGCCCATTTTGGTCCATTATCCTCCTATTGTTACGTGCATGTTGTGTATATCTGTTGCCAGCTCCAGGCAACATTTTATTTCTTTCATTTTTGTATAGGTTGTGAAAGGGTTAAAACCCGTAACAGTTTTTTCCTTGTTGTTTTTTCCCATTTGGGAAAATGTATTATTTCTTCTTGTCTCAGTGACATTGTTTTTAGTAGGGTTGCACCGATACTGGTATCAGTGCCAATTCTAAGCATTTGCATGAGTACTTGTGCAAATGCACTGATATTTAAAACCGACACCTTTGCGGTGCGACTTGAACCCATACAAAATGGGCTTAAATCGCACTGCATGAATCACATGGGATTTGAGCAGGAATGTGGTGCCATTCTTGTCTGAATTGCATGAGGTTTCCCGCAATGCATCTGTGTGCACCTAGGCTTGTCATAGAGACTTCAGCCTGGGTTTACACAGAAGCAGTGCAGGAAACCACATGTGACTTGGACAGGAATTGCACCACATTCTTGTTCAAATCACATGCGATTCTTTGCAGTGCAATTTAAGCCCATTCATTTTGTATGGGCTCAGATCACACCACACTGCATGGTATTGGTAATTGGTATTGATGAGTACTTGAGTAAAGTGCATCCCTAGGTTTTAGTAGAGTGGGGGGAAATTTATGACTATATGACTAAACCCCCAGTGGGTGGGGAGAAATGCATCAGTGTGTGTGGTTTGGTGGGGGCATGTAGGCTGAGGCCATCCTTTATTGTTGTTATTATTCAGGATTTATATAGCGCCAACAGTTTTCACATCGCTTTACAACATGGGGGCAGACAGTACAGTTGCAATACAATTCAATACAGGATGAATCAGAGGGCCCTGCTCGTTAGAGCTTACAATCTAGAAGTTTATTCACCTGGACTGGTTGGGGTTAGCTGCGATCCTTTCCTCTTTACATTTACTAACACCCTGGATTTCTTCTGGGACACAGGGTCATATTTTTACCTCCACTTTCAGAGGCACCCAAAGCAATCAAACTGGTCGCTTTAAAGCAAACCCATTGTTTTTCCTGCTTAGGCAAAGCACAGGTTCTCATTAGACAACCATAAACTGTTGTAGATGATGGCACATGGACTCCATATACCAGTGTATACACCAGGCTCCAAGCCACTGAACCATGCAATAAAGCTAGGTTTTATAAAGAGACCAAAACATTTTTTTGGGCTAACATTATAAACCAAAAGAAGGCCAAGATGTTGGCGGAACTCATGCCACGTTCACACGACCGGACTTTACGGCAGACCTAGAAATGGAACGTTTCAAATCTATCCGATGGATTAAAATTGGGAAAACCATTCGTCTGTATGCTGGTCCGACGGGCAAAATACGACACAAGGGAAGCTATTGGCTACTGGCTATTTAACTTCCTTTTTTAGTCCCGCCTTACTTCATCATGTTCAAAACGGACTTTTGAACGGACTTAGTTCCTTTGTGCGTGGCCAAGTCCGTTCGGAAAGTCTGGTTTTGTTTACGCAGGATTAGTCCCTAATACCATAATTTGATTAAAACAAATTTTGATATAAAAAAAAAAAAAAAAGCAATTATGCCCAGTTTGCAGTTGTGCGTGGAAACATGCATGTGATATCTCGACACGTTTCATGAATCAGTGTTCACTTCAGGAGATATTCAAAGCTAATATATCTGTGGAGAGACCATGCCATAAAAAGTAGTATCAATAATAATCTGGCTCAAAATAGGCCCACCATATGAAAGGAAACCATCTCTACCTCTCACAACAAAAATACTTACATATCATCTAAAACAGGGATGCCCAACCAGTGGCCCGGGGGCCACATGTGGCCTGCGGATCTCTCTTATGCTGCCCGTGACCTCCTGCTCTGGGATGGCTGTTTAGCATGTTCAGATTGCGGGTTGCTGACCCTCCATCCCAGAGAATCAGTGTAGGTAAATGAAGGCAGCGGAGAGGAAGCAAGTGGCTGCGGAGCAGAGCAGCGATTTTTTTTCCTGTATAGCGCCGCCTCCTGTCACAGGCGGAGTAATACCAAATGCACTCTGCCTGGGACAGCAACAGCTGGCAATACCTGAATGGAAGACTGGTCAGTTTATTACTAAAATGACAGTTTATAAATGGGCATATCTGCTCTGCAGTGGTTACTGGGCTGCTTTCAAACTGATTCGCTTTCAAACTAGACATCTGTTATTACCTGTGGGTTTGGTGCGCTTTCAGAAAATGCACTACACCTACAGGATATAATAGAAGCAAAGTGCAGCTAACCCGCAGGAAAGCCACAGTGCATTTCACTGCACACGCGGTGAGGGTAAACCACAGCACATCCATGTGATGGTAGCCTTAGGCCCCTTTCACACAATTGGTCCAACCCAATCGGACCCTCCATTCACCTCTATGGAGTGGCAGTTGTAAACAGACTTGTGTCCATTTACACCCACCTACCTCCAACCCAATCCGCTATAAAAAAACAGAAGGGAATCAGTCCCCTTCTGTCTGGGATTGGATCAGAGGGCCCATAGAGTAGAGTGGGCTGTGTCCATGTCCACTTTGCATATGCAGAGGACATGGACCTGTCATCTGCCTTCGACCGCTCATTGTGGTCCGCTACCGGTTACCAAGTCGCTTAAGATCCAAAGAAAATGCCTAGAAGGGCATAGACACCAAGCGCCATCCAAACACAGGTTCTGTCCAGGAGCTGAGGGTGGGACACTCCACCGGCCAGGGTATAAGCTCTAACGAGCAGGGCCCTTTGATTCCCCCGTCTTGAATTGTATTGTATTGTAATGTCTGCCCTAATGTTTTAAAGCACTGCGTAAACTGTCAGCGCTATATAAATCCTGTATAATAATAATAATAATAACAGGAGTACTACAAGTTAAGACAATGCACTATGTGAAAACCAATGGCCATAGAGTGAAAAAATATATCACGAGATTATAAATTCTATGGACATAAATAAGAGAGTCAGTGTATATACATAACCGGTTAGCAAAAATCATTAAAAAATAAGTGACAGTGAGAGTGAAAGATGAAGAAAATAAAATTGATAAAAATAAAAACCCAGTGAAAAAAGACAGATAGAACGTCTAGTTAGAATGAATAAATAGGGAAGTCAGAGGGGTCTTCACCATACCTGTCATGTTAACAGCGTGGAGAGAATGATGCCATGGTGTGCCAGGAACCCAGAAAAGAGGACTGCAGATCCTGCTCGAGGGGAACCCCATTAAATAGTCCCCATACCGAAAATTGGTAACCACCCCCAGTGTTGTTTAAAAAGTCTAGCCGCCTCAAACAAACCCCTGCCATGCAGAGAATGGCAGCAGAACTCTGTCAAAACAAAGTGGTGCATCAGCTGCAAATGCACCGGGCAGCATCACGCCAGGACGGACACCTGTGCAGAAGCGAGGAAGCAACAGCATGTGTGCCAGGAAACCCCACCGGAAAAGCTGCAACGCCAAGTGGCCGGCGCAGGGGATCTCCATACAAATTATGACACCAATGCCACCCACCACCGAACTCAAAAATTATCCTAGGCTGGAAAAAACTAAATACAATTAAAAACAAAAGAACACAAAAACAAACACAAACTGAATAGAAAAAGAAAAACAATAATAGCAAAACCAATGACACAAACATTTTTGGTTGGCTAACATTCTTTGTGCAGATACAGTTATAAAAATGTGTTATGAATTAAAAATGTAATACTCTTTAGAGGAAAAATGAAATCTATGTGCGCCAACAGCCCATGCTCATGTGGCATGGGATTTATGCATTCTTTATTTTTTTCCTTTTTGTGGCACATTTTTACATCGTATTTAAATAGTTATGTGGGAAATCATATGTGGGGTTTTTCATAACAAAGCAGAAGTGCAGGTAGGTCATAAGCAAAAAGCATTTTTTTCCTCTTAAAAAAAAAATAAAAAATCCCTGTTTGTCAAGTTGAGAGCTGCCAAAGCATTTTCAAAAGCAAACAGTGTGTGGCCTCTCATTTTTTAGAAGTATATAAAAAAAACAATGGCAAAAAGGTGAACTAGAACAGCTATAAGCAAAAGCTTTAAACGTAAAGTTTTTTAACTCAAACTAAACATTTTTTTTTTACCTTTTCAAGGTCTAGCAAAGTCAAACTATTGTTTTGTCCTTCAGCTTGTTTTCCTGGAATGGTTTATGCATGAAACGCTGTTTTAAGTTGAATGGATTTTTTATATCTCTTTGTCTCTGTTTTTTTTTTTTTTTCAACAATGGAATCAAATAATATATTGCACATAGGTTTTCATGGAGTTTATCATAACTTGCATTTACTTCTCCGTGTCATGTTAGAGCTTATATGCTGTTTGGAGTTATGTAAAATGTCTTACTATATTTTATAAAATATGAGAACATTTTAAAATAAAGAATAATAAAAAATACAATTTAAATTTCCAGCCATTACATTTAAACATTCTGTGTATTCCTCAATCGCAAAACAACCAATTTACACCTTTTCTTTTCCTAATCAAAATCCTTGTTTGTGAAAGGAGTTGAATCTATTTTTCATGACAGCACAGGTGACATGAATATATTGGTTACCGTTTGAAATGTTGGAATTAGGGCTGTTACTGATTAAAATTTTCATGTTCGATTAATCGTTTTTTTAAAATAGATTAATCAACTAATTTTGATTAATTATAATGCACATACAGATCCAACTAATTTTAGCTGATCTCCTTGCATTGCAACTCTGCACTAGTCAGTGGTAAATGTGGTATGCATTATATACAATCACCCGACACTAGTTAGTTTCCACAATCTATGACTTACTACCTACCTACACACAAATACGTTTTAAATTCAAACTGTAGCACTGACGTAAGTCATTTTTTTTCCACAGTAGCGTGACAATCCTTCCACCTCCGGTCTAACTAAGCACTCTCACCTCATGGCATGGACCCCTGTGCAAACAGGTGGTCATGCAAGCGGGTATCAAAAGGGTTAACACGGACCATAAACTTCTCTTACGTCTCCTTAGATCTCAGCAAGGACGCCAGGTCATGGGTACAAAGAAAAGATCTAAGTGCTCACTGCTTAAGTATAAGATTTAATTTTTGTGTTCAGACACAAACTACTCACATAAAGATGATAAAAACACAGCATGTAAAGCTGACAGCCATGTTCGTTCCGTAGGGCAGCAACCGGTGACGTCATGCGTAGCTCCTCCCCCATACGCGCTACGTTCAATCAGAACTTCAACGTCACCGGACTCCTCCCCCCTTCCTGTCGTTAGTAGACGGAGGCTCTTGGGGAAGGGGGGAGGAGTCCAGTGACGTTTAAGTCCGTGACATCCCCGGATCTCTGATGGAACTCCCAGAAGCCGGCGGAGAGGTGAGTACCGATCAAAAGAATTTTGATAAATCAAAAAAAGGTATTGATTAATCGAGGAATTAATCTTTACTTTCCACATCCCTAGTTGGAATATTGTGATTTAAAGTAGATTTACTATGTACTATGAGTCCTTGTACACATCGAGGTCTGTCTTTCCAAGGTTCTGGTTGTATGGTCATTTTAGCAGAAAGTAAATGTAATTATGCAACCCAAGCCTTATAGATTAATTCAAAGTATGGTGTAATTTACACATAAATCATACCTGGCTGATGCCCCTGGAAGCTGGAAATCGGTGAAATAGACGCCGCTACTCCAGTGATCTGCACTTTCTTCTGGGTTCCATGCTGAGAGACTGGCCTGATGTGTTCTAAACAGAGGAGGTCAGGCGCATGGCACAGGCACCATTAGGAGAATGTTTTGCATCTGTTGAATGGATGCAAAGGCTTCTTTAACTGGAGGAGTTAGCGAGGCAGGGCGATGACATAACTCTCCACCTCGTCCAATCAGAAAATGCTTTGCATTCATTATTTGTTCTAGTGATAAATGACAGGGGGATTCTCTTAAGTTTTGTCTTGTCTTTGTAACAGGCAATGAAAGGCTCCCCAATGGGACACAGCAAAAAAAATCAACATTACAGGCGATGTAACCATTCCTCACCCTTTCGAAAACAAAACAAAAAAACATATCTTGGCTATACATACTCTAGAATGTTTGTTTATGTTCTTTTTTCTGCAGTTACTGTCTGTATGAAGGCTGACACCTTAACAAAGTGAGATTGCATCTCCAGGACTGGGGTCTCCAAACTTTCCAAGCAACGGACCATTTTACTGTCCTTCAGGCTTTAGGGGTGCCGGACTGTGACCAATGGGAGTAGAAAATCCCATAGCATTAGTGCCCCGTCCTTGGTTTTAATGACATAGTGGCCCATTGTTTATATCAATCAGAAGAATAGTGCCCCATTGAATATTAGTAGGGTGAATGGTGCCCCATCATTGGTGTCACTTGGTAGAATAGTGCTCCATTGATGGTATCAGTAGGGGAATGGTTCCCCATCATTGGTGTCAGTTGGTGTTGTTCCCCAAGGGTCAGAAAAAGGCAAGCAAAGGGCCACATCTGGCCCCTGGGATGCAGTTTGGAGACCACTGCTCCAGAATAAAAAGATAATAAAATGGACTTCAATGGATGACTGTCATTTTGGTAAAGAGGCAGCTGCTGTATTAATTCTGTTTTTTTTTTTTTTTTTTACTTTAGCATTACACAAGGCGGGGAAGCAGCCAGTACCGCATCTTGTCCTAGGGGCCAAAATACTGAACGGAGCCTTTAGATCGTGGACAAAAAAAAATGTAAGAATCTGAGTTGGTATTTTCAATTACCGTGGTATTGTATGCATACATTTGAATAATATTACATAGGAAGGACTTTGCTCAAACACACTTCACCTGTATAATTATTTTTTTTTTTATTACTCAGCTTTTTTTTGTGCTATTAACTTAGAACAGTAGGCGAATAGCCAACTTCACAGTTTATATGTGTGAAATATTTTAGCCGCAGACAGCCATGATATTGGGCAAAGTTCTGCAACCAATAGCAACCTGATTTCAGGTTTCTTCAGTCCAGAATAGTCAGAATCATGAAATAGTATTGCTGGTTGGGTGCTATGCTATACTGTACTGTGCTTGTGTAGTTTACATCATAGGAAGCTATTTTATCCAGCTGCTTAGCGATCAATTGCTAGTGATTTTTTTTTTGTGCAATTTAGCTTGAGGTGATTGTAGCCATATTAGTGCATGTGTGACAGAAACAATTGCGTACTGTCTATGATACTTTTTTTTTTGCATTAACATAATTTTTCAGGACAAGCTTTCAGGGTATTTACTCTTCTAGATCTGAGTACTGGTCGACCTTGGAGAAGGGGACATACCCCGAAAGCTTGTCCTGAAAAAACATATGTTAATACAAATAAAAAAAGTGTCACGGACAGTACTCAATTGTTTTAGTACAATTTAACTTTGAAAAATCTCCTGTGTAACTCCAGTTTTAAAGGTAAGTTTTGTTCACCTGTGTTCTTAAAGCGGAGCTCCACCCATAAGGGGATGCTCCGCTTGTTCGCACCCTCCGAAACTACCACATTTGGCACTTTTTTGGGGGGAGCAGGTACCTAGTTTTGACAGAAGATGGTGGGACCCTTGACAAAGCGCAGCGCGACTCGCGCATGCGCAGTAGGAAACTGGCTGTGAAGCCTGAAAGCTTCACTGCTGGTTTCCTTTAGTGAAGATGCCTGAGCCTGCAGCCAAAGTCAAGAGTCAGCTTGGGTGCTTACATCGCTAGATCCCTGGGCAGGTAAGTGTTCTTATATTAAAAGTCACCAGCTACAGTATTTGCAGCTACTGAGATTACATTTTTGGGGGGAGACTGGAGCTCCTCCTTAAGTTGTATAATTTCTGTTTTTTTGAGAAACTTAAAATGTTTCCATTGGTATTCCTAGGCTCTCCTAGAACATGAAGATGAACTTCCTGAACATTTCAAGCCATCACAGCTCATCAAGGATCTCGCCAAAGAAATACGGTTAACAGAGGTGAGCTTTTTGTTTTGCTTTTAAAGTGAACTTGTACTTTACATATACTAGGTAAAGTGACCAGTTCATTGAATTATATGGAGTATAAGGTACTTATAGCGAAACTTCACTGAAGATATTGTTATCCTCCCACATCATCCCTGGCATCTTTACATATCTGCATTTATAGATGTGTAGCAGGTCTGTGCCAAGTCTTTAGCATATTTATGCACATGTGTGGTAAAGTAAGAGTAAACTCGTTTTCTCTTTTTAACTACAGGTAAGCTTATAATTTTACCTGTAAGTAAAATTAATATCTCCTAAATGTGCACCGCTTAGAAGATAATCTGGTGAGCAGCAGCTGGTAACATCACCGGTGCACGTGCTCTGCAGGAACGGCATACACGTGCCATTCCTTCAGAGCTATGTTCCATGGCCGAGACTCCCTCATGCATATGCAGAAGTGACATCATTGCGGTTCCGGCAGTCAGATGGCTGGAGCCCGTGAGCCCAGAAGAAAGACCTGGTGAAGATGAAAGCCCTGTCAGCTGTGACAGAACGCTGCTGGAGGGCTTAGTTTTAAGGAAAGTCTTTCATATTGTGCTAGTATGCGGTGCATACTAGCACACTATGATATTGCCTTGCAGGGGGGAAATTAAAGTGTTTACTACCACTTTAAGCTGCCTGGTTCTGACATCAAATGTTATGGGGTTCTGTGGCTTGTACCTGTGCCGTAGGTGTCTGCCATATCAGAGTCTGTGTCTGTGTCATGTCTGTGCATGCACAAAATGTCACAGCCCAATAGCTTTCTGTGTTAAATTGTATTGAATCCCAGAAGGCAGCAAGGCATGAAGTCATTCTGGCCTAGATCAGAAAGCAGGAAGTGATGTGCAGCACAAAAAAAGCAGTTCATCTTTTTGTGTAAAAGGGAACAACGCCCTATTCTTTTTCAGGCGTGGGGAAGAACAAGAATAGCCTAATATATGTTTTTATGGGTTGTTTCACTTTAAGTACTTTGCCTTGCTCCTCCACCACCCAAATCCACTGTCAATCTGCTTGAAATTCAAGTGTACATTTTCTGTTGCTGAGAAAATGTAAAAGTCACACATGGATTGTGTAAAGTTGGATAGACGCTATACAATATTCTTTAGATTTTTTCCTTTAGATTTACCAAAACCATATAATATGAGGTCAAACATAAACACTTTAAATTTGTATGCAATCAGGCAGGCCATTGAACTACATAGTAAATGGTAATAGTAGTAAATAGTAATAATAGTAGTAAATAGTAAACAAGATAAATCTAAAGGGCAAAAAGTTGTATAGCATGTATCCAGCTTAAGCCTGAATAACGATCCTTTTCCACACTTCACAAGCCAGACAGGTGACATTCATTTCTGATTAAACAATTCATCTTCCTGATTCAGCAGTTCCGCTTCCTATGTCATTTCCCTGCCTCCAGCCTTTTTATTGGACAGGCAATCAATCATTACCTGTGTCCGGTGAGCAGGGCACTGGTCTTGGAAGCAGTAAAAATACACAGTAAACAGTAGGGATAAACCCAAATGTTTTAGAGTGATCCTAATAATTTTCAAATGTGTTGCATATAAGAAGAATGACTACAAAAAATGAAATATTCTTAAAGAGGAAGTAAACCCTGATGGGTTTACTGCCTCTTTGATTCCCTGCAAAGGTAAAGCATAATGGGCTACTATGCATCGCATAGTAGTCGATTATGTGTCACTTACCTGACACAGGAGCCAGCGAAGTCACCGCTGTCCCCTGTAGTCCGGAGCCTCTATCTTCTTGGTGAGTCTCGCTGCTTCGGCGCTGTCATTTGACGGAGCCGCAATGACATCACTCATGCGCACAGGAGCCACCACTCGCGGCATATCGCCGTTAACAGTGGCGTGCTCAGTGTGCCTGCCTGTCTTTTGGCAAATATCTCCTAAACCATGTAGGTTTAGGAGATATTTCTTGGACCTACAGGTAAGCCTTAATCTAGGCTTACCTGTAGGCCAAAGTGGTTTATAAGGGTTTACAACCACTTTAATCGCGTAAAACCGTAAACCTATGTATTTCAAAAGTCTAAGTGCCTGGAGCTCCACTCTAAATTTAGACATATATTTTTCAGCATAAAGAACTATAGTTACCATGTTTAAAGGTTAGCTCCAGTCTAAACGATTAAGTTCAAATCAGTGGAATATTGGAGATGAGTGAATTATGTCCTGGAGGAACTGCAGGTGCTGTTTCCTTTCACACACTCTGTTTGGCCCCTTTCATACAGTGATCTGATCAGGTCCACCTGTCAGTTTTTCAGGCAGACGTGATCCGATACATGTCCGCTGACAGCCATCCAATCCGATCCTGTCCGCAAATAATAGACGGATAGTGGACCTGTTTCCCATCCTTCTGGATTGGATGGAAACGGACAGGCGATTTGTTTACATTCGATTACCCCATAGAGGAGAGCAGGACTGACTGTGTCCTTGTCCACTCTTGACCTCTCATCCGCCTGCTCAGCGGGGATCAGTGGAGAGTTCTCTTGCTGAGCAAGCGGATTGCACTTCACAAAGGCGCCCATGTCAAAGGGGCCTTTCTCATTGTTACCTCAGGCAAAACTCTTTGGATGGAGGGGAAAAATGGAAGAGTAGTCACTTCCCTGCTCAGTTATCTAAAAAAAGGTAAACTATATTTTACATGTTTCTTTTTTTTTAACCTAGAATGCATCAAAAGTCACCAAGACAGACATTAGTGCCAACACCATCCCAGAAAGCAACAATATTGTTGTGGAGAAAATCGAGAGCGAACCGAAAGAAGAACCCCCCTCGCCAGTACCAGAAAGTCCACCACCTATGGAAAAATTTACGAAAAAAAAGACCAATAAAAGTGAAAAACTGTCAAAACCCCCCAAACCCCCTAAACCCCCCAAAGAGGCAAAACCTGTCAAAAGTGCCAAACCACCCAAAACTCCAAAACCACCTAAACCTCCCAAACCTTCAAAAAATAAGGAGGGAGGCAAAAAGAAGGCAAAGAAGATGAAAGACTCGCCCATATCACTACCAACCACTCCAGACCTCGATGTTCTCGAGGCCCACACTAAGGATGCATTGATTAAAGTTGACACACCAAAGAAGGTTACGGTGAGTACATATTATTTCATTCTTAGATAGAGAAATTTGTTTATTTGGAGCTAATAAGTACAAATCACATGCCGAAATATGGAGGCATCATTTCGACTTTGAAAGTATTGAAACCAAAGAAGTAATCATTACCTATATAATGACCTTTATGGCCCATCTATATGACCCTGATGAAGGGGGGGGCTATAGAGGCCTGAAATAAGTTAAGAGTCTTTCTGGACCATATTAAACTTTACATGGACGTCAACATTTGTGTGGTGCTCCTGTTTTTGCACATTTGAAATTATGTTTCAAGAGCCCATAAAGGCTTTGGTGTACCAGAGCAGCTTAAAAATTACCTAAGAAAGCAGATGGTATACCAGACCAGGACCTTAAAGAGGTTGTAAACCTCCATGGGGAAGTTGTACCTATAGGTAAGCCTAGAACAAGGCTTACCTATAGGTACTGTAAATATCTCCTAAATGTGCACCGTTTTGGAGATATTTACTGTTTACTGTGCCAATGATGCACTGAAGGAACGGCTGCCCGTGCCTTTTCTGTAGGTGAGTGTGCCATGACTGGCGGCTGTGACGTCACACTGCTTCGGCCAGTCAGAGTCATGAGTCCACGGCCCCGGAAGGAAGATGGGCGAAGATCGATTTGGCCTGCAGTGGTGGAGGTGCGGGATTCGTTTGCAGGTAAGTGTCACATGTGCTAGTATGCGACGCCTTTACTTTGCAGGGAAGAAAATAAGAAAAACCCACCAGGGTTTACTTCCTCTTTAAATCTTAACAGACTCTACAAGCACATTACTGTCCACAACCCCCAAAATAGTATATATATATTTTTTTTAAAGAAAAGATTATTGCTTCTCTGATATTAAAGTAAGTATAAATAGTATTTAACATGTTTGCAGGTATCTTTGTCCCCCTCCTACAAACTGACAACATTCTTTATATTACATAGAGCCTATAGGATCTGAGCTTTCTTATGCCCCGTACACACGAGCGGACTTTTCAACATCCAAAGTCCGAAGGACCGAGTCCGTCAGACTATCCGATCGTGTGTGGGCTGCAACGGACTTTTGATTCGCCAAAGTCTGACGGACTTTAGAAATGAAGCATGCTTCAAATTTTCCCGACGGAACTCCGCCGGACCTGGTCCCCTTCGAAAACTCCGCTCGTGTGTATGCTACTCCGACGGACTAAAACCGACGCTAGGGCAGCTATTGGCTACTGGCTATGAACTTCCTTATTCGAGTCCAGTCGTACGTCATCACGTTCGAATCCGTCGGAGTTTAGTGTGATTGTGTGTGGCCAAGTCCGTTCGGCCGAAAAGTCTGTCAGAACTCCGTCGGAATTCCAGCAGAACTCTGACGGAACTCCTTTGGAAGTCTGTCGGACTTAAGTCCGCTCGTGTGTACGGGGCATTAGGCCTCATGTACACTGCTGCTGGTAACCTGACATTTAGGAGCAGTTGGGCGTTTTTCTTTCAGCTACCTCTGAACTCTCCTGTATGTTATCTTATCAGTACATGTACACAGGGTCGTTTATAGTAGTTTCTATGCAAAAAATATATATATGTGTGTGTGTATGTGTATGTATGTATGTATGTATGTATATATATATATATATATATATATATATATATATATATATATATATATATATATATATATATATATATATACACATATATACACACACACACACACGCATATGGTATAGTATATATCATGTTTACGAGAATGATTGTTTAGTAAAGTTGTCCAAAGTACAGTTATCTGCAGGAAAAAGGATAATTATTTAGAGCAGTAGAAGATTACATTCTTGCACGTTTTCATAGGTTAATGCACTTTGCACATAGCCCTATGACTTTTTAATACCCTTTTTACTACCCTATTATGCCTGGTAAAATAGATATAACCTCTAATTGGATGACATTTTATGCTTGTGCACAGATTATGTTTACATGCATTTAAAAAACACATCACCACCACACCAATATGCCACCTACAGACTCCTTCATCTGGCAGTGACAATTGCCTTGCTTTATGTGACCAACAAAAGACTCCTCATCTTAGAATGCAGATTACAACGTTTTTTTATTTATTGGCTTACAATATAAAGCTGCCATCCATTGCTTTGCCACTGTAGCACCTTCTAGTATTGTAATGTCATTGGCCATCTGGAGTGTGGCTGATTATACAATTCCACTGATACGCACATCAAAGGCAGGTCAGTAAATTCATCTTTACCTCAATAGTACAATCTAAATTTCAGTTCTAAGGCTGCGTTTGACCTGCTTTGTGTTGCATTTCTCTAGATGCAGCTTGTTTTATTGGGAATGTATTTGCATTGCATGCAAAGCATGTCAGATGCTGCCTTTAGCATTGGATTGCATGCATTTTGAGCTTCACAGCATTAAATTGTAAAAGCCTGCGTTTGACAGCAGTGCCCCGCTTCTCAAGACCTTAGGGCAGGGATATGCAATTAGTGGACCTCCAGCTGTTGCAAAACTACAAGTCCCATCATGCCTTGGCCTCTGGGTGTCATGCTTCATGGCTTTCAGAGTCTTGCTATGCCTCATGGGACTTGTAGTTCTGCAACAGCTGGAGGTCCGCTAATTGCATATCCCTGCCTTAGGGGGTTATTTACAAAAAGCCAAATCCAATTTGCACTAAAAGTGCAAACTACAAGTGCAAAGTGCACCTGAAATTGCACTGAAAGTGCACTTGGAAGTGCAGCCGCTGTAAATCTGGGTAGATCTGAAATGAGGGGAAGCTCTGCTGATTTTATCATCCAATCATGTGCAAGCTAAAATGCTGTTTTTTTATTTTCCTTGCATGTCCCCCCTCGGATCTATAGTGACTGCAATTCCATGTGCACTTTCAGTGCAATTTCAAGTGCACTTTGCACTGCATGGGCTGCACATCATTGCTCTGGATTGCAGCTGCAACTTTTGTAATAAATATTATACATTGTGCCTTTGTACGGTACCATGAAAGGCCATACTAGCCTCAACCAAATGCCTCCCAACCCATTGGCTTTCTGATGTTGACAGCGGTGGAACATACCTATGCAGTTTATGTAGGCACAGCCACTTGTAATCTCCATTAGAGCAACATGTGACAATGGAAGAGCACAACTGGGAGGCACGCTATACATGAAGTTACTCAACAAGGACCTTCATAGCAAGATCTCCTGCTATTATTTAGTAAGATTTAATGCAACTTTTGGAATGACATTAACATGTGAAAGTTAATATGAGATGTTAGTGATTGGGTGTATATATATTCTTTTATGTCATGACATTTTTTATTCTTGAAAATGAATAAGTTCAAGTAGATAAAGCGAATCATAGCCAACACTTCCATATATTTTATTTTTCTTCAGGTCCCCAAGGAGGAGATAAATGTCCCCACCAAGGAGGAGACAGCTAAACAGAACAATGATATGGAAAAGTTTGAAATGCGGGACCAGAATAAAATCAAAACAGAAGCAAAGTGGAAATATAAGGTATTGTGAATATTTGAGTACTGATAAGGAGAAAGCTCTTTTTCCTAAACAAAATAAGCATGTTAAAATTTAATTAATTCAGCTGGTCTTACAGAAAAAAAATATCCTTATATGATCCTTTTTTACCCAACATGACACATCTGTTATTTAGTGCATGTCAAGTTACTCCTCCTAACAGCCTGTAAAGTAAATATGGTGGCCCCCAGGTCATTTCTTATCTTCTTTGCTTTAAAGGATCCCCCATGACACGGGGGGGGGGGTATTCTCCTTACACCCGCTAATGCAATTTAAAAACAGCGCAGATGAGCAGGGCTCTGCCCACAAAGCCACGTCGTTCATTTACAGAGTTCAGTGATGGAATGAGCTACAATTACCATCTGCCATTGCTGCAGACAGCTTGTAGTTCTGGTGAGCGCTCTTGTAGTTCATTGATCTTCCTGCTCTCCAATAACTATGTCACTACGGGAGGTACGGGCAGGTAGCTGTACTGAGAGTCTGCAGGAGCCTGGCATTGCATATATGATCTACTGATCACGGGTACAATGCTTTCCAGGTATAATAAATGCACATTTTTTTCCCCAATAAGTGAGCATAGCCTTTAACATCCACCATGAACACATAACTGGGCAAAAATGTCTTAACCTGTGTGTCTTGTTGCTATTCAGATGCTAATCTCACAATAAGTTCACACAATGTACAATTCTAGCACAAATAGTTGTGTCATACAATCTCATTACTCCCTCAAATTTAAATTTTGAGTATCTTTTCACTGTACTCAAGGGTGGGTCTTTCAAAGTGGAACTTAAGGCAAACCTATGTTATCCATTCAGTGCAAAACAGGTTGGCTTGAATCTGCAGAAAACGATACCTGTTCTTTGCTCCCCTACCACTCCATTTAGCATCAAGATCCAAAGGGAATTCCCGGAAATGCCAAGTGTGGGGGAGCATGTGACTTGCAGAGTAATTGGACATTTAAGCAGAGAGTGTGGCCCTGGAAGCTTAGATTGAGAAAGACAAGGTCTGAAAGATTAGGCTGGGGAATACAGAGGCTGATGCAAATGAACAGCACATGTCCCCTCCGTTGTCACCGGCCTCCATACAACAATACCCAAGCAGAGTTCAGTGGCAGCTCCAAGAACAACACAGGGCTGGAAGCAAGTGGCCCAAGGTGCTCTGTTAGCTACAGCATACATACAGTACATACTAATAGTGGTTGCACCAGCCAGCTACTGTACAGGAATGAGATCTTACTTATGAGTGGACTTGCAGTATAGAGCTCCCTGAGTCTAGCAACAGTTGTCAGATTTAGGTTGTTTTCCAGTGCATTATATGAATAAGATGTTAAAATGTAACTCCATCAGTACTCATTAACACTTATGCCCTGTACACACGGTCAGACATTCCAACGACAAAATCCGTCTGATTTTTTCAGACATATTTTGACCCAAACTTGTCTTGCATACACACGGTCACACAAAGTTGTCGGAAAATCCAATTGTTGAGAACGAGGCAACGTGAACCAGGCACGACGGGACTATAAAGAGGGCAGTAGCCAATAGCTTTCGCCTCGTAATTTATTCTGTGCATGCGTGGCACTTTGTCTGTCAGAATTGTCTACATACGATCAGAATTTAAACGATCGGATTTTGTTGTCAGAAAATGTTAGATCCTACTCTCAAACTTTGTGTGTCGGAAATTCCAATGGAAAAAGTCTGATGGAGCCCACACATGATTGGATTTTCCGGCAAAATGATCCGGTCGCACATTTTCTGTCGGAAAGTCCGACCATGTGTACATGGCATACTGGTTTTCGTTGTTTATTACACATAAACAGGCTGTTAACTTATTTATTGTTTTCAATAGCATTGATTTAAATTGTCCTAGTAGCTAGATACTTTATCTTTAAAACTATGTTAAGTTTTGTGCAATATTTTAATCCTCAATTTTTTTTAGCCCATTAACCGTTCAATCTGATCATATACTCTATCAGATGTCTATATCAGTTACATAGTAGGTGAGGTTGAAAAAAGACACAAGTCCATCAAGTCCAACCTATGTGTGTGATTATACCTGTATGTCAGTATTACATTGTACAGTATCTCACAAAAGTGAGTACATCCCTCACATTTTTGTAAATATTTTATATTCAGTGACAACACTGAAGAAATTACACTTTGCTACAATGTAAAGTAGTGAGTGCACAGCTTGTATAACAGTGTACATATGTTGCCCCCTCAAAATAATTCAACACACAGCCATTAATGTCTAAACCACTGGCAACAAAAGTGATTGCACCCCTAAGTGAAAATGTCCAAATTGGGCCCAATTAGCTGTTTTCCCTCCCTGGTGTCATGTGACTCGTTAGTGTTACTCAGTCTCAGGTGTGACATGGTGCAGATGTGTTAAATTTGGTGTTATCGCTCTCACTCTCTTATACTGGTCACTGGAAGTTCAACATGGCACCTCATGGCAAAAATAACTCTCTGAGGACCTGAAAAAAAGAATTGTTACTCTACATAAAGATGGCCTAGGCTATAAGAAGATTGCCAAGACTCTGAAACTGAGCTGCAGCAAGGTGACCAAACCCATACAGCGGTTTAACAGGACAAGTTCAACTCAGAACAGACCTCACCATGGTCAACCAAAGAAGTTGAGTGCACGTGCTCAGCATCATATCCAGAGGTTGTCTTTGGGAAACAGACATATGAGTGCTGCCAGCATTTCTGCAGCGGTTGAAGGGGTGGGGGGTCAGCCTGTCAGTGCTCAGACCATACGCTGCACGCTGCAAAATTAGTCTGCATGGCTGTCATTCCAGAAGGAAGCCTCTTCTAAAGATGATGCACAAGAAAGCCTGCAAACAGTTTGCTCAAGACAAGCAGACTAAGGACAGGGATTACTGGAACCATGTGATGTGGTCTGATGAGACTAAGATAAACTTATTTGGTTCAGATGGTGTCAAGTGTGTGTGGCAGCAACCAGGTGAGGAGTACAAAGATAAGTGTGTCTTGCCTACAGTCAAGCATGGTGGTGGGAGTGTCATGGTCTGGGGCTGCATGAGTGCTGCCAGCATTGGGGAGCTACAGTTCATTGAGGGAACCATGAATGCCAACATGTACTGTGACGTACTGAAGCAGAGCATGATCGCCTCCCTTCGAAGACTGGGCCGCAGGGCAGTATTCCAACATAACGACCCCAAACACACCTCCAAGACGGCCACTGCCTTGCTAAAGAAGCTAAAGCTAGAGGTGATGGACTGGCCAAGCACATCTCCAGACATAAACCCTATTGAGCATCTGTGGGGTATTCTCAAATGGAAGGTGGAGGAGTGTAAGGTCTCTAACATCCACCAGCTCTGTGATGTCATCATAGAGGAGTGGAAGAGGACTCCAGTAGCAACCTGTGAAGCTCTGGTGAACTCCATGCCCAAGAGGGTAAGAGCCGGTTCACACAGCGGGCGATGCGAGGAGACACGACTCGCCTCGCCTCGCTCTCGCAAGTCGCCCCCGTTCTGTACAATGGAACCGTTCTGAAAGGAGCGACTCGAGTCGCTCCGACTCAGAAAAAAGGTTCCTGTACTACTTTTGGGCGACCTCGGGGCGACTTGCATTGACTTCTATACAGAAGTCATCTGCAAGTTGCCGCTGAGGTCGCGGCAGGTCGCGGCGAGGCAAGTCGGAGTCGCCTCGCCTCGCCTGCAGTGTGAACCGGCCCTTAAGGCAGTGCTGGAAAATAATGGTGGCCACACAAAATATTGACACTTTGGGCTCAATTTGGACATTTTCACTTAGGGGTGTACTCACTTTTGTTGCCAACGGTTTAGACATTAATGGCTGTGTGCTAAGTTATTTTGAGGGGCCAGCAAATTTACACTATTATACAATCTGTACACTCACTACTTTACATTGTAGCAAAGTTTAATTTCTTTAGTGTTGTCACATGAAAAGATATAAAATATGATATAATATTCAGTAAAACACAAGTGGTACATTTCTTATCATTTTAGGTGTAAAATGTGTGTTGAATAATCAAAGACAGCTATATATGATAAGAATATCTAGGCTATTGTCAAATCAAACAATTGGGGGACGGTGCGTGTTTTTAGACCCTAGACTCAGCATAACTTTGTTCTGTACAAAGTCGTTTTACTTTAGCTGCTTCCTTCCCACAATATGCAGATTACCATTTCCATGCACAATGTCTAATGCAAAGCCAACAGTGTACACAGAAAGAGACAGTAATAAGGCGATCTGGATAAGGTAGACTTTTTCAGGAAGAGGAGTACATGACGTAGTGCAAACTTGAATATGGTGGGCAAGTAGTGTCAGGTACAGAACTTCAGCAGAACTCCAGGAGAGAGAAGAATACTCTGGTAGAGACAAGGCAAAAGGGAAGGTGCTTCTAAGTGCAGTAAACACTAAAATGTATTAGCGAAACAAGATGTACAAGTGTATAGGCTCATCGATATTAATAGTGTCCAGTGTCCTTGTCTATGTAACAGCTGTAGATGGAGTCCTGTACCGGCCAGCGATGGAGAGCTGTGTGTACAAATCCAGAAGGGGCAGCCACTCTGTTGGGATCAGCGTGCAACGCAGTGATGTCAGAGTGGGCGGGATGCGTTTCAGAGAATGCCCATTTGCTCCTTCTTCAAAGCCGTGTTTACTGTTAAGCCTCGTACACATGATCAGACTTTCCGACAACAAAACCGTGGAATTTTGTTTGAAGGGTTTTGGCTCCAACTTATCTTGCATACACACGGTCACACAAATGTTGTCCAACAATTACGAACATAGTGACGTACAAGACTTAGGGCAAGCCGATAAAAAGGATGTTCAATAGTCATGTGATATCTCCATTACGAACGCTAGTTTTACAAGACTGAGTGCTTCCGGCACGTCCTTGATTCCGAGCATGCATGTTTGTACTTTCTACTTTTGTCCGACAGACTTGTGTACACACGATCGGAAAGTCCGACAACACACATTTGTTGGTGGAAAATTTGAGAACATGCTAGCCAACATTTGTTGGCGGAAAGTCCGACAACAATTGTCCAATGGAGCATACACACAGTCGGACTTACCTCCAACAAGCTCACATCCAACATTTCCCTTCAGAAAATCCGATCGTGTGTACGTGGAATTAGTATTTACTGCACTTAGAAGCACCTTCTATTCACTTTTGCTGTGCCAACACTGTGCACAGCAGCTTGCAGGCAACACTGTCTGCTTGCTATCAGACCGAGCTGTCATTGGCAGCTCCAAGCCCCATTAATGCTCGGGAACCAATTTTTTTTTTCATTCAGTCTTATGGTTGAATAAAAAAACGGACTCATCTATGGGCTGCCGCTATAAACAAAAAAGACCGTCAATTTTGAAAAAAAAAAAACTTATATTTTTTACTTTTACTTTTGCTATAAAACATATCCAGTAAAACATGAATATAAAACATAAGCGTATATTGATTGGTTTGTGCAAAAGTTATAGTGTCTATAAACTATGGGATATTTTTTTTTTTTTTTTTTTTTACTAGTAATGGTTGTGATCAGTGACTTATAGGGGCATTGTGATAGTTTGGAGGAGACTCGGGACACTAGCTGACACTTTTCACTTTTTGAGGACCAGTGACACAATACAGTGATCAATGCTAAAAATATGCACTGTTCTAATGACTTAGGCTGGGAAGGGGTTAAACATCACGGGTGATCAAAGGGTTAAATAAGTGTGGGAGCTGCTTTTACTAGGGGAAGGCATTGTTCCATGTTCCTGCTTAGCAGGAACACAGAATTGATGCCTTCTCTCCAGCCAGAACAGCGATCTGACCTGTTTACATAGGCAGATTGTCGTTTTGGCTCTGCCTAATGATCAGCGGTTGCCGATGGACAACAAGTCCGCGGTACCTGCAGATCAGCTCCCGATGTGTCTAAACACAGCTGGCGTGGGTCGCCAACAGTGCGCATGTGCTCCCTAGACCCGGAAGTGTCATATCACATACTAGGTACGTGATCCGGTGCAGAACGGTTGATATGCTGCATTATATGTGTGGGCAGTCGTAAGGTGGTTAAGGAGTTCCTTGGCTTCTCATTACTGCAGTGCACACTAAGCCAGCTATAGAAGGATCACAATTTTGATCCATCAATGGGCAGGCTGGTTGTACAGAAGTCAATCTCTCAATCGACTTCCGTTCAACCAGCCTGTTGTGTTATATATTTATTTATTTTTTGCTCAATCGGTGCAGCTGGCTTTAGCCGGAAACACTGATCATTGTATTCTGACAGCAAGCAAGTCTCTCGTTGTCAGAATACAAAAGCTCCGCAGGAGGAATTCCCCTGTCAACACTAATGCCCTGTACACACGGTCGGACCTTCCGACGAAAAATGTGCGATCAGATCGTGTTGTTGGAAAATCCGATCGTGTGTGGGCTCCATCTGACTTTTTCCGTCAGAATTTCCGACACACAAAGTTTGAGAGCAGGATCTAAAATTTTCCAACAACAAAATCCGATTGTTTAAATTCCGATCGTGTGTAGACAATTCCGACGTACAAAGTGCCACACATGCTCAGAATAAATTAAGAGACCATAGCTATTGGCTACTGGCCTGTTTATAGTCCCAACATACGTGTTGTACATCACCTCGTTAAGAAAGATTGGATTTTCCGACAACTTTGTCCAACCATGTATATGCAAGACAAGTTAGGCACAAAATCCGTCGGAAAAAATCTGATGGATTTTGTTCTGGGGGGGTGGGGTCCAACCGTGTGTACAATGCATAAAAGTGGGGATGGGGGATTTGAATCATTTCATTTTTTCGCTCAGCCCGCTGGTTGAATGAAAAAATTGCATCATCTATGGCCAGATAATTCTCAGCACTGAGGATTGAGGACTGCATTTTAGCGCCTTCGGGTAACACAATGGAGCTGAAGATTTTGGTGAAATGGATATCACATTTCAGATTTACAAAGGGTTTTTTCTGAAATACTCCGTTCAGTAGCGTTGGTTAGTCACATGAATTAAGCATGAATAGTCTATGACATAGCTTTACACTTAAACCGGTAATTTTACATCTCTTCAACATTGAATCAGTATTGTGGAGAAATTATATGTAATTATTACCAGTGAGAATAGGTTTTGTATTCTACTGTCATTGCTAGGAGATCCTGGCTGAGCTAAAAGAACAAAATAAAACGTTTGTCACTGAAGAGCCCTCATTAAAGCAAACCTGCTGCAGAAAAACATACTCAAACTGGTAGCCAGAGGTGCAGAAATGTACCCCTTTTATGTTCTAAGATATGGACTCTCTTCTCTAAAGCCGGAGTCCTGACGAAGTGTCATGCAGCTCATTCGTTAATGGTCATCTCTCTACTTGTCTAGGAAGCGAATGAAGCTTAAAACTAAAGAGCAATTTGACCAGCTTGAATACAGTGACAGCAGGTTGAAGTAACCCTAAAGTGGAGGAAAAGCCTAACTTAACCACTTAAAATGGTTGTAAACCCTTTACAACCACTTTATATTACAGGCAAGCCTATAATTAGGCTTACTTGTAGGTACCCCAGATATCCTTGTATTTGCATGTACCAACGTCATTGGCACATGAGCACTTAAAGCGGAGTTCCACCCTAAAGTGGGACTTCCGCTCATCGGAACCATCCCCCCCTCCGGTGCCACAATTGGCACCTTTCAGGGGGGAGGGGGATACAGATACCTATATAATACAGGTATTTGCACCCACTTCCGGGCATAGATATCCGAAGAATCTGCAGGTATTTACGCCACTTCCTGGGGGGCCTGCTGGGAAACACACGGATCCCAGTGACAGCAGGGACCATCCTTATTGCGCAGATCGACTCGCACATGCGCAGTAGGGAACCCGGGAAGTGAAGCTGCAAGGCTTCACCTCCTGATTCCCAAACCCAAGATGGCAGCGGCAGCACCCGAGAGCCGAGCGACAGATCGGCTTCGGGTGCTGACATCCCGGGCACGCTGGACGGGTACGTGTCCATATTTTAAAAGTCAGCAGCTGCAGTATTTGTAGATGCTGACTTAAAAAAAAAAAATAATAATAAATGGCGGAACTCCCGCTTTAAGCAAACTGAAGCAACGGCACATATGCTTCAGTTGTACTGTGCTGTTGCTTCAGTTGTACTGTGCCGTTGCCAATCACAGCGCCGGAGCCACGTTACCCAGAAGTAACCCCCCGGGGAGATGTCGGCCATCGGAGCAGTAAACGAGGACCGCTGCAGGGGCTTTGATATCAGGTAAGTAATTCTTAAAGAGCTAGTTTGCTATGCATACTAGCTCATTATGCCTGTCTTGCAGGGTTTTTTTTTTAGGATTTTTTTTTAAATGGGTTTACAACCAGGCCTATTTTTGACACCTGCTTACTCGTTAATATCATTTTTTTTTTTGCTAGAAAATGACTTAGAACCCCCAAAAATGTTATATATATATATAATATATAATTTTTATTTTTTTCAGACACCCTAGAGAATAAAATGGCGGTCGTTGCAATACTTTGTCACACGGTATTTGCGCAGCGGTCTTGCAAACAAAATTGCACTTTTTTAAAATAAAAAAAATAAGAACACAGTAAAGTTAGCCCAATTTTTTTCTATATTGTGACAAATTATGTTATGCCGAGTAAATTGATACCCAGCATGCTTCAAAATTGCACCCGCTCGTGGAATGGTGATAAAACTTTGACACTTTACAAATTTCTATAGGCGACGTGTAAAAATTTCTAGAGGTTACCAGTTTTGAGTTAGAGGAGGTACAGTGCTCCATCTAACTACGTGGTGATACCTCATATGTGTGGTTTGAACACCGTTTTCATATTCATTCGATTCTGCACGCAAGCATGGAGGGACGGGGCGTTTTAAAAAAACTTTTTTATTATTATTTATTTTGCTTCTTATATTTTATTTTTACACTGTACTTTAAAAAAAAAAATTGGATCACTTTTATTCCTATTACAATGACTGTAAGCATGCCTCGTAATAGGAAAAAGCCTGACAGGGCCTCTTTAATGTGAGATCTGGCATCAAAAAGGAAAGATCTCACGTTTACCCTTAAGAGCAATAAAAATAAATAAGTGTTTTTTCTTTTTCAATAAAAAAATTGTCCCTTTAAGGCCGTTGGGTGGAAGTGATGTTTGACATAAATCAACGATATCATAACAACGGTATTTAATGCCAAAGTACCGATGTATATCGACGCCGGGCTATCTGGAAGTGGTTGTATTCCCCTAGAAATTAAATATAGAAACAAGAGTGTGCCAAGTGTTAGATGAATCCACATGCTTACTGCCCATAGAAGGCAGGGATATGGGGAGGAAGGTAAATTGGATAGGTGCTCAAACAGACATAACATTCCCAAGAGTTACCTTGTGTTCATATATGGTAAAATAAATAGTAGTAGGATCCACAATGGGGTGTGCAGCATGCACGGGGTGCAGGTGAGAGACTTGTAGTAAGAACTATTTATGTGCATGCCTGACAGATGCATGCAGGGCCCGCCCAGCGTCACGCTGGCATGACAATGGAGGAGAGGTGTTCACATGCGGCAGCCTTTTCTGCCCACGAGTGGCGCCAAAATACCTCCCCACGTCAATCAGCCAGATCATCGTGATGCTGATCTGCAGTGGGCAGCTCGCCCACCGGAACACTGACAGCCAGGCACCCCAATGTGGCAACCACATGAAGCTAAGCATATTGGCCAGTGAAAAGGGTAGAAAAAGGTACTGGAATTCCAGTCTAATATACATTTGAATATTGCATATACACACAAATGTATGGCCCGTCAGCCATACATGACTCCATGGATATCAGATATATGGGAATCCTAACATCTGCATGTCACATGCCTCCATCCCTATTAAACTGTTCGACAATACCGCATGTTTTTGCTTTTTTGCCCCATGAAAGTTATTAGGATTGGATATTCCTCTCCTTTTTTATGATCTATACATATACACACCTTTTTTGAGTTAAATTATTAGAATTATTGGTACTTATGTCTTTTTCAGACATGTTGAAGCATTCACGCCTAAAGGGTGATTTGTACCACCAATCACGTCAGGCATATCCAGGATGTAGTCATGACTCTGTTACATCATGTCTTTTTTATACTCTTACAGCTTGACCTGTTACCACCTAATATATTATTTTATTATATAGAGCCCTGTGTACCATTTATATATGACATGTTTTCTTGTTGGGGACATATATGAAATTCGCATGTATACTATTATGTGCTAGGTTTACTCCTTTGACAATAAATACGTTTATACATTTTACCTAATGGTCTGTCATATGCCTCCTCCAAACTCCCAAAATTTTCCCTTTTGTCACTGATTTAGGGATGGAGACATATTCTTTATGTGTCTCATTTAAAGTAGCACCCATTTTTTCCTCTATTTATACATTGATAAGTGCATTTTTTTTTAGCACTGATCACTGTAATAATGTCACTGGTCCCCAAAAATTGGCACTTGGGGTCAGATTTGTCCACCGCAATGTCACAGTCCCACTAAAAATCGCAGATTGCCTCCATTACCTGTAAAAGCTTTAAAAAAAAAAAATCCATAAATGAATCCCCTATTTTGTAGACATAACTTTTGCAATCAATATACGCTTATTTTTTTTTTTAATGCATTCTGTTACACATTTTTTTTTTTTTTACCAAAAATATGTAACAGAATACATATTGGCTTAAACTGATAAATAATTAAATTTTTTTATATTTTCTTTTAGGATATGTATTATAGCAGAAAGTAAAAAATATAATTTTTTCTTCCAAAATTGTCAATCTTTTTGTGTTTATAGCGCAAAAAATAAAAACCACAGAGGTGATCAAATAAAACCAAAATAAAGCTCTATTTGTGGGAAAAAAGGACATCAATTTTGTTTGGGTACAACGTCGCACGACCACGCAATTGTCAGTTAAAGCGATGTAGAAAAGTATCGCAAAAAATGGCCTGGTCATTTAGGGAGTAAATCCTTCCGAGGCTGAAGTGGTTAAAGTCCATGTGAGTCTAAAGGCAGGCATCCCAATACTTTTGGGAAAATTGTGTATAAGTGTTTACAAGCATTTTAACTAATAACCAAAAGATGACTGAAGCGCGGTACTAGAGTTCTGGGAGGGCATCCATAGACGTCCTCCCAGAACTCCACCCCCTGTGGCGTGAATCTGGCACGCTCTGGGACCACTATGTCCTTTCCAACACAGCTGATCACAGATGGCGGTAAAGGGCCAGTCACAGTAGCCCTTTACCATGTTATCAGCTGTGTCCAATCATTTGGCTTTGTGATGGCTACAGTACATGTTGAAATCCTGCTGGGGACGTCTCTTGTCATCAGAATCCCAAAATGATATGAGTAGCTGGATATCATACCAGATGACCCCTGCTGTTTTTAATAAGACCACAAGTGACAAGCCATTGAGTACAGTGCTACTAAGTGGAAGAAGTACAGTTAAAGTATTACATTTGTTATATGAACAGCCCACCACCCAGCTGTCACTATATTAGAAAATGTCTTCGTTAAAAATGGGAAATCTGTGTAAGTGCTTCTAATGTGTTAAAGCATTGCTCAGTAAATGAAAAACTTTGTTAGAATTTATTAGCACAATAACATGTAGACGTATTGGAATTATTGACTTGCTCCTTTTGATTTCTTGTTTTTCAGAACAGCAAGCCTGATTCTCTACTGAAAATGGAAGAGGAGCATAAATTGCAAAAAAATCCATTTTCAGCAATTAAAGACAGTAAATTCAAGTTTTCTTTCTCTGGCAAGAAGCTGTTCAGGTACACAAAGATGCATTAATGTTATGAGTAGCGCCGAGCTAATAATGATGATTTAAATATTCCCATTTCAGTAGGAACGGGCTTGTGTATTTTGCACATTTCATAGGGGTGGTAAAGTTATTGTTGTCCTTGAAGAATGTTTACTTTTGTGACATTTATTGAACAATGAACATTGATTATACAATATTATAAAGCAGCTGTAGAAGATTAGAAAAGAAAGCAAAGGATACCAAATTGATTATTTTATATTTATGGAGTTATTTAACCTCTATTTGATCAGATGCTGTTCTGTGTTGCCAGGGGTCATTTTAAAATGTTATTACGTACTTGTTGTTGCCTCTACTCTAAGCTCATTTTATCCTGATGGCCGATTTGTCAGTTGACAGTCCTGATCTAGATGAGCTTACAGCAGCCTGCAACATACTGCCCTGTCTGTAAAGTCAATGATTGGCTCATGCTGAATAATTTCTGATAGTGGAACTCTAGCCACAACTTGTTTTTGGATTGAGTGTTGTGGTCAGTTTGACAGAGGACCTTAGTAAGGTCCCCATCCTTCCCAAAGGGCCACACAGTTGCAGTGGTGTCATTATTATATTATTATTATTATAATACGGGTTTTATATAGCGCCAACAGTTTGCGCAGCGCTTTACAACATGATTCGTGTGTTGAGGTGCATTGCATCAAGCTATCAATGCCTGAAATTTCCAGCCCTGTTGCATTTCTTGCAGTATACCACAGGTTGGAGTAAAAAAACCTTCATTGGTGGTGTCAGCAGTGGCAATAGTAACTCTCAGCATTGATATCAGTGGATGCAATATGAAAGTGTTTGTAAAGAGGAATTTTCTATTTTAAATAATAAACATGTTATAGTTACCTGCTCCATGCAATGGTTTTGCATATAGAGCCCAGAGCCTGCTCTTCTAGATTCCCCTGCCGGTGCTCCTGGCTCCTCTTCTTCCTTGGTTTGCCACCATAGGAAGCCGATTCCTATTGTAGCACACCTGAGGGTAAGATCCCAAGCTGCGCTGCCTGTGTCAATAGACTCGGACAGTGTGGCTTGGCCCTGCCTCCCACTCCCTCGTCAAAGGATTTGATTGACTGCAGCAGGAGCCAGTGGTTCGCATTGCTATCAATCTGCCCTATGTGGATAGAGAGAGTTGCTTCATTTGGGCCCAGCGCTGGATCGGGATCTGCTCAGGTAAGTATAAGAGAAAGGGGGGGGGGGGAGATGCATACAGAATTTTTAATGTAGAGAATGCATTAAGATAAAAAAAAAATCTTCTGCCTTTAGAACCACTTTAATCCCCAGCATCGGTGTCAGTGGATGCAATATAAACTCCCAGCCTTGGTGTCAGGACACTACCTTACAGTTTGGAAAATCATTTTTTGATCCCCTTCAGATTTTGTAAGTTTGCCCACTTACAAAGAAATGAAGGGTCTATAATTTTTATCATAGGTGTATTTTAAATGATAGAGACAGAATATCAACCAAAAGTCCAGAAAAAACACATGATACAAATGTTCTAAATTGAATTGCAGTTCAGTGAGTAAATTAAGTATTTGATCCCCTACCAAACAGCAATAATTCTGGCTCCCACAGACTGGCTAAAGTATGTGCTCGTGTGGTACACAGACTAGTCCTGTCAATTTAAGATGCTGCTCCAAACAACATCTATAAAAGACACCTGTCCACAGAATCTTTCTTCCATTTAAACCTCATGGGCAAGATTAAAGAGCTGTGAAATTACTTCAAGATTGTAGACCTGCACAAAGCTGGAATGGTCTACAAGGCCATCAGCAAGAAGCTTGGTGAGAAGGAGACAACTGTTGGAGCAATTATTCGCAAATGGAAGAAATACAAAATAACCATCAATCGCCCTCGGTCTGGAGCTCCATGCATGATTTTGCCTCATGGGGTAAGGATGATCATGAGAAAAGTGAGGGATCATCCCAGAACTACACTGGAGGAGCTTGTGAATGATCTTAAGACAGTTGGGACAACAGTCACCAAACAAACCATTGGTAACACAACACACTGCCATGGATTGAAATCCTGCAGTGCACACAAGGTCCCCCTCCTCAAGAAGGCACATGTACAGGCCCGGTTGAAGTTTCCCAATGAACATCTAAATGATTCAGAGAAGGATTGGGAGAAATGTCTTTGGTCAGATGAGATCAAAATTGAACTCTTTGGCATTAACTCAACTTGCCATGTTTGGATGAAGAAAAATGCTGATTATGACCCTAAGAACACCATCCCTACAGTCAAGCATGGAGGCGGAAACATTATGCATTGGGGCCTTTTCTCTGCTAAAGTTACAGGCCAACTTTTCCGCATTGAGCGCCAATGGACAGGGCCATGTATTGTAAAATCTTGGATGAGAACCTTCTTTCCTCAGCCAGAACACTGAAGATGGGTTGTGAATTGGTCTTCCAGCATGACAATGACCCAAAACATACTGCCAAGGCAACAAAGGAGTGGCTCAAGAAGAAGCACATTAAGGTCATGGAGTCTCTTTTGAAGAGATTTTTGAAGTATCTCTAGGCAATTGTTTCCACTACATTTTAGTTAGGGGCTTCAGAGGAAAGGGTGCTGAATACAAAAGCATGCCACACTTTTCAGATATTTATTTGTAAAAAAAAATTGAAAACCATTTATCATTTCCTGTCCACTTAACAATTATGTGCCACTTTGCGTTGGTCTCACATAAAATCCCAATAAAATACAAAATTTCAAGGGGTATGAATACTTTTTCAAGGCACTGTATATGCCCTTCAAAGAGACTAATTGTAGCCCCACTCCAGGAATCTCCCACCACTGCTGACACCTATCAAAATCCTTTTTGATGGAGTATGTACACTTAGCATTCATAAACTGGCCCCTAAGAAAGGCTTTGGTGTCAGTTGTCGAAGGAAGAATACTCCAGCATTGGTGCTATGGACTGCAATAACACTCCTACTATTGGCATTGGTAGCTACAATTATAACCCCCAGTACTATTAAACCCCACCCCCAACATTGGTGATCAGTGGCAATATTATTTAAGCCCCTGCCTCTCACATTGGTCATCATTGATAGTAACTTTTACCCCCATTGAATTGGTGGTCAGTAGCAGTGTTTCATAGGCAGCTGCTAGCATACCTTATATAAATAATCTTTTGATTAATTTCTTAACTCCTTGGCTCCGGCAGTACCCATATGTGCAGCCTTTCGGCAGGTGGGTCTTAATACCGAGCGGACGCATATATGCGGCCCTGTGTAAACTACTTGCTGTGCTAAATGCACACTCCCAGCATGGTAGCCGTTGGGGATCAGTAAGCTCCTGATGCATACTTCCAATCAGGAGCTTTCTGATCATGTGACCACTGTGATAGCCAATGACAGCGACAATGAATATATTTGCCAGCACACCATGGATCTTCAGTCCAAACATGTTTTTTTTTTCCTTAAAGCATGACCACATCACAAGCAGGAGAGTGCAACATTTCGGAGTCACGCAGGACCCCTTTGTCAGGTATGTGATCATCATCAACATCACATTACTGACGAAGGGATCCTGCATGACTCCAAAATGTTGCACTCTCTTGCTTGTGATGTGATCATACTTTAATAAAAACAGTTTGGACTGAAGATCCGTGGTGTGCTGGAAAATATATTCATTGTGGCTTTCATGATCAAGTCTCCAGCTGGTGGCTGCTACAGGACTCAGTATCGTATAGCTCTCCCCAGGAACATGTGCGATGGGAATATGGACTAATAATAGCCATTTACAGTGGTCACATGACCTGAATGCCCATCTCCACCTCCCGGCATCGTAAACCTCTTAAAGGACCTGGAGACTCTGGCTTTAATAGGTTAATAAAAGACTTTTATTCTGGGGCCAACTGTAATCTTGCCCATTGCAGTGTAATGCCTCCACTTACTGGGCACTCTTTTCCTTCTTGACTAATGTAATAATCTAACATCTTTTTGGATTTCACAGCTCCAAGGGAATCAAGCCACCAAACAGTCCTAGCATCTTCGGATCCCTTCAGAATTTTAAAGAAGATAAAAACAAGCCAATCAGAGATGAGTATGAATATGTTTCCGATGATGGTGAGCTGAAAATTGACGAATTTCCCATCAGAAGAAAGAAATCAACAACGACAAAGAGAGAGCTATCATGTAAGATCAGACCCAATCTGTATATAAAATGATGCAAACATAGTTCTTTTTTTTTTTTTTATAAATGACATTCTGTTTTACATATAGAAAAAACTGTATCAATAATCACATCAAAGGGTAATCTGACTTTAGGCAGTGACTTAGTTTATTACCCTCCTTGTCATTGCACGCATGTATGACCATATTCCTTATCTTCTCTCTAAAGAAGTTGTTATGTAATTGTAAGGAGTTCTAGAACATGGAGTTGTTGGTGTGTCGGAAAAGCCAAAACTTTATTATTTTAGTTTTGCAGCCTCTGGTCTGTTTTTTTTCTCTTGCCAATGTAATGCAATGAGCATCAGTCATCTCAAAAGTCTAATATCCTTTATTAATAACTTACATGTTACTAACATGTTTGCAGGCCAACCATCTCCCCTTTACCAGGGCTTAAACAATATAGTGAGAATTATCCAAATGGACTCCAAAGTTCATCAACCTTTTTCTTCTGGCAGGTTAAATGAGTTACAACTGGTAAGCTGTGCTTGTTTTGCAAGTGACCATGCTGGTAACAACTGGATTAAAATTTTATTTTTATTTTTTATTCTTTTATTCAACCTTTGTTACTGGCACAATCATTTGAAAATACACTTGTGATATAGACACTAAAACTTGCAAATACATTTTGCTGCCAGATGTAAAACTTCTGTGCAGGAACTTTGTTTTGAGTCCAATTAAACCTTTTGCTATATTGTTGAAGGGAGATCTTTGGCTGCATGTTGCTTCCCTTTTTGTTATTCAAGTTACTATTAAAGGACCTTTGACTGTTGAGATGACTCTTTTGACTTATTTTACATTGGGGTTTCTTGAGTTGGATGGCCCACACTGGCTTTGTTGGAGAGCTACCAAACCTGTGCCATTAGGCTTATTCAGTGACTTCTTCTCACAGGTTAAAGGTCTGCATGCAGCGCCTCACCTTATTACTGTCTGTGTCCATGCTGGAGAGATTAATGCCACGTACACACGACCGGACTTTTCGGTGGACTAGGTCCGACGATCTTCCCCACGGACTTTCGGCGGAGTTCCAACGGACTTTCCGAACGAACGGACTTGGCCACACACAAGCACACCAATGTTCAACGGATTCGAACACGATGACTTGCGACCATGCTAGAATAAAGAAGTTCATAGCCAGTAGCCAATAGCTGCCCTAGTGTCGGTTTTTGTCCGTCCGACTAGCATACAAACGAATGAATTTTTGGACCGGACTCAAGTCTGTCGGAAAGATTTGAAACATGTTTTAAATCTAAAGTCCATCTGATTTTTAGACAGCAAAGGTCCGATGAAGCCCACACACGATGGAATTGTCAGACGGATTTGTTCCGTCAAAGTCTGGTCGTGTGTACGCAGCATAACTCTTATTTTTAGTCCTGGTGAGCAAAATCTGGTGCAGCTCTGCCTAGAAACCAGCTTCCAAGTTTTGTTGTCAAAGCTTAGTTAAACAAGCTGAAGTTAGAAGCTGATTGGCTACCATCCACAGCTGCACCAAATTCTGAGTGCTCCAGTTTTAGTAAATCTCTCGCAAAGTGATGGGGAATCAAAACTTTTGAGTTGTCATGGGAATAGGAGGTTAAGGCAAATATTATGATGAGTAAACCTGTTCTTGTGTTAAAGTGGAAATTCACCCAAAGCTGACTAACTAAATCTCCTGGAAGCCACATTCTAAAACAAATCTATCTAGCCCTGTAAAGAAGAAATTGCTATTCATACCTTTTCTGAGGCCCATCCAGTCTGGTCTCCAGAGGCGGATTCTGTGTGGAAGAGAGAACTGACAATGGCTGTCAAGTGGCTGGACTTACTATGGGGCTGTTTTCAGCTGCCTCTCCTGCACACTCCCACACAGTGAAGCCGCCACTGACCGCTCAGACTGGGACCGGACTGGGGTGGCTGCAGAACAGGTAAGTATAGCGATTTGTTCTTTACAGGGCTAGATAGATTACTTTGCCGACTGCGTCACGTACATTTACTGCGAGGTGGTGGCTCCTCTGCGCATAATCATGTACCTGTATGTGATTCTGCACTTCGGGGTCTGGGCAGCGCCGCCGGCGACACACTCCCACTGTGATCGGACACAGCATGAGCCAATCAGCAGGTTCGGTGGACTCGATGTCCACTTCCACCCAGAGATCGTTCAGGAGAGAAGCAAAACGGCGGTCTGCCTATGTAAACAAGGTATATGGCCGTTCTGTCAGTATAGAAGGTAGCGATCGTGTTTTTCTGCTAAGCAGGAACACGGAACCCTGCCTTCCACAGTACAAGCACCTCTCCCACAGTTAGTAAGCACTCCCCCTAGGCACACATTTAACCCTTTGGTCATCCTTGATGTTAACCCCTTTCCTGCCAGTGTCATTAGTACAGTCACAGTGCTTATTTTTAGCACTGATCAACTGTATTAATGTCACTGGACCCTAAAAAAAAAAGTGTCACTGAGATTTGTCCACCTCAATATCGCAGTCTCGCTATAAGACGCTGATTGCCGCCATTAAATTCCATCATATGTAGACGCTGTAACTTATGCACAAACCAATCAATATACGCTTATTGGGATTTTTTTTTTTACCAAAAATATGCAGTGGAATACATATTGGTCTAAATTTATGAAGAAATTAGATATTTTTTTCCTTTTTTTTTTATTGGATGAGTTTTATAGCGCAAAAAATAAAAACCGCAGAGGAGACCAAATACCACCAAAAGAAAGTTCTATTTGTGGGAAAAAAAGGACATCAATTTTATTTGGGTATAGCGTCACGCGACTGCGCAATTGTCAGTAAAAGTAACGCATTGTCGTATCGCAAAATATGGCCTGGTCATGAGGGGGGGGACCTTCCTGGAGCTAAAGTGGTTAAGAAGTGACACAGGAAGCCGTTTAGTTCCAGGCTGTAAGCACTGGTGTCATGCTGTAGCTTCATTTATTCTCTTGGTCTTGGACTCACAAGGTCGTGACTAAAAGATGAGAATGATGGCCCTAGAGCAGTGATGGCGAACCTTGGCACCCCAGATGTTTTGAACTCTGAAGTGTATTTGAGCATCATGGGAAATGTAGTTCCAAAACATCTGGGGTGCCAAGGTTCGCCATCACTGCCCTAGAGCTTGGACCTTTAAATACAATCCAGCAGTCAATGGTTATAATGAGGATGATTTACTAAAAGATTTGTAAATCATCAATTTTTCTTTTTTGTGTGAAGGGTTTCAACTTCTTTAGGCCCCATGCACATCTTGGCGTATGGGGGGCTACAATCGCAGGAAAATCACATAAATAGAATCGCGGGACGCCCATCGCCCAAAAAAAGCTCATGTTCTTCTTTTGGGCATGAGGCGTCCCGCGATTCTGTTTGCGTGATCTTACTGTGGTTGTTGCCTGACGAATCATGGAGACATCGAACCGCTTTTGGGGTGCTATTGAAATTGACGGGAAATGCATTGGGAAGGCACAGGCTTTCCGCGATTTGCTGCTATTGAGCGGAGATGTGAATGGAGCCTTAGTAAATCAACCTCATTATATGCACATAACCCAGTGACAACGATGTTTCAGTTTCCAGTAGTCAGATTTTAGACCTATTTTAATAGGTTGCTATAGGTTACTGCATTTGCAACATTGGTTTTTAATGCAAGCCACCCAGTATAAATTGAGACCTGATTGCTGTCTTGTCCCATTTCGTACGCTGTTTGTTTTTAGCATGTCAAGTGTTCTGTAGTCCAGCAAGCATGAAATCGCCTTCTAGTTTACTAAATGCAGTAGTAAACTGTAATATATTTTTGTATTAAGTAATTATTTTGTTCTTAGTTTTATCAGATACAAAGGAATCTCCGCCACTGGTACCGCCCAAGAAGCCCAAAATCCAAGAGAAATATAAGGTATGAAAGTAACATTTCCCAGTATGCCTTCAACCTTCCTCTCTGTTTTATATAAGCCACCAAGTATTTGATTAGTAATTAGTTTTTGTCTGGTAATTGATTTTTGTTTGAATGAATCGTTTTTTTGTTTTTTTTTTCAAAGGGCCAAACTGAATATGTATATGGTAAATACATTTTGATACAGTTACACATTCTTTACAGCCTATTTGTAATATATAACATGCATTTTTCCAATGCGTTCTTGTTTCAAACTTGGACATTGCAGCCCGTTTTTTCACATCAGCTTGGAGATCGATTTCCTTATATGAAATTAGACTTCTTGTCTGCATTGTCCAGGCTTGTTTGCATTTAAAAAGAGGTTTTACATGAATGTGTGTTGCCGTCCATTTTTGTTGCATAACAACATTTGTAAATTATTCCATTTCTTTGAGCGAGACAGCGCAAGTCAACACATCAAAATGCAGCACGGGGGACAATTTCTGTACACCTCAGCTGAACATATTGGTGTTAACAGGCCCGTCTAAAAACAGTGAATTTATCATGTCCATAAAATTGGTTTTGTGCTGGAAAATCTGTGGAAAATCACATCGGAGCATCTGGTTTGAACAAACCCTGAATATGAAGCAGCTGGTCATGCTTTCTAATAGAAAAGTTTGGTGTTACTTTGCTTAGATCTATTGCAGCACCATCCATGCCTATTTTTTGGCTTCATTTTTTAATGCAAAGTAGTATTTTAGTGCAATAAATAAACGTTTATCTTGTATTAGACATGTTTTGTAACTTTACCATGCAAGTCATTTGGAATCAACAGATGTACAGTATGTCTTTTGAAAAAAAAAACATTAAATAACTACTTTTATTATATATGCTGATCATTTCAACTTAAATGATATAACAGATGGAGACTTGGCCAAGTTTGGGTTGCTGAATTTACAATTACACAGCTGAATAATATGAATCAATTAAAACATTTTGCTAAGATATTAATTAGTAAATGTTTTTTCTTCCATTCATTCAGCATTTTAAAGTAGTTCTGAATGCAAAAGTTTTTTTTTACCTTAATGCATTCTGTGCATTAAGGCAAAAAATCTTCTGGGTGCAGCTCCCCGCTCAGCCCCCCTTATACTTACCTGAGCCCTATATTGATCCAGCAATGTGCATGAGAGCAATGGCTCTCCTAGGTCTCTCTCTCTTCATTGGCTCACACAGCAGTGGAAGCCATTGGCTCTTGCTGCTGTCAATCACAGTCAATGAGCCAATGTGGAGATGGCTCTGTTTGTGAATAAATGCACACAGCATGGCTTTGGAGCGAGCCTGCTCAAGTGCCCCTATAGCAAGAAGCTTGCTATTAGAGGCAATCGGCATGGGGTAGACACAAAGAGAATAGGAAGATCAGGGCTGCTCTGTGCAAGACCATGGCATAGATCAGTTAAGTATGGCATGTTTTTTTTTTTTTTTCTCAACCAGGGTTCGTGGAAATCTAGGGGTCCTTCATTGGTTGCTGTGGGTCCCTTGAACTGTGCCTTTTTGACCTTTCATCTGATGGTGATTGGATAGTTTTGGGTCCAGCACCACTTGAAAGAGCCAGTGGCATGACACCAATCCATACCTATCCATAAAAGGGGCATTTGGACCTCCACCGTGGGGGGTTGCATTTTTCCAACTGACCACTAATGTAGCATTTTTGCTATTGGCCCCAGTTGAATTGGTTTTAGTATGGGTTCCCCAGGACATGGTATGTTACATATTCCTCAGGAGTAAGAGGCTGAGAAAGACTGCTCTTGACTTATATTTCAAGAGTACCAAAAGTCAAATGTTGTTTCAAATATCTGTGCCAATTACAATAATCTCAGTTACAGTGTTGAAATACTAACCGGCCAGCTGGAATGGGCTTTGTCTGCGTCCCACCAGTTGCTGTCTACACTCTATCTCTTCTCCGTAGTTCCATGTTGGGAAGAGACATTGATTGGCTGCCTCCGCTTTACAAAGTTCCGTGGTAAGGAGGCAGTAATAGAAATGGTACCCAGATAGAGATTACTCCTGCTTTTTGTAACTGGCACAGCATAATGGAACATCATACCTAAAAACAATATGTAGTGTATATTTCCAGCCACAATAGTTTATATGGTTTTAGATGGCCTGGGAAATTGTTAGTTTCACCTGTCACGTTTTACTGCTATCTGCGGCGCTGTAAGGGAGAATTTTTCCTCACTTCCTGTCTTGTTGACAACCAATCACCAGGACAGGAATTTAGGAGATATCTCCAAAGAGATGCCGACTGCAAGGGAAAGGCTAGAACTCCTGTCTGGTACATTTGATGTCTAGGTCCCTGTAAAAGATTTTTCCCTCACTTCCTGTCTGGGTGGCAGTATTGTCACTGGGACAGAGAAAGATTTTCCCAAGGAGACCTCAGACAGCAATAAAACACGAGATAGATTCTTACTATTCCTTAAGTTTTGACTGGAGTTACATTTAACTTTAAGGTCATGTTCAGTTTTCTTTAAAATGCTCCTGACTTCTTTTGTATGTCTCTCGGGCATTCCAGTGGTGACATCTCAATGGGTGGGTTTCAAGGTCTTCAAACTGCCTTGGCAAAGTATGACAGTGTCTGACTTACTCTCCCAATTATTTAATTTGTTATTTGGTTTGGAAAATGCAAGAGAAGGAGGGGGGATACATCTATAGTTTAACAGAAAATGGCAGGGACACCTTACTACTAGAGTCCCCAGAGATCTAGAAAGGTGGTGGGTAAGGGCCCTCAGACTCCACATATGACTACAATTTTAATCTGGGAGGACTAACCCTTTAATATCCATGTCTTTTTTTTTTTTTTTTTTTTTTTTCAGAAGTGGGTTACAAAATCCCTAGAATAAATAATCTCTAAAATGTTGTTATCATAGCTGGCAGAAGAGTTTGGTTGGTGTTGGCTGTCTTGACCACTGAAATAACTGCAATTTTTCCAGAGTAGACTGAAGTAAAAGGAGAACTCTGACACTTTTCAGTCACCTTTAGTACATAAGGCTTAAAATAACATTCTCTCTGCAATCTAATTTCTGTTTGTCTCTACATTAGAGTGATGACTCTTCAGACGAGGGATCTCTTCATATTGACACAGAAGCGAAACCAGCAAGAAATTCCAAAGTGAAAAAAGACAGTGCAAGTGCAGGGGGGATTCTGGACCTCTTGCAAGCCAGCAAAGAAGTTGGTGGCTTAGATTATAACTCTAATAGGTAAGGGGGGTACACTGTGCAGTGCAATATGGACAGATGTATTCTACATGAAGTAAAACGGTAATTTTATAGTGTTTTAAAAATGCTAAAATGGGTAGTTATCTCATTGTCGTTGTGCTGAATATCAGGCTCTGTGTATTGCTTAGATAAATGTGAACATTAAAAATCACACTTGACATGAATCAGTGGGGCACATTACTAAAGCACATTATTATTTTGGGTAAAAAAAAGTACCCTTGGCATTAACAAAAATCATGGCTCAGAGCTGTGTCAAGTCACTGATCTCTGGCTACCATTGTGAATGTTTTACATTATTAGAAATGGCATATTCTATTGTTTTCAGTCTGAGAGATAGGTAGGAAGCAAGCACAGTCTGAAGATGTAGTTAGAATAGTAAATTTCTCTCTCTCTCTCTCAAGTATTTGATTTCAACTTTTCACATACTTCATTAATGCACAGACCAGTTTACATGCAATGTATAGAGAGAGAGATCAGCGCTATACACAGTTTACACATAGGGCAAGGCAGTCAAACCATGACATACCATCGGTCAGTATAGTGAAAGATGATGGTTAATTGGTTTCTATAGGTTACAGCAGTGTAACTCAAAGTCCAAACCCAATGCTGTATTGTTGACTTATTTAAATAAGGAACAAATGTTTTATAATAGAAAACTGCCGTGCTTTAAAGTAACTAAGACTGTATAAATTTTATGATGATGAGCTGTAAAATGCTCAGACAGTTTTTGTGCATATTCACTAATGGACAGTTTAAGTAAACGATCTGGCTTTATATGTGGCCGTTAATTGTGCAGAGAAATAGCCAGCGGCAGCTCCTCTCGCTGGTTTCGGTCAGGTTTGATGGTCCGTTTCCTCCACAATTACTTCTGAGAGTTACAGGAGAAGGCCGCACACAGGAAAAGGCTGTAGTCTTACTTGGCATATTCCATATGTGATTGAATAACATTTTTTTTTTTTTTTTTTAGAAAATAATAGTTCAAATAAGGACAACACATAACAAATTGTAGTGATTTAATATATAGCAGTACTATAAAAAAAACGCACACAATTTTAAGTATTAGAGTATTAGTTGATTTTTTTCGACGGGAATCTAATATAATAAAAAAAAAATATATATATATATATATATATATATATATATATATATATATATATGGAAAGTATTCAGACCCCCTTAAATTTTTCCCTCTGTTATATTGCAGCCACTTGCTAAAATCATTTTAAGTTCATTTTTTTTCTCATTAATGTACACAATTGTTGTCACAATAATGTACACAATTGTTTACATTTTTGCAGATTTATTAAGAAAAGAAAAAAAAAAGAAATAAGTATTCAGACCCTTTGCTGTGACACTTATATATTTAACTCAGGTGCTGTCCATTTCTTCTGATCATCCTTGAGATGGTTCTACACCTTCATTTGAGTCCTGCCATGTTTGATTATACTGATTGGACTTGATTAGGAAAGCCACACACCTGTGTATATAAGACCTTACAGCTCACAGTGCATGTCAGAGCAAATGAGAATTTACGAGATCAAAGGAAGAGCTCAGAGACAGAATTGTGGCAAGGCACAGATCTGGCCAAGGTTAAAAAAAAATGTCTGCTGTACTTAAGATTCCTACAGTGGCCTCCATAATCCTTAAATGGAAGATGTTTGGGACGACCAGAACCCTTCCTAGAGCTGGCCATCTGGCCAAACTGAGCTATCGGGGGAGAAGAGCCTTGGTGAGAGAGGTAAAGAAGAACCCCAAGATCACTGTGGCTGAGCTCCAGAGTTGCAGTTGGGAGATGGGAGAAAGTTGTAGAAAGTCAACCATCACTGCAGCCCTCCACCAGTCGGGGCTTTATGGCAGAGTTGCCTGACGGAAGCCTCTACTCAGTGCAAGACACGAAAGCCCGCATGAAGTTTGCTAAAAAAAACACCTGAAGGACTCCAAGATGGTGAGAAATAAGATTCTTTGGTCTAATGAGACCAAGATAGAACTTTTTGGCCTTAATTCTAAGCGGTATTTGTGGAGAAAACCGAGCACTGCTCATCACCTGTCCAATACCGTCCCAAAAGTGAAACACGGTGGTGGCAGCATCATGCTGTGGGGGTGTTTTTCAGAGGCAGGGACATGACGACTCGTTGCAATCGAGGGAAAGATGAATGCAGTTAAGTACATCCGGCACGAAAAAACCTTCTCCAGAGTGCTCAGAACCTCAGACTAGGCCGAAGGTTTACCTTCCAACAAGACAATGACCCGCAGCACACAGCTAAAATAACGAAGGAGTGGCTTCACAACTCCATGACTGTTCTTGAATGGCCCAGCCAGAGCCTTGACTTAAACCCAATTGAGCATCTCTTGTGAGACCTAAAAATGGCTGTCCACCAACGTTTACCATCCAACCTGAATAGAACTGGAGAGGATCTGCAAGGAGGAATGGCAGAGGATCCCCAAATCCAGGTGTGAAAAACTTGTTGCATCTTTCCCAAAAAGACTCACGGCTGTATTAGATCAAAAGGTGCTTCTACTAAATACTGAGCAAAGGGTCTGAATACTTAGGACCATGTGATATTTCAGTTTTTTTTTTTTTTTATAAATCTGCAAAAATGTCAACAATTCTGTGTTTTTCTGTCAATATGGGGTGCCAAAAGTATTGAGACACCTGCCGTTACACGCACATGAACTTTAATGGCATCCCAGTCTTAGTCGGTAGAGTTCAGTAAGTTGGCCCACCCTTTGCAGCTATAACAGCTTTAACTCTTCTGGGAAGGTTGTCCACAAGGTTTAGGAGTGTGTCTATGGGAATTTTTGCGCATTCTTCTTTAAAAAAAAAAAAGGCTTTAGGCATTAAAAAGGAACTGCAGTCTGCTCATATGATTTATAATAAAAAAACATATTTGCCATTCTGAAGCTTCCCTCCAACCACTTTGCATATTATTTTATATATACTGTTTTTGAAATCTCCTTCCACTGAGTCTGGTTGCATCCATTATAACTGTGGGCAGCTGAAGCTGCTCTCTGTTCACTTCCTGGATTTACACAGACACACAGAGGCACACCTCCAGCTCTGCAACTCTCATTGGTCCTCTTGTGACTCATCCCCCCTTCCTGCCTGGCAAACTCTCAAAAGAGTGAGAGAGAAATGTGCATGATGTCAAAAGCCTAGGCTTTTTTTCCAGACAAGAAACAGGAAGTGGTCTGTATAAGGTATTTACTGGTAGAAACAAAATGTTTTACTATCCAAAGTTAAAAAAACAAAGGCAGAAGATTTAATAGACGGAAAGATGAAAAAATGTTCCACTTTAAGCCTTTTTAAGAGGTTAAAATGGCCCAACATGCTACAGATAAAAAGATAGCATTGAAAAAGACAAAGCAGTAAAGATAAGCATTGTACAGTACTACAGGAAATTATATATGTACTATATTATCAAAAGTATTGGGACACCTGTCTTTACACGCACATGAACTTTAATGGTATCCCAGTCTTAGTTTGTAGGGTTCAGTGTTAAATTGGCCCACCGTTTGGAGCTCAGGAGATCAGCAGTAGTGCAGCCACACCCTTTGCAGCTATAACAGCTTCAACTCTTGTGGGAAAGCTCTCCACAAGGTTTAGGAGTGTGTCTGTGGGAATGTTTGCCCATTTTTCCAGAAGAGCATTTGTGAGGTCAGGCACTAATGCTGGACGGTTTTGTGTTTATTGAAAAGTCAGCAGCAACAAAAAGTGTAGCTGCTGACTGTTAATAAACTCACACTCACTCGTCCCACAGTCCAGCGATGTGGCTACCCAAACCCTCGGTCCTCTTATTTGGTTCTCCCTGGCGCTGGCATCACAAGTATGGGCACCCGGCTGTTCACAGTACCCACTCACCCCCCAAAAGAATTACATGCCAAATGTGGCATGTAAGGGGGTGAGGAGTCCTTAAAGCGGAAGTTCCACTTTTGGGTGGAACTCTGCTTTAAGTTTTAGGACTGTTAACACTTGTATATTTTCATGCAATAATACACATGAAATTTGCTGCATGAAAAAGCATTTTAATAGTTATCCAAATCTTTGCTATGTGACTGGTTCACATTTGTGTGTTGTAGTCTATGGTATGTTTTTACTGAGAAACCAGAAGGGCACACCTATGCATGTGGGTTACTGCATTTAGCTAGTGGGAATAGGCCCCCAGTTTTATATATTGTAGAGAACGGTTTAAACTGTTGTCAATTTCTGTCTTTGTTGAAGCTTTATCTTCATTTCCTGTTCCAGAGACACAACAGGAAGTAAGTGAACATTTCTCCAGAGTGATTTGAAATTTCCACCAAGTTGTGACCAAAACACTAGGAGAAGATTTCTCCTTACCTAGGGATTATCCATCAACTGTAACATTTAACCACTTGCTGACCGCCGCGCACACATATATGTCAGCAGAATGGCTTGTACAGGCAAATGGACGTACCTGTATGTCCCTTTGAATTTGCCGCCTTGCAGGTATGTGTGCCACTGCACACTGCGGGAGCGTGCCCACGGGTCCCGCAATCTTGATGTTTAACGGCGGCCGCGATCATGAGACAGAGAGGCAGAACGGGGAGATGTAAGTAAGGCATTTCCCTGTTCTGCCTAGTGACATGACAGGGATCTACTGCTTCCTGTCATCAGCAGTTAGAATCACTCCCTAGGACACACTTAACCTCTTGATAGACCCCTAGTGCTTAACCCCTTCCCTGACAGTGTCATTTATACAGTAATCCATGGCTATTTACAGCACTTATCGCTGTATACATGACAATGGTCCCAAAATAGTGTCAAAAGTGTCTGATGTGTCCGCCATAATGTCACAGTCCTGATAAAAATTGCAGATCGCCGTCATTACTAGTAACAAAAAAAAATGCCATAAATCGAACCCCTAGTTTGTAGAGGCTATATTTGTGGAAAAAAAAGGACGTCAATTTCGTTAGGGTACAACGTCGCATTTCCACGCAACTATCATCAAAATCAGCACAGTGCTGAATCGCAAAAAAATGCTCTGGTCAGGAAGGGGGTAAATCTTCAGGGGCTGATGTGATTAAATATAGAACTTTCTATCCTATTGAGTGCCTCCTGGGTGAATCCCCCCCCCCCCCCCCCAACCAGCACACAGCAATAAAAAAATCAGACAGAGTTTTTAAGTTTCCCACTGTATCAAAAACTGAAAAAAAAGTTTTGTCAACAACTTCAGACTTGCAAAAGTATATGTCTTGCTAATAGATACTACAAGATGCTTGCAGACACCCATCATTTCTGCAGACATTGTTTTAGGAAATGAGATGGACTCTCAAACAGCAATACAGACAAATAAAATTTATTATCTACTGTACAGGACACAGGCTGAGTATTCATAGACTTTTAGGCTCTTTCCTTCAGGTGATTGGATATTAGTATGGCACAGCTAGAGCTCCCATCAAATTTAATTTGAGATCAGCCAGTAGAAAGAAGTATTCCAGCCAATCCGGAAAGTAGAGGCAGTATCATTGTACTGACAGACTGAACAGAGGCACTATTGAAAGTAAAGTCTACTTTATATACAGTTTTCACAGTTGCTATCTATGGTTTGCTAGAGAGCTATGACCCAAAAAGGGGACAAAGAAGAGCTTACCACAGCCCCTATCCTCAGGTTCTGTTAGATGAGCCACCTAGGCTACACTTCCTTGCATGATGCATTTAAAGCAGCTTTCTATCTGCAGCCCTAATGGTCCACTTGCTGGATAATTAATGCCGCATACACACAATCGGAAAAAGCTCTGATGGTTTTCCCAACGGAATTCCGCTCAAGCTGTCTTGCCTACACACGGTCACACCAAATTCCGATTTAGAATGTGGTGACGTACAACACGTACGATGGGACTAGAAAAAGGAAGTTCAATAGCCAGTATCCAATAGCTTCTGTCTCGTAGTTGAATCTGAGCATGCGTGATTTTTGGCGTGTCGGAATTGCATACACACGTTCGGAATATCCAATAGAAAGTTTTTCCGTCTGGAAAATTGAGAACACGCGATCAATTTTTCGCTGTCAGAAATTCGGACAGCTAAATTCCGATGGACCATACACACGGTCACATTTTCCGATGAAAAACTCTCATCTGTCTTTTTCTGGCCGGAATTCGGATCGTGTGTACGCGGCATTAGAGTAGCAAAGTCTGCTTCTCTCAGATCCCCTTTTCACAAAAAGCACCAAGGATGTAGAAGAGCTACATTTTCTTTTCATCTTGTTACTGCTAAAATCTCTTTGACCCATCGTATTTTAGGAAGATCCCAAACCTTGAGATGAGTCACAAAAACAAAAGTTCAATCGGCCTTGGAGCTGCTTGGGATGAAGGTGGAGTTGAGAGAGAGATCCTGTGCTAGTTGTCATCTGTCGACAAGCAGCGGGGTTTTCCACATAATTGCTGTGAATGGAATATCCCTTTAATTCAGTGCAGAATGTATTTAGTTAGGAGCTCCTAGATAAGCCACAAAATCTAATAGCATCTGCTTGGATATATCACTTCTGAAAATTAATTTGTACGGTACTTAAAAGTTGATTATCAGGTAATTTGGTTGTAAATCTCTCTTAAGTATGAACTAAAGCCATGCAATTAGTTTGCAGGATTATCACAATCAGAGTAGGTATTAATTAGATCTAGGCTACCTTTATTTTCAAGTGGTGTGTGGGAAGCAGCTTACCTCCACTCTTAAAACATTTCATCCTGCATGCATGAACATACTCGTCATTTTACAACAAGAGGTATATACCGTCAAAGAGTCTGCAGATAAGACAGATACGTTTTAAAACTGAAGTACCTCTTTGCAACTGGGCAATAAGCTTTTTCTCTGGGGCTTTCTAACTTGGGGGATCTTTCAATCATGAGGCTGCAATTATCAGAGGTTCTTTACAACCGTATAGCCACTCACATTTTTATAGGTGAGCTGAATAACCCACAACAGGCTGTAGGACAAGAGCAGCATTTGCAGGCCACCTGGTAGATCCATTAGGACAATGGTTGTCCACATATTTCACCCCTGATAAGTTTGGATGAGACTTATGAGGAGGTAAATATGTAGACAGCTGTTGCTGGTCTTCAAAAACTTCTAGTTGCTTGGCTGTCATACCGATTCCCTAGCTTCCAAACTTTGTCACATAGCAAGCATGCTGATCAGGAACATAGTACACATTTTTTTGGGGTCACTAATTCAGAAATATAGAAAAGTCACTGCAAAAAAAGACCAAATGGTCTATCAAGTCTGTCCATGTTTTTGTTTTTAGCGTAGAGTATAGATCTATGTTTGTCCCAAGCATGTTTGAAGCATGTTTGAAGCATTTACCATTGACTGAGTCACTACTTCTGATGGAAGTCTATTCCAAGCATCATCTACCCTTTCAGTAAGTAAAATAATGCTTTTGTGATTAGTTTTGAACTTTTCTCCATTTAGTTTGAGGTCCTGTCCCCATGCTCTTGATATTGGTTTCATATTGAAAATGCTGCCCTCTTAAAGCTTATTCACCTCCTTGATTAATTTAAAGGTTTAAATCATATCTCCCCTTTCCCTTCTTTCCTCCAGACTGTACATATTAAGTTCTTGAAGTCTCTCTTGGTATGTTTTATCCCCCAGACCTTTCACCATTTTTGTTACCCGTCTCTGAACTCGTTCTATCTTAGCCCTTGTACACGCGGTCGGAGATTCCGACGGAATGTGTCCGATCGGACCGTTTTGTCGGATATTCTGACTGTGTGTGGTCTCCATCTGACTATTTCCGTCGCAGTATCCGACGGACCAAGTTTTGCAACTTGTCAGTAAAATTTTCCGACAACATGATCCGATCAGACCTTGTCCGATCATGTGTAGAGAATTCCGATCGGACAAAGTGCCACATGCTCAGATCAAATTACTACACCAAAGCTATTGGCTACTATCCTGAACGTAGTCCCGTCGTAACGAAATAACGTCATCACGTTCTGAACGATCGGATTTTCCGAAAACTTTGTCTGACCGTGTGTATGCAACAGTTTTGGACAAAATCCGTCTGACAAAATCCGACGGATTTGGTTTGTCGGAATGTCCGACCGTGTGTACAAGGGCTCAGACGTTTCTGAAGTTCGGAAGTTTAATTCCAAATGGAACTTTTAGTTTAAATCGGCTAAATACTCCAAAATATATTCCAGGTGTATCAAAATGTTCAAAGTCTTACAGTTCACTTCCTATAAATAGCAGCCACAAGCCTGTCCCTTGCCAGCATGCTGCCTAGTCTTTGCTCCCTGTATGGAAGCAGTAGTAATACATATACAGTAGCTCTGTGATTAGCAAAACCTCTGTTAACCACTGGGGGGAGAGCTCTGAAGCATTTATAAGGCCTTCATTTATTCCATTGCCCTTTAAATATGCTATTAAAGGGAAACAATTTTTTTTTCAGCTTACTAGTTTTAAATATTTATTTGAAAAGATAAATACAGATAATTTTATTAGAACTAGTTCATGCTTTAAACCAGAATTCCAATTTGAAATTCAATACTTAGTTGGTTTAACGCAGCCTGATTAAGTACTTTGCCTTCTTCATCACCATCTTCTCTGAATTAACTGCTCTTTCTAATGCATGCAGGGATCCGCTGAAACATTCTGTCTTGATGTTGCTTTAATTAAACTTCAAGCAATGTGAGGACATTAAGCGCATTTAACTTCTGCCTGTCACCAATTGTGGAATGTTTTTAGTGTTAGAGGTTAGAGCAATGCATTCATTAGTACCTGCTTCTATACTCATCACTGTGTTATCAGTGTTACCATTTTCTTACAAGGCATTTCATTGCATCAGTAACAGACTGTATGTGGCATAGGGGGAAAAAAACTGAGAACCTGGGTACCAAGGTCATTCAAGAGATATTGGAGTCTAAGCCTGGGTTCACACTATAGCGAATACAGACATTGCATGTGATTCGCACCTGCACTGAGGTGCTGAACACATTCGACAATTGTATGGCTGAACTCACATTGGATTTTGCACAAAAAAGGTGCAGGTACCTTTTTTCTTTTCCCCGCACTGGAATCGGATGGCATTGTTCTCACCCATGCGATCCGATTCCTGTCTGAATCCGCAGTTCGCACTGCAATCTGTTAACCGTTCTGGGGGTGTCATTAACATTGTATTGACACCTGCAGCGGTTCACAAAGGGCAGTATTAACTCCCCGTGGGAGAGATGCGATGCAGGAACCAGCGATGAAATTGCACTGGTTGCCGCATCGCTACACTGTCAATCTAGGCTAAAGGGCAAGAGTTGCATCAAGCCAAATTTTTTTTTGTTCTTTTAGGTCAAATGGCAAGTATTTTGTATAGGATCATGTTATTGGTTCTAAAAAGGATAATGTTGCCAGTTGTAATGCTTCGTATGTTGTCCCACAGTCAGCCACCTGCATCTCCAAGCACACAAGAAGCAATACAGGGCATGTTGTCAATGGCGAACTTGCCTTCAGACTCCTGTCTACAAACATCGTGGAGCACAAACCAAGCAAAAAACAATTCCATATCAGCTCAGAACTCAAAGAAATCAAGCAGCAACAATAACAGCAACAACAAATGTGCAAGCAAAAGGCCCAGCAAGAAAGTAACAAAGAACAGTATCACCATGGATGACTATGAGGAGGAGCAAGATAACCTGGGAGCATGTTTTAAAGACTCTGACTATGGTAAGGACCAATGTTAAATGTGTTTGATTATAGTGGAGCATAACTAAACATTTAAAGTACTTCTGAAGTGTTGTGTCTAGGCATGGCATAGCAGAGGGCTCACTATGACAAGTCCAAAAGGCTTAAGGGTGTTTGAGAGGGTTAGTCTGAAACACTGATGCTATTACTGTATATATGCGTACACAATTGAATACTATGAAGTGCACTGGAAGTGATTTACGTGCGATTTTACACATGGTATTGGGCCAGCCCATTCACTTAAGTGGTCTTCCCAACTCGCATTTGTCACCTTAAAAGAAGCTCCTGCTCCTTTTTGGGTGCTATGCGTTAAGTGATTTTGAAAGGCACGATTTGCCATGCGACAGTCATGGCAGAATCACATTGTGTTTGGGTTATGTCACTCAAATGCGTGTTGCTCAGCGATTGCCAAATTTGAAATCGTGGGCAGAATCATGGCATTACTGAACACAATTATAAATCTCAAAGTGTAAATGAAGCCTTGAAAGAATACGACTGCGCTTCATAATACCACTATAAAATAAGACAGTGCCCTCTGTTGATGCTTGAAGGGCGAGCAAACATGCATTTTGACAAGAGCCATACATGCCTGATTTGTAAAATACAAAAAGATTTATTTGCCCACCTATTCTAATTTTGTAAAAGTCCCCAATCCATTTGTTATAGCTCTTGTTTATTTTATATATGTCATCATGGTAAACTATGATGATCGAACATTTTGGCACTTGAGCCAGGAGATCTATTTGACGTTCTTGTACTGGGTTACTACATGTGTCATTTTATTGATCTTTAGTTTAGAGAACATGGTAAAGTATACCGGAACAACTGATAGGAAACCAACTTTTTATCTTTCCAAACTTTTTTACTGATCGCTAAATTCTGATTGTTGGTGTCTGACTATGCACCCTTTCTTTTTGTCCAATTTTTCTGTACTTCAGCTGATTATAAAGTTGGTAAACCTTTAATTAAATGCAACAGGAGTCACTTAAAGCGGAACTAAACCCAACAATTTAACAGTTTCAAAAAACAGTTATATTCCTGGCATGCCGAGAATGCTAACTTCTACATTTCTCTGTGCTTTAATGCCAGGGGAGTCAAAAAGAGGGCCAATGCTGGCCAGCAAATTGCAGGGGATCATAACAAATATCCACAATATAAACCGGAGTCAACAAAGAAATCATCCCCTAAAGGTAGTAGCCTGGCATGTTAGGATTCAATTCTAGAAAATAATCCCGAAATGGGGTAACCTCTGTATAGAACCCAAAATATAGTAGATAACTGTCCAATTTTTTACAGGCAAGTAGAAAAACAGATGGAGAAGAAAGAAAGAAAACAAGGGGAAGGAGGAATAAAAAAAAGAAGGGGGGGGGGGCAGAAAAAAAAGGGTGTGGGGGAGGGGCCAGTGGATTGCAAGTCAGTTAGTCTGCTATGAGATGTAAGTCAACATCACTTATTAGGATTTACCTTTCCCTTCTTCAGAATAGATAAATATGTGCTACAGTATCCAGGTATGTGTGTAGGTCTCTTGTTTCAGCCAGCCACTAAAAATCAGGTCCTCCATCCGATTTAACTCCTCCACCTTCCTCAGCCACAGACCGATGAATGAAGTCTGTGTCTGCTTCCAAGTGAGGGGAATGCAGGCTTTGGCTGGGTTTTAACAGATGGCGAAGAATAGATTTCTTGTATACTTTGGCGGGTATTACAGAAGCATGCAACAAAAAAAGAAAAGCCAGATCCTCAGAGACCTTGTAGTCGGTAAATTTTTGGATGATCCTGCGGACTTCTTTCCAGAAACCCTCCAACTTAGTGCAAGACCAGAAGGTGTCCCGCAAGGTCCCACATTCCACCTGACACTGCCAGCACAGAGAGAGGTACCTGGGAAATACCTATGAAAAAGAAATGGGGTGCGGTACCAGTGAGTAAGGATCTTAAAATTTGTTTCCAGCACTTTTGTGCAGATGAGAATTTCAAGGTGAATTTAGTTATATTGGTTCGCTGCATATTTGAAAATGTTCTACCCAAGTCTGATTCCCATTTATCCGAAAAGGGCAGTAGGAAGTCCTCAGGTGGTGTGACCAGAAGGGTGTATATTACCGAAAGCACGTGGAGAAGCAGGCCACTTGCCAGGCAGTACTCTTCAAGCATAGTCAGTGTGCAGCAAAAATGACTTGGGACAAGTAGAGACTGTAGAAAATTGCGTATTTGCCATGCTTTCCAGAAATCTAGGTGAAAAGGGCCATTTTGGTTAGTCAGAGCCTGTAATGAAGGCAGGGCACCCAATGTAGCAAAGTGCGAAGCCTGATAATGCCCGGACTCCTTCAATGAGCTGAAGGCCAAAAAAATACAGGGTCGGTAGGCCCAATAAGTGGATGTCTTTTAAGAGAGGGAGGGAGATGTTTAAAACGCCATGGAGTTGCTTGTGTTTTTAACCAAACTGTCAAACCACAAAATGGCTAGAGTCATAACTGATCACATGTGCAGCGTCATGGCAGCTGCAAATCAAACAGAGGCAAAGATGGCAGCTTCCTTGGCTGAATAGGATAGGAGGGTTTAGTTCCACTTTAAGTATAGCTTAAGTTATATTTTTTGCGTGTTCTTAACCTAGGAAGCTCTGTTATGCAGATACCAACTCAAGCTAGTACATTGACGTTTTGGCTCAATGTCAACTGTTCAACTGTTGGTAACTGAGGCTAACTCTCCGAGAGATGGGCCAAAATTGACGTTTCGGCATAGAAAAGGGAGTCCAAGGCTCCAGCATCCTATCAGAAATTGGTAGTAATGCAAAAGGGCTTCCCAGAATCTCACCACTCCTAAGGCACCATGAAGAAAGGTTAAAGCTGAACTCCAAACACCTAATTACAAATAAGAAATACATATAGGAAATCAGTTTTACCTGGTAAAGGATTTTGAATTCCTGCTCATCCAGCTCTGGGATTTAAACAGAACTCTTTTGCAGCCAAGCCATGCATATGACAGCACTTTCTCAATTCACATTTTAGACTGTAAAGTGTAGTAGTGTTATCTCTCCTTCCCTTAGCCTGCTAACTGGATGTTGAAGGAGGAACAGCAGACTGATGAGGTCATCCCTCTGCTCTTTCCTCCTATCAGCATTTTCCTTGTTAGCACGCTTACATGCAACTTACCTTACAATGCTGTTGTAATGTCAAATTCTGTTACTTATACTGGTTACATTCAAAAGAATGCATTTAATAACTTGATGAATACAGACCTGCTCTATGTTACCTCTTTATATCTTCCTGCAGTTCAGCTTTAAACTGCCTGCCGGTAACCTGGGGTTACCATTCAAGTGGCAGTTTGCTAATCTAGCAATCGCTACAGGTCTGCTTTAAATACTTATTATTTTCAGTGATGTATAATAGCTCGGGCACATTTAAAAAACATTGCTCTCTCTTTTTTTTGGGGGGGAAATAAGAGATAATTTGAAGATTTGTAAGTGTTGTGTTTGTGTGTGGTGACAGAGAAGATTTGCAAAACCGGTACAGCAATATTTTGTAAATCTAATTACTTGCGCGCATTCAGGGAAAGTAATGCATGAAATAGAGACATTACATTCTAAATGTTTTCGCAAACCGGTTCAGTAATTTGATTTGCTGTCTACAGTTATGATCATAATAAGAGCACTTTAGAAGTGCTCGATGCAAATGTAGCGCCTGCTATTTTAATAAATACATCATGATAGATTAAAGTAGGAAAAAGGATTTGTATCCCAGTAAAGAATGCCACGTGACTTTATAGTTATGGCAAATCTAGTCTTATACCTATCTCTTTATTGATGTTGGCTGTCCGTATAATACAGAAATACTGTCTTCCACTCCAGTAATTTCAGCTTGGTAATTTTGAAAGTATCTGATTAGAAGAAATAGTTGAACCTTTAACCCCTACCGAGTATAGGATGTGCTTATTTTAATATGTATATTTAGGATCATAATGCTTATAAACTGCAAATGATATGCTTTCTGAAAGAGTACATTCCCCATATGCAAAGAAGATTGGCCAATCTACAGACTACAGAGCAGAGGCAGGGATGCCAGTTACATTAGTTGCCAGCAGTGAGTTGATGACAACAGTTAATGGCAGATATTCAGTGTGAATATAACCTGGCAATGAAAAACCAAATCAAGCAGCAAAAGTAAAAATCGAAAGCACACAAAAATAATTTGCAAGTGTGGCAGTTAATCTGATGCCGAAGACTTAATACCTCTCTGGATTAAAGAAAAACCCTGAGAAATTCTAATTTCTCCTTGGGGGTGGGGTTTGATCCACCCTCTCCCACGGCACTGTTGAGCTTAACTTGAGTTGATCCTGGGATATTTTTACAAATAATAAAATCAGATAGGTTTATGCCACAAAAACTGGCAGTAACCTCAAATGTAATAAGAGCTAAACACAGTTCATAAGTCCATATAATGTCATCTTGCCTGGCCCTAAAGCAGAAACTCAGCAGATTGAAGGTTATCTGTATAAGGGACACCAGAGGGCACATGAAAGTGTAGCATGTTAGTGTTTAATATTAAAAACACAAAAAAATGCACTCACGTTTAGTAAGATGAAAGAAGGCATATCTAAAAACCAAGGTAAATCATCTCATGGACATAGTCTGAACTGCAGCATTCGGGGAGGTGTAGAGGGAAGCTGCCAGCAGCATATAGAGCTACAACAACACCAGAGCCATTTGGACAGCTTGGGAATTTTCCAGAATGAGGTCAGATGCTTAAGCCTCAGGCTTAAGAAAGAGGTGTTAACATCTTGAAACACGTAGCCATGCCCCTGTCATCTGACGTCATTCTGGAATATTCCTGTGCTGTCCAACTGGCTCTGGTTGTGTTGTAGCTCTGCAGGCAGCTTTTCTCTACACCTCCCTGGATTGCTGCAGTTCAGCCTGGGTCCATGAGATAACTTCCCTTTGTTTTTTAGATATACCTTCTTTCATCTTACCAAATGAGTGCATTTTTTTACTGTCTGTAATAATTAACGCTAACTTGCTACACTTGGAAACACCCTCCAGTTTATTTATTTTTTGAATATTCATATGAAGAATCCAGTTTAAGTCAGATGATACTCCATTTCCTTCTCCTCTGCCTTTAAGGCAGGTTATTTATTGGAAAATTAGGAGACTTTTTACACTTGTGATAATAGCTGAAAATCTTAGCTCGGTATATAACATTCATGCTGGGGTCCTAGACCGTAAAGATATACATTCCGCCCTGCAGCTGTATTCTTGTAGAGAATCAGTTGCCTGCTCTTTAATCTATAATGTTTTAAAATGACTACCTCTGCAATGTACAGGGGACAGGGACTCTTTCATTAACATTCTATACAGATACACAGTTTACCTTTTTCATGGTATACAATCAGTCAACACCACAAAAAAGTAGAAATATAGATCAGACTCTGTAAAAGTTGTGAGTGCTGCATTAAAACGACTTTATATTGATCTTTTCTTTTTAAAGGACCCCCACTTCTCTAATTGCTTTCTTGAAGAGCAATAATTCCCAGAATAATGTTTACATCTGACACTTCCAGGGTTGTTGGATGTCTGCTCCCCAGCCTCGTGCTGTGGTTACATCTTCTGACCCTTATGTCACTATGGACACATTAGTGACAAAGTGGCCCACAGGAGAAATCCCAGCACAGTGTGTGACCAGGAAAGCTGTCATGAAAGAAAAATTGTTTAAATTGTCATGTTCAGATTCATGCTGCCCTTTTGTCTACAGTTTTTTGACAAGGGAAAGGGTTGGGATTCTGTCACCAAAGTCTGTATGCCTGTAAGTGCCTGTGGTATGAACTGAGTTCTACACTTCACAGATGCAGCACATGTGGGGTTTTGCTAACCAACCTGATTCCTCAATATGGTGAGCCCAGGCCATCGAGCACACACAGCGAGATTCCATTCAGCGTTGTATCTCGGGAGATATTTGTGTTCATGCAGGTGATGAAACATGATATGTGCGTATCAAGACAAAAAAGAATGGCGCTCGAGGGGGGACCGAAGCACAATAAAAAAACAACGAAATATCTAAGTCCAGGGAGTATGATGTGTGCACATGCCTAGGTCTGTTAATAGCAGCATCAGACATTCAACAATAAGCAGTCTGAAGATGTAGGTACTATCACACCTTTACAGTGATTTCAAAAAGTTTATTTTAAATGAATGCAATTGCTAATATGGGTTTAGACAGGCCTTTTAAGATAATGCCACTGAGACACCAATCTTGATTCACAAATCACAGGGACACCTCGGATATTCATACATGCCCTTAGGTCAGGTTTGTGGCCTGTAATATGTGAAGACTGCGGTCTGACATTCCACATTTTGCTAAATTTTTTCCTTCTTTCTAGATGGGGAAGAAATATTTCTACGCAAAGTGTAACTTGAGTTTTAACAACATTATTAGGTGCTAAGGTGCTGTTAAGCTTAAAGGTGGCCACATATATCTTCTTTATCTTTGTGGGTGCCATGGGAAGCCCAGTCCAATCCCAAAGCATAACATCCCCACCCCTTTCCACCATGCAAGGCTTTCAGTCCCTCTAGACAGCAAAAAGATTTGCATTACAAAAGGTGTTTGCCAGAGCACCAAACTTTCCAAAGTGGAAGCTGGTATTTTGCATGTTCAGGGGCTCCTAGGGTACTTGGTGAAAATAGTTCAACCTTAGTGTAGGCACCTCTTTGGATATTGTTGAGAGTTAGAACCCTTGACAGTTTTCATTGCTGTCTAAGCCCGTGCTGGGGGGGGGGGGCGGCTAGATTTATCCTAGTGACCATTGTCGCCAAGAGTGAAAGTAAGGTCAATTCTAAAAGTTGTTACTGAAACAGGGCTAGAGGGGACTTCTTCCAACAGGGATATCTTTAAAGATATCCCTTTTTCAATTCCTGTTGTATCTTGAGACAAGAAGTGAAAGAAAATCTCCTTAAAGGAGAAGTAGGGCTAAACCTCTTTTGGCCCTACTTCCATGGATCGCAGGAGTGCACTTGTTCTGAACTGCTTTGACCCGTTTTCAGCTGAAAGTGTGCTAAAGTCTGCTGCCAGCTGTCAGACTTTACAGTCGGTATCCACTCAGATGCATAGATAAGCAGCTGACTCAGCCTCTCAACCAGCTGCCCCGTCCACCTCCACAACCCAGAGAGCCAATAAATGTCACTAACTGAAGACCGAGAACTGAGCGATCAATGGTGTTTTATCACATTGTAGAGCTGGCGGCGGACCAATGCAGCTGGCATCGGTGCTGCAGCCATCTAGGTCAGTATGTATGGTTTGTTTTTCGTTTTTGTTTTAAATTCTGAACTTCTCTTTTAATGAGACACAGACAACAAACAACATGATGGGTTTTTTCTATTCTGCTTGCTTAAAAAAAAAAACTAGAAAACTAAAATAAACTTTAACCTTTATAGCCTAATTCTAAGAATGTTTTCATTAACTGAAGGTCAGGATATTAGCGTAGAAGAAATCCCTCGGCAGATGATCAAACATCTTGTCATATTGTATTTATGGTGTGTCCTTGAAGGGTTTTCTTTACTGGTACCATGTATCATGAAAAATATGGTTTTATTCATGAAAACACCTAAGCATACATTATGAGATAACCAATACCATTTTGCACTTCTGTGTTTTTGTTTTGTTGCAACCTCATTCATTTCCATTACATAAATGCATAATTATGCTTTCTTAGAGAATACACTAAATAGTTAAGCCCACCGCTCTCTTCATCTGTAGCAAGCTATTGCATTATGTGTCCTCTTTTGTGCTTACTCGGATATCGGGATGTCCTGTTATGCTGCACACCTCAGATGAGCTGGGTTATTTTACAGACATTTATGTGTATACTGTACATATTGGAGGCCTGTGGAATTGAATAGGTCTAGGGGGGAGATATTTTTCCTAAACACAGTGGATTTTTAGGCAGCAGACTCATTTGAAGGAGACTGTAGAAAGCTTTTTTGTTTTTCTGAGCTCTACAGCAAATATAAAATACAGCATTGTGTCAGACTTCAAATCAAAATCATCACACAATCGACAATTTTGTCTGTAACACTTTAAAATTGGATAACTTACATTTTATTTTTTGATATGCAATTTGTTTTACATATCATATTCTTTATTTAAAGTGCCAAAAAAACTCATGACGGGTATAGAGCGCAGGTAACGACAGCTGCCTTTAGTACCCAATAATGCCAGACGGTTCTGGTTGTTTTCTAACTCCTTCTTTCCCCCGATATGTTTTTACTGGCCCATCATTATTATGTATTGCCCTATTGGACAAAAGAAATGTGTTGGAGGTCTAAAAGAATTGACAAACCCCAACAAGAAAATGCCAGAGGTTTGCTGATTCAGAATGGCCCAACGTTTGAGTGTGCTTCAAGTATGTGCAGGCACCCATAGCTACCTGCACTTTATACCCGCTAGGACCTATTTATTTTTATTTTTTTAAAGTTGCAGAGGTACTTTAATGAACTCTAGCTTCAAATGTTCTTTTCGGATACTCCTCAAGGTTTCTGTTGCAGTGGGTAGTAAAACTGTCTCCCCCTAGCATTAAAAAATGTCAGCATACAAATGTGAACTGGTGTTTATTTTACTTTGTAAATGAGCTACTAATTTAGTTTCAAGGAAAGTGAATATATAAAAGTTCCCATTTATTTTTTTAAATTATGAGATGCTTGATATCTATTCTTGTGTTTGCAAGAAGCTACATGCAACAAAAATTGTAATTATTATTTTGAGGCCACCTTCTTCTTTTTATATCCCAAATTTTGGTGAGCTACCAAACTTACATTTTTTTCGATATAATATAATTTCAGCTCATTTGTAAAAATGAAGTTAAAATTTAGGATTTCTGACCTTTTAAGCTGTCTCAACTGAGGTGTGCAAAATAGCATCACATACATAAAAAGTGAGATTTAGCGTAGCCCCATAGCTGAATTAATGCTGTCCTAATTAATATCACCCACCTATGACTGACAATATTGGAGAAAGCTAAGCTTATTACAATGCTTATTATATAGGGCACTGCAAAATGCAATATACATGTTCCAAACACCTATAGAAGCCATTTTACTGTTAGACAGATGAAATCTGAATTGCGGTTATTTGCTCTGGGTTACTGTACCTTGCACATTGCTCTTTACGTAGCCCATATTTGCAGTGGAGATTTCGCAGTACACTCCAATAACACTGATCTCTGTTTGTATAGTTTACCCATCTCTCGAGTCAGATGAAGATAACCCTGTGTTCAAATCTCGATCAAGGAAGAGAAAATGTTCTGATGATGCTCCATATAGCCCCACAGGTGAGCATGCATCTCCTATGATCCTCCTGCAATATAGACTCCCAAGTCCTCTGTTATTCTATCTGATACAGCAGTATTTTTTCAGTTTAAAAAAAAATAAAACTATAAGCACACTACTCTAGCTAGTTCATTAAGGGTCCAAGTCAGAGCAACATTATTCTTCTATATATATTTTTCTGTTTTTTGCCAGCCATAGGAAGGTCTCATGTCATCATTCCATCACATTATGTCATTGGTAAAGCTGACTGCATTTTTTTTTCATCATATACTAACAATCTGGTCACAACTGAAAAAATGCTGCTGAGCTGTGGGTTGGATAGAGATGTTGGAGAATTAGTGAACATGTTTGAAAAAAATTACTTCTTGAAAACTTCATGGGATTTCTGATGAGGTCAAGATCATGGTATAAGAAAATTCAATGAAATTCTGATCCCTCGCACAGTGTTCCAGCAAATAGGAACTCCTTGTAAGTAATGATCTTTTTTTGGGCAATGACAAACAATAAGGACTTTGATATGACCCACCATAGTTGAAACCTCCACTAGTGTTGGTACATTTATGCTATTGGGGCCATAAAGAACGCTGTAGCTAAAATGTAAACTTACTTTGTATAGAGCTGATTTTTTTTTTTAAGCCCTACCTAGGTAACCTCATACCTATTATCCTTACTACAGCTAAATGTGTGTGTGTACAGTAGGACCCTACTATCCTGCTGTTTTTCTTATTTTAAGTACTGTGCAAACGTTTTAGGTTAATGTGAAGAAATGCTGTAAAGTCAGAATATTTTCAAAAACATATTTATTTGTTTATTGTGTGATAATTTACAAAAAACAGAAGAAAAATCTGAATCAAATCAATTAGTGTGACTACCCTATGGTGTCAAACCAGAATCAATTCTTACACTTGCACACTTTGTACACTTGCACAAAGTCAGGAATTTTGTAGGATTAGAGTCAGGTGTATGATTAACCAGTGATACTAAGCAGGTGCCAATGATCATCAATTTTATATGCAGGTTGAAACACAGTCATTATCTAAAACAGAAACAGCTGTGTAGGTGGATTAAAACTGGGTGAGGAATAGGAATACTCTGGTTTTACTCTGAGGTCATGGAAGACAGTTTCATGTCACAGGTCATACACCATGGCAAGACTGAGCACAGTAACAAGACACAAGGTAGCTATACTACATTAGCAATGTTTCTCCCAGGCAAAGATTTCAAAGCAGACCGTGGTTTCAAGATCTGTTGTTCAAGCTTTTTTGATGAAGCACAAAGAAATGGACTACGCTGAGGTCCGCGGGCACAGTGGTCAGCCAAGGGCAATGCTGCAGTTGAAAAGACACATCATGCTTACATCCCTTCAACATCGGAAGATGTCCAGCAGTGCCCTCAGCACAGAACTGGGGGAAGCCAGTGGGACGCAGGTACTCCAATTTATTAGAGGCATAACCAAAAAACACTACAGTGCAGACACTGTGCCTATCCTATAGTGATAAAATGTCATATACCAGGTAAAAAAAAGAGGTATTGAAAGATACTTATTCCCGGAGGTATAGGGATAAAAATGTCAATTAGTAGAAAATGGCTGACACCGTTGCTGACAAGGCTGCTTTCATTTGTGGGCTGGAAATCCACAATCTGTAAAATAGGAAGGGAAGAAAGCGCCAAACGGGCATAGTGTAGCACAATTTATTAAGTAAAATACCATGTAAAACAAATAGAACTCACAAGCAGGTGAGGGGGAGAGAAATGATGACAGCTGGGAGATGTGTGTTTGACCTTGGTGGAGAAGAAAGCCGGCTGTGTTGGGGAGCAAGATGAGTCTGGAGTCCATGGAGAGAGATCGGCATCAGGCTGCCCTGTGTGGCCGGGATTGGTATATCCAGAAATCTGATGTCCGCCCAAAGACGATGTGTCCAGCTGGAGTAATGAGTGGAGATGTCAGTCCAAACGTGATAGCCAATCGGGACGCATTTTGGAAGCTTAACCATGCCTCCTTCATCAGCCTCTGTCTGGTCTCCCTGCATTGACCCCATGCTCATCTTGCTCAGCACCACAGTCGGCTTTGTTCTCCACTGAGGACTACCACACCGCTCCCAGCTCATTACAATCCACTGCTGACTATCATCCTCTCTCTCTCTCCCCCCCTCACCCACTTGTGAGTTCTATTTGTTTTATATGATATTTTACTTAATAATAACTTGTGCTACATTATGCCAGTGTAGCGCTTTCTTCTCTTCCCTTACTCAAATCTATTGTCTGGAGAGGTTTGGCCAAAAGTAGTCTTCATGGAAGAAATACAGCCAAAAAACTATACCTCTGATGTGAAAACAAGGTTGAACAACTCAACTATGCACGAAAACATAGGAACTATTGTGCAGAAAAATGACAGCAGGTGCTCTGGAATGAGAAGTCAAAATCTGAAATATTTGGCGGTAGCAGGAGGCTGCAAAAGAGCTGGAGCGTGGTACAATAATGAGTGTCTGCAGACAATAGTTGGAGGTTCTTGCAAGTTTGGGGCTGCATTTCTAAAAATGGAGTTGGGAGTTGGAGTTGGTCAGGATCAATGGTGTCTTCAATGCTGAGAAACACAGACAGATACTTATCCATCATGCTATGCCATCAGGGAGGCATGTGATTGGCCCCAAATGTATTCTGCAGCAAAACAATGACCCCAAACATACAGCCAATGTCATTAACAACTATCGCCAGCATGAGGAAAAACAAGGAGTCCTGATCTCAACTTTCATCGAGCCCGTCTGGGATAACATGAAGAAACAGAAGGATTTGAGGCAGCCTACACCACAGAAGATCTGTGGTTAGTTCTCCAAGATGTTTGGAACAACCTCCATGCAGCGTTCTTTCGAAAACTGTGTGCAAGTGAAGAACTGATGCTGTTTTGAAGGCAAAGGTTGGTCATACCAAACATTGATTTTATTTGGATTTCTCTTCTGTCCATTTAAGGTCCATGCACACTAGGCCAGAACCTCTGTCAGAAAAATGCTCATAGTAGCTTGTATTGCACTAGAGTTTAGGAGAGTTTGTGGCGTTTTATAAACATTTTGTTCCAAAACATTTCCCCCTTTTTCTGCCTAAAACTTTTAAAAAACACATTTGTGAAGTTTTTTTCTGCTTCTAAACTTTCCTCTTGAAATATGCCTCTAAACGCTCTAATGTGCATGGACACATAGGATAACACTGAGCTGCTCCTACAGGCAGGAGAAAAAAAATGTTGAAGCAGCGTTTTTTTTTAAAGAGGAAGTAAACCCTGATGGGTTTACTTCCTCTTTCATTCTCTGCAAAGGCAAAGCATAATGGACTACTATGCATCGCATAGTAGTCCATTATGTGTCACTTACCTGACACAGGAGCCAGCAAAGTCACCGCTGTCCCCTGTAGTCCGGAGCATCCATCTTCTCGGTGGGGTCTCGCAGCTCCGCCGCTGTCATTTGGTGAAGCCGCGATGACGTCACTCCCGGGAGCCGACACGCGTGGCATCTCCATCATTGAAGACGCCGCGCTCAGTGCGCCTGCGCGCCGCTGTCTACGGCGCATGCGCCGTAGACAGTGGTGCCTGTCTTCGGGCAAATATCTCCTAAACCATATAGGTTTAGGAGATATTTCTTGGACCTACAGGTAAGCCTTAATCTAGGCTTACTTGTAGGTCAAAGTGTGTTGTAAGGGTTTACAACCACTTTAAATCAGTATACATGGACCCTTACTTTCCATTTTGTTATTTGAAAAAAATAAACTATTAAAACTTATATTTCTGAAAGCATTCTTCATTTACAGAGTTTTTTTTTTTTTTCACACATGCCTAAAACTTTTGTACAGTGGTGTAAATTCCAAACAGATAGCATCCTTTGCAAACTGAACCTAGAACTTTGATAAGATTGGTGCCTCTATAATGGGTGAATTCTTAAAGGGCATCTAAAGCCAAAACCATCTTTTTTTAATTTTGGTTGGAATGGTGACGCTTTAGAACCTCTGTCAAGTTTTTACTGCTGTGTGTTCCTACTAGGAAGAGTTGATCTTTTTATTTGTCCTGGGGAACATTGTCATCTGGACTGAAAGTAAGAGGAAAATCAAAAATTTTCAGCTGTCAGCAGAATAGTAATAAAGAGGAGATCGTACAATGGGAACTGTCTAAGATATTCTCTACTTTGTAGAGATATCTTGTCACTGGTGTGTCTAAAGGACAGAATGTGAAGGAAAGTAACTTCAGTGGGACAAAGACAGTTAAATAATAAAAAAAAATGTTAATGTTTTATTAACTTGTAGAGCTAAGCAAGAAATATAGATTATATTTATGAATGGGCAGATTTAATTCCTCTCCTATGCAGATGTCCAAAGTTGTTCAGATACTGGAATGAGGTGGTTTCTAAATTAAACACCGTATTTGGTATCTGTTTTGAGTGTAAACCTTACGCTGAGGTATTTTGATATACCCATCCTAGATTAGTATACTATAGATGCAATTTGCATAGCTTTGTTAAACTGCACAAAAAACGTGTTTCTACACCCCAACTACAAAAGTTAGGGTCTTGTGGCTTGAGAAGATTGGATAGCTTCCTGGGGCCTAGTCCTTCCCTGTATGGGTATTTTTAAAGTGGAGGTCCACCCTAAAGTTGGAATCCCCCCCCCCTCCGGCACCACAATTGGCACCTTTCAGGGGGGAGGGGGGTGCAGGTACCTGTACAGTACAGGTATCTGCACCCACTTCCGGCGTAGATTCTGCAGAAGGTACGCCCCTTTCCGCAGAATCTACGCCCCTTTCCGAAGGTCCCCCGCTGCCTGCTGGGAAACACACGGATCCCAGAGACAGCGGGGACCATGCTTATTGCGCAGCGCGACTCGCGCATGCGCAGTAGGGAACCGGGAAATGAAGCCGAAAGGCTCCACTTCCCGATTCCCATACCCAAGACGGCGGCGGCAGCACCCGAGAGACGATCGAGAGATCGGCTTCGGGTGCCAACATCGCGGGCGCGCTGGGCGGGTAAGTGTCATTATTTTAAAAGTCAGCAGCTGCAGTATTTGTAGCTGCTGGCTTTTAAAAAAAAAAAAACGGCGGACTCCCGCTTTAAGTAGCTATTCCATTTGCCAAAAATGAATGTTGCAGATTCTCTGTTTCAGTGGAGGCGATAGGTGTGAGAAATGGTTATTCAATAAACGATAATATGCAAGTTGGTATCTCTTGTCTATTCTATTATTATTTATATAAAATATGTCAATGTATGTTCCAGGGATCAGACAGGGAAGTTCTTGCAACCTGTAAATGTTAGAAGGAATACACATGCTACTTAATGGTGTCTTTGTATGATCCTTTTCATATGTTGCTCTGGTGTCCTCCAAATTATGTATCTTACTCTGTTTTTGTTTTTTGCGAAATATTTTGAAAAACTGCAATTTGAAAAATTTTTACAAAAAAATTTAAAGTTGCATATATTCATACAACTGAATGTAAAAGCAGACACTTTCCCAAGTACAAGTCCTAGTTTAGAAGATAACTTCACAAAAAATAAAAAATAAATGCCCATTTTTTTGCAGGTAAATGTAAACGTGCATATACAATTTTTTTTGAGCCTGGAAAGCATTGCACTCCCAATTGCTGATTGCAGATTGCTGATGCCATGCAGGACTCCAGCAAACTGAGTGTAAGCTATCTGCCCATACATTTTACACTGTCAGGAAGACTCAATGAACTACCACAGTGCTCAACACCCCCGTGGTAGTTCATTGCGAACTATAAGCCAACATCCACAAAGGATGTCGGTCCTTGTAGTTCATTCATTCACAGAACTGTTTTCAAAAAAGTAACAGCTAGTGTGGGGAACTTCTCCCGGTACCGGTGTCACAGGGAGAGAGGACATTGGCTGCAGCAGTGGGAACATGTTTCACGTTTCACCCTAAAAAAAGGGTGTAACATGTTCCCAAAGGTGAACTCATCCTTTAAAACTTGCTTCATAATAAAAACAGAGGTCTCAGTGGCATATATTTGCAGTAGAAACAATGTATCTCTATTAGGTAGGCTCTGCAGGTGTGGATTTTTAGTAGGACCTGAGCTACTATTTGACATACAACAGTACCAGACTTGTGGCCAGTGCCTTGGATGAACAATCTTTTTGTAGAAAACCTCATCTAAAAACAGTGATGGTTTTCTGTACCATTGAAGGTATCCAAAAAATTACCGGCATAATGCTAGGTATGATAATAGTGTTGGGCACATAACATTGTATTGTATTCTACTTTGTTAGGATGCAAGAGGACTGTTTATGGAACAGAAGAGATGAAAGATTGCAGTTGTACAAGATAATTTTTTCTTTCCAAAGTTGTCTTTCAAAGATCATATGAGTGATCTTTTTGAGACAAATGAATGTTGGATGCAAGATTTCCTGTTTCTTCAGACTATTTTTTAGTCTGTAGGTAACTTTAGTCATTGCAGGAATTCATCGAGAGCAAAATTAAGTTACTTCAGCCCTTCAGAAAGATACAAGCCATGAAAAGACCAGATTTACTCAGAGCATCTATAGACCTATCATAGGTATACAACACATTTATCCTTTATTCTTATATTGGAATGTAATAAATGCCCACTTCCTAGTGATAGTTGATGTGATAACAACTCTTTTTAAAGGCCACGTTCACCTTTGTAAGAAAAAAGAAAAAATAAATGCACATACTTTTGCAGGTAAAAAAAATTTAATTTTAGTTTTTTTACTAGAAGCCTGCAAAGCATTGCACTAGTGATTAACAGATCTCAGGCCTTTTCAACCTGTCAGTATAAGCTGTCTGCTCGTACCTCATATGTGCAGACAGTCATACAATGACAGGAAGCATCAATGAACTACCTAGAGCACTCAACAGTGCTCTGATACTTCATTGGGAACAACAACTGGTCAGCCGAAAAGGCTGTCGGTACTTTTATTTTTCCTATTTACAGAACTCTGTGAATGAATGATGCAGCTGGGTGCCTGCATGGCTGCGTTTTTTCCTAAATTGTGACGCGTGACACGTTATGTACATGGGTGTAATATGCAAACATGTTACAAAAGGTAATCTTATCCTTTAACTAAATGGGTGTGACTGCAACACCCCACCCCCAAATGTTAGCCCCTTTTTACTGCCCCACCAACAATCCATCAGAGACTGGCTGCGTTGAGAGGAATTAGGCTTTATTCGCTGGAAAAGCTGGCATTTTTTATGTGAAGTTCCTGTCTGTGAAAGGCTAAGGACCTGCTGCAATCCACCCAAATAGGTTTCTCCTGAAAATGATCACTTACTTAATTCATGGATCCTCTAAATATACAAACCGTATCAAAAATTTTCCTTGCGGTTTTGTGCTTTTAATATATGTGTATTTGATTAATTAAATCTGAACTGGTAAACAAAATTATATCAGTTCTTCCCAGGACAGTAGAGGTTCTATGAAGACTTTCACAAATTCGGCCAAGAGCATTTGCTCTTCACACTTACTGTATATATGACAACACATGGAACACGTCAAATAAATTAGTAAACATAAAAAAAAATGGAATGGATTATTAATTTAGTCTTCTTGAAAATTATTGTTGAGTGATGATTGAGTATTTAAGATTTTTATTTGCTGTTATATTCATTCTGGTTCCACATTAAATGTTTGTTATCTAGCAAGAGTCGGACCATCCATACCCCGACAAGACAGGCCTATCCGTGAAGGTACGAGGGTTGCCTCTATTGAAACTGGACTTGCAGCTGCTGCAGCCAAGTTGTCTCAGCAGGTGAGACGATGTTAAAGTCTACCCTTTGCTATGTTACATCTGTTAGAAATGAATAATGTTCTAAATAAATAAATGTAAAAAAAAATAGATAGTAGAAGAAATTCTGCTTATCTGCAAGTTCTAATAATTGTGCATACTATATCAGTAAACAATCTATATAAATGTATTTTACAGTTGAGAAATTTATATTAGTAGTTTAACAAATTCATGAAATATTTTTGTTCTGTTTACAAAATGTTTGAATCATCCAAAAAAGAGACAAAACGATTTACAAAGCATTAAAGGGTTCTTTTAGAGTTGAAAATATTAATCCTCATAAAACATTTATATTTAGCATCCTTAATGCAGTATTAAGCCCAAAAGCAAACATTTATTATATTACAGCTTACCTATTCTTAGATGTGATGGCTGCATTTGTTTTCTTTTTTTAGGCTTTATTTTCACCTGGTGAAAACATTTTTACAGGTGCATTGACAGGGGTGCTAACATCAGCTTTTATTTATTAATGTAAAACCGTTTTCCCAAAAGGAATTGTTTGCTGTAATGCTTATAAAGTGTTAGCTGGAGTTCAGCTTCAATCTGTTAATGAATGTAAATATAATAGTTCTGGGGTCCCAATGCCAGTCTGTGACCTGTTGGGGGATGGGACGCGTGGGTTGGGGTGGAAGACAGACAGGCAAGGCTTGGTTTGTATTGGTGGCCGCTCGCATTGCCACCTGCTGTGCAGCTACAATGCAGGGCTGTTATCTCCAATCGAGTTGAGTGGCGGTAAGTGAGCGAAGCTCTGCCCCTGTCAATCTGTGGTGTCTACTCTCCTCCTCCTGACACTCTGGGGCACAACAAACATATACAGGTCTTGGGAAGACCACCATTTTACCAGGTGAGGAGAGATGAATGGATGCATTGACACATAGCATCTCAGCCATATATACAGTGGTACCTCCTGATTAACAGGAGTCTGATAATCTGAGGGGGAGCTCTGTGCAGTGATCCACTCACTGATAGGGTTTTCATAGGAGTCTCTGTGCAGCCAAACCTCTCTGCTAATGATCTGTAAATACAGATCATTAGCAGAAAGGATTGACTCTACACCCCTTGCCTCACCACTGTGCCTCGCCAACCAACCAAATTGGCTGCCACAAAACTGGTCCCTGGCACCATAAAGGTTTGCTGAAAGCTCTAAATATGCCACCTGTGCGCCTTCATTCCGAGTGGGGGGCACTCTAATACAGGTGCTGTGTTACTGGCCAAATCACCAGGTGAAAACAGAGGGGAAAAAAGGTTAAAAAAAAAAAAAAGAAAGCTGATGCAGCTGCCACAACTAATGATTGGTGAGCGACAATATATTACATTTTTGGTTTTAGGTTTAATACTGCTTTAAGGGCTCTAGTCAAAACAGACTGTCAGTGGCAGCTCTAAATGCAGCCATCATTAATGTTGTTTTATTTTCTAAACCTGGAATGGCTAAAAAAATCCTGCTTTGAGATCATTGGGAGACAGTGAAAGGTGTGCTGTAACTCATGTAATGACTGTTAGAGGCTAGGGGACACCTTAACCAGTCAATATGGAGAGTAATAATCAAGCACAACCCACTTTCACCTGTTTACACATCAAATGGGCAAACCACCTAACAACTAAATTGCTTTCTGTGCAGTATGCTCCAGTGATATACTATATCCACTTCCCGACCAGCGCACGACGATGTACGTCGACAGAATGGCACGGGCAGGCATATTGGCGTACAGGTACGTCCAATATTCGATGCCGCCCTGCCATCGGGAGCGCGCCACCGGCGGCGCGCTCCCGCGCTGGTCGGGACCCCCGTGAGTCCGGTCACAGGACCCGCGGACTCGATCGCCGCGGGCATCCCCGCGATCGTCTCACGGAGCGGCCGAATAGAGCAAATGCTGTGTAAACAACATTTGTCTATTCTGCCTAGCAACTAGTGACGCTGATCTCTGCTCCATGTGATTGGAGCAGAGATCAGTGTACACTAAATGAAAGCCCAACCCCCCCACAGTTAGTAACACTCCCCTAGGAACACTTAACCCCTACACTGCCACCCACTGGTTAACCCTTTCACTGCCAGTGTCATTTACACAGGAATCACTGCATTTATATAGCAGTGATTACTGTATAAATGACAATGGTCCCAAAAATGTCCGATGTGTCTGCCATAATGTCGCAGTCACAATAAAAATCGCTGATCGCCGTCATTACTAGTAAAAAAAAAAAATAATAAAAAATTATTAATAAAAATGCTATAAAACTATCCCTATTTTGTAAACGCTATAACTTTTGCGCAAACCAATCAATAATCGCTTATTGCGATTTTTTTTACCAAAAATATGTAGAAGAATACGTATCGGCCTAAACTGAGGGAAAAAATGTTTTTTTATATATTTTTGGGGATATTTATTGTAACAAAAAGTAAAAAATAATGCGTTTTTTTCAAAATTGTCGCTCTATTTTTGTTTATAGCGCAAAAAATAAAAACCGCAGGGGTGATCAAATACCACCAAAAGAAAGCTCTATTTGTGGGAAAAAAAGGACGTCAATTTTGTTTGGGAGCCACGTCGCACGACCGCGCAATTGTCAGTTAAAGCGACGCAGTGCCGAATCGCAAAAAGTGGTCTGGTCTTTGACCAGCAAATTGGTCCGGTCTGAAAGTGGATATATAAAATATTCTCTTCTATAACAGTGTTACTATCACAAATTATTTTGCAAATGAAAACGAACATATTGTGCAACAAGTCCATATGCATCTTCCTAATTACTATTTCCTTTCACCGCTATGTACAATTCACTCCAAAAGATGCAAGCCCACTAATAGTGCTCTAAGAGATAACTCACCAGACAATTATGGCCTTTCTTATAGGTAAAGGTCTGCAGCACTTATTTACAAAACCCCCATCTCCCACGATCCCCCTATTTTCATCATAATCTTCCTCTTCCAGGCAATGCAATAAATTAAGAGCTCGGAGAAAAAAAAATGTGGTGAAAATAGGAGGATCATTGAGAAATGCAGTTTATCTGTGGGAGCACTGGTTATTGGATTGCACCTTTTCAAGTGGATTGTACATAGGAGTGGAAGAGGATAATAATGAAATGTTTCCAAAACAGTCAAAATGCCCATGAGTGTCTTTTTTGTGAATGTCAGTTTATGTGTGTCTTTATAAAGTGGAAGATAAGGTTTAACTCTTAACTATTCCTAAAAACTTTACATCTCCCCTCCTCATACCTATCCTGTATGCCCTGTATAAAAAAAGATCTGTGTACTGATCTTTTTTTAATCAGATCCGGTCATGCAATTAATCAGCTTTGGCTGCTTGACAACAGTTGTGAATTCCCAGAGCCTTTATGTCACCCATGGGCTCCTGTGGCCCTTCGGTGTGCGGTGCTCCCTCCTCTTCCCTGCAGCAGGGAAGCTGGAGCTACTGGATCATGTGACCACCAGATTTAAAAAAATGTTAAGTACACAGATCTCTTTTTACAGGGTATGCAGTGCGTATAAAAAACAATCACCATCCTTTAAAATATTCACATTTTGTTGCTTTGCAACCTAAAATGAAGACAGATACTTTTTTTATTTTATCCAGCTGCATTTACTCAGTGTAAATATAATACCAACATATCACAATTTTCTTTAAAAAAATTCTAAATCATGAGTTAAACTCAATCAGGTGTAGTTAATCACCTTCTCAATGGCACATAAAGCCATTTGACTTTCAACTGTGATCAGCTGTGGGCATTTTGATTGGCTCAGTATGAAAAGAGCTTTCCTGGAGCACTTCAGTTCCCTGTAGTGCAACTGAAGCAAACAATCAACTATGGGTGGCAAGACACTGTCACTGAGATCTCCAAGATAAAATTGTGGACAGGCACAATGGATGGGTGCAAAATGGATGGATGCAAAAAAATGTCAAAGGATTTATCAATCCGTACAAGCACAGTGAAGTCTATTATGAAGAAGTGGAAGGTATTTGGTACAATACAGAGTTGATAATATCCTATTATGGGGGTGTTTCTCTGCAGCAGGGACTGGAGCACTTGTCAGGATAGAAGGAAAAATTGAATATTGTCAAAATCTGCTGCCCTCTGCCAGAAAGTTGTCAATGGGAAGAAGGTTTACCTTCCAACATAAGGACCCAAAGCACACAGCAAAAATGACCACATAGTGGTTGAAGGAGAAAAAGGTGAAGGTCCTTGCATGGCCTAAACAGAGCCAAGACTTAAACCCCATTGAAAATCTGTGGAATGACTAAAAGACTGCAGTCTGCAAACAGTCACCATCAAATGTATCTGATATTAGCAGTTCTGCAAAGAGTGGGCAAATATTGCAATGTCTCGATGTACATAGTTGGTAGAGACATATCCCAACAGATTAAAGGCTGTAATTAAAGCAAAAGGTGAGCTACCAAAACTATAGCTGCTGACTTAAAAAAAACAGACACGCACCTCTCCAAGGGTTCAGCACCATCCTCACCTGGGCTTGTTTTTCTAAAATCTTTGGGGTCCCTGTTACCGGCATGTTAACTGTGTTAACTGTGGGCAGCTGGCTTTCACTACTTGCGGCTTCCCAGCCGGCTGCAGACTACGCTTTGAAAATGGTCCCAGAGCTTTCTTGGACCTGCGATGTGTCCCAGAAGATTGCAGACTGGGGATAGGGGGAGAACTTCTGCTTGGTACCCCAAAAATATATATACCAAATACAGCAGGGGGAGTGGGGAAAGGAGGAAAAGAGCGTAACTTCCCCTTTTGGGTGAAGTTTTGCTTTAGCCTTATCTTCCATTTAAGAATTACACACACAAACTTTTGCAAAAGGAACTTTTATTAATTAATTAACATTAATTTGTGAGTGTAACGCTATTATAGCTGTGAATAGTTTGTATACAGTGTTGCTTACATATCACAAAGGTATATATTTCATGCACAGATAGCAATTCTGTTATATGTACACAGGTTGACGTGGATTGCGCTTGAATATATCTTTCAATGTCTCCTGGTAGGCGTTTAACACTTATAAGAGAGTTCCACCTACTTTAATTATTTGCTTTATTTTATTTAGACAAAAAAAAAAAAAATATATATATATATATATATATATATATATATATATATATATATATATATATATATATATATATATATATATATATATATATATTTTTTTTTTTTTTATTAAACCAGTAGTATTTTTTAGGAATGTTGATATATAAAAAAGTATTCAAAGCTAATTAAAATTTTGCAGTTTAAAGATTAGATAGTCTTATCTACAAATTACTCTCTATGTTTACTCCAGTGGAAAGAAGTGTATCAACAAAAGCTTATAATATATATATATATAAGCATTGGTTGATACACTTTCCACTGGAATAAACATAAAGAGTGATTTGTAGATAAAACTATATAATCTTTAAAGTGCAAAATTTTAATTAGCTTTGATTACTTTTTAAAGCTTTTATCCTCTATTGAAATGGTAAATCTGTTAGTTTCAGATCATTATTTCTCTGTTGTCTTTGTTTTCTTTTATTTATTTTTCCTTATATTTGGTTTGTTTGCTCTTTTCCCAAAATAAATTGATTTAGTAAATTTGAAATTCACATTATCCATCTGCTTGGTTTCTAAAAGTCTCTCTCTAATTTATTCCTCAATATGGCATCACAAGAATCATATTTTAGGATCATTAGATTATTAAAGATTATTTAATTAGAAGCATGCAATAATACAAAAATGAGTATGATTGCCTAAGCACAATATTTTAGGCATCGTGTTTTTTTTTAAAAATTAATGATAGCATAGGGAACATTTGTCATAATTTTATTTTAACGTTAGCATGTAAATTTGTTTTACGTGTGATTTTACAAAAACACTGAAAATGGGTTAACATGCTTGAAGTTTAGAATTATTGTTTGCCCCTCTTTATTGATTTGTTCTTAAACAGTAATTTCATAGTTAATACACATGATGACCATGTAGCTGATATAATGACATAGTCCAACAAAACATGCCTCCTCCTATTAAGACAGAGCTTCAGAAAAAACTCATGATGTAAAGTTGTTCTATGCATCATATAAACAAATGTAAAATGTAGTACTTTAAGCCTTGGGTCTAAAAGGCTATTTTTGTGCTGCATTTATTTTTAATACATTTCCACTCTAAAGGAAAGCTATAATGGTCAGCTTTTTTTTAAATCTTTTTAAATTTACAACTTTCATTGGTTTTAGATTTTTTATATATATATATATATTTCAACTAACAAATGTCTAATATATAACTTGCAGAGTTTCTGAGGCTTCTTAAGAGACCACCCAGTAGTGACTGCTTTTTTGGGGCCTTCACTGCCAAATTGAATCTTTACACAGTCCCATATGAACAGTGCAGGTGGGTGGGGTGTAGGTTAAACTTTCTGGGTGAAACAGACCCTAGGACTCTACCTGCTTGTTAGGAATAATAAATATGAAATATGCTTATGCAATATTTTATTGCCCTAAAATAAGGGAATAAAAATATATGGTTTTTCTTAAACATTATAAATTAGAAAGAAAAGATATACAAAGACAGTATATTCCCCTAAAACCAGTAAACAAGAAATGCAAACTTTTCAAATCAATTAACTTGTGCTAAAATAATATCAGCTCAGTATGGGGTTGAATGGGAATTTCTTTGCCCCATTTACACATGGATGGAGTAAAATCTGTAGCCGTCCCTATAAACATTAACTTCTGTACCTTTTATCTTAGAAAATAGATATTAATACTGCTGTTTGCAGGAATGTAAAGGGTTTATACATGCAAAACATCTTTAAAATGTAATTTCCTGAAGCTATCACAAAGTACAACCTTCTTGGCTTTAGTCATTCCTAGTTTTTATATTACACCAAACTTGTGGAATTTCTGAAACCTGACCAAAGCATACTGGAGCTAGTGCCCATTAGAACTACTTAGCTTAGCTCCCAATTATTTGGTCCTCTTTTGGAACCAAATCCCTCTGTTCCTCTCTTTCCCTCCGGGTTCCCTCTACTGGGTCTGATGAACATCCCTTTATGAATTAATGTAACGGCCCAAATGGGTTTATATTCCTTTAAACATTCATATGATAGAATTGCTGGTATAAAGGAAAGGTAGTGGTGTAAAAAGCACCAGTAGGTTTATCATTTTTTTGCTTGTTAAATTTTTCCTTGTCTGCATGATTGAGAGTGTGGCGAGGGTGTGCCTTTTGTCTAAATATTTCCCTTTTCCCATCTCGGAAAGTTGGAAAGCATACAAATATTAAATATATATTTAATATAATACTATCTGATTGAGAAATGAGGATAGTAGTTTTCTTGTGGTCCAGTTTCCACAAATCCATCCAGTAGTCTTTGAGTTGGACAACTCTTCAGAAATAGTTTTGTCCAAAGTAGAGATAAGCTATGTGGAATCCAAAAGTAACAATAATTAACTAGCTAGTCTGAATAACAAGCACTAACAAAAAATAAAACCATAACTTAATGTAACTAATGCATTGTCATGTACAACCTACTTAAGGCTGGCCATGCATTATACAATTTTCTTGTACAATTTTCCTTTAGATGTACAAAAAAGTTTCAATATGTATGCAATCAGGCAGACCCTTGCACTACATAGTTTAAGGTAAATCTAAAGGAAAATTAATAAGAAAATTGTATAATATATGGGCATCTATATATTTCTGCTAAAACTGTTGAGTTAAGCCACGTACGCATGATGAGAATATTGGACGAATGATCGTTCGCTTTTTTTTTGCGTGCTAACCTCATATTGAAAATGAAGTGGTCACTTAAAGTAGTTGTAAACCGTTATATATACCCAGTGAAGTGAGTAGCCTCTGGTGACACATGGAGATTAAACAAATCCTCATACATTGGTTGTACTTGTCTATCTGCAGTCTTCTCTTCTCTACATTATTTAAAGTGCTGAATTTTAAAGCTTTTCTGAGAATTAAAAAAAAAAAGCAAAAACAGCTGAAGTTACACCCTGTGGATCTCAGTGAGAAGAGCTCTGAGAGTTGATTGGAGGGAAGAGACACACCCCTCTGTCTGTTAATCTGCTAATCCCTCCCCTGTCACCATTTTTCTGGTGTCAGGAAACCTTGTCAGAAGTGATTCATGCTTATAGCAGAGGAACAAAGCAGCAGACAAAAATGACACTTAGTACTCTTAATTGAGTACACACGATAGCGGCATATGCTTTGTTCATATTTAATGTCTGAGGTTTACAACCACTTTGGGTTACGAAAATTCTCGTATAACAGAATACAACTTCAGAAGTGATGTAATGTATCATATTGTAATGTATTCTTTCATTTCCAAGCATGCATGGTCTTGGTCACTCAATTTTTTTGGAAGAATATGGTATTGATTAAATAAAAATCGTTCTGTTGTCGTCCGAGAAACATTTTCGTGCTTATCCCTTTGGATAATATCGCATGAACTGTCGTGAACGGCTCTGGAAAGCTGTGTACTAACGATCAAAATGTCATACAATTGCTTCGAAAGCAGTATTTTGCGTCCACATTTTTAATCGTGTGTACTAGGCAGAAGGCAACTCCTGTGTGGAATAGGTTATCTAAAGCAGAAAAAGGATCCATTGCAATTATTATTCTTGAAAAAACATGCCATTTTTAAATAAAACTATAACACAATGTAAATAATACAAACAGTCATGTAATTACTACTAAATAATGTTGACAGAATTCCCCATAAACTGTAAAATAAATTGACTACTACAACTCCTCCCAGCAACCTTACGTATTATAAATTTTTAATCTCCTACCTATCTTTATTTCCTGATGAGACAGTCAGCCTACTTATGCCCACTATCTATTCTGTAGAGCTTTCTTTTCTAGAGCACTTTTCACTTGCTTGATCTATTCAGAAGTCAACCTTTACTTCTAAGCAGCCTCATGATAACAATTTGCTTCCTTAAAGGAGGAACAAAAGGTCAAGAAGAAAAAGAACACAAAAAAGAAGCTTTCACCCAACAATACAAATAAACTATGTCAGGAAAGCAGTTCTCCTGAAGCCACAAAGCTGGAATCCTTGGGGCCTAGCCTAGCGGACCACGAGTACACAGCCGGTGTCAGTACGTTTGGTGTAGCCCAAGTAAACCGAGGGTCCCAGCCTATGGCCCCCGGGGTGTTTCTCACACAAAGAAGACCGTCTGTGTCTTCCCAAAATAACTCAGCTGCCAAAGGTAAATGTACGTGTGAAATGTATACTGACTTATGCAAGCAGTGGTTGAATTTATGAAAAGTGGATCTGTTGCCCATAGCAGATACTGAGATTCTTTGTTTTATTTTCGTAGCACAGATTTGAAAATTAAACCATAATAATTTAATTTTGGGCAGCAAATCAACTTTTACTCCAGTTTTCATAAATTGTTCCAAATGTGTCAGTTGGGAATGTGTTGCTTTGGGATGAAGGATGTAAGGAACCATGAAGGACATGGGCTGATATAGTCAATATTTTTGATAATATTTCTCAGTGTTAACACTGATATCTTAAAAGTGGAACTCTGCTTGAGACCTCTTTCCATATCATTGTGGAAAGGTGTTTTGGGATGACTGTTATAGCTGAATGACTGAATACAGACAACAACAGAAATGGAAGGGCTGGAGTGGCAGTGATATAAAGGAAGGGTCTCCAAACTATGGCCCTCCAGTTGTTCAGGAACTACAATTTCCATGTTTGTGAATGTCAGAGTTTTACAATGCCTAATGGGATGTGTAGTTCTGCAACAGCTGGAGGGCCGTAGTTTGGAGATCCCTGATGTAAAGTATAACTAGTTAGGTTAATGTACAGTGCTTTGAAAAAGTATTTGTCCCCTCCTGATTTTTTTATTTATTTTTTGCATATTTGTCAAACTTAAATGATTCGGATCATCAAACAAATCTTAATATTACACAAGAATAACTCAAGCAAATCCAAAATGCAGTTTTTAAATGATTTCATTTAATAAGAGAAAAAAGCTGTCCAAACCTCCTTGGCGCTATGTGAAGAAGTAATTGCCCCCCCCCCGCTAAATCTTAAATGAATTGTGATTAACCACATTTTTTGGACAGCTGGGTCAAATTTCACATGCTACACCCAGGCCTGATTACCGCCTGACACGATGAATCAAGAAATTAGTTAAATAGAAGCTGTCTGAAGAAGGCCAAAGAATCTCAAAAAGCAACTCATGCTATAATCTAAAGAAATGCAAGAACAGATGAGAAACAAAGTAATTGACAGGTACCAATCTGGAAAGGGTTACAAAGCTATTTCGAAGTCTTTGGGATTCCAGCGAACCACGGTGAGAGCCATTATCCACAAAAAGAGAAAACTTGGAACAGTGGTGAACCTTCCCAGGAGTGGCCGGCCTACTAAAATGACTCCAAGAGCACAACGGCAGAAAGAGACTGGCAAAAATGCCATCCATGGGGGAGTTCCAAAGTGAAAGCCACAGCTGACCAAAAAGGACCCAAGGGCTCATCTCACATTTGCCAAATAACATCTTGATTATCCCCAAAACTTTTGGGCAAATATTCTGTGGACTAATGAGAAAAAGTTGAAGTTTTTGGAAGGTGAGCATCCCGTTACATCTGACATAAAACTTACACAGCATTTCATAAAAAGAACATCATACCAATAGTCAAATTTGGTGGTGGTAGTATGATGGTCTATGGCTGCTTTGCAGCTTCAGGACCTGGACAACTTGCCATTGTTGATGGAACCATGAATTCTGTGCTCTACCAGAAAATCCTGAAGGAGAAGGTCCGGTCATCAGTTCGTGACCTCAAGCTCAAGCGCACTTGACTTGTGCAGCAGGACAATGATCCAAAACACACCAACAAGTCCACCTCTGATTGACAAAAAAAAATGAAGTTAAGGTTTTAGAGTGGCCTAGTTAAAGTCCAGACTTAAACCTGATTTGAGATGCTGCGGTATGATCTTAAACAGGCCATTCAAGCTTAAAAAATCCTTGTGTGGGGCTGAATTATACCAATTCTGCAAAGAAGATTGGGCCAAAATTCTTCCACAGCGATGTAAAAGACTTGCTGTCAGTTATCACAAATGCTTGATTGCAGTTGTTGCCGCCAAGGGTGGCACAACCTGTCATTAGGTTTAGGGGGAAATTTCTTTTTAACATAGGGTCAGGTAGGTTTAGACAGCTTTTTTTCCTCTATTAAATAAAAGCATCATTTAAAAACTGCAGTTTGTATTTACTCGGGTTATCTTTGTGTAATATTAACATTTGCCTGGTGATTTGAATCATTTAAATGTGACAAATATGCAATGAGGCAAATACTAAGGGCCCTTTCATCCCAGGGTTATTCAAAGCCGTGCATTTAACCCTGGTTGTGTTAAGGCAGCCCATTCATATGTATCACATTGAAATGCAGTATAATGCAATACCATGGATTGCAGTGCAGTGCAACATAAGTGTGTCTTGGGAAAAATGTGAATGGCACCGCAGTGCATCAACACACAAATCTGTGTTACTGCAGCACAATGGTGTGAAAGACCTTACGAAAGAATGACGATGCAGAAGCACAAATGGGACACAGGGTTGTCACTCTAAAACAGGAAATGGTTGACCAAAGATCTTGGCAGGATTACCAGATATTATTTCAGCAAAAGCAACAGATTTATAATTATTGACAATGGCTTTTGAAATCACATTAACATGTTATAGCTTACAAGAGATATAAGGTTTACATATATTTTAACCCTTTCTCCCAAGCTGTTCGCATATCTGTGACAGCACGGAGGTGGGCCCTTTATGGTGCAGCCAAATATATGCATAACTTTGTGCTGGGAGCATGCTTAATCACCAGATTACAGCACTGTGACCACACTGTCTCTGACACCTCCCAGTCACTTAGCCAATCAAAGTAAACACATTCAGGAAGCCCAGGAAATGCTTCTGGTGTTGAGTGTTGGTAGAAAGGGAGTTAAATGATTTCTCAAGAAAACATTATTACTTGCTTCAGAAACTGGTCCAATTCTTAGTAGTAGGAAAAAATTCAACATGCTACTTAAACATGTATGGAACTGAAGGTCCCAGTGCAGTAAAATGTTCTAATTAAACACATTTCTTAAGTTTAATGAGTTGTAGACTTTGAGCATGTGATGTTCTCCCGAAAAAGCTTAATTGAAGTTGATAATGTACAGCCTGTCCCCCACTGCCTCTCCCCCTACTGCTCCAGAAGCTCAATTAAAAAATACAATGTAACATGATTGTTGCTTTGTATTTACTTTGTTTGAATCATAACAGATCAAAGGGGTGACCTTTGGTCTGAATATAATATCAGTTAAAGCAACCTGAGATGTACAAAGAAAAAACATTTTTTATACATAATTGAATACCTATCTAGCCGCCAATTAACACTTTAGTTACCCTTAGTAGTCCTATTTAGTCTATCCCTTCTCCTGTTTTTTTTTCCTTTTTTTTTTTTAAACCATTAATATTTACATTTTTGTTTTTTATTCATTTTGTGTGATTTTTTTTTTTTTTTTTGTGTTGTGCAAAATCTATTTCATTTGTAAATAACTTTGCAATGCATTGTACCAGAATTGTAATTTTAGTGTCATTATCCTGTAAATGATACAAAATATAGAATAAAATGCATGTTTTTTTTATTTACAGTAACACTATTTGGGAAAAAACAAAACCTGATATCACTTTAGGAAGCTAGGATCACTAAAAAATGTTTTACTGCACTGGGAGCTATACCTCTAATGAGATACTTTCCCAGGGCACTACAATATAAGGTATCAATTCATACAGTGTTGTTACTGGCCATTGATTTATAGAAGCAGTTTTGCAATTACTACTAGTAATAAAAAGAGATTTGCAATAACATTTGTACTTGTATAATCCAATGAGAAGTACATTTTAGAGAGATAAAAGTCTTTAATGATAGAAGACATCTGAACTAGGAAACGGGGTAAATTTTCCAATAAAAATGGAGATTCTATTGATACGGATGCCATATTTTTGTCACAAGTGAATCAGCATATTCATTTTAATGGACATTAGAAAATAAAACCAGCCATAGATGGATCAGAATTTGGCCGGTTCAACTGGGATCAGCTGAATTTCAGTCTATCTGTGGGCAGGCTGTTGTACTGAAGTCGATCTATCAGTTGACTGCAGTACAACCAGTCTGACAGTTTTTCTTTATCTGATCACCAGCTGTCAGAATACAAGAGGGATTCCCCCATCAATACTGATTGTGTTGATGGGGAAATCAAGCAATTTTCTTTCCCTCAACCCATGGTTGAAAGTGCAGGGACCTCCAGTTCCTGCAGCAGATTTCCAAATCCCCTCGAAATAGCTTAATGCCAGGCTGTTTTGACAAGCAAATCTCTTAAAACTTCCAGGAACGTACTGCTAAGTCATTCCTATTCACATTCCTATTGGCCCAATGTTGTGATGTACAGCCTCATTGATCAGTAGGAATGTGCAAGAGGGGTGAAGTGCTGAAGTTTTACCGGTCAGAACAGCCCAATATTAGGTTGTGACAGGAAGGTTCAGGAGGCTTCTGCAGGTATGTGTACATTATTCTTTTTTTTTTCTCCATGGGAGAATCTATATGAGCGCCTAATAAAGAGGAAATGACAACATAGTGAGAGTTAATAATACAGTTTTTACATTCAAATAATTATATGACCTTCATGTATTTTTTTCTTGCTTTTCTATATACAGTATTTTGTATTAAACACAGCTAATAAATAGCGCAGTGAAGATAACTACACAGGGATTGCAGTATTTTTCAATGGGCCAGCTGACTTGCACTGTGAGAAGGAGCAGTAGAATAGAAACACTTACTACTAAATTGTAGCGTGAAAAAATCTGGTGCCTCTCTGCATAGTAACCAATCAGCTTCAAGGTTTTATTGCCAAAGCCTCAAAGCGGTTATATACCCTTTTTTTTATTTTTATCTACAGGTAAGCCTATAATAAGGTTTACCTGTAGGTAAAATTAATATTGCCTAAACCTGTACGGTTTAGGAGATATTCACTTTGAATGCAACCTCTGACGTCAGCAGCGCATGCGATGGCCCGGCTGAAGGTTCGGTAGACACTGCCAGACCTTGCCAGAAAGAATACTCCAGTATGCATGTTAGCTCCCTCGGCGTGGAACACAATGCAATACAGGGACCTCGTTCTAAGGTGAGTATTTCATAATGAGATAGTATGTGGTGCATACTAGCTCATTATAATTTTGCCTTACAAGATTCGTTTTTTTTGTGTTTTTTTATTTTTTTCCATGGTAGGGCATACAACCACTTCAAGTGATTGTAAAGTCTCTTTTTTTTTTTTCAAATAGCAAGAATGTTATACTTACCTGCCCTGTGCAGTGGATTTGCACAGAGCAGACTGGATTCTTCTCTTTTCGTGTCTATCTTCGCTGCTCCTTGCCCCTCCCTCCCATTGAGTGCCCCCACAGCAAGCAGTGTGCTATGGGGGCACTCGAGGCAAGCTGCAGCTCCGTGTGTCCATTCAGACACCAAGCTGCCATTTTGCCCCACCCCCTCTCTCTTCTGATTGGCTAACTGACTTTGATTGGCAGGATTGGGAGCCAATGGTACCGCTGCTGTGTCTTAGCCAATCAGGAGGGAGAGTCCCGGATGGCCGAGGGGCTCGTGGACATCGCTGGATAGAGATGAGGCTCAGCTAAGTATGAGGGGGGCTGCTGCACACAGAATGCTTTTTATCTTAAGGCATAGAATGCCTTAAGATAAAAACCTTCTGCCTTTACAACCCGTTTAATTGAACAAGCTGAAGTTAGAAGCTGATTGGCTAACCTGTACAGCTGCACCAGATTCTAAACGTGTACAGCTGCACCAGATTCTAAGTAGTAAATCTCCCCCACTGTACAGCATTGTAAAGGAAGAAGTAGAGCCAAGGTATGTAATAGGCTAAGATGGCTGCCCCAGCTACATATGTAAAAAAAACATTAAAAGTAAAGTTTGAAAACATTACCACACATTAATAATATCATTTTCATGAAGTTAATTGCTTTTACATGCACTGTATGTTTAAAATACAGTTGAAACTCTTAGTTCTCTTTAAGTCTGGCCCTTAAAATTGTAGTCATTTAGGGTCACGAGGTATACGGTAATTGGAATACTTGACTTCCCAGTAAAAATAGCTTTTTTAAATTTTTGGTCAACCACACTGTACCACATCTCAATCTACAGATATTCTAAAGATTAGGTACAATTTTCCGTATCAGTTCCCAGCCTGTAGCTATGGCCAGCTTCAGAGTACTGCTTTTTATCTTGTAACAGTTTTTTGATTAAGATGCACAGTTAATAAGCCCACATGCCTCCACCCGTAACTCCCATAACCAAAATATCACTGGAATTAAAGAAAAAAATGCACAACCGGTGCTTTAAAAGTGGCCTTGTAGAACAGTTCTGGTAACATGGAGTCATTAGAGGAAAATGGGAATGATGGTATTTGTAATGCTTATTAGAAATGATTTTGTTGTAAAAGTTCATCATTTACAAAATGAAAAGTCATTAAGAGAGTAGAAAAGCAAAGTTCTTATGTGAGGTCATCAATTGATCAAGGTGTGTTTCGTCTTCTGTGTTCCATTATAGAACCCTTTCAGAATGAGTCATGTGACACAAGCGGGCAGGACCTGTGTCTTAAGTACAAAAGGACAGCTGGGAACGAGCACAAAAGCGAAAAAGGTATCACAACAGACAAACCAGCCCTTTTTTTTCTGCCCAAAATGTTTTTTTGTTTTTTTTGTTTGATTTTTTTTGTACAAGATTCAGTAACAAGGATTTGAATTGTGTTCATTTTATATTTCTCTGTTCCTTAGCCATGTACCCCGTTTAATTACACCCCATATGGATACATACAGAATTTCTGGGATGTGCACATACTGTAAAACGTAGTTTGTAGGAGTTCCAGAATATTGCATTGTCTTTTGTTTTAACCTTCGATCTGTAAATGGATTGAATGCTAGACTCTAGAAAATCTTTCAGTCTTGTTAAATTTATGAAACTGGTGGTTGGTTCAATCTCTGCTGGTTTAGGAAATGACCAGGATATTCAACCTTTAAATTATTATAACATTTATACTGTAGAAGTTGAGAATTGTGTGAAGATTTACTCCAATTATGTGCAGATAATATAAGCTTGCAGTGATTTGCGTTTCATGATTGGGCACATTGTGTGAAACTTCTCAATTCCTTTAGTAATTCAGTTTGTTTGTCTCATCCTGACTATTTAACCACTTCAATACTGGACACTTTGACCCCCTTACTGTCCAGGGCAAATTTCACCTTTCAGTGCTGTTACACTCTGAATGATAATTGCATGCTCATGCAACACTGTACCCAAGTAATTTTTTTATAATTTCTTTTGATGGTATTTAATCATCACTGGCTTTTTTATTTTTTTCCAAACAAAGAAAAAAAGACCAAAAATGTTATGTTGTAAAACTTTTGCAAATAAGTACATTTTTCTTGTTCAAAGATGGACACTGGTAAGGCTTCACTGATGGGCACTGATTAGTCGCTGACAGACTTGCTGGTTTACAGCTCTCCTTTCCTCACACAGTGGGAGGAAAGAACCGCTGATGACCTTCAAGTCTGTTTACATGCGATCAGCTGTGACCCGCTGACCACATTGTAAAGGGCTATTGTGATTGGCCCTTTACAGCAATCTGTGACCAGCTGTGTCCGAAGGATACATCGGTCACAGAGTGTGCCAGATGTGCGACACAGAGGGTGCAAGGAAGGCATGGTTCTGGGAGGACATCCATGGACACCTTCCCAGAACTGAACAAGCACCCTCTAGCTGTAGGCGCATTAAGAGCTTGGGCATTTATTTATTTCATTGGCCAGAATATTAATTTATTATGTTATAAAAGAAAAAGCAGCACTACAAAGTGCAATAAAAAAAGGCTCAAAACCGCTAGACAATCCCTGAACAAATGACACATGCAAATGACAAAAGTCCATAAATCCTTAAAGGGCACCCAAAAAGTGTTGCAAATAAACTGTAGGTGAAATAATGTTCCTCCACTGACAGCATAGCACACCGGGCCTCTTTCCAAGATATGGACCACTAAATTATAGGTGGCCTGCAAGCACTCCAACACTCCTCTGGCTGGTTCTCTTTCATCAGTAAACACACCAGAAAGGATTCTGTTGGCCCCTCTCAAAAAGTCTCCCCACAGGTCACATGTGTCAAAATAAGAGCCAGCCCTGCCACATAGTGAAGAACGTCAAATTGCTCAAGCGTTTATTAAAAAAAATATGTCCGAAATACTCAGATATAGGTGTCTGTTTATGAAGCAGTGAAAAAATGTCACTGCTTCATTCTCTGCCGTTCTCAGAGGAGATTGTTCTCCTCTTTGTGCCAGTTTATGAAGCTTTGTAGATCGCTTCTCCTTTGGAGGAGTAAAGCGATCTACAAACGCTTCAAACAGTGGAGAACACCCCCTGATACTAGAATCTCATGAGACGTTACGAGATTACAGTACCAGAAGTTCACTGAAGAACAAAGATGTCAATTTATTAAGCAGTGATAAACACGGACAGAGGGCGTGATTATGGTTAATGCTAATAATATAAAGAGTCCCTCTACATAATATATACAGTGGTGTGAAAAAGTGTTTGCCCCCTTCCTCATTTCCTGTTCCTTTGCATGTTTGTCACACTTAAGTGTTTCGGAACATCAAACCAATTTAAACAATAGTCAAGGACAACACAAGTAAACACAAAATGCAATTTGTAAATGAAGGTGTTTATTATTAAAGGGGAAAAAAATCCAAACCATCATGGTCCTGTGTGAAAAAGTGATTGCCCCCCTTGTTAAAACATACTATAACTGTGGTTGTCCACACCTGAGTTCAATTTCTCTAGCCACACCCAGGCCTGATTATTGCCACACCTGTTCACAATCAAGGCATCACTTAAATAGGAGCTGCTTGACACAGTAAGGTCCACCAGAAGATCCTTAAAAGCTACACATCATGCCGAGACCCAAAGAAATTCAGGAACAATTGAGAAAGAAAGTAATTGAGATCTATCAGTCTGGAAAGGGTTATAAAGCCATTTCCAAAGCTTTGGGAATCCAGCGAACCACAGTGAGAGCCATTATCCACAAATGGCGAAGGCATGGAACAGTGGTGAACCTTCCCAGGAGTGGCCGGCCGCCCAAAATGACCCCAAGAGCGCAGCGACGACTCATCCAAGAGGTCACAAAAGACCCCACAACAACGTCCAAGGAACTGCAGGCCTCACTTGCCTCAGTTAAGGTCAGCGTTCATGCCTCCACCATCAGGAAAAGACTGGGCAAAAATGGCCTGCATGGCAGAGTTCCAAGGAGAAAACCACTGCTGAGCAAAAAGAACATCAAAGCTCGTCTCAATTTCTCCACAACACATCTTGATGATCCCCAAGACTTTTGGGACAACATTCTGTGGACCGATGAGACAAAAGTGGAACTCTTTGGAAGGTGTGTGTCCAAGTATATCTGGCGTAGAAGGAACACTGCATTTCATAAAAAGAACATTATACCAACAGTAAAATATGGTGGTGGTAGTGTGATGGTCTGGGGCTGTTTTGCTGCTTCAGGACCTGGAAGACTTGCCGTGATAAAAGGAACTATGAATTCTGCTGTCTACCAAGAGATCCTGAAGGAGAATGTCCGACCATCTGTTCGTGTACTCAAGCTGAAACGAACTTGGGCTCTGCAGCAGGACAATGATCCTAAACACACCAGCAAGTCCACCACCGAATGGCTGAAGAAAAACAAAATGAAGACTTTGGAGTGGCCTAGCCAAAGTCCTGACCTGAATCCTATTGAGATGTTGTGGTATGACCTTAAAAAGGCTGTTCATGCTCGAAAACCCTCTAATGTAACTGAATTAGGACAATTCTGCAAAGATGAGTGGGCCAAAATTCCTCCAGGACGCTGTAAAAGCCTCATTGCACGTTATCGCAAACGCTTGGTTGCAGTTGTTGCTGCTAAGGGTGGCCCAACCAGTTATTAGGTTTAGGGGGCAATCACTTTTTCACACAGGGCCATGATGGTTTGGATTTTTTTTCACCTTTAATAATAAACACCTTCATTTACAAATTGCATTTTGTGTTTACTTGTGTTGTCCTTGACTATTGTTTAAATTGGTTTGATGTTCCGAAACACTTAAGTGTGACAAACATGCAAAGGAACAGGAAATGAGGAAGGGGGCAAACACTTTTTCACACCACTGTATATTATGTAGGGGACTATATTTTATTCCACATTTTGCTACTTTCACTGTCAAAGTGGACTGTGTATCAATTTAAAATACCTTTTGACTATATTAGCACTATTAATGTTTAAATATTTATTTAGACATATTTTTGACATATTGTATTTTTATTATAGTAGCATCTTTTGGTATTGTATTTTTGCCGTGAACTATTATCCACTATTGTTTGATTATTTCTCGTTCTTTGCTAGTGTATAAGACCTTACCAACTTTTAATAGGTTACTGTGGCTAAATAAGATTGAAAATGGCTGAAGGAACAAAGGCCAACTGCTATTAAAGTATACATAAAGTTTAAGAGCAAACCTTTTTAAATGAAACATGAGCAAAGCATAGTCTCGTATAAAGTGTATATTCCTAACTCAATAGTGCCTATTATGGTTTCTGGCTACTCTTTTGTCTGAATGTCTCAATGACAAAGGTGCCTAGTGAAACTGTATTTCTTTGGGGGGAGTAAAACGTGTGTTTTTAAATCAATTTAATTATTTATTAATGAATACAGAGCTGCATTATTTGTGCCTTTTTATATCTGCCTGTTCAGGCTTTAAGCACAAGTATTGGGAATGCCTGTGGAATCCATCAATTGACACCCATAGAGTTCAAAGGATAATTTGAATGATTTTGGTCAATATTTATTTGTATGTTAACACAATTTATTCTGGTTTATTTTATTATTTATTGAATAAAATCATTATTTGTTTTCCTATAATGTCAGGTGAATATGAAACATTGCACATTGATATTTCACACTTACCGTATATACTTGAGTATAGGCCGACACAACTATAAGCCGAGGCACCTAATTTTACCACAAAAAAAAGGGAAAACGTATTGACTTCAGTATAAGCCTAGGGTGGGAATATGCAGCAACTACTGGGTAAAAAATGCCCATCTGTACTCTAAAAAATGCCCATCTGCAGGCGCTGCCTAACCCCTGGAAACAAGTTTTTTAGAGTTTCTTTAAACAGTAAGTAATATGCGATTCGGCTGGATTACAGTGGCTATAGTTTGATAATTACTTATTATAATGGACTAAATGAAAAAAAAAAGCATCAAAGTGGGAGAGTTTACTTCCTTTTTAAAGCTAAGCTTCAGATATAAAAAAAACACAGTTTAATGCAGTTCTGTATTCATTTATACATGCTTAAATATATTTTTTTAATTTATAATAAAAAAAACTGAGAAAGATATTTAGTTATTAAAACACTGTACCAGATAATTAATGTATGTCCTTAAAAATATTAAAACAATTATTTAGATGAGCAGATTGTTACATAGTTGTTTTTAAGTACACTGCATACTGACACTGCTAAATTTGGCCTGGGCACCTAGGCTTCAGTGACCTCTGGAGCCAGTATATAGTGAACTCTTTAGTAGGATAAACTTTTACTACAGTACCCCATTATGCACCCCCCCCCCTTTACTCAAGGGCAATGCACAATAAATGTATAAAGTACAAAGATAAGCAATTACAGCTAAATGCGAGGGAGCAGACACTGATATTGTGCCTAGGGAGTCGCTGGTGTTTGATTATAAGCTGTTTCTATAAAACTTTGTTATTTTAACTGTCAGTTTTGAATATTTTCATTAAAGTACCTTGCAGCATTGACACGTGTAATGAAATAAGACATCATGGCAGAAAATGACAACAATTCCACATGACATAATACAGTAATATAGGAAGATATCGTTTGATTTACACTCAGCCTCTAACATTCCACCATGGAACACTGCCTGATAAAATAAGCAGCTAATTGTTAGTTACACTTCAGTTAGCGGCATAGATCTCAGCCAAGACACGCGTCTGCTACGTGTAGGACAAATAAACACCACCTGAATATGTAAAAGTTCTGACTCGTCTGAGGCTCTTATAGTAGACATTATAGACAGGAATACTGAGCATCATATTGCAGCGCTTTTTACTAGTATAAGGGGTATATTGTAAAAAAAAAAAAAAGGAACTCAAGAAGTCCAGAGTATATACCTGAACTTTAAGTGTGATGATGTCACCTGCAGCCATCCATTACAACGCTAAGGAAAGATTCCACCCAAAATCTTAAAGCCTAATACCAACCGTTTTTTTTTTTTTTTTACAGCATAGAGAAGGGTGTCAGTGTATCAAGATCATTCTTGAAAGCTGAGATATTTTTTACCTCTATTTGTGTCTAATTCTGTCGGGTTTGAAGGGTGATTTCATTCTTTCCAAATTCTTACTGTAGGTATGCCTAACACAGATTGCAATTCGATATTACGTATTGAGGGTGGGATATGGTGACAGAGGGGTTGATTTACTAAAATTGGCAAAAGCAAAATCTGGTGCAGCTGTTCATGGTAACCAATCCACTTCTAACTTCAGCTTGTTCGGTTAGGCCCTTTTTACACTGGGGCGGGGTCGGCGGTAAAGCGCTGCTGTTTTTAGAGGTGCTTTACTGTCATATTTGCGGAGGTATTCGACTGCTAGCGGGTGCTTTTAACCCTGGCTAGAGGCCGAAAAAGGGTTAAAACCACCCACAAAGTGCTGCTGCAGCAGCGCTTTGCTAGCGGTATAGCTGCCCTGCCCCATTGATTTCAGTGGGCAGGAGAGGTGGAGGAGCGGTGTATACACTGCTCCTTCACCACTCCAAAGATGCTGCTAGCAGGACTTTTTTAGCCTCCTGCCAGTGCACCGCTCCAGTGTGAAAGCCCTCTGGGCTTTCACACTGGAGACACAGGAGCGACTCTTTCAGGGCACTTTACAAACGTTATTTTTAGCGATGTAGCGCCTGCAAAGCGCCCCCGTGTGAAAGGGGTCTTAAGCTTTAACAAAAAGCCTGGAAGCTGATTGGTTTCTATGCACAGCTGCACCAGATTTTGTACTCTTCGTTTTTAGTAAATCAACCCGAGTGTCTTTACTTTTGGTGTTTGTTCAGTATGGGTTTATATCTTGATCCAAGAGCTTCAGCAAAAAAAAAAATATATATATATATTATTTTTCAGAGGGAAAAGTTTGTTGAAAAAAGTTATTTTCCTTTTCTGCCAGAGCTCCTATATGTTTCCTATGTTTCCTATTTCCTATCCACTGTCAGACAAAGTTAGGCCTCATTGACATGGGGTGTACTATGGCAAACCCATTCACTGTGTGATGTTGTGTACCAGCCAGTCTTACTCTTTAGGTATGCACCAATATATCCCCAAAAAAGATCAGCCGAAAATAGGGTTATCAGCGTTTTGCAGATAATGGCCACCGAAAATGCGTTTTTGATGTGTTCTATACATTTCAATAGGGAGGTGCATTACACAACAATGGAAGCCCAACCGTCCAGACATACATTGAATTTAAAGGGGTGCATTTTTCTTGAGCTTTTCTTGCGTTTTGTTTTTTTTTAAAGCAAAAGAGCTTCAAAAACGATTAATCAAAAAATCAAGTACAATACAATTACAGTATTTTTCACTTCATAAGACGCATCTGAGGTTTTAGAGGAGGAAAACAAGAAAAAAATATTCTGAACCAAATGTCCTGAAGTATTTACCAGTGCCCATGAAATGCAGCCTTACCAGTTCCATTAAATGCAGCCTGACTTGTGTCCATTAAATGCAGCCTGACTTGTGTCCATTAAATGCAGCCTGACCTGTGTCCATTAAATGCAGCCTGACCTGTGTCCATTAAATGCAGCCTGACCTGTGTCCATTAAATGCAGCCTGACCTGTGTCCATTAAATCCAGCTTTACCTGTGTCCATTAAATCCAGCTTTACCTGTGTTCATTAAATCCAGCTTTACCTGTGTCCATTAAACCTGTGCCTGGCGACTGGCGAGGACGTCATCACATCCTCGCCATCTGTTGAACAATGGAGGGTGCTGTTCTCTAAGTCTTGTAATTATACCCAATTTTCTCATGTCCACCAATCTTACAGTTGCATCGACTATTTTCTCATTGACCATAGTTGTCTAGACTGGTCCCCTGAGTGTGCTATCGATGCGATGGTCTGGTCCGACCACTCTCCTGTATATTTAACGTTTTTGCTCCCCTCCACCCCTGTGAGGGAGTGGACGTGGGGTTAAATTATTCCTTGCTCGAGAACCCAGAGAAACTACATTGTAAAGCGCTGCGTAAACTGTTGATGCTATATAAATCGTGTATAATAAGAAAAAAAACACACTAGACGTGTCTCAGAGACCATCTCCAATTTCTTGATGGACCACACTGTGGATACCACTCTGCTCCCCATTCAATGGGAGGCGTTGAAAGCAGTATTACGTGGAATGCTCATTCAGCTGGTGCCTGTTTAAAGAAAGTGAGCTCGGCTGCCATACTGAATGCGATTAAAAGACTCTGAACCCTGGAAACGGAACACAAGCATTACCTGACGATGTAGACCCTTACGGAGGTCATCTCAGCCCCATCACAGCTTTGTGAGTTATACGAGAACTCCGCTAGCACTTTTGCTGTTAAGCTTACTTTTCACCATTACAAATTTAAGGACAAGTGTGGCAGATCACTGGCCCATTCCCTTCACCCTAAACACTCCTCCACCTTTTATATCACATATCCAGGGTATGAATGGGGAAGTCCTGTCCTCTCCATCCAAGATAAATCAGGCAATTAGGGATTTTTACCAGTCCTTATACCATATACCTCCTGCTCAGTCTTCAAGCTTTACTTCAACTTTGGAGGAAGTAAAGATGTTATATATTGCTGAGACCACACTCCCTAAACTAGACGATGATATAATCAGCGATCTTGAGACGCCCCTCTCTGATGATGAAGTTGCTAAGGCCATTGCTGAAACACCATCTGGCAAGAGTCAAGGCCCTGACGGATTTACTCCCAAATTTTACAAACGCTTGCCGTCCCTTTTACCACCCTTTCTGACTAAAGTTTTCAACTCTTTATCGGAGGGCTCAGTGTTCACTCCACAGACACTTGAAGTGCACATTTCTCTCATTCACAAGTCTGATAAAGACCTAACCTTCTGCACAAACTTCAGACCCATCTCCCTAATTGGCGTTGACTTAAGGTGCTCGCTAACAGGCTACAACCATTGCTACCTAGTTTGATCCACCTGGATCAAGTTGGATTTGTGAGCGGCAAGGAAGCTAGGGATAACACTCTGAAAACCCTTGTCCTAACTGAGTATGCCCGTGTCCATGACATTCCTCTATGCCTTCTAACGGTCGATTCTGAGAAGGCATTCAATTGAGTGTATTGGCAATTTTCCTGTTTAACACTGCAGCAGTTAGGGCTGGGCCCACATATGATGTCAAGGATAATGTCCCTGTACTTTACTCCATCTGTTAGGATTAGAATCAATGGATGTTCGTTTTCAGTTTACAATGGCACACGTTAAGGCTGCCCTCTGTCTTTTCTCTTATACGTTCCTACTGTGGAACACCTAGCTATTGTCCTGTGAAACAACCCCACTGTTCAGAGTGTTATGGTGGGCCCTATACATGCAAAACTTGCCCTATTTGCAGATGATCCACTTCTATTTGTGACACAACCTCAGACGTTCCATACCCTCCTTAAAACTAGAGTTCCAGAAATTTGGGGTAGTTAGTATTTTCAAAGTAAATTATAACAAATTGTAATTCCTTAATATATCCCTGTCTGAGATGACTTTTCAACACCTCTCATCTACATCCTCTTTTTGTCATGGTTATGCAATGGAGCTTGTCTGTCAGCTTACCTCTCACCATGTGTTGATCACTAGAGACCAGCCACTCTCACCTAACTGCTTTTATAATCTCTCCTCTAAGCATGGCTCCACCCCAGCCCAGCTCCTATCAGAGAACTCTATATTAACTTGTGCACTGCAGGTCGGCCCTGCTAATCAGTTGTGTGTTTGGCTTCTTGTTGCCTGCTTGCCGTGTGCTCTATGTTTGTCTTTGTTACGGACCTTGGCGTGTTCTCGACTATTCCTGTCTGCTTGTGACCCTGACCTTTTGGCGTGTCCCCGAATATCCCTGTCTGCCTGTGACTCTGAACCTTTGGCGTGTACTCTGTTGTCCTTGTCTGCTAGTCTCCCCGACCTTGGCTTATTCCCTTACTATCCCTATCCTCATGTTGCCTACTTTGGGTGTGAGCTAGGGGACCCTGGGGATCGCGACTTGAAGCCAGTTGCAGCCCAGTTCATCCTCACCACTAGAGGGTGGTGAACACCTGCTGGCTCTTAGACTCCACGCCCTAGGGAATCTTACACTCTAACCTCATGGGATCCGTGTTGGTATTCCAGCCGCCCTGCCTTCCTTTACCACCCTGACTCCCATCTGCAGCAGTCAGTCGTAGAGTCCACTACCTTGCGGTGCCCTCCTGATCCCTACAGTGTCCATCTGTCACCTGATCTCAGGTGGCCTGACACTTTTAAGCCTCTATCGGTTATCTTGGGATTCAAATACCAGCGGACGCATCCCAGCTCTTCTCCCAGAATTTACCCCCCTGCTTCTCAAAATGCAGGTGGACTTGTCGTCGTACGCCTCCAGATGGCTCTCATGGCTAGGCAGGGTGAATGCCCTGAAAATGGATGTTCTTCCTCCTTTTTTGTATCTATTTCAGACAATCCCTATCTGAATACCTCGTATTTCCAGATAGAATATGTTATGAATACATTATGAAACACTATCTCTCCCAAAATCTCGAGGTAGAGCCAGAGCTCTTGATGCCTCCATATACCATAAGGCAGCAATCCTTACTCGAGTGTCAGACTGGTTCCATCATTCCTCCTCTAAGGTTTGGATCCAATTGGAAAACCACATGAACCCTTTTGATCTTTGTGCCCTTCCCTGGGCCTCATTCACCCTTCGCAAGGGCCCTTCTCTCCTACGAGACCTTACTCATTAGATGATCTACGTGTGGGATCACTTGACCACTACTTGATGGAGATGATGCCTCCATCAATCAAAATGTAAAACCCTGCTGCCCATTTTGTTTAGATGGTTAAGGGGCATGGAGGAGAAGGAGGCGGAGGAGGAAGAGAGTGAGCTGTCATTTACCACTGTGTATACGCCCACATATGTGACTCTATAGTCACATGGGTTGCTCGGATGTGATAGGGAGGAAATGCTCAGCATAGAAACTCACTGAAAACTGAGCATGTGCACTAGCTGCCAACACTGCTCTGCAAAATCTTGAACTGCAGTGGGGACATGAAAAGGAAGGGATAGAAAACAGCAAGAACCACCAGGTTTTGGAGGGGACAGGGAGTAGGCGGGATAAGTGCCATACACATAAGAGCATTTCCTGTTTACATGGCAGCCTCTGTAATAGGAGGCATTTTACCTGTATGTAATCTTTTGGCTCTCGTCCCGCCCCCCTCCACGTCCCTTCCGAGGGTGCAGATGGATGGACATCAATCAGGTTGCACCAATAATGAGTTTGCATTCCTGGCAATGGTGGGTGCTGTATTCATGGCAATGGTGGGTTCTGCATTCCTGGCAATGGGGGATGCTGTATTCCTGGCAATGGGTTGTGCTGCATTCCTGGCAATGGGTTGTGCTGCATTCCTGGCAATGGGTTGTGCTGCATTCCTGGCAATGGGGGGGGGGGTGCTGCATTCCTGGCAATGGGGGTGCTGCATTCATGGCAATGGGAGTGCTGCTTTCATGGCAATGGTGGGGCTGCTTTCATGGCAGTGGTTGGGGCTGCATTCATGACAATGGTGGGGCTGCATTCATGGCCCTTGGGAGGCTACAGATGGGCAATGACCCTTATTTTGCTTCACAGTTCTGTATTTAAAATTTAAGTTTTTCTCCTGAAACGTCCCTCTTAAAGGGAAGGTGCGTGTTATAAGCCAATACAAACGGTATATTCAAATAACATGCCAAGCTCATCTCTTTACAGCCACAAAGGCAAAATAATTCTTGTTGGGCAGTGTATTAGTGCTCGAATGAACACACTTAGACCAAATTTTAATGGTTCACAGAATATCAGGCCCTCACGCATGTTCACTTCATCAAATCTAGCCCTCTTTGAAAAAAGTTTGGACACCCCTTCTCTAAACTAACTGATTTATTTTGTATTATCATTTCAGGTAAACGTACAAAAAAAGGCATGGCAACAGCTAAGCAGAGGCTTGGGAAGATCCTGAAAATCCACCGGAATGGAAAGCTTCTCCTTTAGTGTTTGCTAAGACAGACTTTTTCTTGTGGCTAGTGGACCCCGCAAGCTGACACTAAACCTTGAACTCTTGCAGGACTGCAGTGGCGCTCTGCAGACATTGTTGGAGGAACCCACCCTGCTCTACCTTCCTGCCACCACTTTAGTAATTCTTTTTAACTTCCAGCAGTTGACGTGTACAGAATACTGCTAATATTTTTTAATAATAATAATAATGTCCTTTCTCAAATTGCTGAGAGTGACTAGTTTGCAGGAAAGAAGAAAACAAAAAAAAATAAACAAGGATCATTCCAGTCTTAGGAAAGAACCTGTTTCAAACGCGGTCAGTGAGAGAAACACAAAATGCATTGCTTCATTTGTTTCCTTTTGAAGGCATTGTATACAGCATGACGTCATGTGCAACACTCTGGTCAGGAATCATGTCACACATTCTGCAGAAATGCCATGTGTAGGAAATGTGTTGTGCGCTTTGTATTTGTATCATCCATTGTAATCTTGATTGGTGATGAACTTGTTGGTAAGCCTACAACTAATGCTTTATGCCCTTACTGAACACGGGGATGAGGGGTAGTTAATTATTTTTGTAGTGAAGCAGTTAGTCTTTGTCCTACTGGGGACCATAAAAAAGATTAGCACCCAGGGGTATACCAGCTATCATATAGCAGTTCACAAGGCTTCTAAGGAGTTCAGTTTATCTATGATGTTGGGCTTCTTAATTACGCAACTGCACTCAAATGAGATACCCAGCTTTGGTTGGGTACAATTAACTTGAATCGCCTGCCAGCTTCTTATATCTATCAGAGGCCCCAGATGTACATCTTCCTTATATAAATTTGTGTAGCCGTCTCCATTTACAAAGCCATTATGAAAGTGTAACTTTTGTACAGGTGACCTGTAAAAATTCTACTTTTGACAACACTGTTTGTAGCAATTGGACATAAGTGGAAATTTGTAGTGGATATTTTACTTCTGCAAGCCCCAAGAGAAGGCAGGCTGTGATTAATTTACCAAACAACCACAAAAAACCTAAAACAGAGTTTTGAAGGGCACTGGTAAGTCCACTAAAACTAGATAGTTTGACCAGGTAGGCTGAGTCAGCTCCCGCCTCCTTAAATGTCGAAAATACTGCAAGGAGGTTGGACCTGATAGGCTGAGTCAGCCCCCGGCTTCTTAAATGTCTAAAAAACTGCAAGGGGGGTGGACCTGGTAAACTAAGTCAACCTCAGGCTTCTTTTATGTCTTGGATACTCCAACAGAGATGTCCACTTCAGAGTTTGGTTTATCTCGCCTATTTGTTTCATATTTCAGCTATTCCTGTTGTGTTCTCCATATTATTAAATAATTCAACAGGGATCCCAGGACCCCATCATAATGGCAAATGAATAGACCCAGGTACTCAAGCACAGACATCTCATTAATAAAGACCCTGAGAGGTAAAAGAAACTAGCAGGTGGTTGAAATGTCCAGCATCTACCAAAAACAAAAATATCGGCTTTGATTGGACTGACCTTTTAAGTACGTGTCAAGTTTTTAGTTGTGTTTCTAATGGGTACACAAAAAGAAAATTGCCTTTATAAACATTTGACTATTGAATCTCAATCTACACTGTGCACACACATGGTTCCGGAACATTCACATCCTCCAGCGTGGAAGGGGGAATCATGCGAGCTAATTTGTTAAGTATGGTGTGACTCTCCTGCATGAACCATTTATTACAGCTGGCCTTAAATCTAAGACAAACCATTTGACTCCATATTTACCCCTTTTGCAAAGAAGAATAGCAATATTTAAAGGGAACACTAATGGATCTTAGATGTGTTTTGCTTTTATTGGTCTGTCTTGTACAAAAAAAACAAGAAAACTCTCAATGGTTTAAAAGCAATAACCCATTTTATTAATCCCATTATCAAATGTTTGAGTTTCACTTACTTTTGTTTTGGACTGTTATGGAAAATATTTAGCATGTAGCAGCCGCCATCCAGAAAAGCATCATGGGACATGACTTTGAAGCACATGTATATGGGAAAAAAGGGTTTTTGCTTTGAACCTATGATAAATTTAAAGTGGAAGTAAACTCCCCTATCGTTTTCAGCCAAGGAAGCTGCCATCTTTGCCTCTGTTTAATCTTCAACTGCTATGGTGCTGCACATGTGATTTGTTATGACACCAGCCATTGGATGATTTGATAGTTTGGCTGAGAGCACAGCCAATGTGCAGTTAGCATTCTCGGCATGCCTTTTTTTTTAACTGTTTAAATCCATGGGTTTACTTCCACTTTAAGACAAATGGATTTAAGTCTGCCCACAACATGTGCAAATTAAAGTTTGAACCTAGTTCCCTTTAACATGCTTAGCCCATCATCATTTATAAATTGATAATTCATTTGATCTTTTTTTTCCCTCTTCATACTTTATGCCAAGGAGTATTTGTTACATAGGCCGAGTGCTATATATATATATATATATATATATATATATATATATATATATATATATATATATATATATTGTCTCATGTGATAAAACAGGCCACCCTGAGTTCTACCTATCAATATGTCTAAATGAAGAAATGTCCCTTACTGCACTGGGATAATTACACTGAGATCCCGATTAATTGTCACGTTAAATGATGTCCAGTGCTCCATTGTTTTTTTTAATTTTTTTTGAGGGGGGTGTGTAAACTTTGTCAGAGTTGACATCTCTGTTCAAGCAATTAAAAAAAAAAAACATTATTGCACTTAATGATATTTATTGCAGATTTTATACTCGGGAGCCACTTTTTTAATTTAATCTGTCTAGTATTCCATAAAGGGATGCACATGGTTGGCAGTGATTCTCAAGCATGCTGTGGCATTCACAGAATGCCTGGATAGTATTAAAGGGCCTAATATGGGCCATAAAAACATTTTGGTACACCACCATAAGCCTGATTTGTTGATACAACACAGGATGAATCCATTGGTCTATGTACTTCAAATTCTAACCTATACTATCTGCATGCAAAATTTAAGACCCGGTTAGACCAGGCAGTGTTTTTACAATCTTTATTTATGTAGTTTGGCTGGTCTTGTGCCCGTTATATCCTTTTCTCAACATTCTCTGTAAGCTCTAGAAACCATTTGTAGAACACAGGAAAGCAGTAGTTTCAGAGATACTGCAATCACCACTTATAGGACCAACAATAATGTTACCAACAGAGTAAATTCTGGTCAAGATCAATTCATATTTCCCATGCTAATGTTTAAGGGTAACTCCACTTTCATGTGAAAAAAAACAAATAATAAAAAAAAAATATAGCATATATTGAATGTTATTGAAAATTGCCTTTCCTTTTCCATCTGCAGCACTGTCATTTTCTGTCAAATGCAATATGGCTACCTGGTTCGTTACACAAACTGTTTACAGCACGCCCCCTGAAAATGTGTGATTGGCATAGGATCAGTTCACATATATGCAAATTGGATACGTTTTTAACCACATCCAATTCTCATAACATGCAAATTTGACTGGCTTTTGATGGTGCCAGTTCACACATGTGTGGGGTGGCTGCTGTGTGGTTTTAAAAAGGGTGCTGTGCGTTTTTGGGTCCAGTTCAGGTGCGATTTTCAAATAAAAAAAATCATACCTGAACCGTAGAACAGAAACGCAGAGGACTGCTGCGGTGAAACGTGGCTGCATATGTGTCAACCCAGCCTTACTGATTTTCCCAGAAGTCTGCACTAAGATACAAGTCAGATTTTTGGCATCCTCTGCAACAAAAATGTTATAGTTGGTGAGATACTGCCAAAGGGAACCACATCTAAAGGGATACAGACCCTGCCACTTTCCTAATTAAAGCCATGCAGGAGCAGCAGCTGACTGATAATTATAAAACCACTATCATACAGATTCACTCATGGACACAGACAAACAGCTATTCCTTCAGAATAACAAAAAGGTAGGAATCTTCAAAAAAGTTTGTTAAAATCCTTCTAATGTAGATGACCCAGAGGGGAATGTTTTTTTTTTTCTCAACAAAAGTGGAGTTAATCTTTAATGTAACAACAGCTTCATGACCAGGTCTTCATGCTTCTTTGTGATTTCCTGTTTAGCTTATACATTAAAGAGCAGGTGTACCTAATAAAGTGGCAACTGAGCATATAGTTATATCATCGTAAAAAAATATAAATCATTATACTTATTGGTTATGTGGTCAAATGTCAAAGGGTTATTTAGAAAAATACTGGTGCTGCTCAGATGCTCTTTTGTGACAGTGTAGGCTTGTGTTTATGCTGTTATAGTGGGTTTGATAATTAGACTATGATGACTGCTGGGAACTGAAAAGTACACTGTCATGGTGTGCAATTCATATAATAGAAGGTTATCAAATATAGGGGTTGATTTACTAAAACTGAAGAGTGCAAAATCTGGTACACCTGTGCATGGTAGCCAATCAGCTTCTAACTTCAGCTTGTTCAATTAAGCTTTGAAAAAAAAAATACCTGGTAGCTGATTGGCTACTATGCACAGCTGCACCAGATGTTGCACTCTCCAGTTTTAGTAAATAAACCCCAGGGTTTTTTTCATAAATTAATAAAATCTATTCACAAGTGATTCACCTTTCTGCATCTCAGAACTGAAAATTAATCCCCAGCAAATTAGCCCACGTGCCACCGAAATCTGAAAACGATGCACTCATTTTGGAAAAGCCACACCTATTTTGAAAAGCCACACACATTTAGGGATTTAAACAAAATAAAGCACTTCTGGCCAGTAAATTGTAGGTACTTGCACAGCACAACAAGCTAATTTTAGGTTTTTGTATAGTATTTTGATGCAATGTAAATGCACAGTTAATGGAAGTTCGAAATGCACAGGAATAAATATATATATTTTTCTCATTTCCTAATTTTCACCTAACATCACAATGTGACACTTGCCATGTTTCAGTGTATAACTCTTAGCCCTTGTACACATGGTCGGAGATTCCGACGGAATGTGTCCGATCGGACCGATTTGTCGGATATTCCGACTGTGTGTGGTCTACATCGGACTCCGACGGACCAAGTTCTCCAACTTGTTGGTAAAATTTTCAGACAAAATGCTCCGATCGAACATACTCCGATCATGTGTAGAGAATTCCGATCGGACAAAGTGCCACGCATGCTCAGATCAAATTCCTACACCAAAGCTATTGGCTACTAGCGTGAACGTAGTCCTGTCGTAATGAAATAACGTCATCACGTCGGATTTTCCAACAACTTTGTCCGACCGTGTGTATGGAACAGTTACGGACAAAATCCGACGGATTTGGTTGTCGGAATCTCTGACCGTGTGTACAAGGGCTTAGTTTGCTACTGCTTTATTGTGTAGCGTATATAGCACATAGATTTCCATCACGAAGCCCTTTTAAAATGCAAAGAAGGGTATGCAACTAACACATATCAAACAATCATAAATGATCATTGTTCTTTATGCTTTGTTAATTAAGTACGCACTAAACCTTAAAGTATAACTCCAGCCAAACATTTTTTTTAGTTTTTGGACTGAATGGGGGAGGGTTAGAATATTTGTGTGGTTTAGAATTCTTTTTGTGGTCTTATGCCCCATACACACAATCGGATTTTCTGACAACAAAACAGTGGATTTTTTTCCAAAGGTTGATGGCTCAAACTTGTCTTTTATACACATGGTCACACAAATGTTGGCCAAAAATTCTGAACATGAGAACGACGAGCCGAGAAAAAGGAAATTCGTTAGCCAGTGCGGCTCCTTCTGCTTGATTCAGAGCATGTGTGAACTGTGTACACACGATCGGAATTTCCGACAACAAGTTTTGTTCTTGGAAAATGTGAGAACCTGCTCTCAAACATTTGTGTGCAGAAATTCCGACAGCAAATGTTCTATGGAGCATACACACGGTCAGACTTTCCGACAACAAGCTCACATCGAATTTCCCATTGGAAAATCTGACTGTGTGTACGTGGCTTTAGAGTTCACCTCACTTCATATCCAAGAAACAGTGTTTTCCTTAGGACTGAAGGATAGTGAAGCCCATAGTGTATTAATTACAGTATTTAATTGTCCTTGTTTCTGTTGGAGATTCTCCTCACTGACCTTTTCCCTGCTCAATTCAAGAAGAAAGTTTTGGCTGGAGATATATTTTAAGATCAGAGGGTGCTTTTTGGAACTTGCCATTAAAATAACCTTTGGCTCAGTACCATAGTTTGGCCCCATGTACTAGAAATGTATTAGCCCCATCAACATGATGACATCAATATGTGATGAACACTGGATCTTTTCGATACATTTTTTGCTGGCATGCAGACACTTTTCATCTGTTTCTGCTCATAATTAGCATTCTCCGGTGCAACCCTACTTATGGAAAGCCTGATTATGTGCAGGGATTATATATAAGGGTTTACCATAAGGGCCTCCCTGTTTTGGCATTTATGTAGGTTTCAAGCCCTCTGGGTCCTATGTGTTCAACGGGGCTACATGGCAGTTGCAGTTACTATGACGTTACACTACTGTTTTGAAAAAATGCACTTAGTGCATGTAAAATTAATAAGTCTAACATTTGACCCCTTCCCCCCACCTTATCATGTTTATAAGCCAACTCCAACATTGTATTTTTGTAATTATGTCCATTGGGCAAATGTTATGCCAAGTACCATAATATCCTTTTTGTTGCTACAAAAAGCAGGGACCATTACATTCAATGCAATTCTTTTTTTTTTTACCTTACTGAAGGAAAACATCACTTTAGCTTTGGTAATCAGATGCATTCATTGCCATATTTGTTCCAACCATGTGTACAGATAGCAAAGTTTCAGCAAACTGATAATTAATTTTTGGTTGACGTAAAATACATATGCACGCACCAGTGTAGCTCCAGATAAGTGCACTCAGTACAACATAAATACTTGGGCTTTATCTAGCAGCATTTTGTACTTGCAATGGTGGACCACTGACGGCTTCAACTATTCAGATGCCAACTTTAAGCAGTCTACTATAGTCAAGCTAATTTCTAATTGGTGGGTATGGGCTCCTGAAAATCATTGGTCTTTGCTCCCACAGCTGACCCTATTGAGGCCAATTATTTCTAGCGACCTGACCAGTCCAAACATCTCTAGTAAAAACCAGACCAGCAACATGACCAACTCTGAGAAGGTTCTGCTCAATGCAAAATGTCTTATGGCCAGTCTTTTCAGTACATGCTGAACAAGTCATAAAAGATTGACGTACGTGTCCAGCCATTTTCATGGTCATCTACATCATCCAACAGTCTACAGTTTGCCTGACTCCAACAGTCTATGAGATATCAGCAGTTTATCTGAACACTGATTTCTGATTGGGTGTTGTGTATTACTGCATATTATTTGTTCCATGATGACTAAATAAAACCCAATATTCAAATTCTTGACACTATCTAATGTCTACATCTAGGAAATATCATACTTTGAATACATTTATTTTGTTAGTTGAGCACTTGTATGCCATTCCCTTTTTATAAGACAAAATGAAAAAAATAAAATACAGCACGTTATGTTGGACGGTGGTTTTTCAAAATGTTTTCATTCCCTTTCTATGTTTGGTCGTTTTTAAGTCCATTCATCAGTGAACATATTAAACCTGCCATTTTGCCCCAGTTTCCATGTTTTGGACAAAAGCTTCATTAGAAATTGCAACTGGTGCTCAGTCAACCATAGAAAATCGCCATAAAATAATTTTCTGAATAGTTGCCGCTGCAAAAGCCTAGTATTGAATATATGGGAAGGTGTCGCGTTCTGACAATTAATCTGGATTCGTGTGATTCCAGCAATTAGTATAGGAATGGTTTGTCTGCACTTCGACACTTAAAAAAAAACAAACACCATTATTCCTCAGTCAATCCCATACTCTTCATTTTCTTTTGTTATATGTTCGCTAAGGCATAATTTTCATAGAATATAGCTTGTAAATAGCTTTTTAAATACTTTTTTTTCTACGAGATCAAATACCTTTTAGAACTTTACTTTTTTTTTCTAGAGATAACTTCATTTGCATTTAGAAATCTACCAAGTATAAAAAAAAATTATTTTTAGGTTGTGTATACTTTTTTTTTTGTTGTTGTTGTCCTTGCGACTGAGAAAGGAGAATAAAAAAAAAATGCCTGAAAATCAAGTTTATTTGTGCAGCCATAAAAGATGTCTTATAAAAAAATTGTCAAATATAAAAAAAAAATGTAAAAGAAAATCAGTAAAAAAAAAAAAAAAAGCAGATAGTTTGAAGTCTGGCCTTCAAAAGATATACCAGCTCCTTGTTTGAATTCTTGTACTATGAAAAGATGATGCAGTTATTTTAATAGCACCTTGTGAAGTGTTCTGTGTTTTGTGATGATGTAATAATTTATTAATGTTTGTAATCTTTTATACTTGTACATTTCGTATGACCTTTGTTTATATACACATTTATCCGGATGTTATGTCTATGAAAATCCAGCTACGCGAAACAATGGCGGCCTTATTAATTTAAAGGATTATCAACGCGCTACAGGTGCCCTGTCCCCTTGGGAAGGAGGTTCAGGAATGTCCACCTAATAGGGTCCCAGAGTTCTGCAGAAGCTTCCTTAGACATTGTGTATTGTCCTTGCTCAGCATCTATATAATAGCGTATAACCTCTCCCTTTCATGCTGTTTTTTTTTTTTTTTTTTTTTTTATGTTTATTTTTATTTTTGCATCATGTACATTTATAATGAAGTTTATTGTGGCTATTACAGTGTTTTATTTACAAAATTAAATCAAAATGCTCTTGTATTAAGTCACTGAAATCTAAGTAAACTTAGATCAAAGTTTAAAAGAAGTAAAATATTTCAGGTTTTGTATACAAATGTGTCTGTGTTTTTCATGCATCTCCAAATTTTCTTAGAAATGGGTCCTAAATCTTGAAAATGGGCAAAATAGAAGAAGGAAGCTGATCAGTGTGGGGGGTAGGGACTAAGGGTTTTAGCATTTCCAGAGGTTTTATTTTTATTTTTAAAGCTTTAAAAGTCATCAAATGCATGTTTATTGATAATTCTTGGAGAATTGATGCATGTAAGAAATTATAAAAGTGCACTTAAAGCATTATAGCATGCAATATATGCCACCTTTTGGTCATGGTAATTAAGAAGACATATTGAGCCTCCTGCACACTGGGTGTTTGCCCAGTTATTCTGAATGCCTTTTCTCCTGGCAAGAGAGAAAGCTGCATTTTGCAAATGCGTTTAGGACGCGTCAAGCTTTTGGGTGTTTATTACATTGGCCAAAATGTCAGCTCCCATATGCCAAAATGTCCAGCTCCCATATGCCAGTGCAGAGATTCTGTATAGAGGAAAAGTTAGGAGTTAGTGGCTATTTACATTTGGGGTGCTGGAACTGTGCAAGGATTAAGCTTGTGGAGAGGGAGTCTGGACAGTGGGATGGAGGGCTAGTGGGGGCTATTATTGCTGGCCTGAGGGAGGGTATTATTGCTGAAGGATATTATTAATTAACCTCATCCATAATAACCTCTCTCAGCTATAATAGGTTATTATTTCTGGTGTGTAGTTATTACTGCAGAGAAAACATATAGACAGTGGGCAAGCCAAATTAATTCTACTATAGTGAATAGTCTATCATTAAAGTCCTAAGTACATGAACTCTATTAGTAGGGAGAGGATAAAGGTCCACTGCTTCGGGGCCAGCCTTGTGTGGGGGAGTAGAAGCGGTCTCCAAACATGCAGAAAAGAAAGTTGTACGGGCACCTCTGAGTGTAGACTATATTAAAAAAAAAATTCCAAACACAATAAGTAAAACTCACATGTAAGAAGTTAAAAATAGGCACACTATAGGTTCAGGCATCCGTTGATGTAGAAACAACACAGGTTCACGCTAGAGCCGTCTCTGCCGCTTGTGAGATAGTCTTAGCCGGCTGGATGGTGGTATGATGGAGGAGAGCTAGAAGCGAGGGCTGGAACACAAGTTTGAATGCAGTGCTGCCTGTGAAGATGTCACCGGCATGCTCACAACGTGCTTTGGAGCATGAACAATCCGGAGATGGAGAAAGTACGCGCTCCTTTCCTAAGCTATAGGGACAGAGGCCAGACATGCCTTATATGTGTTGCCATCTAGTGGGGAATATACTAATCTATCGGACAGCACATAAGATCTGCTATATGGCCCTTGATTCATAATACACTTATACAGTTAATGAAAACAACGTGACACATGTTCCTGAAAAGAGTCGTGAACGCACCAATGACATCATCACAATCAGCGATGTGTTCCAGCCCTCGCTTCTGGCTCTCCTCCACCATAACACCTAAGACTACCTTACAAGCGGCAGAAATGGCTCTAGCGCAAACCTGTGTAGCCTCTACATCACCGGACACCTGAAGCTTCATGACGTGCCTATTTTTAACGTCTTACATGTCAGTTCTACTAATTGTGTTTAGAATAAATTTACTTACAGTCTACACTCAGAGGTGCCTGTACTCGCATCCCAGTGCTGAGGAAGATTATTCCCTCTGGGCCACTGTCCAGCTCGCTCCCAACAGCGCCACAGTTTCCATGATGATGGGGATACAAAGGTTATAGGTCGGGGCTTTTGGACTACTGTTAGAGATGGTCACAGCCTGCCGTATGCCAGGAATATAGATGTTAATGAGAGGTCAAGATGAGGCCATCATTTCTAACATGGGTCCTCTTACATGTGCATGCATAAAGTGGCAATAAATCGGTTGACTATCCCCTTCCCGCAGAGCGTACGCAGATGTGCGTACTCGGCTTCCGGGGGGTATACCGGGATGATGCCCGCACCTGCACCCCCGATCCCTCCATAAAGAGTACCTGTCACCGCCTATTACTGTCACAAGGGATGTTTACATTCCTTGAGACAGCAATAAAAGTGATCACATTTTTATTTATTTTTTAAAAACAATTTAGTCATTTTAAAATAAATAAATAAATAAAAAACTCATTTTTAAAGCGCTCGCCATCCCCGCGAACTCGCGAAGCAAAGAAAACGCATACGGAAGTCGCGCCCGCGTATGTAAATGGTGTTCAAATCACACATGTGAGGTATCGCCGCGATCGTCAGAGCGAGAGCAATAATTCTAGCACTAGACCTCCTCTGTAACGCTAACCTGGTAACCGTAAAAAAATGTAAGTGCGTGCAATTATAAAGTGTGACATGTTTGGTATCTATTTACTCGGCGTAACATTATCTTTCACATTATGCAAAAAAAATGGGATCATTTTACTGTTTTTTTTTTTTTTAATTCATGAAAGTGTCCCTTTTCCCAAAAAGTTGCATTTAAAACACCGCTGCACAAATACCGTGTGACATAAAATATTGCAACGATCGCCGTTTTATTCTCTAGAGTCTCTGCTAAAAAATATATATATAATGTTTGGGGGTTTCAAGTAATTTTCTAGCAAAAAATATGGATTTTAACTTGTAAACACCAAATGCCAAAAATAGGCTTAGTCATGAAAGGGCTATGGACAAAACACTTTTTTTTTTCTTTTGGATGGAGTAAATAATGTTTAATATTGCTGTTTTTTTTCTTTCCATCTGGAGATATTTCTGGTTCCAGAGTCCAAACAGAAAGTGGAAGGACATTTCCCGAAAGTGAGGCAAATTCCCATTAGAGAGTTCTCACCAGAACAAGCATACCCATTGGAAGGTTTCAGGTAAAATGTAGGGTTTTCCATCACATTCTATTTCAGGAACAATGGTCAATATCTTAGGGTGAGTCTCCCCACATGGCAATAATAACCTGGCTGAAGTTATATCTCTTACAGACGCTATCCAAAATGTTTTAGCTCTAGCTACATCTTAAACTCTGTTTTATAAATGTGTTGAAAAATCGAATGCAAGACATTTTACATCTGAAAAGTAGAAACGCAGCAAAATGATCAGTGTGACAGGTACATAAATTCTCCAAAGCAGAAGGGTGTTAGCAGAACCATAATAAATCATCTGCAATGTTTCTAAAATTGCTCAGTACACATTTATAAATTTTGATGCTGCTTCCGATGACAATATAGAGGGTAACATCAAATTTGGAAATGTGCAAGTAACAATGTGAGCAGTTAGGGAAGGAAATCACTGGAAGCACTTCATAGTACGTTTTTTGATCTTAACATTGTGGGTGCAAAGGATGGCCTCTATCAACCTTAACTTAGATTAAATAGTTGTGGGTTTGGGTCTTCTTAAGGAATTGCTATTTACATAGACTTTTTGTTCACACTGTTTTTCTCCACATACATGTTATTAGGAATTCAAAACAGGTTCCTTGTTAGGGACCTCAGAAGTATCCTAAACTGATCCCATATGCAAACTAAATGCACGTTAAATGTTACCGAAAAAATAAATTAATAAAAAATGAGCACAAGGGGCATTACTGTGCTGCTGTGCCTTCCTTTCGCCAAAATCGACCTCCAATGCCCACCCACCCTCTCCACCATAATTTGGTGTGGTGGGGGTTAAAAGAAGGGACTGCAGCAGACACTCACCAAGGATGCCCAAAAATGCCGGCCTATTGAGTCCATTTTCTGCATTCATAGAATCCATACCACAGCTTTTATGATTGAAGAGGTGTGGATTGGAGATGACCTTATGAAAGGGCATGCCCTGAAACATGTAGTCAAGACAACTGGTTGTTCTTATCGTTCCATGTACTTGTGATTGATTGCTGCCAGACTGTCCATTGAGTTGCCCTTCCAGCTACTTTCCCTTGGAATGTTTTCTCCAGTTTGTGATGTCACATCCAGGTCACCACCTGCGTCTCTTCCAGTCCACAGCTGTGGTACAAGCCCTGGCAAATGCCGGAATTCCCTCTGATCATCAGCAGTGACATCCCGGATTAGTTCACCATACCATGAGCCCGATTCTGGATACACCCCTGACTCCACTGCATGAGGGTATGTGATTGCTTTGTTTCAATTTTGCAAGGTGGCAATGCTTTTTTTTACCCTTTTATGTGCAATATATTGACTGTACCATTTGGATAAATAAACAGATTTTTACTGCTGTGCCTGAATTTCTTGTGACCTTGGAGGTAACATGGCGCTCCTGAATGACTTTGTTTTGTGATTCCTAATACATGTTTATATGAGTAGTGAGCTGTCTGTTGTCAATACGTGACCTTAGCACCTCTGCTGTGTTTGCTTCTATGATTGGAGGGGGCAGACCTATCAATCATCCCCCCGTCATCCATTCACAGATCATTTTTCAATTATAGAAGGTGTAAACTTATGCTTTAAACCCCAACTCCAAGTTTATTTCACTTTAAATAGTTTGTACGTGCCAAGTACTGTGTGCTACATCCAAATATTATATGCTACCATTTGCATCATCCGAGGACTTCCTGTCTGCTGCTGCAAAAAATCAAGTCTGGCTGAATTCTGCTCAGCCATTCACAGGAATCCTGGTATTTTATTAGCGAATGCAAGGCTTTCCCTGACTGGCTGCGGTGGAGATAGTGACTTCATCCACCAACCTCTCAGCCAATCAGAGAAAGGCTTGTATTCACTGATAAAACACAAGGCTTCCTGTGAATGGCTGAGCAGCGCCCAGCCTTATTCAATTTTTCAACCAATAAGCATATATTGATTGGTTTGCGCAAAAGTTATAGTGTCTACAACTATGGGATATTTTTATTTATTTATTTATTTTACTAGTAATGGCAGCGATCAGCGACTTATAGCAGGACTGCGATATTGCGGCGGACAGTTGGGACACTAAGTGGCACATTTGAAATTTTTGGGGGACCAGTGACACCAATACAGTAATCAATGCTAAAAAATATGCACTGTCACAGTACTAATGAAACTGGCAGGGAAGGGGTTAACAGCAGGGAGGATCAAATAGTTAAATATGATCCTGACCAGTGCTTTACTACTGTGGGAGAGGTGCTTGTACTAGGGGAAGTTGTGAATCGTGACCCTGCTTATCAGAGGCACAGGATTCGTGTCTTCTATAGTGACAGAACGGCGATCTGCCATGTTTACACAGGCAGGCCACCATTCTGTCACTGTACCGAAGCATCGGCGGGGGCCAATGGACATGGAGTCTGCTGTACCCGCCAATCGGCTCCCGTTGTGTCTAATCACAACAGAAGCAGGCCACCGGTGGCACGCGCTCCAGACCCTGAAGTGCCGGATCATGTACTAGGTACGTGATGCAGCACAGGAGAGCCGCTTTCCCGCTGTATATTTACAGTAGCTAGGTAAGGCTGCCCATAGCAGTCCCAACCAACCTGGTGTAAACAGGCCCTTCTGGATGAATATAGGACTGCCTGTTCTGCATGTTTATAAAAGACTCTGGCAAAGTGCTTTTCGATATACACAACTGTATGGAGCAGTGGTGGTAAAAAAAAGATTATGGTGACTTAAACCACAGCCCAAGAACAAAATCGAAATATAGTATCTCACAAAAGTGAGTACACCCCTCACATTTTTGTAAATATTTTATTATACCTTTTCATATGACAACACTAAAGAAATTCCACTTTGCTACAATGTAAAGTAGTGAGTGTACAGCTTGTATAACAGTGTCAATTTGTTGTCCCCTCAAAATAACTCAACACACAGCCATTAATGTCTAAACCGCTGGCAACAAAAGTGAGTACACCCCTAAGTGAAAATGTCCAAATTGGGCCCAAAGTGTCAATATTTTGTGTAGCCACCATTATTTTCCAGCACTGCCTTAACCCTCTTGGGCATGAAGTTCACCAGAGCTTCACAGGTTGCCACTGGAGACCTCTTCCACTCCTCCATGATGACATCACAAAGCTGGTGGATGTTAGAGATCTTGTGCTCCTCCACCTTCCATTTAAGGATGCCCCACAGATGCTCAATAGGATTTACGTCTGGAGACATGCTTGGCCAGTCCATTACCTTTGCCTTCTTTAGCAAGGCAGTGGTCATCTTGGAGGTGTGTTTAGGGTTGGTATCATGTTGGAATACTACCCTGTGGCCCAGTCTCCAAAGGGAGAGGATCATGCTCTGCTTCAGTATGTTACAGTACATGTTGGCATTCATGGTTCCCCCAATAAACTGTAGCTCCCCAGTGCAGGCTGCACTCATGCAGCCCCAGACCATGACACTCCCACCACCACACTTGACTGTAGGCAAGGCACACTTGTCTTTGTACTCCTCATCTGGTTGCCGCCACATAAGCTTGACATTATCTGAACCAAATATGTGTATCTTGGTCTCATCAGACCACGGGACATGGTTCCAGTAATCCATGTCTTTAATCTGCTTGTCTTCAGCAAACTGTGAGCATTCTTGTGCATCATCATTAGAAGAGCCTTCCTTCTAGGATGACAGCCATGCAGACCAATTTGATGCAGTGTGCAGCATATGGTCTGAGAACTGAAAGGCTGACCCCCCACCCCTTCAACCTCTTCAGCAATGCTGGCAGCACTCATACGTGTACAGTATTTCCCAAAGATAACCTCTGAATATGACGCAGAGCATGTGCACTCAACTTCTATGGTTGACCATGACGAGGCCTGTTCTGAGTTGAACCTGTCCTGTTAAATCACTCTATGCTCTTGGCCACCATGCTGCAGCTCAGTTTCAGGGCCATAGCAATCTTTATGTAGAGCAACAATTATAATTTTTTTTTCAGATCCTCAGCGAGTTCTTTGCCATGAGGTGCCATGTTGAACTTCCAGTGACCAGTATGAGAGCGATAACACCAAATTTACACCTGAGGCCTTGTCTCACTAACGAGTCACATGACAACGGAGAGGGAAAATGGCTAATTGGGCCCAATTTGCACATTTTCACTTAAGTGTGTACTCACTTTTGTTGCCAGCAGGTTAGACATTAACCCTTTAACGTTCTGCTACACCGTTTGGTAGCGCACATTTTGAGTCATGCTAACTCATTGAAAAATGCGGTCTTTAAAGGGTTAATGGCTGTGTGTTTAGTTATTTGGAGGGGACAGCAAATTGACACTGTTATACAAGCTGTACACTCACTACTTTACATTGTTCAAAAGTGTAATTTCTTCAGTGTCATCACATGAAAATATATAATAAAAATGTTATGTGAAAATGTGAGGGGTGTACTCACTTTTGTCAGATAGCTGTATATTGCTGCTTACTATTGCTTAGTTGTAGTGGCTGCATTATTTTACTTTCTTTCAGGCCTTTTTTCTCTTTTCTTTCACCCGATGACCTTGCTAGTAACTGTTTACCTTGAACCTGTCGCCAGGCTATAGATAGAATATTTACAAATTTTAGTAAGCAGAAAATTAGCTTTAAAAAAAACTTACCTTTGTAGCTGCAGAAATTGCTGAGCAATTCATTCTCAAAGTTCACAGCAGGAACACTGAAATCCTTCAAGTCATTCTCTTAGCAGCTCAGCTCACTTATAGGAAAAAGTGCCTCAGTGGTCTTCAAATCTTAATGCAAACACAATGCAGGTGCTCTGGGAGGGGGAACTGAACTTCTGATAGCTTCTGCTGTGAAATTTCAGGATGAATTGCTCCCCAGTTCCAGCAGCTACAAAGGTCAGTGAGGGTTTATTTTAAAGCTAATATACTGCCTCTTAAGACTATGCAAACTAAAAGAGCAGTGTAGGATTAAAAAAAAACAGGCATTCATACTCGCCTAGTGGGATGCAGCATCAATCTGAAGCTGCATCTATGCCCTGCCTCCTCTAAACCAAGAACTGAGCGATCAAATACTGCTAATCACTTAGTTCTTGGTCTTCAGGGAGTTGGTGACTGTAAGCTTGGCAACAGACTCACTTTAAGATTTATTTTTATATACTAAACTAACCTGTAGTTTAAGGGGGGCTTATTTTGAGAATTGATAGCTTAATAAGTAATAATATTGACAGGGTAGATTTCACTTCTGAAGTCCCTGAGACACATATCCAGTATGTCTTACAGATCACCAATGTCTACCTTTAACGTATAACTAAAGCCAAAAAAAAAAATAGTTTTGGATAGTGGCGAGAGGACCACTAGAACACCTGTCAGTTTTATTTTGTTGTTTGTGCCCCCGTTAAGGATATTCACCCTCTCCAGTGGTGGAACTACCAGGATCGCAAAGGTTGCACTTGTGACTGGGCCCTGGTGTTTCGCCACTGTCGGGACCAAGTGGTTCTGCTGGCTGCAGGTCTCTGAGCTGAGAGTGCCTCTCTCATAATGCCCAGAGCCTGCACTGACAGTTCCCCCTCTCTCCTCCCTCACACAGATGGGAGAGGAGAGAACAGGTCTGCTCCTTCTCTTCCCGCTCCTCTCCTCCTGTGTGTACCCCAAGAACTGTAAAGCTAAGCAGCTGAAGTTTATCATTCAGCTGCTGGGCTTCACACTTCACGCAGTGCACACAGGAGGAGAGGGACTGGCGAAGAAGGAGCAGATTGTTGTCTCTCTCCTCTGTGTGAGGGTGGAGGGAGGGGAACTGTCAGTGCAGGCTCTGGGCTCTATGAGAGAGACACTCTCAGCTCAGAGTCCTGCTGAGGAGACACTGATAGGCGGCATTGATGAGCACTTATAGGCAGTACTGATAGGCACTGATAGGCGGCACTGATAGGTGACATTGCTGAGCGCTGATAGGCAGCTCTGATAGGCGGCACTGATGGGGCTGCACTGATAATCGGGGCACTGATTATCAGTGTAAACAATGTACTGACAGTCTTGCTGGTTAACGGCTCTCCTTTCCAGACACAGCATGGAAGGAAAGGGCTGACGATAACGGGCAAGTCTTTACATGTGATCAGCTGATCACTTTCATTATCATTGAAAGTGAAAATCAAAAATCACAAATTTTGGGTTGTCCAAGAGGTGAAATCTTCTAATAGGGACACTAGTTCTGGTGACCTGGGGGTCCCCAAGGAATTCCCATAATTTGCAGGGATGTCCTTTCACTTCCTGTTTAGCTATGGGACAGAAAATGAAGGGAAATCTCCGCAATGGGAGACATATGCCAAAAATAATAATAATAATTTAAAGGGGTAAAAGTTTTGCCTATAGGTTTACTTTAACCGCAAAATCAGTTTTGAATGGACAGGCCCTTGTTTTGTTTTTTTCTCTCTTTCGTACAGGTGGGAGATTAATTCATGCGCTTTGTGTGTTTTTTATCTATCTATTCTTATTGTAAAAAAAAAGCGTTTTACACAAGCTGGACCTCAAATCTATATGGAAATACCAATTTTTTGTTTTAAATTAATATTTTTGAGTGGTCACTAGATGGAGCTCCAGACCTGCAAGTGGTTACAAATGATTTGACTCTACAATCAGTTATATAATAGTTGCTGAGACTTGTATGAACCCATGTCCAGATCGACATATCCTCCAGGAATATACATGTGCTGCCGCTATTAATTCTATGCATGTGAAAAACTTGGTGCTATCCTATAAGGCTTTTTAGTAATTGTTACAGAACTATAGTATAGTATTGTTAAAATTTCCTGCAGTCTTTAAAATGTAGAAAAGAAATGGGAGCTAATTCTTTTGTAAGACATCATACTAATAATAGCGCCCCACAAGAGCAAAGAAGTCATTACATTTTATATATTAACCTAATAAAATAAAAATGCAATTACACTGTTTATCTTAACTGATCTCTGTGTTCAATTTAAAATATTGCTTTCTAGTTGGATAGCTTATAGGAAATTAGTAATGAAGGGAAATCTGCCAAAATGGATATTTACCGATTTACTGGCAAGATCCCCCAGCTTTAATGTTCGGGGATGCTTTATTTATTACTGCATAGCCGTCAGTGTTGATGTATGGGTTGTTTAGTGCAGCATCTAACTCTCTTGGGTTGAACACTAATAATTCTGTCATTATTTATCTATTTATCTTTGTCTATAATCATTCTAAATAAATAAAATCATTTTAATCTCATATGTTTTTATTCTTAAAACTGGACTCCAAGCAGATTAAAAAAAAACATAAAATATAAGTTATATGTCCGTAAAAAAAAAAACTCTTGATAGTCCCGTGCCCCTTCTACTGATCCTTACCTTCCTCATGGTCCTCTGCCACTCATTTGCTTGCAATGCAGTGTCTAGCTATGCTCTCAAACCACATATTTGTTGGTAAATCCAAAGTAGATTGCACATATATTGCACAATGTAATGTTGTGTATGAGGCCAGATTTAACTTTAGTACTGGAGTAGAGCAAGCTAAATCTAAGGCAACTTAGACACATCGCAGTAGTCTTGCAGTGTGTTCTCATGGGATATTTTGTCCATGCACAATTTCTGACTTTACATCTCAGGATAATCAAATGATCATATGTAATACACATTTTTATTTCCTATATCTGAAAATGTCAATCTGATTTTATCTGGCGTGGTTGCTTGTGTAATTTGTGAACAAACTTTCTTTTTAGTAGACAAATTGTTACTGTTAATGAAAACTTTTTTTTTTTTTAACATAATTTTGCTGTCATTATCAATGTCTTATTTGTTTGGGCAGCCCAAGTCTGGACAGACAAATAACAGTTTGGTAATTTCACATAATTTCTAAAGGTTTTTTTTTTAATAGACGGTCAAAGCCGAGCTAAAAACTTTAATCTAATGTATTCCTTTATTGCAGAGGTCTCCAAAATTTCTAAACAAAGGGCTATTTTACTGTCCTTTAGGCTTTAGGAGGGCTGGACTGTGGCCAGTGGGAGTAGAAAATGCCCAAGTATCGGTGGGAGAAAACAATAGCCCATCATTGGTTTTAGTGGGATGTATAATGTCCCATTGTTGGTATTCAAGGGAGGAATGGTGCACCATCATTAGTGTTTGTAGGGGGAATGGAGCCTCATCTGTAATGTCTTTAGGAGGAAGGTGGTGGACCCCCCATCTTTAGTGTCTGTGGGAGCAATGGTGCCCCATCTTTAGTGTCTATGGGAGAAATGGTGCCCCATCTTTAGTGTCCAAGGGAGAAATGGTGCCCCATTATTGGTGTCTGTGGGAGGAATGGTGCCCCATCATTGGTGTCTGTGGGAGGAATGGTGCCCCATCATTGGTGTCTGTGGAAGGAATGGTCCACCATCTTTGGTGTCTGTGGGAGCAATGGTGCCCCATCACTGGTGTCTGTGGAATAAATGGTGCCCCATCTTTGGTGTCTTTGGGAGGAATATTGCCCCATCATTGATGTTAGTGGGAGGAATAGTGTCTCATCATTGATGTTAGTGGGAGGAATGGTGCCCCATATTGGTGTCGATGGCAGGAATGGTGCACCATATTGGTTTCAGTGGGAGGAGTTGGTGTCAGTGGATGTAATGGTGCCTCAAGGGCCAGATAAAGCCAAATAAAGGGCCACATTCGGCCTGCTTGCCACAGTTTGGAGTCCACTGCTTTATAACTACAAAGGGTATAAATTCACTTTGTGTGCACCAAATGCCTTTGCATACCCAAATATTACCTGACAGAAGTAGCAGTGACATCATCTCTGTATTCAAAGCCTGAGCAGAGCTGTAGGAGGGACCCAGCAGGCACCCCCCCACTACAGGATGCCTGCTGAAAAGCACAGGAGGGGGCGAAGACCAGACCAGTCACCCTGCACAAGGAGAGAGAGCCATTTTGACTGGTCTTTATTACAGGAAATTCCCGAAGATAGGCAAATTGCAGGAGTTGTTTCATTCTGGATCACTACACAGATCTTGAAAAAATGCATAAAGTACATGGAGATTTGGGTAACAATATATTTGACTTATGTATTTAAACACTATTCATTTGGCTCAGAGTTTAGCTTTAAATATAGGCATATTTCCCCACTTCTATCAGCCATATGCACCAACTCTATTAAGCTAGTCGTAAAAAAAATTCCATAGGGTGACCGGTGAATGTGAGTAACCGCTTGCCACCAGCAAGAGCCAGTCCTTTAAAGTGGTTTGTAAACCCTTTACAACCACTTTAAACTACAGGCGAGCATATAATTAGGCATACCTGTAGCTGCACTGGATATCTCTTAATTCTGCATGGTTTAGGAGATATCCCTGTATTTGCATGTGCCGACGTCATGCAGCACATGCGCACTCAAGCCAACCGAAGCAATGGCACATATGTGCCATTTCTTCAGTTGTACTGTGCCATTCCCGGCGGCTCCCGCTCATGCAAGGGAGTGACATCATCGTGGCTCTGACCAATCACCGTGCCATAGCCGCGATACCCAGAAGTAACCTCCAGAATAGATGTCGCCGGCCAGAGGGGGAGACGAGGACATCTGCGGGGGTTAGTTCTGGGGTAAGTAATTCATTATGCCTTCATCTTGCAGGGTGTTTTTTTTTTTTTTCAGGAGGGTTTACAACCAGTTTAAGTGGGCCATGATGATAGAAGCTGGTAGGAGGGGCTCCTGTTTATTTGTTCACTGTGATTGGCTGCACAGTGGTGATGTAATAGAAGACCGACCCTACCAACTCTTGATTGTTGGTAGTTGACAATGTGCTGATAATCTCCACAGAAAATGAATGGTGGAGCAAAGGTTTTTATTTCATTTTGGATAGGACAAGGGAGGATTTTTTTCGCCATCTGTGTCCCATTGCACTAATTTCCCTTCACTTCCTGTCCCATAGCTGAAACAGGAAGTGAGTGGAAATCCCTTCAAAGCGAGTGAATCCTTGGGTTTCCCCAAGGTTACCAGAGCTAATGTCCCCATTGGAAGATTTTTCCCTCAATTCCTGTTCTGATATTAACCCAAAATTTGGGACTTTCTTTTACTTCAACTTTGGATGATAATGGGAAACAGGACAAATAGAGAGGTTGAATCATCCTAACGGGCCACAGACAGCAATAAAACCTGACAAGAGTTCTAATCCCTCTCCACTCTATCCAAAACTAAAATAAAAAGACAAATTGACTTTAGTGACACTTTAATTAGTTGAATGTTCATGGTCAATTCTTGTAACATTTTCCATTTTCGAAAAATAGTAAATGTTATCAAAATCATCATTTAAGGGCTAACACCAGGCAAAACTTTTTTTTTTTTTTGGTTTGTTTTGGCAAGAGTGGAAAGGGTTGGAACCTGTTCAGGTTTTTATCTCTTTTTGACAATCACTGGAACAGGTGTCCCCACTGGAAGAGCTAAGGATAAAACACAGGCGCCACTCTAAGTGCAGTATAAAGTTGAAGTTATTCACAAACGGGTATAAATACTCACAAGATTAGAGTAGTAACAGGCATTTGGGCACAAATTACCAAGTGTTTGCGAAGGGGGTACATCCATGGAGCTGCCGGCTGGTAACTTAGAGCGGGCAGCGCCGGTGGTCGCTTCCTGGATCTGGAACGCACAGGGAGCCACAGGATGATGTCACTTCCGGAATATGGAGAACCAATAGGCGACGTGTTTTTCAGAGCATGTGCTCCTTCTTCAGGCCTAATGGGGGCCATTTTAGATGAGGGCTTTTAAGCACTGGAGCCAGTGCTGCTGGGTCTTAAATTCCCCCGGCTTAGAATATATGCCCACACAGATTGTTAGCTTTAATGATACAAATAGGGGTATGAAACTAAGCAGATGGGAATGTAGGAGTACCTAACTAATTATAATAAGCTCAATATAAGCATTATAAAACCCTTATAAAAACAGCAATCTAAAACAGCATGGCACACACACATTTAAAAAACACATTATAATGTGTGCGTGTTTTTACTGAAGCCGCTTCTTGTTTTCCACTGGCCTGCCTTCAAGGTGCTGTTACACGAAATTATTTGTGAGGAACCTGCCACGTTGTATTGAAAAGTTTTATTAATAAAATAAAATTGCACTAATGTAGTTCTCCACAGAAATGGATCATGTAGAGATACAGTGTGGAAAATCTACTAAGTGCTGCTGACCATACTGTATATAAGTAGTTGGCTTTAAAGGATGAGTCCCCCCTTCTACAGTTATGGTCATTTAAACCACTGAAACAAGAGGGTCAGTATTGGCCAGTTGCCATTGGATGTCCAAGCAACCTCCATTCAGGGTTTTCTTAAAGGACAATGTCACCTTTGTTGTAATCCTACCAACCTACCCAGTAAAATACTCAAGTGATGTTCACTGTATTGTTCCGCGTGCGGGGGGGGGGGGGTGACAAAAACTCTGGACAAGAAAGCTTCTCTTGTTCCCGTGCATGTTCACTAGAGCCCAATTTATTGCTATATATATTTATTTAATATATGGTATGCCCATACCAATGGCAGCCTCCATCAGTCCTGCAAAGTACAGCGGCCCCTTGTAAATGAATTTGGTGAGTTACTGTATGGGCTGCATGCAAGGAAGTAGAGGTAAATTCTGGGACAATTTCACTAGTGGTTTAAATATGAGATACAGACCAAACTAGATGTCTGTGAATCTTTTTGAAAGGGTTAATGATGGTAATAGTCTCTCTAAATCATGGAAATCAGCATTTGTATGATAAATCTTGGGTGCATTGTGGCTATGGGCACTCTAGTGATAAACAGATTGTGAGAATTGGTGCCTCCAAGGGAGATATCAGAAACAGGAGAATGAATATCACGCTTACCCTTAATACAGGTGGTCAGACACTGTAGCTGGAATCTGTGTTTGTCACCTATAGCAGCCCCCTTTCCCATAAGGCAAGCAGGCCTACCAGTACTTGGTTGCCCCTAGATCTTATACACAATGCTATAGTGCCTGGCTACCATGCCAGGGCAGGGGCGAACTGAGCAAAGCAAACAGGTACTTGGCAGACAGGCAGAGTGGTTCAATGGTTCAGTCCAGGTAAAAGGCAGGCAGAGTTCAGAAAATAGTCATTATCCGATCTGAGGTCATACACAGGGAAATCCATTCTAGCAGAGCAGGACAGATAGACAGGGGGCTTGATCAGATATTACACACGTTATCCCACTCTATCACAAGCATGAGACTGAAGGTTTGGCTGGCTTAATACAGGTTTGGTTTCCACCCAGAGACTGACCACATCAATCACTTTGTAGGTGGACAAAGAGGCAGGAAGAAAGCCATAGCCAAAACCAGGATGCTGGAATGTGAAGCGGGAGAGCTAGATGCTCCTGAGTCCTGACAGTGAGTCAGATGACTAGTGTAAAGCCACAACTATATTCAACCCTCTCCATGTGTGTCCAGGTTTCCAAAAACCCCTGGCAATCAATGAATTGTGTATATAATGTATTACCCCAATATGCTCGACAAATCCAACCTTGAACCCCTATATACTCAGCACATATACCCATCATATCTCAAAGCTTCTATCAATGGATCAGCACATTGTGATTGTTTAGGCTTCAGACAGGTCTGCACATAATGGGCCACAGCCTTTGTTTACCCAGCAATTTTCAGTGACCTAAAGTCACACCTACAATCCTGTACATCCTGTTCCTGTCCCTCCCAAGGCTGGCCCTGTTCACGCCAAACTCTGTCATGTGAGCGGGTCTGCACAGGGCCACCTCTCACTTAGGGTTTTATCTAATTATGGGATGCATTCCAGGTTTGTTTGATGATGGATGACATTTTTATTAATAAACATTCCATTCTTTAAAAAAAAGAATGGGACTTTCTATTAGTGTTCCAGCTCATAGAGTGCGCTAAAGTCTTTTACTTCTCACAGCTCCATGTCAGCTTGGTTCATGTGTAAACCTATATGTTATTTTCCTGAAAATAATCCCCTTTAATTAGCTTGTACTCTACATGAAATAGACCGGGCAATTCCTCCTGACAGCATTAATCTGTAAATGTATGTATAATAAGACCTTAATCATATCTCTCACCAGCCTGCACTGGGTCACTTAATATATTGCTAGGACATACATAAGATTGCACTGCACTTACTGGTATAACGTCTGCCAATCGCCATAGTTCTGTCTGTATCTTCGAATAGTCATTGCTAGTCTTTGGTGCCAAGGAACATGAGGAATTTGAAATATGAACCTCTAGCAGTGGAAATGTTTTCCTCTACTTAATAAAGTCATTTCGTTAATTGTGGCTCATTGCAAGATTAAGCAGATACTGTAACTGACTCTAGCTGCACAGCACCAACTATCCTGCATTTACTCTGAACGGGACTTACATTCCCAGCAAGGAAAACAGAGGTACCTCTTGGTCGTGAAAGCTGAAAGCACTTTACAGATTTCAAGGAGGTCTTAGCTGGCACGAGTTTGAGTATATTGAATTTAACAATCATTAAGGGCTCTCTCCATTTATCTTCTGCCAAAATACTTGGCCAAAGATCTTAGAATTTCTCCAAAACCCTTTATTTACTTACTTATTTTAGCCTCCATCAGCGATTCCCCCATCTCCTCCCGGGATTAGAATTGTAATGTCTTCTAGTCAAATAGAATTACCATTACAATGGGGCAAAGTGATTGTATATGCCTGCATCAGAGAGTACAGTAAATCTGCTATGGTTGAGTGAGTCATACGTTGTGACTATTTGGATTCCACTCGATTTCATATGCTATAGATACTGTGATTGCTCTATCATTCCCTTGTGTGCTACATGACTAATACACATACAATCAATTACAGGTTATATATCAAGATGGTGATTTCTAGAAATGGGGGGGGGGATGATTTACTATAAAAAGTAAGAAAATATATTTAAATTGTGCACCTGTTACTATTCACAAAGGCAATATGATATATGGCTTATTAGCATAAACAAATTCGACACCTTTACAGTTAGTGGTAAAACAGTCATATATTAGTTTAATCAGTAGTATGTTTTTAGTAAGTACACAATTTAAGTTGCTTGATTGTTGGTTGTTTGGTTGTAAAAGTAACTTTTGACAGGACTTTTCTGTCTTTACCTTCGGTCTAGCTACCGCACCTTGAGTGTTTACAAAGGTCCTGGCTCCTCCTCTAGCCAGGTTAAGGGGCTCAAGGTATAACGATACTAGCCTACTTAGATGATCTACTCTTGATAGATCAATCGGTAGCCCACTTAAATCCAAAGTTTGGTCACCACAGTCAGCTACCTGGAATACCTAGTTTGGATTTTCAACCTAGATAAATCGTTCTCAGAACCATCAAGGAGATGCCAGTTCTTGGGGCTGATCATAGATACAGCTCAGAAGAGGGTGTTTTGCCCCAAGAAAGGATTAGTTCCATAACGGTACCGATTCAGTTGATCAAGACAAAGAAGAATCCTTCTAATTGACTTTGCATGAAATTGTTGGGAAAGATGGTGGCTTCTTCAAGGCTGTTCCTTATGCGCAGTTTCATTCAAGACTGCTGCAAAATAGTATCCTGTCAACTTGAATCAAGAAGGTCCAAGCTCTGGACTTCCCAATGCGTTTATCCCCCAAAGTGCGTCAGGGCCTCAACTAATGGTTGATATCCAAGAATCTTCAGAAAGGAAGATCCTTTCTACCAGTTACCTGGAAGGTGGTCACAAGATGTGCCAGCCTTCTGGACTGGGGAACAGTCCTGGAAGAACCATCTGTCCATGGGCAATGGCCCAAATCAGAGAGGACCTTGCCCATCGATATTCTAGAGATTCGGACAGTACGCCTGGCCCTAGAGGCCTGGACGCTCAGACTATGGAATTGTCCTGTCGGGATCCAATCCAACAATGCCACAGCAGTGGCCTATATTAATCACCAAGGGGGCATGAGAAGTCGTGCAGCCCAGAGAGAGGTGAATCATATTCTGTCTTGGGCAGAAATTGGCAGGCAGACTACTTGAGTCGCCAACAATTGTTTCTAGGAGAATGGTCCCTTTACCCCGACATCTTTCTGTCAATATGCTAAAGAGGAGGAGTCCCGGACATGGATCTGTTTGCGTCCAGGTTCAACAACAAGATTGACAACTTTGTGTCAAGGACAAGGGATCCGATGGCATACGGAACAAATGCCTTGGTTTTTCCGTCAGATCAAATTTGTTTTTCATTTATCTTTGCGTTCCCTCCTGTTCTGCTGCTTCTGCTTCTTCTCTCAGGATCAAGCAAGAAGGGAAGGAGGTGATTCTTGTGGCCCCAGCGTGGCCCAGGAGATCTTGGTTTGCCAAGATTATAAAGATGGCAGTAGGGGACCCTTGGACCCTACCGCTATGGCCAGACCTTCACTCGCAAGGTCTGGTATTCCATCCTACCTTACAAACGCTAAATTTAACAGTTAGACTATTGAGACCCACGTTCTGGAAGATCGTGGGCTGTTAGTTTCAGTAGTCTCTACTTTTGGTTAATGCTAGGAAGCCAGCCTCCAAAGTCATATGCTATAGAATCTGGAAGGCATATGTCTCCTGGTGTGAATCCAGGGGTTGGCACCCCAGGTAATATGTCATAGGTAGGATCCTTGTATTCCTATTAAAGGCCAGATGTTGGCCTTATCAGTGTTTTTTTTCTACGACCACTTTCTTCACCCTCTCTGGTTTGTAACTTTATTCAAGGGGCAACATGAATTAATACTCCAGTTAGGTCTCCCCTGAACCCTTGGGACTTAAATTAGTCCTGTTAGCTTTACAGAAGCAGCCTTTTTTTGAGTCAATACAAGAATTTCATTGGTCCTCTTGACGAGGAAAAATAAATGTCTTGGTTGCCATATCTTCTCCAGGAAGAGTATCAGAGTTGGCTGCTCTTTCTTGTAAAGAGCCATATTGGTTTATTCATAAGGATAAGGTTGTATTGCGGCCTCATCGTGTATTCCTACCGAAGGTAGTATTGTTTTTTCATTTAAACAAGGATATTGTTCTGCTTTAAGTTTTTTCAGAAGCTCCTTCTATGGAAGAAGGTCACTACATTCTCTTGATGTATTGGGAGTGGTCAGGGTCTATTTGAAAGTGGCCGCTTGGATTCATAAAACAGATGTTTTATTTATGTTGCCAGACGGTCCTAAAAAGGGGACAGGCAGCATCGAAATCTATTATTTCTAAATGGATTAGTCAAGTGATTGTTCAAGCTTATGGTTAAGAGCAGAATTCCTCCTTTGCAACTTGGCCTCCAGTCCATACATTTACCAGATTCTATCAAGTAGATGTAATAGTTCATGAGGATATCGCCTTTGGGCGCTGCAGGCTGCAGTATGAGTTCTCTAGTCTCTTGGTGCCCTACTTTTGTTGTGTCTCCCTCCCTTCAGTTGGCATTGCTATGGGACATCCCACAAAGTAACTACTATGGCTTTGTGTCCCGTGATGTATGATAAGAAAATAGGAATTTTATAACAGCTTACCTGTAAAATCCTTTTTTTGAAGTACATCACGGGACACAGAGGACCCTCCCTTCTGTGGTATACACACGTATTGCTTTGCTCCTCTCCCACTGGTACTTCCACCAGTCCATTATCATATCCTCCACAAAGTCCAGCTCTGACCTGCCCTAGGGCCCCACAGCCACGCTCCAGTGCTGGGCTTCTACTTTGCCTTCCACAGTCCACACCCCTCCAATCTCATTGGCTGGGGAGAAGCTGTGAGGCATTTCCTGAATGGAGAGGAGAACGAGGTGATAACAGCCCAGGATGGGGAAGTGTCTGTGCTGTGTGCTAGCAATATTGAATGGTAACCGTGCTTAGTGAGGCAAGAGGAGGAGAGTTCCCTCCTGTAGCCAAGATGGGACCGAGATAAGACACCGCTCAGTGTCTCCTAGTCACCAGCTGGGATTCTCTGTACCCCTCACCCGGGAATGTCCGCTTACCCCACTTCCCTGACAACTGGGGAAAAGGCACACACCTCCGGGAGGTGACCTTTCCCCAACACCTGCCAACACTGACAGAGAAACCTTCAGAAATTGCTAAAACAAATCTCTTAACACCTCCTCAGCGGGCCCCTGAAGATCTGCAGACTCCAGATTTTGTGTCACATGGCTTTCCCCTCCCAGATATAAGTTGTATCCCCCCCCTCCAAAGCCCCCAGACCACCCCCTCTGCCCTGAATACTATGCCTGGCTGCTGAGCTCCTTTCCCATTACAGCACTCTATACTGTTCCTCCTCTGCAGGGCTGAAATCCCATTAATTTACAACACAGCCAGTTAGCCACGATCTGCACAGGGTGTATCTTCCTACTGCAACTACACTGCTGTTCCGATCAGAGAATTTCACAGGTCAGAAGGGCAACATAAAAGCCAGAAAAAACCTGTGAAGACTGACAGACTGTGTAAAAGAATGTGATTTCAGCCCTGTGTAGTGTGTGTGCGTGTGTGGGGGGGGGGGGGGAGCTGTATACAGTGCTGGGGTGCGAAAGGAGCTCTGCCAAGTGACCTGCCAGGGGTTCCTGTACTTTGATTCTCCAGCGGTAATCCCTGTCCTCTGATTCTCCAGCGGTAATCCCGGTCCTCTGATATAAAGAGGAACTCTGGGAACTCACAACTCTTAAGCCACTTTGAGTATCTTAGCGTGTGGTGGATGTATCTGCACGCACAGTGGAAGTGGTAGGTGGTAAAGGGGGGGCCAGGTCAACTTTTACATTGGGGCCCACATGCTTCAAGCTATGCCTCTGCACACACACATCCCCATTCTTGTTCTGTAATGAGCAATCACAGGTGCCTGGCGGTCATTGCGCCTTCTGGGAGCTTGCATCGGCTCCGGGGACACGATTCGGGTGCACGCGCTACCGGAGGCGTCTTTAAAGAGACTTACAGCTACGATGGCTCATGCAGGGGAAACAACCTGCCGCAGTATAACTGTGGCGGCTGGTATGGAAACAGTTGATGTAAGTCGCACATCATCTATCTCCCAAAGTAGGCAGGCAAATTCTGGGTCTTGTCTTCCCTCTATGGTCCCCTGATATCCCCCTAAAACATGTCTGCTGGTGTGTGATTGATTGTATTGATATTTACAAAGGTTTTTGAGCAACAATGCAGTGATGCAGCATTCGTAACAACTCTCCAGAAGAGGTCATAGGTTTGGCAAAACATGTCCAGCTGAAGTTTCCTGCATCTTATCTGTAGTTGAATGGGTATCAATATGATGTTTTTAATATATGAGATTTTGATCATTTATAATACATTTTTTATATTTTTATGTTAACTTGTGTTTGGCACCTTTAAAATCTCACTCCCTTTTAAACACTTTCTGAAACTACTACCTAGGGATGTGGTGCCTATGATTCTCAGACACCAAGCAATCTTTTTTACAATGTTGATCCTGTGATGTGTCAAGGATTTGAGTGACTTTCACAAGTGCCAAATTGTAATGGCTAGATGAATAGGTCAAAGCATCTCCAAAACTGCAGCTCTTGTGGGATGTTCCTGGTCTGTAGTGGTCAGGAAGGAAAAATGGTGAACCGGTGACAGGGTTATGGTTGGCTAGTGCTCACTGATGCATGTGGGGAGTGAAGGCGGGCCTGCGTAGCGCGATCCAATAGGAGAGTTACTGTAGCTAAAATTGCTCAAAATGTTAATGTCTGTTTCAATAAAAAGGTGTCAGAACACATAGTACATTGCAGTATGTTGACACAGAACAGTCAGGGCGCCCATGCTGGTCCATGTCCACAACCAAAAGCATCTACAATGGGCACTTGAGGATCAGAACTGGACCACAGAGCAATACAAGAAGGAGTCTTTGTAGTGTTGACTTGTCTACCAATTCTCCAGATCTCAATCCAATCAAGCATCTGTTGGATGTACTGAAAAAACAAGTCCAATCCATTATGGCCCAACCTTGTAATTTACAGGACTTAAAGGATCTGCTACTGACGGCTTGGTGTCGGATACGACAGTATACCTTCAGAGGTCTAATGGTGTCCATGCCTTGATGAGTTAGAGCTGTTTTTGTGGCAAAGGGGGGACCTACTTAATATTAGGTGGGTGGTCATGTCATGGCTGATCAGTGTAAGTATTTAATTCAGCCAATGACCTGAACTATGGGACGACCTTCCTAAAAAGAAAGCTTTATATCATGGAACTATTCCGCCATTAAAAAAAAAGGAATAAAAGCAGCTGACACTCCAAATATATTTGCTTGGCTAGTTGGTAAAACTGTTGGAACTGGTCCACTTCAGGCTATATGTAACAATGGTGTAACATTTATTTTATTTTAGATGGTTGGGGTGACTTCACTAAACTTCTGACTATGGGAAAATTGGAAAGAGACGGGCTTGGAAAGTGCCAGCGTATAAATGAAAGACAGCTTTAATATCTGCAGAGTTCATAACCTCACGTCATGTTATTTTAACATTCTGTTCTGGCTTGGATCTGACATTATAAGGTAATCAGAAGACTGAGCACAATGAAATAGATCACCATTTCCATTTGGCAGACAGAATAATCCAACAGTTTGTTTTTAATACAAACTATTTAATACTGTTCATTTCTGCAATTCTATATAGTCAAACAAGAGATGTTTCTTAAAGTGAGTCTGACTGTGACATTGGCTGCGTATCACTGTACCTAGCAAGAATTGCTGAATGCTTGCTTTTTAGAGCAAATGGAAACCTATTAAAGGCTTTGTTGGATTCCATAGATTGTGAAATACACAATATATTCCAAGTAAAGGAAGGTATGCAAGTCACTTGTTCTCCTCCACTATAGCTGACCCTGGTAGGTTTATTCTAACAGTGAGAGACAGAATAACAACAAAAATTTACAGAAAAACACATTTCAAAAAAAGTTATAAATTGACATTCATTTTAATGAGTGAAATAAGTGTTTAATCCCCTATCAATCAGCAAGATTTCTGTCTCTCAGGTGTCTTCTATACAGGTAACGAGCTGAGATTAGGAGTACTCTCTTTACCTCCCTGGCAGTATGATTATATCAAATTTTTGATGCTGAAAGCAGTACATTGTTTTGCATGGAAATTTGGTGTTTTATATTGTATGCCTGTAATTCTTAGGAATAACTCACTTGTGTGCGGCACAGTGGTGTAGTGGTTAGCACTCTCGCCTAGCAGTAAGAAGGGTCACTGGTTCGAATCCCAATCATGATACTATCTGCCTGGAGTTTGCGTGTTCTCCCTGTGCCTGCGTGGGTTTCCTCCGGGTACTCTGGTTTCCTCCCACAATCCAAAGACATGCATATAGGTTAATTGGCTTCTGTCCAAAATTGGCCCTAGTATATGAATGGGGACCTTGGATTGTGGGCTCTTTGAGGGTAGGGACCAAGTATGAAACTATGAAATCTGTGCAAACAAGAGTCTAGTAGACATCCTGGGTATGATAAAGTTTGAAACACAAAATAATAAAATATAATAAATAACTATAAATATTTATCAAAAATAATATTATAATAACAATAAAATGTATTCAATAATGTAATCAACGCAAAAACACAGAAATGTGCTCAGTTGCAGAATTGTCGTTGTCGTCACTTCCAGTGTTTGATGAAAAATTTCCCCACGAATCACTATCGCTCAATTCTGCAAGTGTTCTAATTTACTATCGCTGTTTTCTAGCTGGTCTAAAACCACTTTTGACGTAAAGGGACACTTTTTGGTTACTATAGACATTCTCCAGTTTCCACGCAGAAAGAACAGTATATATAAACATAAAACTGCATTTAGGGCACTGGACAAAGCACTAGGGACAATAGGGAGGTGAAATAATTTGATACAGTAATGCAATCTGTAAGATTACAGTGTACTGTATGTGTTATGTTTTTTGTACTTTTTGAATTTTCCACCAGGCACCATCCCTGTGTGTCGCGCCGTTTGCAGGGAGCAGAGCCTGGCATACAGTACATCGGCCGGAAGACACAGCCGCTGCACACAGCAGGAGTACATTGCAGGATCCTGGGGACAAGGTAAGTTGCTTTCCCTGTATACTGCGAAGCAGCCCCGAGTGTGGCTTGGGGTTATCGCTCTTGGTATGGAAAATTCACCCCCCGAGCCTCACTCGGGAATACCACTAAGAAGGTTAAAGGGAGTGCTCCTAATCTCAGCTTGATAACTGTATAAAAGACACCTGTCCACAGAAGCATTCAATCAATCAGATTGCAATATCTTCACCATGGCCAAACCAAAAAGTTCTCTAAGCCCCTGTACACATGGTCGGACATTCTGCCAACCAAATCTGTTGGATTTTGTCCGACGGATTGTGTCCGAAACTGTTGCATACACACGGTCGGATTTTTTCCGACGGATTGTGTCCGAAACTGTTGCATACACACGGTCGGACCAAGTTGTCGGATTTTGCGGTTGCCAAGAACGCGGTGACGTAAGCCGTGTACGGCGGGACTAGAAAAGGGCAGTTCAGCACCACGTCCGGCACCCTTTGGGCTCCTTCTGCTGATCTCGTGTTAGTAGAAGTTTGGGGAGAGACGATTCACGCTTTTCACATTAGTGATTCAGATCGCTACTGCTCTTCGGTTTCTGCTTGTCTTTGCGTATCTGATAATCAGTGCGTGCAGTCATTAAGTATTTGCTTCTCATTGTGGACTATATCTTGGTATAGTACGCTTTGAAAGGCATTTTTTATTGTCTGCTTGCTTCTGCTATTCAGGTCGTTCTTTCAGGCCTTGCTGTTTATCGGTTCTTTCTAATGTCCGTTCTGACCAGCCGACCGTTTTGAAACCATGTTTCGTCTACGTATTCATCGTACAGTTTGTGCTGTGCAGGGGCTTCGTGTTGGGGTTCTTACTTTGACACAAGCCTGGTCCATGAACAGGGAGGGGAGGCGTTTGTGGACCAAGAATTGGTTGCGCCAGCGTGACCAGTTCTCGCACATGCCTTTGCTCCGTGAGATCCGCGAGAATAATCCTGATCATTTCAGGAATTATCTCCGGATGACGGACCCCATTTTTCACCGTCTGCTGGCTTTGCATACCCCTTATATCACCAGGCAGGATACCTGCATGTGGCAAGCCATCACTCCGGAGCAGAGGCTCATCGCCATGTTGCGCTACTTGGAGACAGGGAGAAGTCTTCAGGACCTCAAGTTCTCTACAGGCATCTCCCCCCAGGCTCTGGGGATCATTATTCCAGAGACCTGTTCTGCCATCATTCAGGTCCTGCAGAAGGACTATATGAAGCTAAGTTTTATCCTTAACCACTTGCTTACTGGGCACTTAAACCCCCCTCAGTCCCAGACCAATTTTCAGCTTTCAGCGCTGATGCACTTTGAATGACAATTGCGCGGGCATACAACACTGTACCCAAATGAAATTTTTATCATTTTTTTTCCCACAAATAGAGCTTTCTTTTGGTGGTATTTAGTTACAGCTCGGAGTTTTATTTTTTGCTAAACAAACAAAAAAAGATGCAAAAAAATAAAAAATCATGTTTTAATAGTTTGTTATAAAATTTTGCAAACGGGTCATTTTTCTCCTTCATTGAAGTGCGCTGATTAGGCGGCACTGATAGGCTGCATTGGTGGGCACTGATGGGCTGCATTGGTGGGCACTGATAGGCTGCATTGGTGGGCACTGATAGGCTGCACTGGTGGGCACTGATACGCATAGTTAAGGCGGCACTAATAGGCACAGATAAGGCGGCACCGATGGGCACAGATAAGGCGGCACTGATGGGCAAAGATGGGCACAGATAAGATGGCACGGATGGGTGGCACGGATGGGTGGCACGGATGGGCACTGATAGGTACCACTGATAGATGGGACTGATGGGCACTGATAGGTGGCACTGATAGGTGGCTCTGATAGGTGGCACTGCTGGGCACTGATGGGCGGCACTGCTGGGCACTGATGGGCGGCACTGCTGGGCACTGATGGGCGGCACTGGGGTGCAGCACCTTTGAGGCAGATTGTGGGCACTGTGGGTGGCACTGTGGGTGGCACTGCTGGGTGGCACTGTGGGCACTGCTGGGTGGCACTGTGGGCACTGCTGGGTGGCACTGACGGGGGGCACTTACTTTTTATTAGGGTGGCACTGCAGGGGGCAGGTGGGCACTGGCAGGGGGCAGGTGGGCGCTTGCATTGCTGGCCGTGATTGGGACTGATGTCCTGATCATGGCCGCCGGTGATCGGCTTTTTTTTTTTCTCCTCGCGCTGTCAGCGCGAGGAGGAATACTAGCCGATTACCGGCTCCGTTATGTCACCTGATCAGCTGTCATTGGCTGACAGCTGATCACGTGATAAGGGGTCGGGATCGACCCCTTGCACGGATCGGTGATCAGGCTAGTCTCATGGACTCGCCGATCACAGAGCGCGCCGCGCGCGCCCCTCAGGGAGCGCGCAGGCCGCTCGTACACGGGACTACGTCAATAGACGTAGTCCCGGAAAAGGAGATCCGCGCTGTAGCCGTCATTTGGCTATAGTGCGGATCTCAAGTGGTTAAGCATCACATTCTATGTATTTCATGATTGCTAATGTCTTGCATTTCTTTCCTCATTCCCTAATTACCATCATTGCAATATGCTCTAATTCATATGCTCTGCCCCTTTGTCCTCAGGCATATTTGCCTCACTAACTTCCCCACCATGCTCTTCTTGGCCCATAAAACTATAGTCTAGTCACTTAACAATGTTTTTTCTCAGCTCCATAGTATTGCTTTCCCCTAAACACCCCCTAAAATGTCTACAAATGTGATGTGTGTGCTTCAATTCATGCAAAGTAACCTTTTTTTAATTTTTGGGGTTGTGCCAAACTCATTAGGAACCCCCCCTCCCCCCAGCTGCTAGCTCAGCTGATAGCAATCCTCTATCTGATGACTTGACCAAACCCAGATGACTCTCATAAGGGGACCTTATACTTTAGGCTTTAAATACTCAGTTCCCAAAATGTTATACTAATTTAGACCAAAAATGTGGGTGTTTAATCTGCTTGAAATGTTGATTTGTCAAATTACTAATTTTTGTTCTTGTTTCACTACACAGTGTCCTTCAATGCCACAGGAATGGCAGACTGTGGCCTCCCACTTTGCCATTTTTTTTTAAGTTGTGCCTTTTTCACCAACAGTGCAAACCCAAGTTCAGAGCGAGATGAGGGGACAGTCTCTTCTTCAGATAATGTTATTATGTTGTGGGTCTGCTACACACACACCTTCTTTTTGTAACTAATGTATGTAGTGCATTACTGACCAAAATCGTGCTCATTTTCAGCACCATGGCAGGAAAATGGCATGATTGTCCAAATTTACACCTCACTCTGGGTGTTTTTTTACTAAAGGCACATCCACTATGCACTACAAGTGCACTGCAAAAGTACACCTGAAACTTCACTTGGAGTGCAAAGTGGAGTTGCCTTTAGTAAATCACACTCCTTCTCAGCACAAACTTGTCTAAACTTTGACTACAAATACATTTTATGCGCAATGAAAAAGGAAGCCACACATTGTTGATAATTAAACTTTTTAATACAAGCACATTCGCATGTGCGTTTCAAAAGGGTTTTTACAACAAACCAAGAGATTGTGTGTATCCAAAACAGAGTTTAATCAGAATTTTGTTTCCTTGTTGTTTTTGTGTAAACAGGCATGTATTAAACCATAAAATACTGAACACAGGAACTTACAAAGTTCAACTTTGAAAAGTGAAGACAATATCAGACCTGAGTATGTACAAACTGGGCTGATATTGCCTTCATCACATGGGGTGTGACCCCTGAAAAATCCAAATTTGGAAGATGCACAGTGTGTCAACATGTGCTATCTCCCATCATGGGGGATCAATGTACATGCTTTGGAGCTGCAACCCCTTCATCTCAGACACTTTCCACAAAACATGTACATTGATCCCCCATGATGGGAGAGCGCATGTTTACACACTCTGTGCATCTTCCAAATTTGGAATTTTGATAAATACAACATTTTGTTTTTAAAATAGCAAAAATAAAACCCTATTTTGTTTCACACTCTCCCCAAAACATCAATGATGTTCTTCATTTTATTTTTTACATCATTGATGTTTTGTTGGATAATTTCCAAATCACGATTGCACCCCATTATCTCCCCGATCAAGATCTGGGCACTTTCACTGGTAAAACGGGAATCTTCTTCCACATCACCTACAAAACAAAGCAATAAAACACACCATGTAATAAAAATATGGTGATATACATTGCTGAGCTTACCGGAAGCTTTGTTCTCCAACACTCACCTGTTGTGGTGACAATTTGTCCAACCTCCACGATCTCTCCTTCCTCCTCCTCCTCTGTTTCTGCTTTTGTAAGTTGCCCTTCTTTGTGAGGGGTGTGGTCCCTGGTGTCCTCATACTTGCCGAGTCTTCTCTCCTATTTGAGAATGTAAACAAAGAATAATTAGCACACAGAGGGCAGAAATAGGAATCTGAAACATTGCTTGGAAGTGTTGTACAATTGTGTTTTTGGGCCGAGTTACAAGGTGAGAACATTATTGGGTACACTTTGTTAAGCTGGAATACTTCCCTGCAGAACGATGTTTCTTATGAACGAATGAAACCATGAACTTGAAAGTGGCCATTTTAAAATGCACAACATGAAATCAAAGCACATGGAGCAGTATGCAAGCAAGAATAATCATATGAACACACGACAACTACTTACTTTTTTTTAAGAACATGCTTTATCCTTAGGTACTGCTCATGCTCCCTCAGTTTTAGGTCTGACTAGTGTTTTCTCATTTGATCCTTGGATCAGTGTACCCCAAAATTCTTCTGAAGACTCTTCATAACTTTATTCATGATCTTGGCCTTTCTGATATTTGGGTTTGGGTAAGGTCCAAACTTCCCATTATAGTCAGTCCTGTTCAATATATCGACCATCTCCAACATCTCTCCAAAAGACATATTTGAGGCCTTAAATCTTCTCTTCCTGGATCGGGACGTTTCAGGCTCCGGGCTTTCCTCACCCTCCTCCTCATTAGTGGAACTATTATTAGTGCGCACCTGCGTTCTCTCCGCCATGTGCTCTCCCCACTGCGCCAGAAGCGAAGGGGCGGGGAATAGTCTAGAAAGAACGTCAGGGGCGGGCGGAGTTTCACGCATGCGCACTGTATATAAAACGCAACGCGCGTGTATCGTCCGTACGATCTGGGAAGAGAGTGAGGCGCGGACGTGACGAACGTGCAAACAAAGGTAACATGCTTCTATCTAGGCCGATGTTGGGACAAGATTAGGAGGGTTTTTAATGGCATTATTAGTATTTGAGGGTTTGTCTTGTGTTGTGTCTTGCAGACAATATGGATACATTCCAAAATGAAAATTTTATGGGGCTATTCCTAGAACTATACAAGGAGATGCCCTGCCTGTGGCAGTTCCACAACGAGTTTTATGCCGACATAACAAAGAGGAATGCAGCGCTGGAGAAACTGCTTTCTTTGGTGCGGATCATGGTCCCCATGGCAGACATGGCCTATCTGAATAGGAAAATTGGGGCCATGTGGATTACATATTTCAGGGAGAGAAAGAAGCACCTGAAGTCCTTGAGAGCAGGAGATACAGATGCCGTTTATTACCCCAGGATGGTTCACTTTGACAGGCTGCATTTTCTGGTAGACCAAGGGGTACCCAGGCCACCACTCAGGCCACCACTCTCCAGTCTTCCTTCAAGGCATCCTTCACCCGCAGCTGAGGCTTCTGATGTCCAACCTGGGCCTTCCAGGCAGCAACATGTGGTGGGACCCAGCTTGAGACAGGTATTGCATTGTTGAACATATTTCTTGTGTTACATTTATTGATGTTAACTAGATGTTCTTATTGATCAGTAAGTTGTGATTTCTCAAAGTGGTTTACATCTCAAGAGACAGTAGTGACCAAAAATGATTGGGACGGGAAAGAAAAATGCTAGTCTCAGAATGATAGTCTGTTCTATTTGGTAACATTCAATTAGCAAAAGCCAGGAGCACAAAATGGTGTGATTGATGATCAAAAAACTAAAACTATGTCCCCTTTTCATACACAGGAAGACCTCAGTCGGGGGGAGGCTGTGGCAAGTGGCAGCCAGGAGGTCGACCAATGCCCTCCTTCTCCTCCTGTCCCAACTACAGGAGCCCAGCCACAGCCTGGAAGGATGCCTGGTGGGAAGTGCCCAAGGAAGACAAGAGAGTGATGGCCTGGGTTCAGTCTGGTCTGCCAGAAGATGCAGCCTCTTGAAGATCCACATCCTGGGGACATAAATGGCATCTGAATTTCCTGTTCTCTAGGACTTCGGGACCAGACTTCTCTCCCTGAGATATGTACTCCTCAGGCCACCAATTTTTTCTATTATAATTTGTTCATGTCTGCCCTGGGGGCCAAAGGCTGCACCATGGTAAGAAGTTTCTCCAGCGCTGCGTTCCTATTTTTATTTTATAGCAACCAAAATAAAGGTTTTTTTTGTTTGATAAAATACTTGTGTAATGTGTTTCCCTTCCAAAAGGCCAGTTTATTTGTGAGCAGGCAGGTACATTTCAAAAATACAAAGTGAAATGAATAACAAGGGGTACCAACACTAAACAACCTCCTGTAGATTACAAAAGAAAAACCAAAGATAAAAAATAAAATAATGTTGTTGTGGTAAGTTTACACTCAAAAAACACCCCAAAAAAGGAGAAATGAGCAAACTGTCTTTAAAGGAGATTTTTAGGAATTAAAAATAAAAAAACATCCAAAAAAGAATAAGCAAGATCTAAAATTGTGTAGATGTGACGCAAACTAAAATTATATTGCTGAAATGGTTAAAAAAGAGTAATGAAATACGTTCGGGAGAAGTGTGTGTGACTATGAGCATCAAAAGAAGTTCGTTCTTGCAGCATTGTAAAGAACAAGAGAATGCGCTTGATGAAATAATTTTTAACATTGCAGCGTGACGAATGTGCTATATCGCTTACGAGCAGTAGTTTTACCTGAACGAGCACTTCCGTGTCGGAATTTGAATGTGAGCATGCGTGGCACCTTGTCCGTCGGAGTAGGCTACACATGATCGGAGTATGTCCGATTGGACCAGTTTGTCGGAAAATATTTCCAACATGTTGGAAAATTTGGTCCGACGGATATTCTGACGGAATCGGTCCGATGCATACCACACACAGTCGGATTATCCGACAGCACGGTCCGATAGGACACATTCCGACGGATTCTCCGACCGTGTGTACAAGGGCTAAGGATGTCAGGGACAAGGTTGTAGACCTACACAAGGCTGGAATGGGCTACAAGACCATCGCCAGCAGCTTGGTGAGAGGGTGACAACAGTTGGTGCGATTATTTTCAAATGGAAGAAACACAAAATAACTGTCGATCTCCTTCGGTTTGGGGCTCCATGCAGGATCTCACCTTGTGGAGTTTCAATGATCATGAGAACAGTGGGGAATCAGCCCAGAACTACACAGGAGAAACTTGTGAATGATTTCAAGGCAGCTGAGACCATAGTCACCAAGTAAACAATTGGTAACACACTACGCCATGAAAGACTGAATTCCTGCAGTGCCCACAAGATCCGCCTGCTCAAGAAAGCACATGTACAGGCCCATCTGAAGTTTTCTAATGAACATCTGAATGATTCAGAGGAGAACTGGGTGAAAGTGTTGGGGTCAGAAGATTGCACCTTACTTTCTGTCCCTGTGACAATTGGATTTTGAAAATTTCGAGTTGTTGTGGAAACAAGGATTATTGATAAGGCTTCAGTGAAGACACCATTTCCCATGATAACGTAAATTTCACTTCCTAGGGGGATTTCCTCTCACTTCCTGTTGTCTCCCTCCGTTTGTAAGTATGAGTCGGATGTATGTAACTCGGGGACTGCCTGTAATGATGCTGAAGCAGGGTGACCTAAACAGCTTAAACAATTTTATTTCTTCTGCTGTAAATTTTGAGTATTAAAAAATTCCATAATGTGTGCAGCTACAAAAGCCAGTAAGGGATTGATGCAGTAATTCATGCAGTATGACACAATTTCTATTAAAAATACTTTTGTATGAAATATTCTACTTTTCAGAGATACCAAATTTGGGGTTTTCACTAGCTGTAAGCCATAATCATCAAAATTAAAGTGATTGTAAAGTCTCATTTAAAAAAATAAATAAATAAATAACAAGCATGTTATACTTACCTGCTCTGTGTAGTGGTTTTGCACAGAGCAGCCTGGATCCTCCTCTTCTTGGGTCCATCTTCGCTGCTCCTGGCCCCTCACTCCTGTCGAGTGCCCCACAGCAAGCAGCTTGTATCACGAGTCACAGCTCCTTGTGTACATTCAGACAATAGAGCCCTGACTTGGCCCTGCCCCCTCCCATGATTGGCTAAATGACTTTGATTGACAGCCGCTGAAGCCAATGGCACCGCTGCCAATCAGTAGGAGAGTCCCAGACAGCTAAGACACTTGTGGACATCGCTGGAGAGAGATGGCATAGAATGCATTAAGATTTAAAAAAAAACTTCTGCCTTTACAACTCCTTTAAAAAAAATAATGCTTGAAATATATCAATCTCTGTGTAATGCATCTATATTAAAAAAAATATGAGTTTCACCTTTTGAATTGAATTACTGAAATAATTTAACTTTTTGATATAATCATTTTATGAGCTGCAACTGTATATATTCTTTTGCTGATTGGTCAGTGCACATTTTTTGATGAAGTTCTTTACTTTTATTTATAATATACACATCTTTTTGAGTGTCTACATTTAAAGAGGCAGCAGCATCACTGTATTTATACATATTATTTTGGGAGCACTTTTTCAAGGGTTGGTGCCCCTGGTTTTTCAAAATTTTCATCTTGTCTAAATATGTGATGTCCATAGAGTGCTGACAGGTTCTATTGATATCTAGACCAATAAAATAGCATAAAGCAATGAAAAGTTTTATGCCTTTTCTTTCTGTTATCACTATTATTCTTGGAATTATCAAAATTATTAACATTGTCAAATGTAGCTGTCTAAGCTGCAGCTGACCATCATTTAATATTTGTTTCTAAAAATCCAAAAAATGTTTATAAAAATATAAAATATAGTATTACTTTTTAGAAAAATGTTATGTATTGATAAGACTTTGGGGGAAATGTATTATGTTGAGTGAAAATGTTCGACTGGTAAATGCCAGAGGATTAGTTGACAACCCTCTCATGTATGTAGATATCATCAGACATCTACTAAAGACTGCACCAACACAAGCTCACTTCATCCTTAAAAGAGAAGTATGGGCATTGAAAAAACAAACATCGGCCCGATGCTGCAGCTATCCCCTGCCGCCTCTAAGACCAAGAACTGAGCAAAGACCGCTGATCACTCATTTCTCATTATTCAGTCTGCAGAGAGCTGGTGAAACTCTGCTCTGCTCCTCCAGCGCTCGCTGGAGAACTGGGCTGTGCAGAGGGTGGGAGAGACTGGCTCAGTTGTCTCCCAGTGGCTTGCTGAGAGGCTGAGCCTGCTGACGGTCCAGGCATCTGGGTGGATCTCGACAAAGTTGGGATCAAACCAGAGCCTGACTGTCGGCTGAAAATGGGACACTGGAGTGCAGAATAAGATGCACTCCTGTGAGCCACAAGGAAAGTAGTGCCTAAAGAGCTTTGGCCATTCTTCTCCTTTAATTTGTGGAAGGGAATGCTTCCCTCTCTAGCTACAGGTTGAGAGAACATTAGTTACCTATTGCTACTCCAATTTTGTGTTTGGCTGCTGGGAGCAAAGAAAACATTCAACACTTCTGAGTATGAAGAATCATGTAATTTCCTCTCCTCTGACAGCATTGGCCTAGCTCCCAACTGTCTCTCATTTGGAGGGACTGTCATTCTTTTGGAACCGATTTTTGGATCTGCTTCATCAGGAAATGTTGAGCACATTTCTAAAGTGTGACTATAAAGGATAACTATATCATTAGTATAAATTCAAATAATCATTTCTCTTACCCCATCACTAATACTAGCTGGTATGTACCATGTAGTATGTACTGCTCATTCTAAATAAATGGAAGTAAGGGGGAGAGGAGAGGCTTTAGAGCTTGTGGAGTTACAAGGAGGCAGAAAAATACAGTAATGAAAGAATTTCATGAAAAATAGATTACAATTCCATTAAATAGTGCATGTGTGTGGATTATTTTTGCAGAATAGGGATATTGTTTGGTGTCATTTCAGGGTAGCACCTTTGTCACAATATCTTTCTCTCAATGGTGTTTTCAAATTTATAAGCCTAAATACAGTTCTATGTGCACCCCTCTGACCTTTTTTTATTCTCTTGGTTAGGGCTTTTGCTTCTACACCTTTAGCACTAAGCTTTACCCACTCATCCTGCCCTGTTCAATAAGAGCACTTCAGTTGCCAAAGCTGGTGCTGTAGCTCAGGGGTCTCTAAACTCTAGCCCGAGGGCCAGATATGGCCCTTTGCTAGCCTTTATCCAGCCCCTGGGTCACTATTTCTCCCTATGATATGAGACATTATTCCTCCCACTGACACCAACAACTGACACCAACAATGGGGCACTATTTCTTACACTGATACCAATGATGGGATACTATTCCTCCTACTAATAGGGGTACTACTACCTTTCCTACTGACCACAAACCCTAAGGCCATATTTATTCTAACTGATGCTGGGCCCAGGACATTTTATACCCTAGATGGTCACAGTCTGGCCCTTCTAAAGTTTGAAAGATGGTAAACTGGCCCTTTGTTTGAAAAGTTTGGAGATCCCTGCTCTATCTGGACAGGAAAACATTTGGTACATCTTTAGTAACAAATTGAAACTATTATTAGAGGGGAGCACAAAATAAGCCCTTCATCTCCTGTGTTTTCTGCTTTTAGGTCGGTTATTAATATTTAAAAGTTTAAAATGGCTGATAGATTAGCCAAGAGAAGCAATCCAAGCATATGGCAACCTAAAGGATAAAGTTGCTGATGTTCATTCCTTTTTACATTCTCATTAGAATTCTGTTATTTTTCTACTTATCTGTTACTGTTGAGGAAATGCCTGGTGAACCTGCTGGTAGTCTATGTGCTGCAGGCTTCCTGTTTGGATCTGACCACACTAACAATTACCATACTCATAATGGCGTAGTCAGTTCACTTCTGTCAGGAACCATGAAACAGACAGAGACAGAAGTACAATCAAATCACACTTGTTTATTAATAAAAATAAAAAGGTAAATAGAAAAAAGCGTTGTCAAGCATAGCCAGAGTCCTGTAGCCAGATCGGGTAGTCAGCCAGTCCAAAGTTCATTAACCAGATTGGGTAATCAGCCAGGCCGGAAGTCAGGGATCCAAGGAGAGCAACCACAAGCAGGATAAGAAGCCAGGTGGGATGTCAGCAAGCCAGTCTTAAAACAAACAGCAGGAGATTGTTCCCTGTGATGTGACCAACGCAAAGGCAAATGAAAAAGTGAGCAGGAAGGCTTTAAATAGGCAGGTCAGACGAGCATCATCGGGAACAGCTGGTAACTGTGGAAAGAGAAGAGAGCTGGCAATTAGCCGACAGCTGAGCGGCCAGCCCAGAGGAGGAAGGGCTAAGCCAGCCCTGACAACTTCCTGCCTTCGTTCAGGAGGACATGTAGTCCCATTCTCAAGCTGTCATATCACCAGATGACATGAATTTCTTGCCCATCCCCGAAGAGCCAGATTGACAATGTGTATGCAGGCAGGGTTTCTATCAAAGGTTGTTCCTCCTACTGATGGAGTTATTGTATAGTGAGACTTATATAAAGTTGGTGGAGCTGTCTCTCAGTTCCTGAATGCTGAGACTGTGAGCTGCTAAAGAAGGGTATCTTTGGGGTTTTCTTTTGCTTTCCTTTTCGGGTGAGGAGTGTCTGCTATATTATGCTGCAAAGCATGAGGAGGCTTTATAATGAAATATAGACTGGGACACTGGTGCCCCAATGCTCCAGTGATGCTTAAACAAAATATTGAAGATTTTGTAATATGCCATTAATTAGGTCATTGGGGTTGATTTACTAAAGGCAAATCCACTTTGCACTACAAGTCGCTTTAGATGTGAGGGGGAGGATCTGAAAAGAGGGCAAGCTCTGCTGATTTTATCATCCAATCACGTACAAGCAAAAATACATTTTTTTTATTTTCCTTGCTTGTCCCCCTCAGATCAACAGCAACTTGTAGTGCAAAGTGGATTTTCCTTTAGTAAATAAACCCCAGAATTTTGACTGTACAGCTTAATTTTGCTGTTTAACACAAGTAAAAAAGTTTTATTGCAATCAAGAACCTCTCTGTGAGGACCTAGGAGTGTAAAGTTCAGCCAATACCTAGGGACTTATGTGCTTTACAGGTGCAAGGCTAGATGGCTCTGAAGTGGGTGGTGAGTCCTGCCTCTGATGGTGAGAAAGAACCCCCTCATGCAGCATGGGTCAGATGGCCCTGATGATGGGATGAAGAGGTCTAGGACCGACATCTGTGAATGCACAGTATGCGGTTTAGGCTGAATGCCCTGCAACTTTGTTTTTACAGACGTGTGTGACAGCCACATGGGAGTAAACTGGGTCCCTCTTACAAATGGCTTCTGGCCCACCTACACCTATAATACCTATAGCCATGGCCCTGTAGAACAGCAACACAGAAAACCTGATTGCAGTTACATGGCAGCAGAATAACCCTTTTTTGAAACACTTGTGAGCCATTTGTGAAGATTACAGTGGTGTTTTAGACTTTATGCAGTGTCTGCTTTGATAGGCCCTTTGTAACATGCACTCACATAAGTTTTACAGCTGAATTCTAGGTATGGCAATTTTTACATACCGTATTTATCGGTATATAACACGCGATGGCATATAACACGCACCCCAAGTTTAGGAGGGAATTTTAAGGAAAAAAACTTTTAGGAGGGAAATTTAAGGAAACATTTTTACATTTAAATGCCCATCAATGCAGCCTTATCAGTGTCCATCTGAAGCCTTGTCAGTGTCATTTGCAGCCTTGTCATGCAGCCTGTCCATCATTGCAGCCTTGTCATGCAGCCTGTCCGTCATTGCAGCCTTGTCATGCAGCCTGTCCGTCATTGCAGCCTTGTCATTCAGCCTGTCCGTCATTGCAGCCTTGCCATGCTGCCTGTCCATCATGCAGCCTTGTGCATCGTTGTCAGCTTTTTGTGATAATGTCAGCTTTTATTTTTTAAAATGGCGCCGCCGAGATGTCCTGTGTATCTCGGCGGCACCCGGTAGTTCTCGGCCGTATTCGGTCGTTTTTGGCTGCTCTCGGCCCTTCTCGGCGGTTTTCGGCCACCGAGAAGGGCCGAAGGTGGCTGAAAGCGCCCAGAGCCCAAAAATCGCAGACCCGTGATTTTCCCCTGATTTTAAGGGGAAAAATTGCGTGTTATATGCCGATAAGTATGGTAGTTACAGTGGTGAAGCTCATCTCCCACGTTCAGTAAGCAGCAGGGCAGCCGCTCGATGTGGGACCTGGAAGCTAGTGCAGATCAATGTTGTAGCGGTGCTTACTGCAGTAATTTATGGCTTCCACAAGAATCCCACAGATATGGAACATACTTAATTACATTGTTCCAATTCATCTTTATCTATTACCTGCATTATTCAACACAAGGTGTAGTCAGAAATAGAAGAAATTTCCCTGTAAAAGAGATCCATGGGGCATTTCACTGAAATGCAACTTTTGGCTCATCTCCATTTGTGACGCATTTGTGTCAATTTTCCCGCACCAACTGAATAACCCATGATGTATCCTTTAATTAACGTAAAGAAAAACAAAATTAAATTCCCCTTCAGTTTTTCTGTAACTTGTAGCAATCTAAAGTCGGACAAATCAAGTAATTTTAATTACATTCAGGCTTCCAGCACTTTGCTTGAGTTTGTTTTTGATCTGCAATAAACACACAAGAGTGAGATCAATCTTAACAATTTGCATTGTTCAAGTCTTTGATCTTAAAGCAGTGTACAAAAAGGCAGATAAAAAAAAATGAAAGAAATAACAAACCGCAGTGTGTTTGTGGTCAAGTAGGATAAGACTCGTTCCATGAGGGACATATAAGAACGTGCGGAAGTTGTGTTTGTTGAATGGAGCAGAAAGGAAAATTTCAGACCGTTATAGTAACAATGAGAAATAGGTGATCAGCTGTCAGACATCACTCAGCAGGAACTGTTAGTTGGAACTATGTCTTTTCTCTTTAGTTTTGGTTAAAGTCTTTCTTAAGCAAAATGTTTTTTTTTTCTAGTTTTGGATACAACAGGATAGGGTTAGATGCTCCATCCAACTTTTATTACTGTCTGTGTCCTTGCTATGGAGATTTACTCTCTCTCTTTATCCTGGTGACCATTGTCATTAGGATTAAAACATAAATACATTTTGAGTTCCTTATATGCAACTTATATAGGCATAAGGGGCGGGGTCACCGGGTGATGTCACAAGGTGACCCTGCCCCTTATGCCATCACAGTCCCGGGGGATGCTGGGACTGTGACATATCATTTGGTGTTGAGGCCAAATAATTCAATTTTAGTCTCATCTCACCATAACACATTTTCCCATGTGGCCTCATAATCTTCAAGGTGCATTTAAGGCTGTCAGGTGAGAATAAAATTGAATTATTTGGTCTCTCAACACCAAACAATATGTCTGGCGGAAATCCAATACAACTCACCATTCAAATAACACCATTCCTACAGTAAAGCATGGAGATGGTAATATCCTGTTATGGGGGTGTTTCTCTCCAGCAGGGACTGAAGCACTTGTTAGGATAGAAGAAAAATGGATGGGCAAATTACCATCAACCTCTTGAGGAAAATCTGCTGCTCTCTGCCAGAAAGTTGTCAATGGGAAGAAGGTTTACCTTCCAACATGACAATGACCCAAAGCACATAGCAAAAATGTGGTTGAAGGAGAAAAATGTGAATATCCTTGCATGGCCTAGTCAGAGCCCAGACTTAAAACCCATTGAATATCTGTGGAATGACTTGCAGTCCACAAGCGGTAACCATCAAATTTAATGGAACTTGAGCAGTTCTGCATAGAAAACTGGGTAAATATTGCAAAGTCTAGATGTGCAAAGTTAATAGAGACATATCCTCACAGACTAACAACTGTAATTAAAGAAGAAAGGTAGTCCAACAAAATACTGATATAAGGGGGTGACCCTTTTTCCAACTCATTAATTCTGTTTTTGAATTTTCTTTATTTTTTCTGACATGTTGGTGTTATATCTTTCACTTGGATATTATAAGTTGCACTGCGTAATAAAATACAGCTGGATAAAACAAAAAACGTGTCTATCCTCAGCTGAAAATCAACAAAATGTAATTACTTTAAAGGGGAGTGCAGACTAAACCTCTGTTTTTAACGCATACTGTTAGACAGGTCAATTGTTTGTCTGTGGGCTGGTTGGTAAGTGAGCTTGGAGTTTTCCCTGGATTTATCCTTGGCTTTCTGTCTAACATATATTGCCTTCCAAAGCTGCTGGCTGCAAAGGTCAGTTATAGGTGGGGGCAGTGGTTTCCTTTTTTGTGTGATTCTATTTTATAGCCACTATATAAAGTAGTTACTAGACACATATAAAGTATATATAGGCCCTACAACAAATAATATAATATTTTGCTGTTTGCCTGTCTTCCCATAGAGAAAGATTACAGTTGAAATGAATGTTCTGATGACGGGGTCTCTTTAAATGCATACCGTTAATTGCTAGGATTCACCTAAAATAGCAGTTAAATAAAAATTAATATGCTGGCAAAACTCACTTTATGATAAATGCAACCTTACTTCTTTCTCCAAATTATCAGTATGATATCCACTAAATTTTGGTAAGTTCTTGACCCATGAGTACTTTATTAATAGATTAATGTTAATGATACAGGCCACTGTATTTTGCTTTGTGTTTTATAAAGCTGCCAGGACTTTGAACCTAATCTGAAATGCATTTACAGAGCTACATATATATTGTTGTACTTGGCTCTAGGTGGAGTACAGTTAATTAAACCATTCAACTCCCCAACCATAAGCTTCCATGATTTATTATGTGGAAAATCTGTGATTTACATACAATTTAGATGTTTTACAGTTTTCATGTCAAGGAAAAACACTGTGTACATTTATGTGAGCCTATTTAAAACCCCAGAATGTACTTAGAAACATTTACAGTGTGATTAAACTCAATAATTTGACTCCAATGCTGAGTTTTAGAAAAGCTTAGGAAGAAAAGTGGGGCATATAAGATTAAATATTACATATAAACATTGTCGGAATGGCTATTATATTTGTCTAGTGTGCCCCAAGACTAAATGAACCTTCTAATACATAACTAATAGAAAAATAGGTTTTAATGCCTTCTAATGTTCTAGAAATTTTAAATGTAAATATTTACTGTAGTTCTTTGTGTCCAATTTTAAAGTTTACTTCTATAGTTGGGTTTTTACATTGCATATTATATCTCTGCTTGTTATATACACTGGTACAGTCTCATAAAAACAATCAAAGTATTCTTTTTGTCTTCTTGCTCTATATACATTGGGGAAAATAATTATTTGATCCCGTCCAGATTTTGGAAGTTTGCCAACTTACAAAGAAATGAAGGGTCTATTTTTTTTTATCATAGGTGTATTTTAAACTAGTAAAAAAAAAAAAATAATAATAAAAATGCTATAAATCTATCCCCTATATTGTAAACACTAGAACTTTTGCGCAAACCAATCAATAATCGCTAATTGCGATTTTCTTTACCAAAAATATGTAGAAGAATACGTATCGGCCTAAACTGAGGAAAAACATTTTTTTTATATATTTTTTGGGGATATTTATTATAGCAAAAAGTAAAAAATATTGAATTTTTTTCAAAATTGTCGCTCTATTTTTGTTTATAGCGCAAAAAATAAAAACCGCAGAGGTGATCAAATACCACCAAAAGAAAGCTCTATTTGTGGGAAAAAAAGGACGCCAATTTTGTTTGGGAGCCACGTCGCACGACCCTGCACTTGTCAGTTAAAGCGGCGCAGTGCCGAATCGCAAAAAAGGGGCTTGGTCCTTTGGCTGCAAATTGGTCCGGGGCTTAAGTGGTTAAGGTTTCTTGGCTGTTTCTTGGCAACTTGAAGTTTCAACTTAAATTTTCACACGGTGACCCAAATTAATACCAAAGTGCTCAATTTTGGGCTCATCTGACTACGGCACTTTCTTCCAATCCTTCTCTGAATCATTAAGATGTTCATTGGAATGACTGTGCATGTGCCTTCTTGGGGGGGGGGGGGGGGCACTTGCCATGTTTGGAGGGGAAAAATGCTGACTATGACCCTAAGAACATCATCCCTACAGTCAAGCACAGAGGTGGAAACATTATACTTTGAGGCTGTCTCTCTGCTAAAGGTACAGGCTGATTGTTGCATTGAGGGGCCAATGGATGGGGAAAATCGAAAATCTTGTAAAATCTTGAATGAGAATCTTCTTCCCTCAGCCAGAACACTGAAGATCGGTCATGGATGGGTCTTCCAGCATGAAAATGACCCAAAACATACCGCCAAGGCAATAAAGAAGTGGCTCAAGAAGAAGCACTTTAAGGTCATGGAGTGGCCTAGTCAGTCTCCAGACCTTAATCCTTTAGAAACTTTATGGAGGAAGCTAAAATTTCGAGCTGCCAAGCGACTGCCAAGAAACCTTAAAGATTTCGAGAATATCTGTAAAAGAGAGTGGACCAAAATCTCTCCTGAGATGTGTACAAACCTGGTCAATAACTACAAGAAACATCTTACCTCTGTGCTTGCCAACAAGAGTTTCTCCACCAAGTGCTAAGTCATGTTTTGCTTGGGGATCAAATACCTATTTTACTCACTGAACTGCAACTTAATTTATTACATTTTATCATGTGTTTTTTCTGGATTTGTGATTGATATTCTGTCTCTATTATTTAAAATACACCTATGATAAAAATTATAGACTCATCATTTCTTTGTAAGCGGGCAATCTTACAAAATCTGCAGGAGATCAAATAATTATTTTCCATACTGTACTGGGCCCTGTACTTGAAATTAGCAGGATCTCAATGTAGAGGTTAATATGTCTGAACCCTTCCTCAAAATTCATGTTTGGTGCTATCTTGCACCTAAATAGTTTCTAATCAGACATCAACGATCACAGGCTTGTTCACATCACATTAAATTTACATTATTTAAAAAAGACCACATCATCCAAACCATTCTATTTTTTGACTATAGGGTCATATTATCAGCAGACCCAGGCACTGCCATTTGGGTGCTAATTTTAGCTATCAATACCAGGCACTTTCACCCCCTCCCTGCCCAGGCCATTTTTCAGCTTTCAGTGCTGTCACAGTTTGAATGACAATTGCGTGGTCACGCTACACTGTAACCATGTGTAATTTTTTTTATCATTTTCTTCACACAAATAGAGCTTTCTTTTGGTGGTATTTAATCACTTCTGGGTTTTTTATTTTTTACTAAAAACGATAGAAAATTTTGAAAAACAACCGGTTTTCCCGTCGGAATAAACTCTGAAGGCTTTTCCGACCAAGATCCGCTGAAACTGTCTTGCATACACACGATCACACCAAAGTCCAATCGTCAAGAACGTGGTGATGTACAATGCGTACGACGGGACTAGAAAAAGGAAGTTCAATAGCCAGTAGCCAATAGCCTCTCATACTTGCTTCAGAGCATGCATCGTTTTTGGTCCGTCGGAACAGCATACAGACGAGCAGTATTCCTGATAGGAATTGGTTCCGTCAAAAATATTTAAAACATGTTCTAATTCTAGGTCCGTCAGAATTTTCGAAAAAAAAAAAAAGTCAAACGAGGCATACACACAATTGGAATTTACGATGAAAAGCTTCTGTCTGACTTTTTCTGTCGGTCATTCCGCGTGTACGCGGCATTCGTTTCTGGCAGTACATTTTGTAAATAAGTAATTTTCTATTTCACTGATGGGCGCTGATAAGGCTGCGCTGATAAGGCTGCGCTGATAAGGCGGTGCTGATGAGGCGGCACTGATGGGCGTTGATGATGAGGTGGCACTGATGGGTGCTGATGAGGTGGCACTGATGGGCACTGATAGGCTGTACTGATTGGCACTGATGAGGTGCCACTTATGGGCACTGTTGAGGCGGCACTTATGGGCACTGATTAGGTAGCACTGATGAGGAGTCTCGAATATGCCGCACTTATGGGCACAGATATATGGCACTAATTAGCACTGATAGGCAGCACTGATGGGTGGCACTGGTGGGCACTGATAGGTGGTACTGGTGGGCACAGATAGGCAGAACTGATGGGCATTGATTGGCAGCAGTGATGGGCATTGATGGGCAGCCCTGATAGCCAGCACTGACTGGCATCACTAATGGCCACTGATTGCTGGCACTTGTGGGCACTGATTTCTGGCACTGGTGGGCACTGATTGCTGTTAGTGGTGGGCACTCATTGCTGGCACTGGTGGGCACTCATTGCTGGCACTGTGGGGGCTTTATTGTAATCAGGGCACTGATCATCAGGGCACATTCCTAGATGTACTCTGCGAGGAGATGCCGCTGATTGGCTCTCCCCTCACACTCACACCGGCATCTCCATGTTTACATGTGACCGGCTGTGATCGGACACAGCCGATCACATGGTTAAAGATCCACGGCCATTGCTCTTTACAGAGATCAGGTCGCGCTGTGTCCTAGCAACATGGCGTGGCCGTGATTGCCATGCTGCGCTCCCCCACGGGTACGTGAGAGCAGCCGTTCTGGGAAGCCATCATTACCTCCAACCAGAAAGAGAGCCCCACCGCCCCACCGTCATTTGACAGTGGGCGGCGGCAAGTGGTTAATATGTCTTTTGACAGATCACATGGAGAAAAGTGATTTTGCTGTGTATGTATTTGTATCCTGAGTTGCTATGTCAGTACGATACAGTTATGTTACCTAACTATAGACTAAAGCTATATATGCAAATATGCAGGATGGGTGTTACTCTCGTGAAGTGTTGACATAATTTTACAAAGTAGTATAAAGCCTCGTACACACGATCAGATTTTCCACAGACAAAAACTCGGACTATTGTCTGAAGGCTTTTGCCTGGATTTTGTCTTGCATGCAAATGGCCAACAAACATGAATTTACTGATGTACTACGTGGTTTTTCAGCTCTTTAGTGCCACCCTTTGGGCTCCTTCTGCTAATTTCATGTTAGTAGAAGTTTGGTGAGTGTTGATTTGTGCTTTTCATTTTGCACTTTTATTTCGTGCTTTTCAGTTTGTTTCTGAATAGCTATTTGTCAACCAGACATGTTGTGGAATCGGAGGAGATAACGTGTTATTTATTATTGGCCTTGGAGTTATTGCTTTGACCCAAGTCCAGTCCAGGAACAGGAGGAGGAGGAGGAGGAGTTCTTGGACCAAAAATTGGTTGCTTTATTAATCATGACCAATTATGTCATATGTCTTTGCTGTGGGAGCTCCAGGAGAATAATCCAGATGATTTTAGGAATTATCTTTGGATGACGAACCCTTGCTTTCACCAACTCTTGGCATTGTTGATCCCCTATATTAAGAAGCAGGACACATGCATGGGGCTTTTATTTTATTTTTTGCTTGAATAATAAAGGTGTAATTTGGTATATATTTTTGGATGCATAGAATGCACTTTTTGGTTAAGTTCTATTGGCAGATAGCATGTCTAATTTTATTTGTTTTCTTTTTTAATGCACAATAAAAAAATTGTGGAGAATAATACTTACTTAATAATACTATGTGTTTTACTTCAAATGACAGTTTGGGAGTAGGCAGTTACATTTAAAAAAATACAATGTAAAATTGACAAGGGACACCAACATAATTGTATCTTTGATCTTAAAAACTACAGGATAATGGTGTTGTGGTAACTTGCCCAAATAAAAAAAAAAAAGCATAATAATATTATTCTTGATATCACTAGAAAAAAAAAGCCTTTGAAAATTTGTTTGCAATACCTATCAGTATCACCAGCAAAGCCTCTTCATTATTATCTTATTAAAGAAGAAGAGAATTGTGCGCTGCATTTCGAGATTTCATAATTTGCCATGTCACAAATGTTAATTCTCCATTACGAGCGCTAGTTTACAAGACCGACCGCTTCTGGCTCGTCCTTGCTTCCGAGCATGCGTGTTTGTACGTTAGACTTTTGTCCAACGGACTTGTGTACACACGCTCGGAAAATCCAACAACAGACATTTGTCCATGGAAAATTTTAAAATCTGCTATCAATTTGTCTGTGGAAAATCCAACAACAATTGTCCGATGGAGCATACAAACGGTTGGATTTTCCGCCAACAGCCTGTCATCACACTTTTCCCGCCGGAAAATCTGATTGTGTGTACGAGGCTTAAGAATACAGAGTTTTGAATGGATAGGAAGGGAGGGAAGGAACACTACACAATGGAAGACATAACATCTGTCATTTCTTTCTCCTTCTAATGTCTGAAGCCATATCATATGTTACCACATGTCACTACGTTAGTCTTGCCTTGCTTATCATTCTGAAGAATAAACAATGTTTTTCTTAAGTATCCTACGAGTGAAGGATTCTTCAATTCTACTATGAAACTAATTTCTAACACGTTGGAGTTTTACCCAGAGCTTCATGAATATGATGAAATATTACTTTGTAAATACCCATCACGTGCGGGTAAAATAAAAAAAAATTGCATTTTTACTTGTGCGTGATTGGATGATGGAAGTCATTACCTAAAAGAGCTTAACTTCCCTTGCAAATTGCACAGTCTATTTACATTTAGCAATTGAACTCCTGTATCTCAGTCTCTTGCAGTCCTCCTCGCTTTGGTATTACAGCCCAAGGTGATGGCCATGCCTTCCTACTTTCAGGACACCAGTGACTTCCTAAATCGCCTCTAAAGAGTGGGTAGATTACCTGCTAATTGCATTCTCTGCATAATCTCTATCACACATTCAGAGGGTATTCTGGCAGTTTGTGATGTTTTTAACAGCATGAATTTACAGTTGAATATGAAGGATTGGCTGTTGGAACCTCCTTCCACTGTGCTAATAAAAGCTACTTTTGTTTTGATGTGCAGATTTTTCAACTGTTTCAGAGGATGGCTAATGTAGCTTTTACCTACTGTACGTGAACTTCTTTCATGACAGATCACTTATGTTTCACACATTCACTCAATCTCCCCCGCTGCCACATTTGGCACCTTTTGGGGAGGAGCAGTTACCTGGTTTTGACAGGTACCCACTCCCACTTCTGGCTGAGTTTGCCACGGCAAACTCAGCCGGAAGTTTGGCCCCCCTCCTTCCCCCACAGCCAGCCCATTCACAGAGCGCAGCACGCTTCGCACATGCACAATGGGGAACCGGCTGAAAAGAAACAAGACTTCACTACTGGTTTCCCTTAGTGGAGATGGTGGCAGCAGCACCCAATAGCCGATTGAAAAATCTAGATTCCTGGACAGGTAAGTGTCCTAATATTAAAAGTCAACAGCTACAGTATTTGTGGCAATGTTTAAAAACTTTTGTTGATTAGCTGCTGTTTAGTGTATTCTGACAGTAGAAAGTCCCAATGTCAGAATACAATCTCCCGATGGGGGAGGGAGGGGGGATTCCTCCATCCACCTTGCTCGGAGGATGGAGGAATTCAACCCACTGACTAAATGAAAAAAACAAATAAACCATGGCCGGCTTTATTATCATTTCATTCCTATCTGAATCCATAATTAAATTACCCTCTAATTCTTTCACACTTCAGAGTAGCAACACAAGTGAATTTCTACAAGAGATGAGACAGGCATTTGTAGCTAGGTGACTCCAACAAAGTTCTTAGACAATAGTTCTCGACCTATAATAGCAGTACTTCTTATGAAAACAATTTACTTAAATGCCCATGTGGTTTGGTGTATGTTGGTAAGACCACTCATCTAGTGCGTGCATGTATCAGAAAACATAGGTGCTATATACTATAATATAATAATATATTCAGGCCGGGCCATGAGAGTCCACAACTTATTTAATAGGAAAAGGGGGCATTAGCAGTTACATCTCTCTTATGACCAAAACGTAATATACGTCATCTTGACTTTGCTGTTGATAACTCATTTTTGCATCTAGCAATTTTAGGTAAGATACTATTTATCTTTGTTAACAGTAAATGCACACGATAGCTGAAGGTGTGCTTGTCCCATAGTTACTGTTCTATTGCAATTTTGGGTTGATTACACCTCTATCTAGCACATCCAACAACCACTTTGTTTTATTTCTGTGTATGCGTGGCCAGGTGCTTGGCTAAGAATGGAGGGTGGGAGAAACACTGACAACAGCTACTTTCTGTACTGTGGTGCTGAACTGGTTAACAGCTATATCAACAAGGGAAGAGGAGGGAGCTGCTGAGCAGAAAGAGTTCAATAGACGGAGTCAGACATCACTGCACTGTGGTAACTGTAGTCCAGAGTAGAAACACTCTACTGTAATCAAGAGCTTTTCCCTGAGAGAAAATGCCAGAAGGAGGGGAAAGACCTGCATTTTCACAAACTGTACAGGACACAGCTTCCACTTGCGGGAGATCAGAGGGTACATATTGCTGTCCAGTGTGCACCATCACTGCTGCATGTTGGCGGCCTGAGCAGGGTCCGGAAAGCTGCGTGCAGACCTAGTCACCTGGGTGCAGAGTAGAGAGTGGACTAATGACTGTGTGTGACCAGGTGAGCTGCAATATTGCTGGGATGGGTGTGTTGTGGGAATTTACTATTTACTGTTAGAGAAAGAGAGAGAGAGAGAGAGAGAATGAGCCCTGTAGGACTGACCATACAGCCATCTAGTACCCTTAATGCTGCCTGCAGGCTTGACTGGGACTAGTCTCATGTGCACCATTGGTACGACTGGGCCCGGAGAATTAGGACTAAAGACTGTCCATTTACAGCTGCTATACATAGGCTTTCTGTTTCAATGTTTTTTTGTTTTTTGAAAATGTCACAACAGTGTAATCATTATTTAGGTGCAAAATCAATTGAGAACCCATAACGCAGGTGGGATAGACATCAAAAGTCATATGAAGGAGACATTGATAAAGGATGTTTTTGCATGTATAAGCAGGTTTAAACAGAGACTTTCACCCCCTGCTTATACTATGAGGTGTCTCAGGAGACATTTCACCATATCCTAGCCATTTTCCTAGAGTGCACGCTACACTAGTTATAGTATTATTATTCCCATTGTTAATGCTTATATGCACTGTTCTTTGCTGACTTTGGAATTAAAACATAGATCAGCAATCTAGTGGTACATAAACTATTCTAAATGATCTTGGCATAATGATAACACTATCTGAACCTACCTTCTGTGTGTTAATTTATGCTCAAACCCTCATGTATTCTTACCCATAGCAATACACTGAGTTCATTTACCATTAAATGGTCTTGTGTCGATTTCCTGGTGCTAATTTACAACTCAGTTAAAGGTTTTTAAACTTGTGTTTTTGCAGTAACTTTCATTCAACCAGTTAGTCAGAGGTGCTGAGGTGGTGCAGAACAGAGAACCCAAATGACTAATTGGCTCATGTAAGGATAGCACTACATCAAGTGATGGGAAATGTAAAGTTATACAGTGGTCACGAGAACAAGAATAGAGGGTAAATCTTCCAATGGGAGCACCTGTTCTGGTGCAGGCCGTTTAAGGGGGTACAGGGGAATTTTTTTCTCCTTATGCAAGCCACGTATCCTGAACCTGCAAGCCTGTTGGAGTTCCCCTTTAACCTCGGCTGATCTATGCAGCATCATTCCAGTTCCTGATCTGATGTTCTGCCTGAATCACTGAGTCTACAACTCCTGCCACAAGCTCTGCAATCAACACTTCTAGGCACTCATGTTCCTCCTGACCCTAGCCCCCATTTGTTCCACTCTCAGTGGGGCCTACTCTGGAGTAGGGATGAGCCGAACACCCACCGGTTCGGTTCGCACCAGAACTTTTGAACGGACCCCAAATTCGTCCGAACTTTAGAACCCCATTGAAGTCTATGGGACTCGAACGTTCGAAATTAAAAGTGCTAATTTTAACGGCTAATATGCAAGATACTGTCCTAAAAAGGGTTTGGGGACCTGACTCCTGCCCCAGGGGACGTGGGTCAATGCCTAAAATGTTTTTAAAAATGGCCGTTATGGCGGGAGCACTGATTTTAATGACGATTAAAGTGAAAAAAAAAGTGAAATATTCCTTTAAATATGGTGCCTGGGGGGTGTCTGTAGTATGCCTGTGAAGTGCCATGTGTTTCCCGTGTTTAGAACAGTCCCTGCACAAAATGACATTAAACGGAAATAACACCATTTAAAACTGCTTGCGGTTTTAATGTTATATCTGGTTCCTGCAACATGGTTGAAAATCATTGAGAAAAATGGCATGGGTAGCCCTCCCTGCCTATTACCAGCCCCTTTGGGTCTTGTATGCATATTAAGGGGAACCCAGTACCCATATTAAAAAAAGGAAATGCGTGTGGCCCCCAGGCCCTATATACTCAGAACAGCAGTATACAGGCGGTGCAAACAAGACAGGGACTGTGTAGGTTTGTTGTGTTAAAGAGGAGCTGCACCTAAAAAAAAAATATTAAAAGCCAGCAGCTACTAATATTGCAGCTGCTGACTTTTAATAATATCACACTTACCTGTCCCAGGTTCCAGCGATGTCGGCGGCAGATAACGAGCGATCGCTCGTCTCGCTGCAGCCACCGCCGCCATCCTCTGTCAGGGAATCGGGAAGTGAAGCATGAGGGCTTCACTGCCCGGTTCCCTACTGCGCATGCGCGAGTTGCGCTGCGCTTCTCTTATGGTCCCCCGCTGTGTCTCTGGGAACTGTGTGTTTCCCAGAACACAACGGGGGGGGGGGGGGCGGAGCCATGTGGCGGTCTGGCCGGAAGTGGGTGCAGATACCTGGATTATCCAGGTAACTGCACCCCCCTCCCCCCGAAAGGTGCCGATTGTGGCACCGGAGGGGGGGAGGGATAATACTAACGGAACTTCCCCTTTAGGGTGAAGAACCGCTTTAAGTTGAATCTGTTTGCAACTGGTACATTTTTAACCACTTTCAGACCGGACCATTTTGCTGGTCAATGACCAGAGGTCTTTTTACAATTTGGCACTGCGCTGCTTTAACTCGTAATTGCCCGGTCATGCAATGTTGTACCCAAACAAAATTTGCGTCCTTTTTTTTCCACAAATAGAGCTTTCTTTTAAAGGTATTTGACTGACTCTGCGATTTTTATTTTTTGCGATATAAACGTAAAAAGACCGCAAATTTTGAAAATAAATGATATTTTCTACTTTTTGTTATTAGAAAAATCCAATAAACTCAATTTTAGTCATACATTTAGGCCAAAATGTATTCAGCCACATGTCTTTGGTAAAAAAAAAGTCAATAATTGTATATTTATTGGTTTGCGCAAAAGTTGTCACATCTACAAACTAAGGTACGTTTTCTGGAATTTACGCAGCTTTTAGTTTATGACTGCCTATCTCATTTCTTGAGGTGCTAAAATGGCAGGGCAGTACAAAACCCCCCCAAATGACCCCATTTTGGAAAGTAGACACCCTAAGGAAATTGATAAGAGGCATGTTGAGCCCATTGAATATTTTATTTTTTTGCCTCAAGCGATTGAATAATGACAAAAAATATATATATATTTTTTTTTACACAAAGTTGTCACTAAATGATATATTGCTCACACATGCCATGGTTATATGTGGAATTGTACCCCAAAATACATTCTGCTGCTTCTCCTGAGTACAGGGATACCACATGTGGTCGACTTTTTGGAAGCCTAGCCGCGTACGGGGCCCCCGAAAACCAAGCACTGCCTTCAGGCTTTCTAAGGGCGTAAATTTTTGACTTCACTCCTCACTACCTATTACAGTTTTGAAGGCCATAAAATGCCAAGATGGCACAAAACACCCACAAATGACCCCATTTTAGAAAGTAGACACCCCAAGCTATTTGCTGAAAGGCATGTTGAGTCCATGGAATATTTTATATTTTGCCACAAGTTGCGGGAATATTACAAACTTTTATTTATTTATTTATTTTTTTCACAAAGTTGTCACTAAATGATATATTGCTCACACATGCTATGGGCATATGTGAAATGACACCCCAAAATAAATTCTGCTGCTTCTCCTGAGTACGAGGATACCACATATGTGGGACTTTTTGGGAGCCTAGCCACGTACGGGGCCCCGAAAACAAAGCACCGCCTTCAGGCTTTCTAAGGGCGTAAATTTTTGACTTCACTCCTCACTACCTATTACAGTTTTGAAGGCCATAAAATGCCAAGATGGCACAAAACCCCCACAAATGACCCCATTTTAGAAAGTAGACACCCCAAGCTATTTGCTGAAAGGCATGTTGAGTCCATGGAATATTTTATATTTTGCCACAAGTTGCGGGAATATTACAAACTTTTTTTTTTTTTTTTTTCACAAAGTTGTCACTAAATGATATATTGCTCACACATGCCATGGGCATATGTGAAATGACACCCCAAAATAAATTCTGCTACTTCTGAGTACGGGGATACCACATGTGTGGGATATTTTGGGAGCCTAGCCGCGTACGGGGCCCCGAAAACCAAGCACTGCCTTCAGGATTTCTAAGGGTGTAAATTTTTGATTTTACTCCTCACTACCTATCGCAGTTTTGAAGGCCATAAAATGCCAAGATGGCACAACCCCCCCCCCAAATGACCCCATTTTGGAAAGTAGACACCCCTAAATTTAGGGGTACACTAGTGAGACTCACAGGTAAAAAAGCACCTAGGCTGTCAGCGACTGTATCAAAACGCTACAAAACAAAACTGTTAGCGATCACAGGGATCAGGCCTGACTCTGCGAACGCTGCAGTTATGTGCGTTGTGTTTTATAAGTGACAGTGATCGATCGATACTGCACTTGGGTGGGCTGGGCTGGGCGGAGGGGCTAAACGCAGGTGCTAGCAGGTATCTGGGCTGATCCCGCTAACAATGCGTTTTGGGAAACCTAAACTGCTGGCGACGCTAATATAGATCTGATCAGATACTATATTACTAAGGGAGGTGTATGCTTTGCGCGTGGGTGTTAGCGGTGCTGGCACTAACCTGACGCTGCCTGGGGCGACGCAGACCTTATCTGACCCTCAAACTTATATCACCCGCCGGGTGATCAGGGGGTTAAACCTTTATTAAGTAATAAATGGCGGGTGCCCTGAAACTATAAAAAAATAACTAACCAACCAGCGTCACCTGTAACAGTTATATGGTGATCACTGGTGAAAGGGTTAACTAGGGGGCAATCAGGGGGCTTTATGCGGTAGTATATGGGGGTCCCTGTCGCTATAAAAAGCTGCGGCGAACCTAAATACCTACCTGCCTAACTAGCGTCACCTGTGACACTAATACAGGGATCAGAAAAACGATCGCTTATTAGGCTGGGTTCACACTGGAGCGATGCGGGAACGCCACGAATCCGCGGCGGGTTCCCGCATCACACTGCCCTATGCGAACTGCTGGGAGTGTCAGTGAAATGTTAATGACACCCCCAGATCAGTTCGCATATCGCAGTGCGATCTGAAAACTCGGACAGGAATCGGATCGCATGGTGTGAACACCCATGCGATCCGATTCTGCTGCGGACCAAAAAAAGGGTCCCGTGCGAGTTTGCGGCGGGTGCGGCGGGTGCGATGCGAATTCAGCCATACTATCTGTATGGCTGAACTCGAATCGCACAGAGATCGGATGTGATTTGCACTGCAGTGCGGTGCGAATCACATCCGTTCTCATAAACCGCTGCAATGTGACACTGGCGACGGGGGGTGATCACGGGGTTAAATCTTTATTGGGGGGTTAGGGGGGTACCCTAGAACTAAAGGGGGCTAACCCTAACTGCCCTAACAGTTATTACAGTCACAAATGACACCAATGCAAAAAAAAAAATGCAATTGGTGTCACTGTGACTGGGGGTGCAGGGGTGATTGGGGGGTGATCGGGGGGTGAAAGGGGGGTGAGAGTGTGCCTGGCATGTTCTACTGTATTGTGTAGTGTTGGTGCAACTCACCGATCCTCTCTCCTCGGTGCCGGAACGAAAAATACCGACACGGAGGAGAGATTACATCACTTCCTCTGCCTGTGTTTACATTACAGGAGAGGAAGTGATGTCACGCTGCACTTCCATTCGTCAGGAGCGATCGCGAGGGGGTGGCCATGAACGAATGGCCGCCCCCTCATCCCGGATCGCTCCTGAACGGATTCCGACCGCCGCTGGCACCCGCGGGAAGGCAGGTACGCCCATATGCCTGCCCGTGCCATTCTGTCGACGTACATCGTCGTGCGGCGGTCGGCAACTGGTTAAAGTGTAGCTCCAGTCAAAAAAACTATTTTTAAGCTTTTTGGAAAACATAGGGAAGGGTTATCACCCCTGTATAATTTGTTTTGTTGTCCATCTTTTTTCATCTCACTTGCTGTTGTCTCCTTCCGTTTGCAAGTAGGAGATGTTTGTAAGTTGGATGTTTGAAAGTAGGGGCCTGCCCTATATGCTCTGCAGAAATGGCGGAACAAGGTGTTGGTTTTGCCACAACATTATAAGCCCTCAAAGTGACTCTTGGTGGGCGCTGGAGCGCCCTGCTGTGAACGATTATATCAAGAATTGTAATTACATGCCATTGTTGAACAGTGGTAGAAAAATTTACCTTTGGTGGTTGTGGTGCTGGTGCCACAACACTATAAGTCCTCACAGTTACTCTGGGTGGGCACAGGAACGGGCCCTCCTGTGAAATATTATATCAAGAATTGTAATTACATGTCCCTGTTAAACAGGGGCAGAAAAATTGGGCCTTAGGCACTGGTGCTGGTGCCACGACACTGCAACCTCTCCCATATACTCTTGTTTTATTGCAGGAATTAGCCCTGCTGCAAAGCATTGCATGAAAAATTGTAATTAAACGCCCCTGGTAAACAGGGGCAGAAAAATTGGGCCTTAGGCACTGGTGCTGGTGCCACCAAACTGCAACCTCTCCCATATACTCTAGTTTTATTGCAGGAATTAGCCCTGCTGCAAAGCATTGCATCAAAAATTGTAATTAAACGCCCTTGTTAAACAGGGGCAGAAAAATTGGGCCTTAGGCACTGGTGCTGGTGCCACCAAACTGCAACCTTTCCCATATACTCTAGTTTTATTGCAGGAATTAGCCCTGCTGCAAAGCATTGCATCAAAAATTGTAATTAAACGCCCCTGTTAAACAGGGGCAGAAAAATTGGGCTGATGGCATCACCCAGAGCCAGAAATGTTCTTCCAACATATCAGCGGAGGAGGAAGGGGATAGACAATCAACATAACAGGACAGTCACTCAGCATCAGCATAGGCAGTCTTGAAGGGATGTGATATTTCAAAAAAAATTATTCGGTTACATCAGCTTCAGGTGCTTGGTAGCTGTGGGTGATCCAAGACTGATTTATCTTGATGAAGGTCAGTTGATCAACTGATTTGGTGGACAGGCGCACCCTGTGATCGGTAGCAAAGCCACCAGCAGCACTGAAGGTGCGTTCCGAAAGAACGCTGGATGCAGGACAGGCCAGTAGCTCAATTGCATACTGTGCAAGCTCTGGCCAGTGATCCATCCTCAAGACCCAGTAAGCCAGAGGATTTTTGGTGGGAAAGGTGTCAAAGTCTGACCTTGCCCCTAGGTATTCCTGCACCATGTAAATCAGACACTGGTGATGGTTGCTGGAACCGATCATACCTTGGGGCTGCGGACTAAAAAATTGTCTGAAAGCATGAGTCAGACGGCCACCTTCTCCACCGCTCCTTCTGACCGATGCCTCAGCAACACGTTGTCCAGGACCAGGAGTTTGTAACCTCCCAGTCTGTGGGAACACGTTGCACAGACCTTTCTGCAAGGCCTCCCGGAGATGTCTCATCCTCTGCTCCCTCTGCGATGGCAAGATAAGGTCGGCAACCTTACCCTTGTACCGTGGATCAAGGAGAGTGGCCAGCCAGTAATGGTCCCGCTCCTTGATCGGAAGAATATGAGGATCCTTCCGCAGGCTTTGCAGGATCAGGGAGGCCATGCAGCGTAGGTTAGCTGAGGCATTCAGTCCGGAGTCCTCTGGGTCACTAAGGGCAACATGATCCGCAGCTACCTCCTCCCAGCCACGTACAAGTCCACGTGTTTCTTGGGACTGTAAATCATCCCTACAAGACTGCTGCTGCTGATGCTGAGTGCCAGCCTCCCCCTCCATGCTGACACAATCATCCTCCTCCTCCTCTTCCTCCTCCTCATCCTCTTCCTATGTGATGGGTGGCACAGCAGGAACACTGTCTGGATAAAGGGGGCCTTGAGAGGCAAGGAAGTCCTCCTCTTCCTGCCTCTGTTCTGCCTCAAGTGCCCTGTCCATTATTCCACGCAGCGTATGCTCCAAGAGGTGGACAAGAGGTACAGTGTCACTGATGCATGCACTGTCACTGCTCACCATCCTTGTGGCCTCCTCAAACGGTGACAGGACAGTGCATGCATCCCTAATCATGCCCCACTGGCGTGGTGAGAAAAAACCAAGCTCCCCTGACCCTGTCCTGGTGCCGTAGTCGCACAGGTACTCATTGATGGCCCTCTGCTGTGTGTGCAGCTGCTGCAGCATGGCCAACGTTGAGTTCCACCTGGTGGGCATGTCACATATAAGGCGGTTCTTGGGCAGGTTCAACTCCTTTTGGAGCTCAGCCAGCCGAGCACAGGCATTAAATGATCGGCTGAAATGCACACAGACTTTCCTGGCCTGCTTCAGGACATCCTGTAAGCCGGGGTACCTGCCCAAGAACCGCTGCACCACCAGGTTAAGGACGTGAGCTACACAGGGCACATGGGTCAGTTGTCCCTGTCGGAGGGCGGAGAGGAGGTTGGTGCCATTGTCGCAAACCACCATTCCTGGCTTAAGCTGGCGTGGCGTCAACCACCTCTCGGCCTGCCCCTGCAGAGCTGACAAAACATCCGCCCCAGTGTGGCTCCTGTCCCCCAAACAAACCAGCGCAAGCACGGCATGGCATCGTTTTGCCTGCGTACTTGCGTAGCCCCTGGAACGCCTACGGAGCACCGCTGGTTCTGAGGACAGAACACTGGAAGAGGCCATGGAGGAAGAAGAAGAGGAGGGGGTGGAGGAGAGAGGTGTGTCACAACCAATAGTAGCATTTTGGAGGCATGGTGGCGGAACAACCTCCAACACTACTGCACCTTGTCCTGCATCCTTCCCAGCTGCCAGAAGAGTGACCCAATGGGCCTCTGAAAGACAGGTAACGTCCCTGTCCATGCCTGCTGGACCATGAGTCAGCGGTAATATGCACCTTACCGCTGACCTCCCTGTCCAGCGAGGCAAGGACATTGCCTTCCACATGCCGGTAGAGAGCCGGAATCGCCTTCTGTGAGAAAAAGTGGCCTTTGGGGACCTGCCACCGAGGAACCGCACATTGTACAAACTCACGGAGGGGGGCCGAGTCTACCAACTAAAAAGGCAGCAGTTGAAGTGCTAGCAATTTAGCCAAGCTAGCATTCAACCGCTAGGCATGTGGATGGCTGGGAGTGAACTTCTTTCACCGGTCCAGCAGCTGGGGCAGGGACATTTGCCTGCTATAATCGGATGTGGGTGTACTGCTAGCAGAGTGCCCGGAAACACTTGGCTGTGACACACCTAATTCTACACCTTCATTCCTCTCAGAGCAGGTTTCAGAGAGGACTGAAGGTCTAGTGGGGTTGGAGATGCCAGCTGATGAGGAGCAAGGAGAGGTCCGCTTTGTTCTTTGGTGTGGGTCTTTGAGGTACGCTTGCCAACGAGCTGCATGGCAGATCAACATATGTCTGGTCAAGCATGTGGTGCCCAAGCGGCTGATGTTTTGGCCACGCGAGATACGCTTGAGACATATGTTGCAAATAGCAGCGGTGTAATCTGATGCACTCGTCTCAAAAAAGGCCCACACCAAAGAACTTTTAGAATAACGCGCAGAGGCAGCGCCCTGCACAGGCGGAGCTCTGCAGTGTGATTCAGTCGGTGTGCTGCCCCTAAGCTGGCCCCCGGAGGGCATCCTGCCTCATTGGACATGTGCCTCCTCCTCCTCCTCTCTCCTACCAGGCACCCACGTGGAGTCAGTGCCCTCATCATCCCCTCCCTCTTCATCGCTGTAGCAAACCTGGCAATATGCTGCAGCTTGTGGAACATGACTGCCAGATTGCTGTCCTTCTTGAGCATCCCCTCTCTCTGCATTCATGCTACTGCCTTCCTCTAGCTGAGTGTCATCATCAGAGGCTACAAAACACTGGGCATCCTCCTGGAGCAGGTACCCAACACTGTGCTCAAAGAGTTCAGGAGACTCCTCAGGAGGACGTGGTGGGTCTAGGGAAGGAGTCACTGATGATGACATTGAGACGAGGGAAGACGATGCGTTGGCAGCTGCTTTGCTAGTACCCTGAGACTGGGTGAGAGAGGATGAGGAGGATGAAGAGGGCTTGGTCATCCACTCTACCAAGTCATTGGCATGTTGCAGTTCAACATGTCCAGCTGCCAAAAAGAAGGACAAGCGTGTCCCATGGCCACGTGCTGATGACAATGCACCGCGTCCATGACCAGCACTGTTGTCTCTAGATACAGAGCCTGCTTGCCCTCTTTTATCGGATCGCGCTTGTCTGCCTCTCCTTGCTGGCCTTCCAGACATGGTAATGGCCTGAAGGGAGTTGGGTAAAACAGCAGTTGGGTAGTGTATATTGTGCTGGAGGCACACAACACCCACTAACTCCTGCAGATGCCTTTATTATAGAACACCAGAGATAAAGGGGTATACTGTAATGGAGTCACACAACACCCACTAAGCCCTGCAGATGCCTTTATTATAGAACACCAGAGATAAAGGGGTATACTGTAATGGAGTCACACAACACCCACTAAGCCCTGCAGATGGCTCTATTAGAGAACAGCAATAAAGGGTAGATACAGGTGTATATTGTGCTGGAGGCACAAAACACCCACTAACTCCTGCAGATGCCTTTTTTATAGAACACCAGAGATAAAGGGGTATATACAGATGTATACTGTGCTGTGCTGGAGGCACACACAACTTCCAATAACTCCTGCAGATGGCAAGTGGGCTCAAATAGAGAAGAGCTATGTAGGTGGATATAGCGGTGTGAACAGGGTACAGAGCATGCAGACAGCACGCACAAGCTCCTAACACTACTGACTGCAAGCTCTATTATAAAAGATAGATCACTAGCTATATAGGTGAGGTGAAATCGGCCGATAACGATCGGTGTATACTGTGTTGAAGGTACACAGAACACCCACTAACTGCTTCAGACGCCAACACACTACACAAGGCCACCACGCTGGCGGCCTTATATAGTGTGGGGCGTGTACTACACAGCCTGAGCTATGATTGGCCACAGGCATCCTGAATGGGGCCAATCATGGCTCTCCTCGCTGCTGGCGCTGTGATTGGCCAAGCATGCGGGGTCACAGTGCATGCTTGGCCAATCATGAGCCAGCAACGCACTGCGATGACGCAGTGCATTGTGGGCCGTGAGCGCCACACAAATTTGGCGCGAACGGCCCATAACGTTCGGAATTCACCGAACGGGCGAACAGCCGATGTTCGAGTCGAACGTATGTTCGACTCGAACACGAAGCTCGTCCCTACTCTGGAGATACAAAAGAGGCCGACCTCATCATTTCAGTCTCCTACCAGGTAAGTGACAGAAGGGGTAAACACTAGGGGTCAATCAAGGGGTTAAGTGTGCTCCCTAGGTGTGTTCTAACTGTAGGGGGGATGAGTTCCCTGGGATATGACAGAGATCACTGTTCTTGATCACTGGGAAAGGTAGATCTCTATTATGTCTCCTGTCAGAATTGGGATCCGCCTTATTTACACTGGCAGATCCCCGTTCTGCCTCTGTACTAGGCGATTGCCAACCTGCCAGAGTATATCTGCGTGAGCTGGTTGGCAAGTGCTTAAATCTCTTTTTTGGGCCATTTTGCACAGAGTGAAGATGGATTAGAACACCTGTTCGTTTTTATAGCTGTCTGTTCCCCCATTATGGAGATTCACCCTCTCTATTTGTCCTGTTTACCATGCTGCTTTACAATCTAGTGCAGTGATGGCAAACCTTGGTACCCCAGATGTTTCGGAGCTACATTTCCCATGATGCTCAACTACACTGCAGAGTGCATGAGCATTATGGGAAATGTAGTTCCAAAACATCTTGGGTTCGTCATATGCAATTAGTGAAAACAAAAAAAGAAAGGGGTGCTAGTACATAAGAATAGCTGTCACACTTATGAGAAAAAACAGCGCTACATTCACCATTAAACTTATTAAATTAATAAAAGTCCATAATGAAAAAGGTTCATAGAAAAAGTTCTTTGAGTTGGAAATAAATCTCTCAGCTTCAAGAGGACGCACCACGGTGATTCCACACACTTATCGATAATGTGCCCAGCCACCGACAAAAGAATGTGCTTACGAGATGGTAAAAGCATAAGGAGCGTTATGGTATAAGCCATTCGCAACCTCTCGCCAGTACCAGATGTCTTGCTATCTCAGGGGCGACCTCTCATATGCTGAAGACCATTACGGTGCTCCACACTCCCATTCTCACACAATAATATGTTCAGAAAAGAGAGAGAAGCTTCCCATAGTGTGAAACCATTAGTAATCCTTTAATTATAAAGGAAAATGCACTTACATAGGAAAAAATGTTTAATCATATAAATACAAGCCGGCCGGCAAACTTGGGAGCCTGTCCTCCTCTCATTCAGCGTGGTGACGTGACGCAATTAGTGAACCTCCAGATGTTGCAAAACTACAAGTCCCACCATGCCTCTGCCTCTGGGTGTCATGCTTGTGGCTGTCAGAGTCTTGCTATGCCTCATGTGACTTGTAGTTCTGCAACAGCTGGAGGTCTGCTAATTGCATATCCATGATCTAGAGTGTCTAATGGAGACTTCATATAAAAGAAATGTGTGTAGCCGCAGCTGGGGAGAATGAAGATTGTGCCATCACGTGATATGACTGTCAGACCCAGAAGACTTATCAATTTGGCATTCTCAATGACATACTATAAAGTGGGCAAGACCTAAGTCTTTGCTCTAGAACATAACACAAACACTGTTTCTACTGATTTAATTTACTGTACAAAGCCAATGGGGGTAATGTAGACTATACAGCTAAAGTGTGTTTTTTATGCAAGCTTTAAACAAACTTAAAGACCACCAATTAGTTCTGTCCACTTCTTTATTCCCAACAAAATGATACATCTCGGAATGCATTAATAACACTATACACTGTCATCTTGTTTATTCTGGACTCACAATGTGAAACCCAAGCATTACATTTTTCATTAAGCCTGTGTTCTAGTTTAGACTTGACACTCCCTCCAGAAGACAGTTTTCATCTACATAGCAACTGGCCATTCTTTGATCTCACTTACATGACTTGTTCTCCTTAAATAAATATGTATTCACTTTCCAATGGGCCTCAGTGCACAGTGGCCTTTTCTGATCTATTGTGCATTTGGCGATGGCACAGTAAGTCTTTTAATGGCTTACCATGCTTAGGCAGCATGCCAACTATTTAAAAAGCAATTATTAAATATCACCATACCGTAAGATGATGTTCCCAGCTGTTGCATTTCGACTGGAGCAGAAAACTTCCTTCAGTATAACCTAATTTCCACTTTCAGTCTGTACAATTATACACTGACATGGCATGGACAAAGATTAATGATTTATACTATGCAAGGCTAGATTAGCAAAAAAAAGCAATGTTGAAGCAATGTACAGGTGAAAGAACACCCCCTTCCTCTGTATTTTTTATTTTTTTTTTACAAAAATGCAGTTGTCCATTTACATGTTAACAATGTTAAAAAAAAATTGCTAGACAAGTTACAAGAACAAAAAAAATATTTTTATTTTACATTCATTTGCAATGTACCTCAGAGCAAAGTCTTGACAGAGGTTCTATCTCTAATCGTATCTATCAAATAAAAAACACAAAATCAAATATCCAGTACTTGATTAATTCAGGTTGTTCATAAACACATGAAAGTGAAGTTAAAGAGCATAACTCTTCTGCTAATGGTATTACATGACTCAAAGATGAATTAAAGTTACCAATGTGCCAAGTCAACTGTCCTAAACTATTCTGGGAAGTTGGATCTTTACCAGATTGTGTCAAATACTTATAGATAGCATCTAAAAGGTCAGGGAATTTAAACTTCAATGTAGAGTACATTATCATAGAAGTAATGGTGACCACATGCGCATGTAGTCACTGTACAGATTTTTGAACTCCTCTTGGTATCCAGTTGGATATTGGTCAGTGCATGAAACTATGTGGTGGATAACAAAAGAATTAGACCACCATGCAGGAGTAACATTTGGGCCTTCATCTCCTCCTACACCAGACCCAATGCAAAAGAATGAACAAGGAATATGTCCACCTTTAGATCTACTTTGATTGTCTGAATATTCTCAATATTATTGCATTTCCCAAACAGAAATACAATAAATCACCAGCAAATGCATATGATGTAAAATGTAAAATATATCATTCCTTTACCCATAAAGCTTGATTTTCCGGTATGCCTTATTAAAATCCCTATAAAAATAAAAGTGTTACATGGCCACAATTGTTGAAATAGGCAAGACAAATAAATGTGCCATCTTCCTTTCTGTCATTGCAGGATTAACGTTCCATTTGACTAAGTGAACATTTTGATAAACGCTGTTATCTCTGTATACAGATGTCATCTAGTGACTGATCCCCTCACCATATGATCAGTCAACAATGAATAAGGAGAATTATTGCCCTAATGCATGGGATTTAACTAAAGAGCATTAAAGCTGACATAACATATTTCTAGATCTCACATTCTTGACAAAAGACGGAAATCTATTCAAGTTTACAAGCAAAATTGCATCCTGTTACAAAAAAAGTGACAATATCTCATTTATACTTGTTTCGAGATAAAAGGTCCATATGTTGTCCATGTTACCATGAACCTAGTTAAAGAGCACTTGTTAACTTGCTCAGTATGGCAGCCTAAGGCAAAGTGCATACAAGCTTTTTTCCTCTTGGCTCAAGTTTTCATATACAGTGAGGAAAATAATTATTTGATCCACTGCTGATTTTGTAAGTTTGCCCTTTTGCAAAGAAATTAAGGGTCTATCATTTTTATCATATGTGTATTTTAAATTATAGAGACAGAATAAGAACCAGAAATCAAGAAAAAAACACGTGGTACAAATGTTATAAATTGAGCTGCAGTTCAGTGAGTAAAATAAGTGTTTGATCCCCAAGAATAACATGACTGTAGTACTTGGTGGAGAAACCCTTGTTGGCAAGCACAGAGGTAAGACGTTTCTTATAGTTGGTTACCAGGTTTGCTCACTTCTCAGGAGGGATTTTGGTCCACAATTTTTTACAAATCTTCTTTAAATCCTTGGTTTCCTGGCTGTCGCTTGGCAGCTCAAAATTTCAGCTCCCTCAATAAATTTCTATAGGATTAAGGTCTGGAGACCCTGGCAGTATGTTTTGGGTCATTGTCATGCTGTAAGGCCCATCTATGATCCATCTTCATGGCCCTGTCCATTGGCCCCTCGACGTGGCAAAGTATGGAGGGACCTGAAACTTCGAATTGCCAAGAGACAGTCAAGAAACATTAAGGATTTAGAGAAGGTCTGTAAAGAAGAGTGGACCAAAATCCCTTCTGAGATGTGTGCAAACCTGATCACCAACTACACAAAATGTTTTACCTCTGTGCTTTGCAAATAAGGATTTCTCCACCAAGTACTAAGGCATGTTTTGCTTGGGGATCAAATACTTATTTTACTCACTGAACTGAAACGTAATTTATAGCATTTGTTTTATGTGGGTTTTCTTTGCTTGATATTTTGTCTCTATCATTTAAAATACATCTATCATAAAAATTATAGATCCTTCATTTCTTTGTAAGTGGGCAAACTTAAATAATTATGTTTCCCACTGTATCATGTATAAAGAATCAAATATTCTTCTTTAAAACCCAGAACGATTCTTCAGTTTGTCTGGTATAGGATGAACAAGGATAGGGTAGATTTACACATAATTTGGTTACAATTGAATTTTGACTGGGCTATATGTTTAAAGTATATGTAAATCAATCACTAAAATCTCACCTTGAACATGTAAAGGTAAATATCAAAGGTCATTCCAATCTTTTTAAATCTTCAGTTTTCATTAAAATAAACTTTTGCAATCCTGCCATGAATGGTCTTGTTTAGGCACTTCCTGGAATAGGTCGGCAATGGTCTTTGCCTTTCTCACAAGTACTCTCCTACATTGTCCAATGAATGTCAAGAAGATACCCCAATTCCACAATATTTACACTTACCGCCCTGTTCTTGGGCAGTCAACATTTCCACACTTTATGATGATTGGCTTAAAGTGTCTGTGCAACCTGATTTAAAAGCTGTGATATCTTCCTGAAACACATTTGAAATTAAGAAGTGGCTTGAAGAAGCTATGAAACATTTTCAACATTTCTAAACACGTCCACTTGACTTTGACTAACTACTACTAGAAATGGTGGTTATTTCCTCAGTTCTTCAGATAAATTGTAACATTAGGTACTTCCTAATGCACTGTATGTACTTAATAAATAACAAAATAGTATATGCACACTGAAAACATAACTAAAAAATAATAAAATCATTACCACACTAAAAACATAAATTAATGAATTTAAATAAATAAAAAGGTGAAGGTGCAGTTATAGATAAATAAAAAAATACATACATGACACAATCTGTCAATAGCATCAAAGTGGTATCAAACACAAGAAAAATATACCGTATTTATCGGTGTATAACACGCACATTAAATTTAAGAGGGAAGTTTCAGGAAAAAACGTACATTTTAAATAAGGCAGCTAAAATTGAAGTATTGGCATATAACATGCACTCGCTATTTACACCCGATTTTCATGGTGAAAACGTGAGTGTTATACGCCAATAAATACAGTACATTGTAGCTTACCAATCCTTGTGTGATGGCTGTATTCATCCTATTTTTTTAAGTTTTATTTATCTTTATTTTCACCTGGTGATCGGGCCGATAACTCGCTTCCTGTCTTATGCCGCGTACACACAATCGGAAATTTGCCAGCAAAAGACCGATGAGAGCTTTTGGTCGGAAAATGCGACCGTGTGCATAGCTTTTTTTCTCAAACAATACAAATAATAGGTGCTGGAACTCAACCACGACCCCCAAAAACCCCTCTCCCCACACACGCCCTCCAAATCACATCAAATAATGGGTGTGGTCATATTTCACAAACAGTAGAAGGGTCTTAAAAGGGGGCATTAAATATCAGGATTGCATTACATACAGAGTTGAGAGTTCATGGAGGTTACACACAGTGCAGAGTTGTCACTTGTAAACACAGAAACCAGACTTCTGTGTTTAACAGTGAGTCAGAGGTAGTGGAACTGAGTTCCACCAAGTTCCCCCTGAAAAAAATGCCTAGATCATGTGTATGCTCCATCGAACTTTTGCTGGCCGAATTCCTACCAGCAAAAGATTAAGAGCAGGTTCTCAATTTTTCGGTCAGAAAAAGCTCCGATCGGAGATTCCAATCGTCTGTAGCCATTCCGACGTGCAAAATTCCTACACATGCTCGGAAACAATTCGGCGCATGCTCTGAAGCATTGAACTTCATTTTCTTGGCTCGTCGTAGTGTTGTACGTCACTGCATTCTTGACGGTCGAAAGTTCAACAAACTTTTGTATGTGTATGCAAGCCAAGCTTGAGCAGAATTTCGTTGGAAAAACCATCCAAGATTTTTCAGACGGAAAAATGTGTGTACGCGGCATTAGGGTGGCTCCACTCTGAATGGAGGGACAGGGCCACCCTTTCCCAGCAGCATTGTCAATCTGGGGTGAGGGTAGTGTTAAGCTGGCTGTACAGTAGTAGATTTTTTTTCAAAAATGTTAGTTTTAAAAATGTTCATTCAATTTTGTAATCATTATTGGGGTCATATCGATGTTCATTTTCAACAACAGAGATGAGAAAGTTGAAAGAAGCAGGATGGAAATATTTTCTTGAACAAATTAATTTCTAGTAGTGTATGTGGTTTTTGTTTGGAAAATTAAATTCATTTCAAAATTGAAGTGCTTTTGAAAAGCATGAATGATCTAAAGTCTACTAGTGTATAGCCAGCTTTAGATGCACTAGCAAATTTAGATGGACTTGACTAGGAAATTACCGCTGAACTCCAGCTAAAGTTGGCTGTACGTGGATCGAAATTCATCCAGTTCTGCAGGTACCAGACACATTTTGATCCATGCATTGCTGTTTCCACTCACAAAAAGTTGATCTATCCATCAACTCCTCCCAAATAGGACTGCTGGTACATTTTCACTTAACCACTTAAGCCCCGGACCATTTGGCTGGCCAAAGACCAGAGCACTTTTTGTGATTTGGCACTGCGTCACTTTAACTGACAATTGCGCGGTCGTGCAACGTGGCTCACAAACACAATTTACATAATTTTTTTATCACAAATAGAGCTTTCTTTTTGTGGTATTTGATAACCTCTGCGGTTTTTATTTTTTGCGCTATAAACAAAAAAAGCGACAATTTTGAAAAAAACACATTATTTTTTACTTTTTGCTATAGTAAATATTCCCCAAAAATATATATAAAAACATTTTTTTACTCAGTTTAGGCCGATATGTATTCTTCTACATATTTTTGGTAAAAAAAATAGCAATAAGCGTTCATTGATTGGTTTGCGCAAAAGTTATAGCGTCTACAAAATAGATGATAGTTTTATGGCATTTTTATTGATAATTATTTTTTACTAGTAATGGCAGGGATCAGCAATTTTTATTGTGACTACGACATTATGGTTGACAGTTCGGACAATTTTGGTGCAATTTTGGGACCATTCACATTAAAAATGCATTGATTACTGTGTAAATGTGAATGGCAGTGAAGGGGTTAACCACTAGGTGGCGCTGTAGGGGCTAAGTGTGTCCTAGGGAGTGATTTTAACTGTTGGGAGGAGCTGTGTGTGAAACGTCACTGATCACCGCTACCGATTACAGGGAGCTGTGATCAGTGACAGTGTCATTAGGCAGAACAGGGAGATGCTTTTCCCCGTTCTTCCTCACCCTGAGATGACATCGAGTCCACGGGACTTGCGATCACGGTCACGGAGCTCCTGGCAGCTGTGCCCGCAAGCCGCCTCTTAAAGGGCCATGTACAGGTACGTTAATCTGCCTGTATGTGCCCTTCTGCCACAGTATATCTGCGCAAGGCGATTGGGAATCGGTTAATCAGTGCTTCCAGTCAACTGCCTCCATAGCTGATCGGTGTATTCTAACAGTGAGCTGAAATATAATACAATTTTTATTTAAAGCGGTTGTATACGAATTTTTTTTACTTTTACCTACAGGAAAGCCTATAGTAAGGCTTACCTGTAGGTAAAAAGAAATCTCCTAAACCTGTACGGTTTAGGAGATATTCCCCTCGGTATGCGCCGCCGACTGCAGCGGCGCATGCGCACAAGGGGATTCTCGGCTGAAAGTCTGGCAGTGGCGGGAGTGACGATATCGCGGCTCCGGCCACTCACAGCGCCGGAGCCACGATACCCGAAAGAAACGCTGAGGGAGCATGTCAGCTCCCTCGGCGTGGATCGGGCCAGATGTCGGGGCCTCGTTCTAAGGTAAGTATTGCGGTGCATACTAGCTCATTATGCCTTTTGCTTTGCAGGTGGTAAAAAAAATAAAATTGCGGGTTTACTACCGCTTTAAGTGGTTGTAAACCCTTACACATACCCAGTGAAGTGACTGGTCTCAGGTATCACAAAGAGATTAAACAAATCCTCCTAAATACATTGTACCTGTTTATCTGCAGTCTTCTCCTCTATACAGCCATTTAAATTGCTGAATTTCAAAGCTTGCCTGAGGGTTCAGAAAAAAAAGGGGTCGGAGAGCTGAAGTTAGACTCTGCAAAGCTCAGTGAGGAGGAGGGGTCTGAGAGCTGATTCGAGAGAAGGAACGCCCCCCCCCCCCTTTCACACAGCACACAAGAACAGAGCTGAGGCTGCTAATCAGCTGGAGATCCCTCCCCTGTCATCATTTTTCTCTTGGAGTCAGGAAAACTTAGAAATGATTCATATTGATGGCAGAGGAAAGAAGCAGCAGACAGAAATGCAATTTATGCCGTGTACAACGATCCGGATTTCCGATAGAAAGTTTTTCCGTCTGGAAAATTGAGAACATGCTATCAGTTTTTGGCTGGCGGAAATTCAGACAACTAAATTACGATGGAGCATACAAACGGTTGCATTTTCCGATGAAAAGCTCTCATCGGTCTTTTTCTGGCCGGAATTCCGATCGTGTGTACGCGGCATTAGTGCTCTGCACACTATAATGGGATAGGCTTTGTTGGCATTTATTTTATTTATTTATGTCTGAGTTAAGTTAAAAGAATAGCAAGAAGAGGAAGTGGGAGCAGGTACCTGTTAGAAAAATCTATCCTCTCCCAGAAATAAAAGGACACCAATATCATTACAGTAAGGGGGAGGAGAAAATGAAGGTCCTTCTTAAGTCAATTGAAGGATGTCCAGGTGCTCCAGAGCTACTAGAGTAAATAGAGTAAAGTTACCCTTTACTCATCTTGCAAGTAGTTAGGTTGAAAGTTACTAGAGTAAATAAGGTAAAGTTACCCTTTGCAAAGAATACCCAATCATGTGCAAAAAAATTTAAAATAAAGAAAAGCAGCGTTTTTGCCTGCACATAATTGGATGATGGAAGTCAGCTGAGCTTCTGCTCATTTACTAAGCTCTGGAGCAACTCCTCTTCTTTGCAAAGTGCACCGTCTATTTGCCCTACAGTGTTTTCCAGTAACAAAAGTTGTAGATTTTCTAAGGACACAACATTCATTTCCAAATCCTCAACAAGTATAGAGCATGACAATACATATGCCACTGTTTCTTTGTAATTTTGATGTAAACTTAATAAAATTCCTGAAAAAGAAGGACAATAAATAATATCGTTAAAGTATAACATTTTACTGCCCTGTCTTACACTATCAAATGTGTTAGAGTGACAAAGGGGCTTTAAAACAAAATCCATCTTGCAAGTAGTTAGGTTGAAAAGATAGCAGTGTGCATATACTAAAGTAGATACCTTCATTCCATATAACCATCTCACTCTCCTGGGAATGCAAATTACCAGCCAATTAGGCAGCAGGAATAGCTCAGTACATTTGTGGATTACCACGTCACTAGACCTGCAATTTAAATCAATTTATCTTTCCTCGTTATTAACATCCGGATCACGTCTTGTATGAAATCCCCTGCCTCTGTTTAATGTAAAATACAATGAATGTTTCATTAATGGATTACCTCATTGTTAATATTCTCACACATGCACCGCAGCCCCGGCTTCTTGTCCACCAGTCTATAGGAATCTGGTCCATGTGGCCTCCATATGGGTAGTGTCTTGCCCAAGACGGCTTAGAGATGATTTCTAAACTACCCCTTACAGGCATGTTAGTCATATTAGTAAAGACTGGACAAAAAAGTAAGAGAAGATAATGAGACACATGTAAAACCTTTTATCCAATTTCTAAATTGCTGCATTTGTAAATTTCAAAAGCCAATATAAAGGAATAGTAGTGGTTAAAAAAGCATTTGTGCGTTTAACTAATATTTTTTTGTATAATTCTCCTTTAAGGGGGAGTGGCTGGGGATGTGTCCTATAGCTACATACATTTGCTAATAGGTGTCCCTTGTTCTCATCTCAAAAAATGGGGAGGTATGCATACCTGAGCATGACACAAAATGCATAGGTGATGCAAATTCCCAATTCCTAGACAGGACACATGGGGAAGGTTATCGGGGATTACAGTAAACTTTCTGGTAGTAAATGTTAGTGCATCATATTTACAAAAACACAATTTTAAAAGATTATTGCATGGGTCATCACTCCTTATGTGGGACAAGAAAAATCCAGATGGCTGCACACCAACAATCCATTTTATTACAGGCATACCCCACTTTTAAGTACACAATGGGGTTTATTTACTAAAGCAAGAAAGTGCAAAATCAGGCTCACTTCTGCATAGAAACCAATGAGCTTCCAGGTTTTATTACCAAAGCTTAATTGAACAAGCTGGGGTTAGAAGCTCATTGGTTTCTATGCAGAAGTGAGCCTGATTTTGCCCTTTCCAGCTTTAGTAAATAATCCCCATTGTGTACTTAAAAGTGGGGTATGCCTATAAATAGTTAAGACCAACAACTAACATTATAATAAAGTGGATCGTTGGTGTATGGCCATGCAGATTTTCCTTGTCACACATTGCGTAGCATGCGAGCTGGGCTGGCACCCAACTGGAGGAGCTTTATGGCGATGTATCAGAGGTGAACCCACCTGGAGCAGCGATACAGTGCTGCCACTCATCACTCTTTATTTAGGGCCAAGGAGCAAGTTAGCTTTATTCCCAACAGTACTTAGCTGTGGATTTACTAAAGGCAAATAGACTGTGCACTTTGCAAGTGCAGTTGCTCCAGAGCTTAGTAAATGAGGCAACACTTCACTTTGCAAAGAATACCCAATCATGTGCAAGGAAAATATAAAAAAAAACAGCATTTTTGCTTGCACATAATTGGATGATGGAAGTCAGCAGAGCTGAGTGCATAGCAGAGTGCAACTGCACTTTGCAAAGAGCACATTTGCCTTTAGTAAATCTACCCCTTATCCTCCTTTCCTCTGCTCCTGCTGCCTGTTTAGCCACCGAATCCTTGCAATCAGTGCCATATAGGTATAGACTCTCATCTCATGTGACAACAATGGGGCAATTATCAAGCATACAGAGGGAATCACATGCTCTTCTATACTCTGAAGCATTTGGCATTTTCTTCAATTTAAACTGAACAGTGTGGTGGAGGAGTAAAGGAAAGGTGAGAATTTTCTACTGGGGAAGAGGGCATTAAAGGATAAGTGCATTTTAAAACAAAAGGGTAAAATATAAAAATAATTATCCTACAGCCACAATGTGAGTGATCTCAGCCACAACACAAAGGGGCTTGTTCCATCGCCCTGAAGAACAATCTACGATTAATTGTTTTTCAGAGGACGTTTGACAGACAGAGAGGAGGCGTTATGTCTCACTCACCACCTGTTTCAACCAGTATAAAACTCTCATCACCACTCGCCCACAACTGCAATGAGGGGGTTATTTTTGTGGCATGTGTAAAACCTTCTACTGCCCTTGCAGCTTAGAGGGAGAGTGTAGCAAAAATGTAGCTCAACTGTGCATTCTTACCACCCAACCATACACAAATGTAAAGCAGGTCCAAAAAGATAATTGTCCTGCCTTACTAAACTGTTTATTTCTTGAAATTTGTTTTGATATTTTTGCTCTTGGGTGGAAACTAGCTGATGTTTATGCGCAGAGTTATATTCACTATAAAAAATGGGGAGGATTGAGATTAAAAAAAAAAAACACTTTTAATGCTGCTCACATTTGTTTGGTTGTTTGGTAACTTCTGGGTAAGTCCAAAAGAAGGAATAAATGCAAAATTATTGAGAGCAATCACAAGATGCACTCAGCAGTGATTAACATAATGGAAATGCCCCTTTTTTTTTATTCTACTCTATTTTCTCTGTAGATTTGTAGACTACATGGTGCAATAATAGGTCTAGAAAACTGTATACTTATCTACAAAAGTGTGTTTGGTTATAGTTCTCTAAATAGCAACATACCAAGGCTGGCAGCAAAATGGGTAGGGACAGCAATGTATTGACCATAATGGCCAATGCCTAGGGAAACATTGTTAAAGGGGACAGCATCAAGCTTCAAAAGTTTACAGTTTATAACTTTTTACATCTTTTGTTTCTTTCTTCTGGTCACCTTTTGGCATTCGTGGATACATTCAGTTATAGACCTTATCATTTTCAAAGTATGAAACCGTCTCCCTTTTCTCTTGTTTATCGGTCTCTTAAGTTAAAAAGTAGCCCAGCATACAATACAGACAGCATATTGCCTTCTTTAGTGCAATCCATTAATCCTCCATAAAATAATCCCATGACATAGAGAGTGGAGCTTCTGCAAAAGAACGTCATCATCCAGGTATGCATAGGGTGAGATGACAAAGCTATCCATTATTTGGAAGGACTTTTCTTCTTTTGGAACCAAATACCTCTGTCCCTCTTTCCCCTTTCAGTTACACCTCTTTTTTGGTGTTTTATGTATACTTATGTAAAAAAATTACCATTCAATTATTATACTTACTATACTACACTCAATTCTTCATCCAACTTCATATACCATTTAAAATATTGGGTTTGTTGTCTTTAAAGACCATTATAAAGAAAGTAGAGTGAAGAAAGCACTTTTGGATTCAACCAATCATTTGTGTGTATTAATTCTGCATGGACCTCACAACTGGGGGCATGTCAAGGGTGTGTCTCTCCTTTGCCTACATACTTTGCCCTAAGTTATTTTTCTCTTTTCCATCTGAGACAGTTTGGAGTCATGCAGAATTATATCTAAATAAGGCCCACAGTAAGGTCTTTGGGGCAGGATGCACTGATCGCAAAACACAATCCTGATTGTATATCATTGGGGTGGACCTGAGGACATAATGATAATAGTGCTAGTAATGAAACATGTAAAAGTATAAATAAGGGTAAGCCTTGTGTTCCAAAAAAAGCTTTTGGTCTTTATCATACCTTGCACCAGTGCTGTCTTTGCTTTAAGCTCTAATTGCATCATGATCCATTAACTGCATGGCAATTCAGGGCTGGTTTCTCTGATTACATATGGTAAATGATTATACAGGACATGAAGTTCAGTTCCATGCTAAATTTAACGCATCATTTCCTTGCTCTGATTTCTTCAGATATGTCTCATCAAAGACAGTTCGATAGCTACCAAATTCTGATTAAAGTCTTTGTTTATGTTAGAACATCTGGAAATCTGTGTAGCTCCATCACACAACTCTCACTAGGTTTATATCATTCCTTATTTCAATTATTGTTATTTTCCTGGCAACATTTCCTTCCCGAAAATAATAATTTGCTGTATTACGTCTAGAGATGATCTAAATTCGATTATATTGAAATACATGTGGCCTTATTTAATAACACAATGCAATGAGCAGTGGTGCGCGATAACCCATGACAACAATTTAAACATCAGGTTCTGGCAGGTGAGGGCTAATGAAAGCTGATTGGTGGTTATGGGTTTCTGCATAACTGTGCTTTTTGAACCATTATTGGTTAAGCCTAATGTATGAGTTAAAATGCTATAAAAAGGTAGAAAGTAGTAGTCTATGGCACTGGTTTCCAAGGCTGGATTAACCATAAGGGACACTAGGCTTTTGGCTTTGGGGCAGAAGACCTGGCATTTTACCTTTGTATCTGATTCTAATATGGAGGCTGCTGAATAGGATTCCATCTAATTGTTGACCCAAATCCTGGGGTTTTTGGTCAGGCGTCTGAACATAAAAGACCCCATTCAGTATAAATTGCCTCCAGCCGAGGACCCCAAGTACAATCTCACCCCAATTTACCTTAACAGCTGTTTCTTTCCATAAAACATACAGTCTAGGCATGGGAAACATAAATAGAAGCAAATCCAGAGCTCAATCCAAAGAACTCATTAAAATAGGACTACGGTGGGCAATGGTTTCAACCATACAGCCCTCAGACTGGGCGATCTTTCGAATACTGTAAAAACATACACAAGAGGGTGCAAACGCCTAGTGCATTACCACCAAAACCACTTATTAAAAACACACAAAAGTGTTATATTCCTAAAATTGCAATACAGTATGTTTATACAGCCTAGGCAAACTATGCAATGATGTTAGCAATATGCCAATTTAGACTTTTTTTAATAGTTAACAGCCAAAACTCTCTCTCTTCTCTATATGCTTCACATGGAGGCTGACATAGGCAAGTAGCAGTGACACTGGACCGTTAATAGAAAAGAATGTGTGTCTTTGACATGGAGATTGTGATTGACAGCTTAATTTTTTCCTTCCCTGTGCTGTGTAACAGGTAAGATGGCCGAGTTCAGTAGGGCAAAAACGAAGTCTTGGGGGACAGACCAGAGTTTTTGTTTACTGGATATAAACTAGTTTATAAACTGAATAATCCATATCTAACAGTGGTTTCTGTAGGCTTTGGCACAGTGAAGAGTTACTTTTAAAGTGTTTTTATATAAAAATACTAACTAACCAAAAACTGTTTATTTCCAGCAGACATTAGGGTGGGTGTAACCAGTTATGTATGTGTGACAAATCCATTGGCTTTAAAATGACAAATGAGTCTAGAAAACATTTGTTGAAGTGGATACTATCCTTTGCCTAATGACTAGAGGCTTAATGAATATTGTTTAAAAGCCAGCAGTTAGCATAACATGTGCGAGTACAAGGAGGTCAGTGAGTGATTGAGAGTAGAGACATTGATCAGCTTCTTATCTTTCTGGATAAGTATTGTGATTCTGGATGTCAGCAAGAGACTTATTTTACTGGCAGCACATCCTGTCTTCTAGCCTTTTAGATAATGTAAAGATTATGTAAAGAATATAGGCATCAATTATATTGCTTAGCTTGGTGGTAGCCAGTAGAACCAAGATTTGGAGTAACAATTTCAAAGAAAAGTGAATTATTTTTTACTAAATCCACCTGTACTAAAAGGAATATATCACTCGATGTGATACATACTAATAATGATATACACTGTACTGCTTTATGTATGTTAATTTTAACCACTTGCTTACTGGGCACTTAAACCCCCCTCCTGCCCAGACCAATTTTCAGCTTTCAGCGCTGTCACTCTTTGAATGAAAATTTGCGTGGTCATGCAACACTGTACTCAATTTCAATTTTTTTCACACAAGTAGAGCTTTATTTTGGTGGTATTTAATCACCACTGGGGTTTTTATTTCTTGCCTAACAAACAAAAAACTGAAAAGTTTGAAAAAAAAAAAATTAGGTTTCATAGTTTATTATAAAATTTTGCAAACAGGTAATTTTTCTCCTTCGTTGATATGCGCTGATGAGGTGGCACTGATGGGCACTGATAGGCACAGATAAGGCAGCACTGAAGGCACAGATAAGATGGCACTGATGGGCAGCTTTGTCCCTAATATATCAAAGAATATTCTGACTACCCCAATTTGTACATCATATCTGCGAGAAATTGTTTATGGGACTTTTTAAGCGCAATAACACCAATATAATAAATAAAAATATACATTTTAATATAAATAATCACAACATATAAATACATAATTTAAATTAATTTTCCGAGAAATAAATCACAGCGTACATAAGAACAATTGCATTGCCAATAAATCTCTACATGTTTTGCCATACAATATACGGCTTCTTCAGGAGAATTGTTATGGCAACATATATTGGATCTTGGCTAATTTTGTTTTTAATTCAATAGATGGATTTTATTGGATTTATTTTTCCTTATAACTTATCCCTCTCTATGGCATTCATCAAAGTCGATTTTTTGAATCCAACCACCTTTGGAGTTTTATTTAAAACCTTTCTTGAGAGCACAGGTCAGTTTTCTGAGTGGATTTTGGTCCTCCTAACATTGGGCTTGGCTGTAAATGGTATTATATGTATTATTTATATGTGTTTTCTTTGCTGTGTTTTTCTAAAATTGTCTTTTTTCATTCTAGTGATTAAACACATTTGCCATAATAAACAGTTCTCCTGAAGAAGCTGTATATTGTATAGTGAAACATGTAGAGATTTATTGGCATTGCAATTGTTCTTATGTACACTGTGATGTATTTCATGTAAAATGAATTTAAATTATGTATTTATATGTTTTGATTATTTATATTAAAATTTCTATTTTTATTTATTATATTGGTGTTATTGTGCTTAAAAAGTCCCATAAACAATTTCTCACCGATATGATATATATTCAAAGGGATGTGGCGCTATAAGTTTGTTTCAGTATCCTAGCTCCCTTATACATTTTTTATCCCCGATTTGTACATGTCAAGATTTGTTAATTTATTGAGGAGTATATACCCAGTGCAAATATAGTTTTAATAAAAATGGCTGGTGAGTTATTTTTGCTTAGTGTGTTTGGTGGGTGCAAGTTTGTATATTTCACTCTGGGAACTGTTTCTCTTTAAAACGAACTTATATTTAGGAGAATTCATCATTTCTTAAATTATACATTTACATTTTAATACTAGTTACATACTGTATTTGTCTCAAGCTTTTTTAGTTTTGGATAGGGTGGAGATGGATTAGAAACTCTGTGAGGTTTCAGATTCACCCTCTCTACAAGTCCTGTTTATTGTTATCACCGATAGTGAAGGTGAAAGAGAATCCCAATCTCCCCAATGAAACACAGATGGCAACAAAAAAACTGACAGGGGTTGTAAATATCCATTACTCAATACAGAATTAAAAGTTTTGCCTTTAGATCTACTTTAAGTTATTCACTGAAAAGAATACCGCCATACCTACTGTGGGGTTTAGCTCAAGTGTAGTGCCTTTCACAAACCTAGTAAAGTAAAAGTGAAGTAAAGTTCAAAAACTCACACAAAAGGTTAACCTTGCATCACATTAATAAAAATACAGTTCCAGCCTTCAGGCTATCCTGACTCACCAACGTTATTTCATTCAGCCTTGCGACAAACAATTTGCCAAATATGGGGCTGCACAGGGTCTTGCCTAATTACATACAGTCTCTTAATACTTCTTTTGGGCAACAACCTGTTCAGATCGCTGCGCCTTGAGGCCACAACATATACTCTCCCATTGTCTGTTCACACACGCTTCTCTCTAGGGTAAAGAGCCCTGAACAATAGACAGCCCCTGTCTGAAGGCATTGGGCACACCTGCACAATCAGGATACTGGATTCCAGTAAAACATACACTTACAGCCCGTTCACACCTGAACGTTTTGTAGCCCTACGTCTGAAGCTACAAAACGCTGGAGGGGAAAAAATCCATTATTCTCAATGGAGATGGTTCACATCTCCACTCCATGTCGCCTGAAGCCCTACGCCTGAAGCTCAAACAAGTTCCGGACCCTTTTTTGTCGCGCGAATTGGGCTGATTTGGGCGTTTTCATTCCCATAGAAACTAATGGAAACGCTCGATTCGAGCGTTTAGCGCGACAACGAGCGTTTCTACGGGCGTTTTGACGCTGTATCTGCTCAAGAAAAAATAAGCAGATGAAAAATATTTTTCCTATTGGCTGAAAAAAAAACGCCGAAGTTAAAAAACGCTCGTTGTCGCGCGTTGTAGTGTGACAAAACGCTCGTTGACGCGCGTTGTAGTGTGACAAAACGCTCGTTGTCGCGCGACAAAACGCCGGTAAAAACGTTCAAACACGCTACGCTCAGGTGTGAATGCAGCCTTAGAGTTAGAGACTTCAACTCTCCCAAGTCTCTTGGCCTCTGGGCTCCAGAACTCAATCCATGAGTTATCAGTCCTGGATAATGCACCAAAGCCCATTTTCTACACTCAGAACAGACACTCCAGAGCCCCTCCACCTGTATAAGTGAGAACCCTGGGTAAAACCTAACCTAACCTAGTTTTAGATAGACTAAGTAAGGATTAAAACCCATATCAGGTAATTTTTGTTGACTACGCCCTTTTTGGGAGATTTTCCTTCACTTATTGTGCTCTCCAAAGTGAATGGAATTACCATGTTAGGGAATTGTCAAAGAAATAAGTATGCCGCGTGGAAGGGTTTTTCCTCACCTTTTGCTCTGGTTACAACTGTAGCTATGTGTGTCAGAAACGGCATGCCGGTAGACAAGATGACCCCTCTGGGAAAACTTCTGTGCAACTTCAAAAGCTAGTTCACATTCCTTTTTGTGGACGTAAAAATTGGGCACATGCTAATACGCATACACATGCGCTTGCATACCCATGTGTGTACCTATGTATCGGCATGCTCACATGCACTCGTGACAGATGGTGGAGCCAAATTTACTGTTTAAACTAACAACTTCAGTTGCTGACCTGGCTAGTCCTGACTTCTCCCTGAACTCTACTGACCTCGGCTTGTCTTTGGACCACTGCTTCTGGCTACGCCATTTTCTGCTTCTCCACTGATTGGCTCCTGACCTGGCTTGTACCTTGACCATGCTCTTGCCTGTTCCTCTGTACCCGATCTGTCCTGCCAATGTATGAACCGGCATGCCTGACTCTGCTATTTCTACTGCTGTCATCAGTACCTGCCTACCATCCAGCTTTACCTGCTTGCCTACTGTCTGCTATGCTTCACCTGCCTGCTGTCACCAGTACCAGTTTATTTTAGTCTGCTGCCCACCAGCTGCCACCCAGCTTGCCTGCTTCACTGAAGACCACTGACTACTACCCCTGTCTGGTGTGGATGCTTGCTCTGCTGCTAGCAGGACCTACAGGCACTCATGCCACTCTGCACTCTAGCTCCCTGAGTCAGAGTTGTAAGAGAGGCCTTTCTCATCATATCAGGCTCTGTTATCAGGTATGTGATAATGGGACAGAAAGTGAAGAAAAATCACCCTGAATGTGATACAGATGGTAAAATAAACCTGATAGGTATTATAACCCTACCTTCCTCTATCCGAACTGAAAAAATTCCCCTGAGTTCAAGAATTACTAATTATACCTTTACGTATAAAGTTCTCTCATATGTTTAACTGAAAAGGAAAAATGCTTTGGGCCTAGTCTCCTTACTCCTAATGAAAAGAAAAGTTTAAAGCTGAATTCCAGGTATGATAATTTTTACATACAGTAGTTGCATTGGTCTAGCTTGAACCAATGTAAGTATGTATGTGACATACCTGTGGGATCCCAGAGGAAGCAGAAAACTGACTCCCCACCTCTTCAAATCAGAGAAACTTTTGAATTAATTGAGAAAATGTAAATTGTTCCGTTAATGGTGCTGGTGTTTTGTCAGATTCGGTGACCTGTCAGAATTTATAACAGAAGTGACGTTTTGTCGTCATCATTTTGGTACACCCCCCACTCATCCACAGTAAGGATACTGTGAGAAGGTGGCAAGCGGAGTCTGGCACTTCACACTTATTTTAACCACTAATCCGTCTGACTGTTTTGATGTTAAATTGTAAAAGCAGCAGAAAGCCTGCTGATCTCACAGGTTTGCTGATCTGACAGAATACCGCTGATTTTACAATGCAACCTCAGAACAGTCATACAGATTTCCAAGTACTGTATTTCACTATATAAGCTCTGTTTAGTGGTAAAAATAAGTGTGAAATGCCAGACTCCGGAGGGTGTAACATAATGTCCGCTTGCCACTTTCTCATTGTATCCATACTATGGACGAGTGTGGGGTGTAGCAAGATGGCGGCGACAGAGCGTCACTTCCGTTTCAAAATCTGAGGGGTCACCTAATCTGATGAAACACATAGCACATAGTGAGTAATCTTTTGTATTCACAATGCAGCAGGGCAGCAGCCTAGCTGCATTGGAGATCACTGTATTAGCAATGCCTACTACAGGAAGTTCCAGTTTCCACAGGCATCCCACAGGTATGGCACATACAGTCCTACATTGGTTCAAGTTAGACCAGTGTAAATATGTAGAAATTGCAATACATGTAATTTATCATTTTTTTTTACAGCTGATGAAAATTTGTAGGCCCTCTATTCCCTTCATCACCTCAGGGTAACGTGACAGGCAGCACAAAAACACAGATAACATTATCAAGCCTGCTCTGCCAAAAATAATTATTTATTAATTATTTGTTCAAACATGGCTTGCTGTATTTAGGCAAATAAGTGAATAAGTGTAGCCACAATTTACTTTTTCTAGCAAACAGCAACTTGGAGCACTTAATAAATCCAGGGACTTGTAAACAGGGGGATGCCATTACTGAGGAGGTAATTTCTATGAGGATTAAATGTGGTGAAGCTGTCAGTCCCCGGCTGATGAATGGCCTCTAATAAAAGGTTTCCCTCTACTGTTTTTTCTCATTCCGACCAATCAGGGCCACGCAGAAGTGACACTTGGCACCATCCCACATAAATCTTGCAGACATTACATTCATCTCTGTGCTTTCCTGAGTCCATCTGATGCAGTAAAAGCCCCGTTTGTTAACATTACATGGCAGGGCGCCATTTCTGACATAAAAATTATGCTATTTCCATTAACATCTGACATGGATTTGTAGTAAGAAAACAGCACAATTCACAGCATTTGTGTAAACACATTGGACAGGTCCAATGTACATTATGAGATTGTCTCCTGTTTCTCTGCTCTTAAAAAGTATAATAATTATAATTAATGATATAGCCTCTGTTTTAACATGCTGCAGGCTGAAAGTTTCAGCCAAGCTTCCAACCGATGTTATTTCAAACATGAGAGAAAGCTTTTCCACAAGCTTACTGTATTTACTCAGACTCGAAATTCATCACAGGCTTTTTATAATGCTAGGGAATTTTTTTTATTTATTTTTTCAAATTTGTACTTCTGTATCAGATTCCCATAAACAAATCTAGGAAGGTATTTTAACCCTTTTTAGCTTATGAGAGCTGGCCCTTTAACAGTTCCTTACACAGGAAGTGTTACATGGGCTTCCTGGTCATGTGATCACTGTGATTGGCTGTTACAGTGATCACGTGATCAGGAGACTGCTCTGTCAATCAAAAACTGTGATCAGGAGCTGTTGGTGCCCCCAGCACAAATAAGTGATGCTGGCTGGACACATATATGTGCCATCTCTTTGTGAAAGCCCAACACTGTGCTGCCATGTACACTATATTGTCAAAAGTATTGGGGTGCCTGCCTTTACACGTACATGAACTTTAATGGCATCCCAGTCTTCGTCCGTAGGGTTCAATATTGAGTTGGCCTATCCTTTGGAACTATAACAGCTTCAACTCTTCTGGGAAGGCTAAGAAAATTGGATGGCAGAGAATAACAACTATGAACTTTCATGGTACGGCAAGAACTTACACAAAAACTCATATAAAAATATATACATTTATTAGAAAAATACTAAAACACAATTAATAGAGAAAAAAAAACCTTCACAGCAAAATATGGACATTACACATAAACAAGTCTCAATAAAAGTATTAAGCAGTAAGATGTATATTCAATCATCCACAATAGGGGAAGACAAAATGACTTCTGGGAAGGCTGTCCACAAGGTTTAGGAGTGTGTCTATGGGAATGTTTGATCATTCTTTCAGAAGTTCATTTGTGAGGTCAGGCACTGATGATGGACAAGAAGGTCTACCTCACAGTTTCCGTTCTAATTCATCCCAAAGGTGTTCTATTGGGTTGAGGTCAGGACTCTCTGCAGGCCAGTCAAGTTCCTCCACCCCAAACTCGCTCATCCATGTCTATATGGACCTTGCTTTGTGCACTAGTGCACAGCAATGTAGGGACAGGAAGGGGCCATCCCCAAACTGTTCTCACAAAGTTGGGACCATAAAATTGGCCAAAATGTCATAGTATGCTGTATCCTGAAGAGTTCCCTTCACTTGAACTAAGGGGCCAAGCCCAACCCCTGAAAAACAACCCTGCACCATAACCCCCCTCCACCAAATGATTTGGACCAGTGCATAAAGCAAGGTCCATAAAGTCGGATGGATGGATGAGCAAGTTTGTGATGGAGGAACTTGACGCCTGCACAGTCATGTGCATGTAAAAGCAGGCGCTCAAATACTTTTGACAATATAGTATATGTGCACTGCCGGTGTTAAGAGGTTAATGGTGAACTCTTCACAGTTTCAAAATGATTAAAATTACTTCCCAGATGATAAATAATCTATTGCTTGTTGTTCTAGGGCAGTGGTCTACAAACTGTGGCCCATGAGCCAGATGCGGCCCTTTGTTCGCCTTTATCCTGCCATGGTAGTATTCCTCCATTTGACACAAGCAATGAGGCACCATTCCCTCCACAAATATCAACAATGGAGAACTATTCCTCCCACTGAAACCAATTATGGGGCATTATTCCTCCCACTGACACCAATAATGGGACACTATTTATTGCACTGACACAAAAAATGGGGCACTATTTATTGCATTGACACAAAAAATGGGGCACTATTTATTGCACTGACACAAGAAAATGGGGCACTATTGCACCCACTGACACCAACAATGGAGCACTATATTGACACATCCCACAGCTCAGCTCTCTGTACAGACTATTGTACATCACGGTGATGATGTCACTGCTACTTTTACAGGTTAATAACTGTGTTTGCAAAGACATTTGGGGCACACAAAGTGTTATATACATCTTTTGCAACTATTGAGGAATACATTTAAATGAGTTTATGTGCCTGGAGTTCAGCTTTAAGAAAGAATACTTGGATATGCAGAAATTCACTAACTATATGGCCTGGTTAATGTTACAGTAAAAAAAAAAAAGAAATTCACAGTGGAATTGGTACTATAGAATGATCCAGCTCTGTTTAGTTTATAGGCATCTGATATGCTGCTCTATGCAAAAGTGTTAAAGATTAAATAGAAGGCGCTACTAATTTTTCTTTACTGTTGACTCAGCAGTGACATGAATTTAAAAAGTAAATTACATTTCAGTGGTGTCTCAATCTGCTTGCATCGATCTTGACTCATGGGTGATAGGTGCAATTTGAATGTTTGTAAAACATTATTCATAATAAGCTGGTTTTGCTGAAGTTTCAAAATGATTTAAGCTCTGTGGGATGATAGAAAATAATAAATTTTATGGGTATTTTTTGATTTATTTTTTAAAGATTTTTGTTATAGTCGTATATCTGCATTCGGCTGGATGCATTTTAGTTAGAAAGTTGTCAAATAAAAAGTTAATGTGTAATAATTGTTAACAAATAATATAATTAATTACTATTTGTTTCTTTGTATTGTGTACTGTATGTTGTTATGCTTAATATTTTCTGTTATATATTTTTGTGCATTACATACCATTTACACCATTAGGCGTCGTGCACACTTAAAAACTGCTTAAAAAAAAAGACAGTAAAAGCTGTTTTTTTAAATCACATTTATGCATGTTCTCGCATTTGGTGTTAAAGCGGAGGTCCACCCTAAAGTGGACCTTCTGCTCATCGGAACCCTCCCCCCCTCCGGTGCCACAATCGGCACCTTTCAGGGGGAGGGGGGTGCAGTTACCTGGATAATCCAGGTAACTGCACCCACTTCCGGGATAGCTCTCTGCGGAAAGGGGCGTAACGTACGCCCCTTTCCGCAAGTGCCCGCCCCTTCCCGCAAGTGCCCCGCTGCCTGCTGGGAAACACACAGATCCCAGAGGCAGCGGGGAGCATCCTTATTGCGCAGCGCGATTCGCGCATGCGCAGTAGGGAACCGGGAAATGAAGCCGAAAGGCTCCATTTCCTGATTCCCATACCCAAGATGGCGACGGCAGGACCCGACAGGCGACCTAGAGATCGGCTTCGGGTGCCGACATCGCGGGCGCGCTGGACAGGTAAGTGTCACTATTTTAAAAGTCAGCAGCTGCAGTATTTGTAGCTGCTGGCTTTTAAAAAAAAAAAAAAAAATGCGGAGTCCCGGTGGACTCCCGCTTTAATGTATTCAGTTGACCAGAATATTAATTTCATCTGGCCATTAGAATAAATTATTATTATTATACAGGATTTATATAGCGCCAACAGTTTAAGCAGTGCTTTACAATGTAAGGGGGGGGGGGTACAGTTACAATACAGTTTAATACAGAAGGAATAAGAGGGCTCTGCTCATGGAGCTTACAATCTAAAGGGAGGAGGAAGTGGTACCAAAGGTAATAGTTGTAGGGTGTGATCTGACTGAGGTGACTAAGGCTGGGTACATACCAAAGATCGCAGCCGCTCGCAGCAGGAGTCCTGTGCCTCTCCATACACCGTTTCAGGTCCGATTTCAGCCCGAATTTTGAATTGCATTCGGACCTGAAATGGATCAAAAGATGCACAGGGCACCTGTGCAATTCGGGGAAACTGCAATAGTGTTAACCTAGCCTTAAGTACAGTTCTTGGTGGAGGTGGGGGTAGGCTTCCCTGAATAAATGAGTTTTCAAGGATCGCCTAAAGATGGACAGGGTAGGAGCTGACCAGGCATACTGGGGTAGGGAGTCCTGGAAGCGAGCGTGGGAGGAAGTAACAAGGGGGCCAGATAGCAGAAGTCTTGGGAGGAGCAGAGAGGACAATATGGGCGATATCGAAACGCATTAACGAGCAAGCGCGTCTAAACGCGTCTAGCATTCATGTATGATTATGCACATTTTTTCTGCCCAAATGCCCCTCTGTTGAACGTGCTTTTGATGTTTTTTTCCTTTCCAGCCTGTAAATGATCCTCTTCTAACCACCTATATGTGCATGGACACATAGGGATGTATTTAAAGCGGCGTTCCACCCTAAAGTGGAACTTCCACTCATTGGAACCCTCCCCCCCTCCAGTGTCACAATTGGCACCTTTCAGGGGGGAGGGGGTGCAGATACCTGTCAAAGACAGGTATTTACACCCACTTCCGGGCATAGACTCCCACGGGAGTCTATGCCTCTTCCTGTCCCTGTGCGCTGTCTGCTGGGACACACACGGGTCCCAGAGACAGTGCGGACAATTCCTATTGCGCTGCGCAACACGCGCGAATGCGCAGTAGGGAACCGGGAAGTGAAGCCGCAACGCTTCACTTCCTGATTCCCTCACCTAGAATGGTGGCGGCAGCAGCCGAGAGCCGAGCGATCGATCGGCCTCGGCTGCCGGCATCGCTGGACCCTGGGACAGGTGAGTGTCCATTTATTAAAAGTCAGCAGCTGCAGTATTTGTAGCTGCTGGCTTTTAATATTTTTTCCACAGTGAAATCCCGCTTTAATTAAGGCAAATAGACTATGCACTTTGCAAGTGCAGTTGCTTCAGAGTTTAGCAAATGAAGGGAAGCTCTGCTAACTTCCATCAGCCAACCATGTGTGGGCAGTATTCTTTGCAAAGTGAAGCTTCATCTCATTTATTAAGCTCTGGATCAGTTGCACCTGCATAGTGCAAGTGGGCTTGCAAAGTGCACAATCTGTTTGCCTTCAGTAAATCCACCCAAATAGGTAACATACAGGTGAGTATGCAGGCTGAAAAGATTAAAAAAAAAGATAAATGCCTGTAAAATCTGTGTTTTTTTCTTCCCAGTAAGAATTAGGCCTACTGTTTAATTAGGTTGCTGTTTTGTTACATCTGTGTTATTGGTTTATCACTTTTTTTTATCAAGTTATTATTTTGTTTTTAAATAATGCAATAGACATATTTTCTACCTTTTTATCAAAATAGTTTTTGCACTTTGTTATATTTTAAATTTTTTTAAAAAGTGCAGAAACATTTTGATGAACCCTTATACTGTGTATATACACAGTATATATATATATATATATAGCTAGAGAGAGAAAGATACTGTATACTATATATACATAGTATATATACTTAACTGAATAATGATGCACATAATACGCTTATGCCATAAATGGTACAATTCTTCTGTTTATAGATACCCTTCCAGAATGATCTTACACTTGTTTTGTTACAGTGTTAATACTATACACTATGTTTATATTACATAACCGGCAATCATTTCCATAATATTGTACTATACAGTATGCATAATATAACATTATATTATTATATTATATTATATTATATTATATTATATTACTATTGTTGTTTTATTTGGAGTTTTAGTTTGGGGCTTTTGTTTTTCGTTTTATAGTCTACACATCCTTCTCAAAATGTCATTGTCCGGTTGATTTTTGCATAATATAAGCCTAAATAATTATTTTTTCACAATAACAAACTCTGTAGGATATTTAGAAAAAAACCTCTACACAGCTTTTGCAGAACATATTAAGCTAGCGTATACAGTGTTGGTGTTTGTCGATGGAAACGCACTGTTTGGTAATGTGTTTTGTCATTTCATGTCATTGTCCTGCAGAGGTCTCTCTTTACATCTAAAAGGGTTTTTTTTTTCTTCGATTTTGTCAGTCTCTAGAAATCCCTGATATTATGACTCTAGGTGCATATAGAAACATTTATGAAAGGATCTATAAATGCAAAATTGATATTTTAGCATTTGGTAGGTTCTGAAGAGCTAAACCAGCTGACAATTTCTTACATCTCCTAAAGAATCTATAAGTAAGTCCCTGAGTCTATGCACCTTCTGTGGCCATAATGAGGCATTTGTGTTCTCTATGTTAGATTTTGTACTTATATTATGGAAAATGCAACAGGAGAAATTGGAAAATGCAAAAGGTGGGTGGGAACATCTGAACAGGGACAGAATAAAATTGGTGAATTATGGCAGGGAGATCTCACAGTTTCCAAAACATTGACTGTACCCATTCCCTATGCCTACATTTTGCAGTCATGTTTGTGTTTCCAACTCTTCCTCCCGAAACATCTGGATCTGAAAGCATCCTAAATATGGGAGTTATCATTGTCATTACTGACATTTTTTTTGGAATAAAGTTTTTTAGGGCCAGATCTAAGGGGGGTGCTGGGATGGTCTGTGCCCCCACAGATTTGAGCCAAGCTCCCCATAATGAGTGATGGTATCAGGACGGGGAGGGGCTGGCATGCAGCATGCAGAGTTTGTGATGCAAAGATGTAATTGCTGCACATTACACTGCCTCTATCTGCTGAAATAGCATAATTTGTTTCCATGGTGTAGGGGGGTGGACCAGGACATTCATTGCTATGGTATTTGTGGCCAACCCATGAAAACAGATGATGTTGCTCCAAGGTAGGGATTCAGAAGTGTACAGAGATCCAGCTTCTGTCCAGACCTGTTCTGCCTCCCTCCCCCAGCCATGAAGGGAGGACTAAGGACTCTTTTGTGATAGGGGTTGACTAGTAGTTTAATACACTTTATACAGGTGACTGGTTTAGTTTAAAAAAAAAGATTCAGCATGTTTTTAATAAATAGGGGAGGAAATGTTTGCATTTAACAGGAATTCTCCTTTAAAATAACAAATACAAAGGAAAACTTTGAGTTGTATACCCCAACCTCTGATTTGAATTCTTATTTGTGAGTATTTAAGCTGGGAAAACCAAGGGTATAACCTGATCCACCTTTAGGATCCTTTCACACCCATGCAGGTACAATGGTGCACGTGTGTTTTTGCACATTTCGAGGTGTCACATTAAGGGCAGCCCATTAATTTCAGTTTGCTTCCCAATGCACAAAAATTGTATTAAAGAAGTGCACACACTTTTTTAAAACTGCACAGCACAAAAACACTTGCTAATAATTTCCCAATGATTTTTTGGATACTTTGCTTATCCATAATGTGTTTCCAGTACCTTGCAAATGCATGCTACATGGGTGCATTTATGGTGAGCTTCCACTGACCTGAACCAAGGCAAGCATTGTGAGTTGACAATGTCTGCGAAATGGTGCAGACGCACCAAAGTGGTACAAACAGACTGGGATTTTTAATAGTGTACTACACAGTTTGCTGTCAATGTAAAGTACAGAAATAATGGCGCTAATTAATAATTGTGTATCCAGAAGTCTATAACTACAGTAATCATGTGCACTAAGCAAACCTAAAATAGTGACAATATCTGATCATACACAAAAATATACATAAGTGATGGGTATTTAGGGGTCAGACCCACAAATAAGTGTTTTTACGACGAAACCTACATCGGGTGGCAGACGTGCTGACGTCATCGCGATACAGCGTAGGTTAGACGGGCGATTGTATGCCGGCCGGCATTTTTGATGGGCGTTTTTACTGCTTTCTATGTAAGTGTATTTCTTTACTTTTATCAGATTTGTTATACAGAACTATGCTATGGTGAGTCTTCTTTCCATTTCCTTGGAATCCCGAGTACTGCCTTTCTGCTTCACGTGCTGCTGTTGACGGTCCCGGCCTGTTTCATTCAATAAGGGAGCCTACTGTGATCATGGTCTGAGGAGGTGCTGTGGAGATTGACTATGGACATGAAATCGCTTGCCTTTTGGTAAGCGTATATTTTGTGTGGTGGTGGTCACGATCCTTGGTGTTTTTTTGTTGCACAGAAGATTGAACACTTTTTATTTTTTATTTTATTTTTTATTTTTACATTATTATTACACTCATATTATCACCATTTTTTTTATTATTATCACTAATATATATTTTTTACATTTTATTTTTATTGCTACTATTAATCTAATATTTTCTATTTTTCCATGAATTCTTATGAAATTTAGGTATTTATTAAGTTTTCACTGGACTATTTTTCATTTATTGGATTTTTTTATCACTTCACTGGGATTTTTCAAATTTCATTATTAACACTTGTTATTTATAATTCTTTTTATAAATTATGGTATATTTGATTTATTAGAGGGGTAGATCAACTTTTTTCACTACTATTCCAATCAATTAATCACTCATAGGTGTTTAAATTTTATTTTATTTACAGTATTTATGTATGTTTTTCTTTTGTTAAATTTCAGGCATATATTGAACTCAGTTTAAAAAAAAAAAAAGAACAGCCCCCCCGTTTGGATATTTTTTCTTTTTCATACATTTTTGGCATGTATTCTTTGGGACTTCCCATGCCACTATGGCGAGATACGTCACTTCCGCAGTTTTTTTTTCCATGCCATCCTCCTTCCTCCCCGTTGCCTTCTGGGAGCTGTGTGTGTCCCAGAAGATGATAGGACCATTCAGACTCATGCATGTGCAGTAGGAAACAGGTTGTGATGGCGGCCGATAGACAGATCAGCTTCGGGTGCCGACATTGCGGGCTCCCTGGACAGGTAAGTGCCCTTATATTAAAAGTCAACAGATACAGTATTTGTAGCTACTGACTTTTATTTTCCACCCAGGCTGGAACTCCAATTTAAAGTGTGTACCAGGCAATACATTGCCTTTCTTTATGTGAAATAGAGCAAGATTCTTGTTCCAGCATTTCAAGCAGCAAGACTATCAGATTGCTAACAAAAGTGAGTGGGGTGGAGAGGTGCTACACACAAGCCTAGATTAAAAAAAAAAAACTAAGCAGGTAGTCTGTATGCCTTGTTTGCTTACTTTTCAGGTTTGGCTGTTGTGTACCTCTTAATATAACTTTGCAATAAATTATTTTAGTGGTGCCTCTTAACACTTAAAGCCTCAGAACATCATGACGCTATTGCACAGACCTGATCTCTGCGGGAGGTCATAGTCTTTAGCTGTTGAACAATTGTTAAGTCAAAACAGGACTTAAATCTCTCATCAAAAGTTCAAGTTTCAATTTAGATTTCCTGTTCACTGGTGGCTAATTAATGGATTAGTATCTGTGGAATGATACGGCATAACTAGGATTCTGCTGATTTCAACTTCAGGCATTATCAACCTTCTAAGAATAAATGTGAAATACATAAAAAACATAAAAAAATACAGTTCATCTCAATATATATTTTTGATGAAAATACATATTTATAAAATGCTTACTGTATACTTTATTTAGTTCACTTTTTATTTATTTTTACTGATAATGGAGGTGATCTGCGATTTTTAGCTGGACTGCGACATTGCAGCGGACAAATCTGACCCTAAGTGACACTTTTTGGTTACCAGTGACACCAATATAATGATCAGTGCTATAGAAATGCATTGATCACTGTATAAATGGCACTGGCAGGGAAGGGGTTAACACTAGTGGTGATCAAAGGGTTAGGTGTTCCCTAGGGAGGTGTTATAACTGTCAGGGTAACGGACTGACTGTAGGTAGAGATAGATTGCTGTTCCTGATCACTAGGAACAGCTGATCTCTCTCTCCTCCCCTGTCAGAACAGGGATCCGCCTTGTTTACGTAGGCAGAACCCCTTTCTGCCTCTTTTTCCCTGCGATCGCGGGTGGCCGGCAGACATCGAGTCCAATGGACTCGTGGGCAATCTCCCGCGACACAAGGTGGGTGCACGCTGTGGGCGCACGTGCCCGCAAAAGCTGGTGCACGGACCGCCATACCGGAGGTATAGGGCAATTCTGTGGGGGCAGAGGACGCTACATTGGGGGGAAGGGGGTGATGTGAAGGGGACAGAAGGGTAGTGGATACTACAGTTGTGGGGGGTGATGTGGAGAGGGCAGAGGACACTGCTATGGGGGGGGCAGAGGAGCAGCGGAAACTACAGTAGGGGGGCAGAGGACACTGCAATGGGGGCACAGAGGGCCAGCAGACACCACTTTGGGGGGTGATGTGGAGGGAGAAGAGGACACTGCTATGAAGGGGGAAAGCAGAGGGGAAGAAAACACTACAGTTGGGGGTGATGTGGACAGGTCAGAAGACACTGCTATGGGTGGCAGAGGGACAGAGGACACTGCTATGTGGGGGCAGAGGGGCAGGTGACACTACAGTGGGAGGGGGTTGTGATTTGAAGGAGGGCAAAGGACATTATTGTTGGGGGGGGGGGGTCAGGAGGCAAGTACAGTGGGGGAGGTGACATGAAGTGATGTGAAGGGGGCAGAGTATACTACTGTGACACACTATGTGTTCTTAATGCTGTCTGTTTATTGGGGGCTTGGTAGTTTTTTTTTAAAAGCCGCACCCCCCCCCCCCCCTTTTCATGGGGATCTTTGATTCCATCTATATTGTTCAGGTACAGTATCTCACAAAAGTCAGTACACCCCTCACATTTTTGTAAATATTTTATTATAGCTTTTCATGTGACAACACTGAAGAAATGACACTTTTCTACAATGTAAAGTCGTGAGTGTACAGCTTGTATAACAGTGTGCATTTGCTGTCCCTTCAAAATAACACACAGCCATTAATGTCTAAACCACTGGCAACAAAAGTGAGCAAGTGAAAATGTCCAAATTGGGCCTAAAGTGTCAATATTTTGTGTGGCCACCATTATTTTCCAGCACTGCCTTAACCCTCTTGGGCATGGAGCTTCACAGGTTGCCACTGGAGTCCTCTTCCACTTATCCATGACAACATCATGGAGCTAGGGGATGTTAGAGACCTTGTGCTCCTCCACCTTCCATTTAAGGATGCCCCACAGATGCTCAATAGGGTTTAGGTCTGGAGACATGCTTGGCCAGTCCATCACCTTTAACCTCAGCTTCTTCAGAAAGGCAGTGGTCATCTTGGAGGTGTGTTTGGGGTCATTATCATGTTCGAATACTGCCCTGTGGCTCAGTCTCCAAAGGGAGGGAATCATGCTCTGCTTCAGTATGTCACAGTACATGTTGGCATTCATGGTTCCTCAATGAATTGTACCTCCCCAGTGCCGGCAGCACTCTTGCAGCCCCAGACCATGACACTCCCACCACCATGCTTTACTGTAGGCAAGGCACACTTGTCTTTGTACTCCTCACCTGGTTGTCACCACACATGCTTAATATCTTCTGAACCAAATAAGTTTATCTTGGTCTCATCAGACAACAGGACACGATTCCAGTAATCCATGTCCTTAGTCTGCTTGTCTTCAGCAAACTGTTTGCATTCTTTCTTGTGCATCATCTTTAGAAGAGGCTTCATCTGGGAAGACAGCCATGCAGACCAATTTGATGCAGTGTGCGGTGTATGGTCTGAGCACTGACATTCTGACCCCCCCCCCACCCCTTCAACCTCTGCAGCAAGGCTGGCAGCACTCATATGTCTATTTCCACAAAGACAATCTGTGTATATGACGCTGAGCATGTGCACTCAACTTCTTTGATTGACCATGGCAAGGCCTGTTCTGAGTGGAGCATGTCCTGTTAAACTGCTGTATGGTCTTGGCCACTGTGCTGCAGCTCAGTTTCAGGGTCTTGGCAATCTTCTTATAGCCTATCCCACCTTTATGTAGAGCAAAGATTCTTTTTTTTCAGATCCTCAGAGAGTTATTTGCCATAAGGTACCATGTTGAACTTCCAGTGACCGGTATGAGAGAGTGAGAACGATATCACCAAATTTAACACACCTGCTCCCCATTCACACCTGGGACCTTGCAACACTAATGAGTCACATGACACGGGGAAGGAAAAATGGCTAACTGAGCCCAATTTGGACATTTTTACTTAGGGGTGTACTCACTTTTGTTTCCAGCTGTTTAAACATTACTGGCTGTGTGTTGGGTTACTTTGAGGGGACAGAAAATTTACACTGTTATACAAGCTGTACACTCACTACTTTACATTGTAGAAAAGTGTCATTTCCTCAGTTTTGTCACATGAAAAGATATAATAAAATATTTACAAAAATGTGAGGGGTGTACTCACTTTTGTGAGATACTGTAGATCTCAACCTCTGAAAGGTTGCCCACCCCTGCTCTAATATGCGTACTTATTTCAATTCAATGTTACGAAAAGTGCTGAAACCATTAGATCAGCATGATAGTCAGGTAACTTGTATTTTCAGTAGCCTGTAGTATTGAGCCATAGGAAAGTGCAGGAAGAGGTTAGTGAAGACTACTTACAATATCTCCTGTAAAGTGTACCTGCTTTTTTGCTTGGTGTGCAGAAAGTACAGTTTTTCTTTAAAGTGAACAGTAACGTGATTGTGAAAAATGATGATGCAGCATAGACATAAAAATGATATCACATGATTTTCATGTAAATGTTACCATTAAATTACATAAAAAATTTTTTTTTTTTGAAACTACAAAATCAATCAAAAGAACTGTAAAGTATAATAAGCTGTAATGGTTAAGTAATTGAACGGATAAAGCATACACATACACCTGAAAATTGAAATAATTTAGGTTTGCATTTGGACCCAGACTTGGCATAAAAGTGCACTTAGATGTACATATAACAACTCATAATTTCTAAAAGAGAAAATAAACAGCCAGGCTGTTTTTACTGCAATTCTGTTGCAAAATTGAAATGGACCTTATGATAAATCTCACAGCTCGAGGTAAGAAATGTGATGAAGCCGGGAACAGGTCAGCACTGCCTATTTGTGTAAGTCCCTCCACTCCTCCAGCTAAATGGAGATTTGGCTGCACAGCTGTGGGCAATGACTTCATAGTCTCTGCCGGTGGAGTTATTTAAATCACTTGCCAACACAAAAAATAATATGCTCGGCTGCTTGCGCCGTGAAAATAAAGATTTCAGTGCGTTTAAATAATGACAAAGTAATCATTTCTTGTGTTTTCTCCTGGAAATGTTCATATGTTTTATTCTCCTGTGGTTTGGGTAACAGAAGGGTGCCATTAATCATGGTTCAATTGCAAAGGCCTTTGTTTCACCATCAAATTAAACTAATATTACTTTATGGGCTGGCACTAATATTTCATTAAAACTTGGTTTTATTAACCACTTTGCCAGCCAAGTAAGACTTTACCAGCTCTACCCTCACAGTAAAAAAGTCTTGGTTTTCTATAAGTAAAACTGGTTAGGAAAAATATCACCAATAGTGCTGATCCTGAAATTCAGATGGCTTTAGATTCTAACTAAGTTTTATGAATTTGGATGTCCTGAGCTACTTCTGTCAAATACCTGCTGCTGGTGTTGCCTGAGCACCTTTAGCTTGGCTGCCAGTGCCACCTGGTCCAACCCTTACCTTTCAACACTATCTTAGTGGCTTCTAGATTGGTTCAGATTTGCTTTTTTTTTGTTTTTTTCTGATCACTCCATGTCCATCATCTCATCCGAGAGGGCTGCCAGAAGCTTCCCAAACCTTTCTGCCTTTTTGCAGAATGTGCTAATCTACAATACACACTTTACGATTGGCTCGGATTTCCACTGACTTTGAAATCTTGTGAAACGTTTAGGTGCCTTGCAGGTTCTGCTGCCTGCTCATTGCTGCCCGAGTGATCACTCTTCTTTCATTGATACCCTGTTTGATATTGTTTGTTGTAACTTGTTATCCATTCTGATTGGTGTGTGCAATCATGGGATGAGTCACTGTGCAAAAATGTCTGCTCCAGGAAAATTACATAAAAAATGAGAATTGAATTGAATGGTGTGTGCAATCATGGGGCGAGGCACTGTGCAAAATTGTCTGCTCCAGGAAAATTACATTAAAAATGATAATTGAATCTAAGCAGATAACTGGAGTTGTAACTAAAAGAAATTGATCGTCTATCACTGTTTATTATTGAGGAAACATTAAAAGAGTATTTGATTGGTTGGTGTGGGGTAAAACTGTACTGAGTTAGGAAGATTAAGTGGGGGTTGGCAACAGGTCAATAGCAATCTACCTGTCTATTGTGGACATTTATGGTCATAACAGGTTTTAAAAGAATTTATGGGACTCTGATCTCCCTAAAGTTGAAAACCATTGTTTTATGTCATACATTTTATAGTCTTTCGAGGCTTGGAAGGTGGAAAGCCTTCCCAGAAGGGTGGAGGCCGTTATACCCAACTGTGTTTGTAAAGAATGGAGGGGGACAACTCCACGATTATTTTGAAATGAAGTATCTAACAAACTAATAAGCATATAATTGATTAAGTTCACAATTAGGGGTATCTAAATTAACACTTTCCCACACCCAGCTCTGGTCAGCTAGACTGCACTAAATCCCCTGTCCACCTACCCCTGCTGTTTGCATGCCTCCATATAACAGCAGCAGTTTACATCTGTGTTTCCCTCCTCTGAAAAGAAACTCTCTTCACCACTGAATAAGCTTGTTTCTGTAAGCTCATATACAGTACAGTGGTTCTCCAATCTTGGTGTATGACCCCATTGAGATGCGTAGCCAAGGACAGCACTGAAGAAGATTTATTAACAGAGTATTTATATACCAGATTGGACTGCTACTTTATTAAGCAGGCAAGTAAGCAACTGGGGTAGGAAGTGTTAGTGCAGCTTAGTCCAGGAAGGATGGAACGGCAGGTTAGTTGTAGTTTAGATAAACTTTAATGTGCCAGTGCATTTTTACTAAGGACTGGAATTGCTACTACACAGCCCCCAATAAGCATTGAACCTGGCCTGAAAGTCTGAATCAGACTGGTCACTTAGGAGAAATAAATTCAGTTTACAGTAAGAACCTTTTAACACATAAGGTCCTTAGAGTTTTGAGGTTTCCTTGAATGTATTATTTTTGCTAAACTCGCTTGATGCTGTTATCTTTAATTTAGTACTTCAGGAAATTCAATACAGTGACTCCAATATGATCTTATTGGTAGAATAAAAATACTATGTAAAATGACAGTATCAGGGATAGTGTAACTACACCACTGGTGATCCATAACCCTAAATCACCTATAGCATGTCACAAATGCAACACAACATCTTTTGCAAATATATAACTCTTCAATTTAATGTATAGCTTTGTGTAGAGTTGTTGGATAAGACAGTGTCATGCACACAGATATACACGGCTGGTTAGTGTATGTGTTAGTGTTAGTGTCTTTCACACTCACAGCGTGGCTGCATTAGCGGTAAAGTGCCGCTAGTTTTAGCGGCTGAAGAAAGGGTTAAATGTGCTCAAAAAGCACCGCTGCCAAAGTGCTTTGCAGCTACTTCGGCAGCAGTGCCCATTCAATGGGCATGGGCAGTGCAGGAGCAGTGTATGCTCCTAAACCGCACCAAAGATGCTGCTTGCGTTAGAAAAAGTCTTGCAAGCAGCATCAGGCTTTCACACTGGGGCTACAGGGGAGACATTTTTCAGGCGCTTTACAGGTGCTATTTTTAGCCCTTTAGTGCCTGAAAAATGGCTCCAGTGTGAATGGGGTCTGAGCCCTTGTACACACGGTCGGAGATTCCGACGGAATGTGTCCTATCGGACAGTTTTGTCGGAAAATCTGACTGTGTGTGTTCTCCATCGGACTGTTTCCGTCTAAGTATCCGACGGACCAAGTTTTCCAACTTGTCCGTAAAATTTTCTGACAAAATGCTCAGATCGGACATCGACTCCGATCATGTGTAGCCTACTCCGACGGGCAAAGTGCCACGCATGCTCAGATCAAATTCCTAAACCAAAGCTATTGGCTACTAGCCTGAACGTAGCCCCGTTGTAATGAAATAACGTCATCGCGTTATGTACAATCGGATTTTCCGACAACTTTGTCCGACCGTGTGTATGCAACAGTTTTGGACAAAATCCGTCGGGCAAAATCCAACCGATTTGGTTGTCAGAATGTCCGACCGCGTGTACAAGGGCTTAGAGAACCTTAGTGAACAAACAGCATCATGAAGCGATAAAGTTGTGGAGAAGTTTAAAGCAGGGTTAGGGTATAAAAAAAAATCCCAAGTTTTGAACATCTCACAGGGCACTGTAAAATCCATCATCCAAAATTGGAAAGAGTATGGCACAACTGCAAACTTACCAAGACATGGCCGTCCACCTAAACTGACAGGCCAGGCAAGGAGAGAATTAATCAGAGAAGCAGCCAAGAGGCCCATGGTAACTCTGGAGGAGCTGCAGAGATCCACGGTTCAGGTAGGAGAATCTGTCCACAGGACAACTATTAGTCCACAAATCTGGCACATGTGGAAGAGTGGCCAGAAAAAAGCCATTGTTGAAAGAAATCCACAAGAAGTCCCGTTTGCAGTTTGCGAGAAGCTATGGGGGGGACACAGCAAACATGTGGAAGTAGGTGCTCTGGTCAGATGAGATCCAAATTGAACTTTTTGGCCTAACACTATGTGTAGCAGAAAATGAAGCCCTTGTACACACGGTCGGACATTCCGACAGAAAATGTCCGATCGGACCGTGTTGTCGGATAATCCGACCATGTGTGGGCTACATCAGACTGTTTCCGTCAGAATATCCGACTGACAAAGTTTTAGAACTGGGCTATAAAATTTTCCGACAACATGATCCGATCGGACTTTGTCCGATCATTTGTAGAGAATTCCAATCGGACAAAGTTCCACGCATGCTCAGGTCAAATTCCTAGACCAAAGCTATTGGCTACTAGCCTGAATGTAGTCCTGTCATAACGAAATAACGTCATCACATTACGAATGATTGGATTTTCCGACAACTTTGTCCGACCGTCTGTATGCAACACCAGTTTCGGACAAAATCCATCGGACAAAAGCTGACGGATTTTGTCGTCGGGATGTCCGACCGTGTGTACAAGGGCTAACACTGCACATCATCCTGAACACACCATCCCCATCGTGAAACATGTTTGTGACAGCATCATGTTGTGGGGATGCTTTTCAAAGTTGATGGGAAGATGGATGGAGCCAAATACAGGGCAATTTTAGAAGAAAACCTGTTAGAGTCAGCAAAAGACTTGAGACTGATGCTGAGGTTCACCTTCCAGCAGGACAATGACCCTAAACATACAGCTAGAGCCAGTGGCGGCTCGTGGTTTTTTGTTGGGGGCGGCAAACAACCACGCCCCGTGGCACCTCAAAGTCCCTCACTCCCTACACTTGCTGTCTGCCAGTTGGTCCACTTACCCCATCTAGGCAGCTTCAGACATCAAGGAGCAGCAGGGATCGTGGCATCGGTGGACATCAGGCTGCAGCAGGCATTGGGTAGTACCTCCTTTTTCTTCTCCTTCCTCCTCCTCGCTTCCTCCATGTGTCTCCTCCCCTCCTCCTAGGCGTCCAATAGGATCTTGTAGTGCAATGCTCTGTGCCATGAGCCTACCCTATTTTGAAGCCTGTTAGAGCCTCTGGCTCTAATCAGGGGCTTAAAAAAAACCACCCCTGCTGCTGTAATTCAGGCACCCGGCATCCTAAAATAGGCCGGATGCATGAATAGGGTTTGGCAGCAGCGATGGATAGAGCGCTGCATTGTTAGAATGTGGCCCCTAATAGACAAATGCCAGTGGCCAGAGCTACAATGGAATGGTTTAGATCAAAGCATATTCATGTGTTAGAATGGCCCAGTCAAAGTCCAGTGCTAAATCCAAATGAAAATCTGGCAAGACTTGAAAATTGCTGTTCAAAGACGATCTCCATCTAATCTGACAGAGCTTGAGCTAATTTGCAAACCATGTTCTGTGGTCTCATGAACTTATTTGGTTCAGATGGAGTCAAGCGTCTGTGGCGGCAACCAGGTGAGGGGTACAAAGACAAGTGTGTCTTGCCTACAGTCAAGCATGGTGGTGGGAGTGTCATGGTCTGTGGTTGCATGAGCGCAGCGGCACTGGGGAGCTACAGTTCATTGATGGAACCATGAATGCCAACATGTACTGTGACATACTGAAACAGAGCATGATCCCCTCTCTTTGGAGACGGGGCCACAGGGCAGTATTCCAACATGTTAACAACCCCAAACACACCTCCAAGATGACCACTGCCTTGCTAAAGAAGCTGCGGGTAAAGGTGATTTTTCAGTAATTTTTCAAATTACTTTGTGCACCTTGAGAATTGTTGCTTATTAATTTATTTCTAATTTAGGACATCACTTTATAATCCCTCTATCCTACATCAGTCTTCTATTGAAGCCTCTCCTAAAGCCACCTTCTCCCTAGTACAATCTGTAAGATATCTTTTTCATCCATCTCCAGTCTGACATCCAAATTATAATTATTCACAAGCTGGAGGGATATCAGTAGGTAAAGACGTTGGATTAGGCCTCATGCACACTTGAGCTCAAAAATACTGCTTTTACAGGCATTTGAGCCTTTTTTTCTCTGCCTGTAAACATAGAGTTTAGTGGCATTCAAGAGAGGAGCATTTTGGCAGAATAAAACGCCAGACACACCTAAACACTTGTAAACTCTAAAAACACAACACACTTGAAAAAAATACCAGAAAAAAGTCATATCAATGTTTACTGATGTCCAGAAAGACTGAGATAGAACAGATGGATAGAATTGGACAGACTTTTAAATTAAAGTCAGATTAACTGTTTACATGGAAAGTGATAGCGATGAAAATAGCCTTCAAAATAGTCTTCTTGGCAAAAGAATTCGAAAATTTAAGTACCAATTCCAGACAACAGGTAATAGTATTTGATGAAACTCTAACGATGTCCAGTAAATGCAGCAATTGCTTGAAGACAAAATAAGAATCTGTATCCAGTTTATCCTAACCTTTTCAGTACTAGCGTTCATTGATTTGTAGATGCCCATAAGACTAATTTGCCTGTATTACAAATTATTATTGATTCATATAATCATACTTAAAGGCTGACAAACAGGTAAAAAATGTGAACAAAATATAAAAAAAAATTTCAATTTAAAGCACTGAGTTGTCTTTTTTAAATGTTATTTTCCTTTCTCTGTGCACAGTGAGAGTTAAGAGAAAGAAATAAAGTAACTGCGGGTTTTTGAGTGGTTTGTTTACCAACACATGATGTGATCACATAATCAGAAACTACTCCTATATGCTAAGCAGAATGTAGATTAACTTTGGCATAAGTGCCTGTGCTCAGGAACATTAACTACTTCCTGCCCGCCTCCTCATCAGTATCACCTATTAGTGCCACCTATCAGTGTCTATCAGTGATGCCTATCAGTGCCCATCAGTGATGCCTATCTGTGCCACCTATCAGTGCTGCCTATCAGAGCCCAACAGGTGATGCCTATCCGTGCCACCTATCAGTGCCCATCAGTGCTGCCTATCAGCGCAGCAGTGGTGTATTTAGGTTTTGTGCTACCCTACGCCTGGCTAAGCTCATGCACACCCTAATTTAAATATGACCCACCCCTTCCCATCAAGGCCACACCCCTTTCGGTTTAAGACCCACCCGGTCATCTGTAAAGCACATCCCTTCCACTTTAGGCTCCACCTTTTTCTCTTAGAGCTCCACCTCTTCCTCTCTGTACATTGAAAGTGGGTACCAAGTGCCTACTTGTAAGCTCCTTGAGGGCAGGGACCTATGTAAATGTACAATGCAGGCCACTAGTCAGGCCTTAAGAGTTACTCACCACCACTTGCCCCACCCAACTCCTACCGGCCCTGCCCCTAAACATGCTATAATAAATTATATAATGAGACTACACTGTAAGGCCCCTTTCACACGGGGTCGATCCATTTTGATGGACACCGCTAGCTCTTTTGATCCCCGCTGAGCAGGCAAATGCGATATCCATCCCCGCTCACTGTGCTGTGATTGACCTGTCAGACCCCCGCTCTCCTCTATGGGGAGATTGGATGTCATCTGGTGCGGTAAAACATAGTGTCACCCCCCCAGTCCCTGGGATCAGTGATGCATAATGTCCAACATGCCCTCTTACCAAGCCCAGTGAAACAGTAGCAGTGATCCCTCCATCTGGATGTTTGCTCATCCTGTGTTGTGTAGCGTTCTCTCTGGTGGTGCATGGTACTCTCTCTGGCTTCCCCCAGCGCAGTCCTCTCTGTCTCCTGTAACTGGCTGCTACAGTGTAGCACTCCCTCCCTCAGCTTGTTCCCGGGATCTCTCTCTCTTCCCCCAGCAGAGTGTATACTGGGGGGTGTAGCCGGCTTCCTCTGGAGAACAATGGGGCCGCCAATCTTCTGGGGCTACATGTCCCATGATGCTCCTCTAGTCTTATGTGATTGACCTCTGCTGTGGCCAATACTTAGGGGAAAAAAACAGGCAGGAAGCTGGGTGGCCAATCTGAAAAGAGCCCTCTCTCTTATCATGCGTGGCTGACAGGAAAAGAGGGGGGTGAGCGGGGGAACCTTCCAACAGCCCACCTCTCCCCTATTACAGTGCCAGTACCTGTCTTCAGCTGAGAAGCAGCGAGCTGTCACTGCTTCACAGCTGAGGGGGGCTCAACAGCACTCGCTACTACAACTACAATCCCTATAGCGACGCCACTGCCTGGGGGTTCCCCACGTCCTCCTCGCTTTCCTCCTCTGGACACAGACAGGCCCCACCCTGGGGAGGAGTTGCAAGGTGTAAGGATGCCAGTGGAGTAGGGTAGGCAGAGCATTAAGCCCTGCCTCTGACAGTTGCATGTCCAGTCACCGGCTGCTTTATGGAGTGCTAGTCCCTTCCCCCACCTGGCCAAGTATGCTCCATACTCATACTGCCCATAACAAGCGCCGCACTACAGCAAGCCACTGGCCGCTGGGGACTGTATATGTACGGGGGGCCATGCGAGGCAGGACTTGGGAAGATGCTTTGTTGGCTTTTTTGCCACCTCCCACAAAGTGTCGGCCTAGGCCATGTGACAGCACTGCAGTGCAACCTCATCAGTGCCTCCTCATTAGTGTCTACCAGTGCTGCCTCATCAGTTCCCATTAGTGCTATCTATCAGCTCCACCTCATCAGTGCCCATCAGTGCAGCCTATCAGTGCCCATCAGTGCATTTAAGTGAAGGAAAAAAATTACCTGTTTGATAAATTGTATAGCAAACTATGAAAAATGATTTTTTTTTTGTTTTTTGTTTATTTTGCAAAAAATAAAAAAACAGTGATGATTAAATATCACCAAAAGAAAGCTCTATTTGTGTGGAAAAAAACCAATAAAAATGTCATATGGGTACAGTTTTGCATGGCTGCTCAATTGTCATTCAAAATGTGACAGCTCTGTAAGCTGAAAATTGGTCTGGGCAGGAAGTGAGTAAAAGTGCCCACTAGGCAAGTGGTTAATGATATCTAAACCCAAGAAAAATGTTTCAATATTTTCACTTATCATTCCTTATATGTAATGGCTGCATTTTTTTTTCAGAAAATACCTGCTCATCTTGCAAGGAGCACTGTGTCCTTGCCACTGTTATGTGAGCTGAACTTAAAGCAATATACGTATTATATTTTCCTTCTGTAAACTACTAATCCCCCATGTAATGAAGATGGTGAGATGAAGACACATTTTAAGTCCCTCCATTGATAGAGTGGAGAAATGAATACAGGCACTCAAGGACATGAAGTCTAAGAACTAGTATGCTTTAACATATAACTACCTTGTTGTGTGGGTTTAGATTCACTTTAATCTACAGATTGCAGATTTATGGTGCTTAATCTAAATTATGCGTAATCCACTGCAGAATAAGGACAAGCAGTTCCCTCAGACTACCCTCAAATTACACACAACACAAGTTGAGTAGTTTCCTGTTTACCTTTTTTTATATAATGGTATCCCAAGAGCAATGTGCCAGTCTTTTGGAAGAGTGTCTAACTCAAAACAATAAGATACAATTAACAGTCAATGACTTACCGCATTTATCGGCGTATAACACGCGCCGGAGTATAACACGCACCCCAAGTTTAGGAGGGAATTTTAAGGAAAAAACTTTTAGGAGGGAAGTTTAAGGGAAAAAAAAAAACTTACATTTATATGCCCATCAGTGTCATCTGCAGCCTTGTCCACCATTGCAGCCTTGTCCACCATTGCAGTCTTATGCAGCCTTGTCCACCATTGCAGCCTTATGCAGCCTTGTCCACCATTGCAGCCTTATGCAGCCTTGTCCACCATTGCAGCCTTATGCAGCCTTGTCCACCAGTGCAGTCTTGTCCCCCATTGCAGCCTTATGCAGTCTTGTCCCCCATTGCAGCCTTATGCAGTCTTGTCCCCCATTGCAGCCGTGTCTATTTTATTTTTTTTAAATGCCGCCACCGAGATACAGAGCCGGATGTGTATCTCGGCGGCGTGCGGTAGTTCTCGGCGGGCCTCCGGCTGCCTTCGGCTCTTCTCGGGCAGCTTTCGGCCGTTCTCGGAAGCGTTGAGGGCGGCCGAAAGCTTCCGAGAACGGCCGAAAGCTGCCGAGAATGGCCGAAGGTGGCCGAAAGTCGCCTTGAAGAGCCGAAAGCGGCTGAAAGCCGCCCAGAGGCTCAGAATTTCGGGGGATCGGCGTATAACACACACCTACGATTTCCCCCTGCTTTTAAGGGGAAAAAAGTGCGTGTTATACGCCAATAAATACGGTAATTCTTCTAGCACCAGGAGATTAATATAAAATGGCAATTTTCAATTGGAAAAAAAATCAATATTTTCCCTGTTTTCTATCATTATGTTTCCTAAATCATCTTTTAGAGAGTTTATATGTTTTTTTTTAATTTTTGCGTGAATGTCAAAGCTTGTAAAAAAATGTAGGGATTCAATAAATTATCATTATCAATCTGTGTTTTTCACTCTTTGCTAACTTTATATCTTTATTAAATATTTATATATTTATTACAGTCCCTGTATTTCCTAAATATATTCCCTGTACCTTTATATTATAGAAATTGAAATACTTTTTTTTATATCTTACTATAGGTAAAATATTTCTAGGAAGTCATATACATTTCCTTTTTTAATGTCATTACCATATGGAGTATATTTACAACAATTACTATATTTAAAGTATTTTTTTTTTTTAAGTTTCTCATTTATTTGATTACATATCTCTTTCCAATTTTCACACTTAAAATTTCTAATAGAAAAAGTTTTTTACCTTAATGCATAAGGTAAAAAATAACTTTTCAAAATCAGCTCCCGTCAGCCCTCCCTTAATTACTTGAAACAACATAGTCCTGCGCATCAGTAAAATGACATGTTGCTCTATAACTAGGCCAAAAAATGGATAATTCCTTGGTTACCTTGCTGCCCTCTAGGACTGGGGTCGTCCTCATCCCGGCAGTGCTGGATGAATATACATAAGAAGAAAGAGGGCGCACTGGCCTAGTGCATTATCCCACAAATGTATTAAAAATATCTGATAAAACCAAAAAGATGTCTACTCACAATCATAGACTTGTAAACTCGCTCATCAAGCCACATGTGTGGCTAGTCTCTCTCAAATCTCTTGGACTACCAGACCAAGGTAGGGGATCCTAGATGGGACCCTACTGGCTGACGCGTTTCAAAGGATCAACCTTCTTCCTCAGAGTGTTGATCCTTCAAAACACGTCAGCCAGCAGGGTCCTATCTTGACCCAGCACTGTGCCCATCTGAAGCAGCTCTTCTCCCCTCTCTCTCTTCTCACAGGAGCCAATGATATAATGGAGTTTCAGTCTTCATTAACCACTTTAGACCAGAAGGATTTACCCCCTTAACCTCCCTGGTGATATTCCAGAGTCTGGCTCAGGGTGGAATTTCAGACCAAAAGCGGTAACCCCCGAGCCAGGGGATCGCTTCGCAGGATCCAGGAAGAGCTTACTTACCTTGTCCCCTGGATCCTGCAATGTCTCCCCGCAGTGTGAGCGGCTCATCCTCCGCTCGATTCATCACGGAGCTGAGCTCCGTTCCCTGCGAGCGTTGCGACGCACGAGGAGGGAGAACGGTGCCAAATTCCAAAAGTGAAACACACACAATACATACAGTACACTTACAGATTGCATTGATGTATGAAATTATTTCACACCCCTTTCATCCCTAGTGGTTTGTCCAGTGCCCTGCATGTAGTTTTATATTATACATTTCTGCCTGGAAACTGGAGATTGCCCATAGCAACCAAAACTGTCCCTTTACATCAAAAGTGGTTTTAGACTAGCTAGAAAAGAGCGATAATAAATTAGAATCACTTGCAGATTTGAGAGATAGTGATTTGTGGGGAGATCCATCATCAAACACTGAAAGTAATGACAGTGACAATTCTGCAACTGAGCAAATTTCAGTTTTTTTGATTTGATTACATTATTGAATAATTTTTAATATTATTATATTATTATTTGGTGTAATTATTTATAGTTATTTATTATATTATAATTTATGATTTCATTTTTCAAACTTTATCATACCCGGGATGTCTACTAGACTCTGGTTTGGACAAATTTAAGTGAGTTATTCCTAAGAATTACAGGCCTACAATATAAAACCCCAAATTTCCATGCAAAATAATTGTACTGCTTTCAGCACCAAAAATATGAAATAATCATACCGCCAGGGAGGTTAATGAACAGGCAATTTTTTGCTATACTGCACTGCGTTACTTTAACTGTCAATAGCGCGGGAGTGCAACGCTCTTCCCAAACAAAATTGATGTCTTTTTTTCCCACAAATAAAGATTTCTTTTGGTGGTATTTGATCACCTCTGTCTTTTTTATTTTTTGCACTATAAACAAAAAAAGACCAACAATTTAGAAAAAAATTTTTTTTTACTTTCTGCTATAAAACATACCCAAAAAAAAAAAAAAAAAAAAAAAAAATCTAATTTCTTCATCAGTGTAGGCCAATATGTATTCTGCTACATATCTTTGGTAAAAAAAAATCCCAATTAGCGTATATTGATTGGTTTGTGCATAGTTTATAGCGTCTACAAACTATGGGATAGATTTGGGGACTTATTATTTATTCAATTTTTTACTAGTGATGGCGGCGATCAGCGATTTTCAGCAGGACTGCAACATTGCGGCGGACAAATTGGACACTAAGTGGCACTTTTTGGGGACCAGTGACACCAATACAGTGATCAGTGCTAAAAAAATGCATTGACACTGTATAAATGACACTGGCAGGGAAGGGGGTTGACATCAGGGGGCAAACAGGGGGTTAACTGTGTTCCCTCAGTGTGCTTACTAACTGTGTAGGGGATAGACTCACTGCAGGAACAGAGAGATCTGTGTTCCTGATTAGCAGGAAGCACAGATCTCTCTGTTCCTGTCTGACAGAAGGACGTCCCTGTAGTGATCGTGGGAGGCCGCCGGTCCCGCTGATTGGCTCCCGCTGTGTGCAATCAGCTGCAGCTGGGGAATCTCACTTGTATGTAGCCCAAAACAAAGAAAATAATACCAATACTATATCAGTACAATACCCATATCAGTCAGGTTAGCATGTGAATACACTGGTGCAAGACAGACAGGATCGGTTTGTCAGGCCCTAGTAGTTTTCAACAAAATGGTAGCCATTTGAACACAGACTTGGAATCCCTGTTGCATGCATGTGAATAAGCTGAGCAAAAGATAGCTTTGGCTCCTGTTCTCCACCTGTAGAGGACTGCCCAGACTAATTTTGCCCTTTCCGGGGCTTAATTATAGAGGCAAAGAAAGAGTGGGGATCTCACTTCTGCTCTTCATGGTAAGGCTAACAGAGACTGAGAGGACTGTGTGGTATGACACTGACATGCTATGCTGCTTCAGGCTCTGGCAAGCTCCTATTTGTAAAAAAGTACACCCTTTCACCACTGGTCATATAGTGAGCACCAGACCCTGTCTTTCACCTTGGGATATTATCTCACTCAGAAGATCGAGACTTGAGATGGTGTTTACCCCCTGTGATCTGGCTGCTTGGCGGTATCATATTTAATTTATGCTCAAGTGCTTCAATTCACACAATGTTTGATAATCACAGTATGGATTTTTATTTTTATATAGACATCTGTGATTAAGTTCTGAAGTTGGACTTCTTCCTTTTTTTTGTGAGTGTGGTTTTTTAACATTTAATAAATGATTTTTTTTATTATGCAAAGGTCCCCTTAGTGCGCTGTTCTCTGTCTTTTATTAAGTTCCTATTTGTGAATGCAATATCACTGAGTTATTGAATTATTGTAATAAAACATTATTATTCTTACATACTAAATTAGACTTGGGAAACTTAACATTAACAAATCACCGGGACCAGAGGACTTGCATCTGAGGGTACTTAGGGAACTCAGTCAAGTAATTACCAGACCATTGTTCCTAATTTTTACTGACAGTCTACTGATTGAAATGGTACCAGCTGATTGGAGAAAAGCCAATGCAGCACCAATGTTTAAAAAGGGCCCAAAATGCATCCCTGGGAATTACAGACCAGTTAGCCTAACACCAATAGTATGCAAGCTCTTGGAGGGGATGATAAGGGACTATATACAAGATTTTAGTAATGAGAATGGTATCATTAGCAGTAATCAGCATGGATTCATGAAGAATCGTTCTTGCAAAACCAATCTATTAACCTTCTATGAGGAGGTGAGTTACCATCTAGATAAAGGAAGGCCCGTAGACGTGGTGTATCTGCATTTTGCAAAAGCATTTGACACAGTTCCCAATAAACGTTTACTGTACAAAATAAGGTCCATTGGCATGGACCATAGGGTGAGTACATGGATTGAAAACTGGCTACAAGGGTGAGTTCAGAGGGTGGTGATAAATGGGGAGTATTCAGAATGGTCAGGGGTGGGTAGTGGGGTTCTGTGCTGGGACTAATCCTATTTATTTTGTTCATAAATGACCTGGAGGATGGGATAAACAGTTCAATCTCTGTATTTGCGGACGATACTAAGCTAAGCAGAGAAATAACTTCTCGGCAGGATGTGGAAACCTTGAAAAAAGATCTGAACAAATTTATGGGGTGGGCAACTACATGGCAAATGAGGTTTAATGTAGAAAAATGTAAAATAATGCATTTGGGTGGCAAAACTCCAGAGATAAAACAGTAATTCTCACGCTCTACAAGACTCTGGTCTGGCCGCACCTAGAGTATGCTGTCCAGTTCTGGGGACCAGTCCTCAGGAAGGATGTACTGGAAATGGAGAGGGTACAAAGAAGGGCAACCAAGCTAATAAACGGTCTGGAGGATATTAGTTATGAGGATAGATTGCAAGCACTGAACTTATTCTCTCTGGAGAAGAAACGCTTGAGAGGAGATATGATTTCAATTTATAAATACCATACTGGTGACCCCACAATAGGGATAAAGCTTTTTTGCAGAAGGGAGTTTAACAAGACACATGGCCAATCATTAAAATGAGAAGAAAAGAGGTTTAACCTTAAGCTACGTAGAGGGTTCTTTACTGTAAGAGCGGCAAATATGTGGAATTCCCTTCCACAGGCGGTGGTCTCAGCGGGGAGCATCGATAGTTACAAAAAATGATTAGCTAAGCACCTGAACGACCACAACATACAGGGATATACAATGTAATACTGACGTATAATCACACACATAGGTTGGACTTGATGGACTTGTGTTTTTTTTAAACCTCACCTACTATGTAACTATGTAACTATATACACTTACAGGCTCCTTTTGAGTGTTTTCTTCTTATCTCTTTATTAGACATGTGCATTCGTTTTAGTCCGAATGCATTTTCGTCCAAATTTCAGGTATTTTCATTATTGTTTTAACAAACGATAACGAAAGTGCAGAATCCGAAAAATGAAAGATCCAACATAAATAAATGCTTTATTTTCGTTTTCGTTGTGACAACAGTTCCATATAGATAGGAGATTCGACATGACACTGACAATAACAATCTGTGTCTATCTAACCTGTGGTCGAATGTGACTAACCTTAACTCTATTAGTCCAGGATTATTCTACATAGAGAGAAAAGATTCGACAGAGAGAAAAGATTCGACATAGAGAGAAAAGAATCGACAGAGAGAAAAGATTCGACAGAGAGAGAAAAGATTGCTGCTGGAATTGGGTGGGGGAAGTAAAATAAAAATAATGATGATGATGAATGTTATTGGCTGATTGTAACCAAAGAGGAGGAGCAGTAAAATAGCTAGAACTAAGTACACACATACAGCCAACTTACTTTCACTTACGATTGAGACACACACACTGATTCATTTCAGAAGACAGTCAATCTTAGCTGGTCCGTTTGTCAGAGAACCTAAATTATTTAGCAATTAAGCATAAGCACAGCAGCAGAACAATAGTGAAGCAAGCTACAGTTCAACTTAACTTTTTCATAATAATCTGCTGCTATTGTGTTAGTGTTGTGAACTTGAAAGTGATACTAGTGTTGCTAGTGTTGAGGCTGCCCATGTTGTGGGGGGGAGGTGGGGATTTATTATTATAGATTCTATATTATAGATTGAGATTCTATATACCTTATCTTGCTACCTGTCTGATCAGTGATCACTATCACCAGTCCATTTTATGTTTGAACTATATACATTCAACATGAATCACAAAGATTCAAAAAAAGCAGCAAAAAACTAACAAATAGTGGAATCTTTGGTTTATGGTGTCTGTTGAAAGTTCTAAGAAGAATAGATGGAGCAGCTAAACTATATGGAGTCATACAGTTTAGCTGCTTCGTCGAATCTTCTTTGAACATTTGGCAGACACCATAAGCCTTCAATGACAGATTCGACCTTAATTCATTTGGATTTTCAGACAAATTTTTAATGAAAAACAAAATAAATAAAAACGAATTTCGGGAGTAACTAAATAAATGTATTTTTCAGATGAAAACTAAATTCCGAAACGAAATATTTCAGTGTGCACTTGTCTACTCTTTATATTTAGGATCTATACATGAAAAACACAGCTGTTTTGTACTTCATCAATAATTCTATATGAACTTTACGCGTTGATGCACTTTGTAGTAAATATTATAAGATAAGAATGCCAAAAACTGTAATATGTTTGGCACAAACCTCAAGGCCACTGGGCGGAGCACGGGCCAGGTTATGTGGAAGTGGGTGGGTCCACTTGCTCCTTGCCCCTGGTGAATCCTGGTTGGGGACAAGGTTCCCAAACCCCTATTCCATTTAATATTTTGATGATGGTACAAATTTCTGCTCTATGTTTTTATTTTTATGGTAATCATTTCCAGAGGCCACTCATTTTCTTTTAACACAGCCATTAATGTCTAAACTGCTGGCAACAAAAGTGAGTACACCGCTAAATCAAAATGTCCAAATTGGGCCCAATTAGCCATTTTCCCTCCCCGGTGTCATGTGACTCATTAGTATTACAAGATCTCAGGTGTGAATAGGGAGCAGGTCTGTTACATTTGGTGTTATCGCTCTCACTCTCTCATACTGGTCACTGGAAGTTTAACATGGAACCTCATGGTAAAGAACTCTCTGGGGATCTGAAAAAAAGAATCGTTGCTCTACATAAAGATGGCCTAGGCTATAAGAAGACCCAGAAACTGAGCTGCAGCACGGTGGCCGAGACCATGGACAAAATCCACTCAGAACAGGCCTCACCATGGTTGACCAAAGAAGTTGAGTGCACATGCTCAGCGTCATATCCAGAGGTTATCTTTGGGAAATAGATGCATGAGTGCTGCCAGCATTGCTGCAGAGGTTAAAGGGGTGGGGGGGTCAGCCTGTCAGTGCTCAGACCATACGCTGCACACTGCATCAAATTGGTATGCATGGCTGTCATCCCAGATGGAAGCCTCTTTTAAAGATGATGCAAAAGAAAGCCCACAGTTTGCTGAAAACAAGCAGACTAAGGACATAGATTACTGGAACCATAGATTACTGGAACCAGATAAACATATTTGGTTCAGATGGTGTCAAGCATGTGTGGTGGCATCTAGGTGAGAAGTACAAAGACAAGTGTGTCTTGCCTACAGTCAAGCATAGTGGTGGGACTGTCATAGTCTGGGGCTGCATGAGTGCTGCCGGCACTGGGGGCCAGAGTCTAGGATATAGAATAGTTAATTGAGGGAACCATGAATGCCAACATGTACTGTGACATACTGAATCAGAGCATGATCCCCCCCCTTCAGAGACTGGGACACAGGGCAGTATTCCAACATGATAATGACCCCAAACACACCTCCAAGACGACCACTGCCTTGCTAAAGAAGCCAATGGTAAAGGCGATGGACTGACCAAGCATGTCTCCAGACGTAAACCTTATTGCGCATCTGTGGGGCATCCTCAAACGGAAGATGGAGGAGCACAAGATCTCTAACATCCACCAGCTCCGTAATGTCATCATGAAGGAGTGGAAGAGGACTCCAGTGGCAACCTGTGAAGCTCTGGTGAACTCTATGCCCAAGCGGGTTAAGGCAGTGCTGGAAAATAATGGTGGCCACACAAAATATTGACACTTTGGGCCCAATTTGGACATTTTCACTTAGGGGTATACTCACTTTTGTTGCCAGCAGTTTAGACTTTAATGGCTGTGTGTTGAGTTATTTTGAGGGGACAGCAAATTCACACTGTTATAGAAGCTGTACACTCACAACTTTATGTAGAGCCCCCTACGTTCAGGTAGGTGCTTAGTCTGGGTTTTTGATAGTGTACGTTGTATATAGGTAAAATTGGTCAGGGCCTTATTCTTTTTTTCTTGGGCCTGGTTGTTAATTTGGGGATGGGAGTGTTAGAGTATCCGGGGGTGTGGCCGTCTATACTTAGGCTCAGGGATACCTCCTCTGCTGGACAGTGAGTTGGACTGGAAAGAGAGGAAGGACTGAGGCCTGAGTGGCAGGAAACCCATGTGAGAGAATTGACTAATGGTTAAATTTCTTGGTGTCTCTGATACATAAAAGGGAGGTCACATGCTCCTGAGGAGGAGAGGAGAGTCAGAGAAAGAAGAGAGAGGAGGGTCGGGGGTTCAGAGACCCCGGAGCCTCCAGGAGGAGTTTTGAAGGCCTGGGGGTTCAGAGACCCCAGAGCCGGATAACCGAAAGAGGAGTCCAGGTAGGCCAACATCTGGCCCCTGGAATGAAAGTCACCAAGTAAAACTTAAGGAAGATCGGGAGTCCCATGCGGGGATGTACTGGACATCAAGGAGGAGGAAGTAGGAGCTAAACAGACGGCGGAAACTGGGAATTGGCTTTCTGTGAGTAACATGGACTGTTGATTGGGAGTGAGCAAAGGGAGTGCAACCCAGTGGTGCTTTTCCATACACATGCTGTGAGTCCAAAGACTACGGTATTATACACTTTCCAGGACTGACGGGGATTTGACTACAAGAGTCATGGCAATAGGCAGTATGGCCCACTGTTTGCAAAAACTGTTCTGCTGAAAATGTGAATGGGGCTTGTGGATGTCGCTGTTGCCCTTGGAAACATGGACACGGGGTGGCGAGGCCAGTGACTGTGGAGAAGTCGTCCCTTACTGTGGGACATCACAAGAGAGACATTTTTACTGTGAACTAGTGACTGCTGCCTTAGCCTGCAATTCTACAGTGCCTGCCATCAGGTGTCACTGGGGTGCACCAAGAAAATGTAGTTACAGTTCCTCTCGCACTGAACCAACAAGTAAGGGGGCGGAGCCACACCCAGGAGGAGAAGATCCCAGCGTTCAGTGTGCCATGTGCCACACCCAATGCGGAGGAAGATGACAGAAGGTGTTTGAGTGTTCAGAACACACCCGCCATGCAGCGGTTACCTGATATGCAAGAGAGGGTCTTGATCTACACCGGTATTCGGTTAGAGCTCACCGGAGGACTGGCGCTGGGAGTAATGGGAGGTGTGGAAAGACTTTGTATGTTGTGCCCTGAATGTTGGAAACCAACAGTTAGAGTCAGTGCTTGGGCACGGTGTGGGTATTGTGGCGCCAAGTTAACCTGTCTGGGACCGGCTCAACATGAGGTCAGATACTACTTCGCCAGTCTCACAACCGGACTTTGTCTGCCGCAAGCACAGTTGACCCGGAGGGCCAGAGAGAGTAGTGAGTTGCCTACTTCAGCAGCAGAGGAGCTCCCGCCTGATTCAGGGGAGTCGGAAATACCAGAGGATCAGGTAGGACCTGTTGGGGAAGCCTGTGGCCTGGCCAGGGACCCAGGGATTGTCAGTGTTATTGGGCAGTCTCTGGAGGAAAACCTGCTGGACAGTGGGTTGGACTGGAAAGAGAGGAAGGACTGAGGACTGAGGCCTGAGTGGCAGGAAACCCATGTGAGAGAATTGACCAATGGTTAAATTTCTTGGTCAATGGGTGTCTCTGATACAAAAAAGGAGGTCACATGGTCCTGAGGAGGAGAGGAGGAGAGGAGGAGAGGAGAGTCAAAGAAAGAAGAGAGAGGAGGGCTGGGGGTTCAGAGACCCCAGAGCCTCTGGAGGGTCCTGATCTACACCGGTATTCGGTTAGAGCTCACCGGAGGACTGGCGCTGGGAGTGATCGGAGGTGTGGAAAGACTTTGTATGTTGTGTCCTGAATGTCGGAAACCAACAGTCGGAGTCAGTGCTTGGGCACGGTGTGGGCACTGTGGCGCCCAATTAACCCGTCTGGGACCGGCAACAGGAGGTCAGATACTACTTTGCTAATCTCACAACCGGACTTTGTCTGCCGCAAGCACAGTTGACCCGGAGGGCCAGAGAGGGTCATGAGTTGCCTACTTCAGCAGCAGAGGAGCTCCCGTCTGATTCAGGGGAGTCAGAAATACCAGAGGATCAGGTAGGACCTGTTGGGGAAGCCTGTGGCATGGCCAGAGACCCAGGGATTGTCAGTGTTAGTATGCAGTCTCTGGAGGAAACCCTTGAGGAGTCGGCCGAAAGTAAGCCCCTAGATGATCCTGTCCGGAAGGAGCTGCAGTTGCGAGAGGGGGATCCCTCAGGTGAGCCGGACAGGGTAGGCAAGGGCCGGGCTGTGGATTGGTCACATGCTCCTGAGGATGAGAGGAGAGTCAGAGAAAGAGGAGGAGACCTCCAGGAGGAGGTTTAAAGGCCTGGGGGTTCAGAGACCCCAGAGATGGATAACCGAAGGAGGAGACCAGGGAGGCCAACGTCTGGCCCCTGGAACGAAAGTCACCATGTAAAACTTAAGGAAGACCAGGCATCCCATGTGGGGATGTACCAGACATCAAGGAGGAGAAAGTAGGAGCTAAGCGGATGGAGGAAACTGGGAATAAGCTTTCTGTGAGTAACACAAGTGGTGCTTTTCTGTACACATGCTGTGTGTTCAAGGACTACAGTATTATACACTTTCCAGGACTGATGGGGATTTGACGAGAAGAGTCATGGAAATAGGTAGTGTGGCCTGTGACTTTGGAGTCTAAGTTCACAGCATTATTCAGAGTGATGCTGGTCGGTCCATATTGGGAGTGTTCAAGGTCAGAAACAATAAGAGAAAGCAGGAGGCGATCACTAGAAGAGGCTAAAGTTACAACATGCTACTACAACAAACAAGTACGCGTCCTTTTGGATTCAGAAATGGGGCATATCATGTATTCCATCTAGTTGCTCTACTGATGTACACCAGAATAAAGCCTTTTAAAACTTCCAAAGTTGTATGGTGTCTTGACGTTGCATGGGAACTGAAGAGTGGGGTTATTTGACAAAAAGGTAACGAACAACACTGCAGCTCTCCAGGGGTAGTGTGCTACATTTACATGGTGTCATTTCTTCAGTGTTGTCACATGAAAAGATAATAAAATATTTACACAAGGGGGTGTACTGTTAGGGGTGTACTCACTTTTTGTGAGATACTGTATATATATATATATATATATATATATACATTATATATATAGTATACTTGTCTGTCTACATATCTTAAAGTGCAGGTGCTTGTATTAGAAGAAAAGCTTTTTCTCTCAGCCGTCTTCCACAGGCTGTTACGCACCTTTTCAATTAGTCAACGTGCCACAAGTTTATTAAGCCGAGATTAATAGGAGCCATTACAAAATGAGACGGCTGAATTAATAAAGAAAGTCTCCAGAAATTGCATTTTCATCGCCTTCACATTAATGACTATTTCTGAATGGCTTTATTCAGAAATCATTATATTTGCGCAGATTACATTTTTTCCAATCGTTCTGTGGTTATAATAAAAGTGTAACTGATACACTAATCATATTGCTGTCAGATATCAGCGATGGTGGAACTTTGGAAACCTGGCTCTTAAGACGTTCCTTCCCACTAAAAGTGCGATTCAAAGGAACCCATGAATACTGAAATAGCCTGGCCTGTAATGTATCACATTTATTAAAAAGAAGCGCTGACCTAATTAAATAACCAAGACCTTATCCAACAACTTTAGAGAGACAGGGTAATTTAGTGAATGCGCTGTGCCAGTTACAATTGAACTTGATTAAGATTTTGTAGTTATTAGGATTTTTTTTTGTTTTATGAGCTACATAAGATATAAATTAGGCTCTCACCATGCCAAAAGTGCCCTTTATACTTTCTGAATGCTCATTCAGACTAGTGGAAATATTGAGATGACTTCATCCACAGCTCTTTTACACTTTGTGTGGGCTAATCTTGTATTTATGTTGAATAATAGTCGGGTGCTTATTTAGGAAACTGATTTACTGAAGCTCTGTTTCATGACCCATGACTCAAGATAACACATAGGTCAGTCAACAAATTATGGCATGACATGTCATGCTTCATTCATAAATAATGATGAAATGGAAACATGAAATTTTGGCTTCAGAAACCAATTACATTTTAAATTTCAATGATAAACCTTGACCAGTCCATTTAATAATGGAATTGTACTGACCACCATGGGATGCTCTTTTTACAGTCTTACAAAGTATTTCACAGAATGCAATAAACATGTATGCTAAGTAGCAAAACTGGTTGCACGAATTAACATGATAAGTAGCTTGTCATCAAACTGCATTGCTCTGACATCCATTTGTTCACCGGTATCAATTGACAATCTGCAAGAGTTGGAATTCAACTCATGCATTTATAACAAGTCATCTGAGAAGAAAAACTCATCCACCTTTTTGCATATGTATTATAGATCCTGTCTAAATTGGCCCTAGTATGTATATGCATGAATGTGAGTTAGGAACCTTAGATTGTAAGCTCCTTGAGGGAAGGGACTGATGTGAATGTATAATATATATATGTAAAGCACTGTGTAAATTATATATATAGTACCTGAAATAATAATAATAATAATAGATGGTATTACACTAAAAGTTTTTAAAAATAATAACAATGCATTAACTGTTATGGGCTAAATGGTCAAATGGTTCAGCTGTAGATATACTCTTTATTCTAATGATATATCAATGATCAGCTCAGTAGAGTACACCTGTCATGCTATAGAGTAGCTCACACATAATTGAAGTAATGTAGAGCATGTTAAATTTGTCAGAATATATGAACTACTCTAAATAGTTGGAGTAAGGATCTTCATATGCCCCATACACACGGTCGGAAATTACGACGGAAAAAGTCAGATTGGATTATGTTGTCGGAAAATCTGATCGTGTGTGCGCTCTATCAGACTTTTTGTGATGGAATTTCCGACGGAAAAAGTTTGAGAGCTGGATTTAAAATTTTCCAACAACAAAATCCGACCAGACTTTTTCCGATCGTGTGTAGAGAATTCCGACACACAAAGTGCCATGCATGCTCAGAAAAAAATTGGAGGCAAAAACTATTGGATACTGGCCTCTACATAGTCCCGTCGTGTGTTACGAATGTCACCTCGCTCCGAACGATTGGATTTTCCGACAACTTTGTCTGACCGTGTGTATTCAAGACTAGTTTCGGCCAAAATACGTCTGAAAAAATCTGACAGATTTTGTGTGTTCGGAATGTCCGACTGTGTGTATGGGGCATTACAGTATACTTGAAGGCCTGTTGAATCGATATTGTACTTCATCTTCCTCCTTTACTTCAAACGGTTTGTTTCTCTACCTTTGACTTGGAAAACAGTACAGCACATTGATACATAGAGGTATTACATAAATTGGTTGCAACAGGTTAAACATCTTGTAAAGTTTCCGTATTTATCATATATATGCTATGGGTATTGTAAATGTAATATATAGAAGTAGAGATATAGCGTTTCTTACACACTCCTAAAGTTTCCTTGTATAGCAAATACATGATAAATTGCAGTCAAAAGTACAAACGCAAGTGTATGTATAGCAAAAACGTTTTTTTTAGTTTTTGATAAAGAATGGCTAAAATCCGGTGGACCTTCCGCTCATTGGAATCCTCCCCCCCTCCGGCGCCACAATTGGCACCTTTCAGGGGGGAGGGGGGTGCAGGTACCTGTACAGTACAGGTATCTGCACCCACTTCCGGCGTAGATTCTGCAGAAGGTACGCCCCTTTCCGCAGAATCTACGCCCCTTTCCAAAAGTACCCCACTGCCTGCTGGGAAACACACGGATCCCAGAGACAGCGGGGACCATCCTTATTGCGCAGCACGACTCGCGCATGCGCAGTATGGAACCGGGAAATGAAGCCGAAAGGCTCCACTTCCTGATTCCCATACCCAAGATGGGGGCGGCAGCACCCGAGAGACGATCGAGAGATCGGCTTCGGGTGCCGACATCGCGGGCGCGCTGGGCGGGTAAGTGTCATTATTTTAAAAGTCAGCAGCTGCAGTATTTGTAGCTGCTGGCTTTTAAAAAAAAAAGACTCCCGCTTTAAGCCTTGCAGTTCTCATTGAGGATATTTTCAAATCAGTCTCTTCTTCACGGGGTCATTTGCCTCATACTTTGCAGTGAAGAGGACCACCAGTCTGAAACAGCTGTATGCAAGAAGGCATACATTTTTTGGCTTAATTAGGTTTAATTTTTTTCTTCAAAACAGAGCTTCTGTGCTGTAATGTAAGCCACAGGGGCATAAATGAATACTTTTTTGGCACCATAAAATTAGAAACTAAGTTATAATTTCCTGAATTTGTATTGGAAGTGCTGATATATAAATAGCTTATATTTTATAAAGGTTTACCATACTTTGCATTGATTTAGAGCCAGCAAGTGCAACACATTGTTTCTCTTTACCAATTAGATGTACCAGACTTTTGGTAGAAGTCACAGTGGTGGGAAGGGCACTCTGTGCATGATTATTATATCATGAGCATGCAATGGAGAGCAACAAACATTTGCTTGTCTGTGATGTAATGATGACACATGGCTTTTCCACTGCTGCATGTAATGATAATGATTGATGGGTCCCAAAGGGTAATGGAATGCAGGGTAAGGACATATAATATCCATGGACTCCAGGCACCATTTTCTAAACCTTTGGTCCTGATTGGATGAAGAACATTGGAAGAGGGAGCTTTAGAATCCAGAACTGTCCCTTTTAATAGCACAGTTTTGGCACCATAACAGCATGAAGAGAGTTGCAGGAGTTTGTATGCTGTTTTGCAACTATGCACATGCACATGCATAATTACTACAGAAAATATGGATAAACAAACTGGCATACAATAAAAAACACCCTTTTGAGTCCACAGAGGAAAAAGAATTTAGGCGTTTGGATAAAAAAAGTGGGGAGCTTTGGAAAAATGAAGTACCGGAGGAGCGTTGTGATTGTATTCTGTACATATAAAGTACTGGGTTTGAGGAATATTGTGAGTTTTTGTGAGCAAATAAAATGGTAAGTAGCCTAACTTTTTGTAAAACACTAAAATAGGTTGTTTATGTTGTAATTATAAAGTTTTGAAACCTAGGTTCTCCTTAAAGTAGCTATACCGCAAATTCTAATAAAATGACATTTAGTTTGCTAATGTGCCATTTATAAAAAAAAGGCTTTTTTTTAAACAAAATACTCTCTTCAGTTTTTCATCCTTAGTTGATCACCTGCTAATCACCTGCAACATTTCTCCAGTAACTTCCTGCACTGTACATGCACTCCAGAGATGGCTGCATGGCATTTCTCAGAGGGGTTTAATTATGGTGATAACAGTGGACAATGTCTGCAAAATGTGTGTTGAAACTACCACTTGTAGTCTACATTGACAGCCAGTATGGGAAGGTGACAACAGTTAGAAGACAAGGACACCGTGCCTTTTTCATGGTACTCGATTCTCCATCAGGGCATACAAGAAGAGTTTAGTTCCACACCTGTTAGATGCTACTGAAGGATTAATCCCAGTCTTTTCACAATCTAATCACAGTCTGATTGCAAGTGCCTATTATAGAACATTGGGTGATACAGGTTAACAATATCATGGAAGATGAGAACTGGGTTTGCACTTATAATAGACTTGAAGTGTTCTATGCTAAATGCGAACCATGGATCTTTCATAGCACAGTGAATAGCAGTTAATAGTCTCCTATTGCATGGAGGGATGGTAATTCTTTTTTACATTTTTTTGTAGAATCTCTTTGTATGTTTGGGTGGATATTTGGGTGTTTTAATAGTATGAGTGAGGTTGAGTGGTGTTGTACCAATTTTATATACATGTTTTGCAACCAATAAACGTTTTCCAGTTAACCCAATGAGTTGAAGAACATTCTTTTTGATACTTATTCAAGGGGTGGTTGAGCACAATCAGGTTTTTTATTCTCAGTTATTGTGATATGTTTTCACTGATAGCTCCCACCTGCACCTATGGGGGATATTGATACTCCCTTATGCTCCCTTTTTTCTCTTTTTCTTTCTATATATATATATATATATATATATATATATATATATATATATATATATATATAAATAAAGAGTATTACAAAATAAACAGGAAAATGAAAAACAGTATTTAGACAAGAGACAGGCCAAACATGTCCCATAGTCTAGTCACTTAATGTCTAACAATCCACAGTCATCTATAATAGTTAGAAATATTCAGGTCACATTACAAAAAGGAACAGTAGTGGAGTAGAAGTCATTTTGAATTTCTAACTTTTGCTCAATGGGTATTCAGGTACTTTTATCTTACCTTGTTTTGCTAGAGATTTTGGACCATCCCCCTTTTTCTTCTTTTATTGTTTTTGTTTTTGGTAATTGCTCTTTTTCTCATTGTACAGTTGAAAACGTCTTGAGAATCTGTAATGGTGCTTTTTTTCCCTTTTGTTTGTATAAATGATTAACATAAATAAAGATTACATAAAAAAAAAAAAAAAAAAAAGGACACCGCATTTCAACCTATAACAGGGAGTGCTTAAACAAGAACCTTCATGGTGGGATTGGCAGGTATAATTTTAACATCCTCACGCCTGCGCTATAGCCGAAAGATGGCTACATTGCGGGACTACATTGCTGGGAGGGCGTCTATGTATTTCCTTCCATGCATGAGCTGCCCCTGCTCTGTGATTAGCGTATGAATGGAACTTGGATGATCACAGATCAGAGTAAGGGGCCGATCCCAACCCCTTACCACATGATCAGCTGTCAGCCAATGACAGCTGATCACATGATGTAAACAGAAGATTGTAATTGCCTTTTTTCCCTCACGCTGACAGTGTGAGGAGAAAAAAAAGCAGATTACTGGCTTATGTCAGAGGGAAATTGGTCCTGCACACAGACACCCACCAGTGCCACTTGCCAGTGCCCACCAGTTCCACCTACCAGCACATATCAATGCTGTCTATCAGTGCCCTCCAGTGCCACCTACCAGTGCTTACCAGTGCCACTTATCAATGCCCACCAGTGCCACCCATCAGTTCCCATCAGTGCTGCCAATCAGTGCCCATTGGTGCCTCATTATCAGTGACACCTATCAGTCCTGCCTATCAGTGTTCACCTACCAGTGCCCATCAGTGCTGCCTATCAGAGCCACCTATCAGTGCCCTTCAGTGCCACCTATCAGTGCCCATCAGTACCACCCATCAGTGCCACCTCTTAGTGCCACCCATCAGTGCCACCTATCAGTGCCCACCAGTGCCGCCTCATTGGTGTTAATCAGTGCCCATCAGTGCCTATCAGTGCAGCCTATCCGTGCCCATAAGTGCAGCCTCATCAGTGCACATCAATGAAGGAGAAAAATGACCTGTTTGCTAAATTTTATAACAAACTATGACTACTTTTTTTTAATTTTTCTTTGTTTTTTAGCAAAAAATCAATAACCCAGCAGTGAACATTGCAGATTAAAAACAATGAAAATTACATTTGAAAATCTATTAGTAAATATATATGTATTGAACTTATTGAAGACAAATCAAAACTTGGATCTACAGTCCCTTTAAATAAAGGATTACAACATACAAGGTGTCCTGTAAAGTTTTCCAGGCTAATTTTGTGGGTCTTGGCCTTGAGCACTGCTGCTTTAGAGGAAAGGCTCTTTGGTTGTGTTCCATAAGCTGCCTGAGCATTCTATTTTTAATTCTAAAGCAAAAAAAAAAAAAAATCCAAAAAGGTACAACTTCCATAACAGTAAATGAGCATATAATTAGCTAAAAATATTGATTGAAGAGGTCTTCATTATAAATAGATTTACAGCAAAGGGGGTGTTTCACAGACTGCTATTAATTAATATATCCAATTACTTTGAGAATGCTATTAGTGTTCTATGCTTTGAGCTAATGCATTAAACTGCTGTTTGTTTAGTGGGTTAAAGTACTGGAGAGTGGACAAGTACAGTAATGAGTCATTCTAGGCAGTAGTGTGTAATGATTACTCACACTGAGCCAGATACAGATCCACTTTAGCAAGCACTGGACAAGTGCTCCTCATTTATATGCTTAAGTGCTGATCAAGGTAGAGGTTGACAGTGCTGATCTTTTCCTCCACTTTTAAGCAGTTCTGCTTCTATTTAGTATATACTTAATCTTTATCAAAGTAAGTTACAGCGCAGACTACACGATAAAAGAGTGCAGTTCATTTCATAGACTTTAGAGCCAATACATGATGTCAGACTTCAATAAAATCTCAGAGCTGGCTAGTTATTGTGTATTTCATACATACTAACAGATTGAAGAAAACCGACCTCCTCTAATACATAGACTGAGCACAGCACAGTGAAAACAGGAAAACAGCTAAGCACAGTTTTAATTTGATATATATATATATATATATATATATATATATATATATATATATATATATATATATATATATATATATATATAGTATCTCACAAAAGTGAGTACACCCCTCACATTTTTGTAAATATTTTATTATATATTTTCTCTTTTCATGTGACAACACTGAAGAAATGACACTTAGCTACAATGTAAAGTAGTGAGTGTACAGCTTGTATAACAGTGTAAATTTGCTGTCCCCTCAAAATAACTCAACACACAGCCATTAATGTCTAAACCGCTGGAAACAAAAGTGAGCCCACCCCTAAGGCCGCGTACACACGGGCGGACTGTTCGCCCAACTAAGTTCGTCAAACAATCCGACAAACAGTCCGTTCAAAATTTGCATGAACGGACTTGACCACACACGATGAGCAGACAGTCCGCTGAAAGCGTGCGCGATGACGTGAACGGCACGTACGACGGGACGAGAAATTCGGCGTCCAATACACTGCAATGCAACCTTCGCCGTGTAAATCCTTTCTGAGCATGCGCCAAACTTAATCTGTCGAACTAGCCTACACACGAGCGGACTGTCCGCTGAAACCAAGTTTGGACGGACTGTCTTACGGAAATTCCGTAAGACTTTGTTCGTCAGACTGTCCGCTGAAACAGTCCGCTGAAGCCCACACACGAGCGGATTGTCCGCTGAAACACTGTTCAGCGGACTAAGTTGGGCGAACAGTCTGCCCGTGTGTACGCGGCCTAAGTGAAAATGTCCAAATTGGGCCCAGTTAGCTATCTTCCCTCCCCTGTGTAATGTGACTTGTTAGTGTTACAAGGTGTGAATGGGGAGCAGATGTGTTAAATTTGGTGTTATCGCTCTCACTCTCTCATACTGATCACTAGAAGTTCAACATGGCACCTCATGGCAAATAACTCTCTGAGGATGTGAAAAAAGATTTGTTGCTCTATATAAAGATAGCCTAGGCTATAAGAAGATTGCCAAGATCTTGAAACTGAGCTGCAGCACGGTGGCCAAGACTATACAGTGGTTTAACAGGACAGGTTCCACTCAGAACACAATAAGTTGAGTACATGTGCTCAGTGTCATATCCAGAGGTTGTCTTTGGGAAATAGACGTATGAGTGCTGCTAGCATTGCTGCAGAGGTTGAAGGGGTGGAGGGTCAGCCTGTCAGTGCTCAGACCATATGCCGCACACTGCATCAAATTGGTCTGCATGGCTGTCATCCCAGAAGGAAGCCTCTTCTAAAGATGATGCACAAGAAAGCCTGCAAACAGTTTGAAGACAAGCAGACTAAGGACGTGGATTACTGGAACCATGTCCTGTGGTCTGATGAGACCAAGATAAACTTATTTGGTTCTAATGGTGTCAAGCGTGTGTGGTGGTAACCAGGTGAGGTGAGTGTGTTTTGCCTACACTCAAGCATGGTGGTGGAAGCATCATGGTCTGGGGCTGCACGACTGCTGCCGGAACTGGGGAACTACAGTTTATTCAGGGAACCATGAATGCGAACATGTACTGTGACACACTGAAGCAGAGCATAATCCCCTCCCTTCAGAGACTGGGCCACAAGGCAGTATTTCAACATGATAACGACCCCAAACACACCTCCAAGACGACCATTGCCTTGCTAAAGAAGCTGAGGGTAAAGGCAATGGACTGGCCAAGCATTTCTTCAGACCTAAACCCTATTGAGCATCTGTGGGGCATTCTCAAACAGAAGGTGGAGGATCACAACATCTCTAACATCCACCTGCTCAGTGATGTCACCATGGAGGAGTGGAAGAGGACTCCAGTGGCAACCTGTGAAGCTCTGGTGAATGCCCACGAGGGTTAAGTCAGTGCTGGCAAATAATGGTGGCCACAGAAGATCGTGACACTTCGGGCCCAATTTGAACATTTTCACTTAGGGGTGTACTCGCTTTTATTGCCAGTGGTTTAGACATTAATGGCTGTGTGTTGAGTTATTTTTAGGGGACAGCAAATTTACACTGTTATACAAGCTGTACACTCACTACTTTACATTGTAGAAATTACTAATTTCTTCAGTGTTGTCACATGAAAAGATGTAAAATATTTACAAAAATGTGAGGGGTGTACTCACTTTTGTGAGATATTATATATATATATATATATATATATATATATATATATATATATATATATATATATATATTTATTTATTTATTTGTATGTATGAGTTATTTTACCTGGTATCCATTCACGCATCTTGTCCGAAACTGTTGCATACACACGGTTGGACAAACAGAACGTGATGACGTAATTTCGTTACGATAGGACTACGTTCAGGCTAGTAGCCAATAGGTTTGATGTAGGATTTGATCTGAGCATGCATGGCACTTTGTCCGATCGGAATTCTCTACACATGATCGGAGTATGTCCTATCGGAGCATTTTGTCGGAAAATATTTCCGTCAAGTTGGAAAATTTGGTCCGACGGATATTCCGATGGAAACAGTCCGATGCAGACCACACACAGTCGGAATATCCGACAAAACGCTCCGATCGGACACATTCCGTCGGAATCTCCGACCGTGTGTACAAGGGCTAAGATTTACATGGCCCTGCCAGACTGGACGCGCAGCTTGGTAAATTGGTTTTTGCCTTATGCAGTTAAGGTCACATCACCACCTCCAGTCTGTGACTGATTGAACAACGAAGGAGTAGCAGTTACTCTGTTCTTTGTTTCTTTTAGCAATGAATCAGTGCAACAGCATAAAAATAGCATTTTCAGAAGAATATTTTCAATTAAACTTTTAAAGTTTGAAATAAACTTCATTTTGGAATGAAACATTTTGGTTTTGGTGCTTTAGTTCCAGAAATAAATATTTCCTTCATGACCCAAGGTGTTTGCGGTAACCCTTTAATGAGTGGAAATTGCTTTCCCACCCTCTGGGACTTTCCCAGAAAAGCTGGGTGTTTGGAACTTCATGAGATTGCATGTCTGTAATGGGCCGGAGTATCTTCATTTGCAAAGATGGTGGTGGTGGGTGGTGGAATTAAAAACAGGATTTTTGATTGCTGCTCAAGCCAAAGGTTTATACTTGAGTTACAGTACCTTATTTATGATCATACAGCCATTTGACTGGGCTTTCCAAAAATAACATAAAGCCATTCTTCCTTCTAGTAAAAATTCACACAGAGCTCTGTCATCACAGACATTGAGAGGAAGATCATACACCCTATACCTAAAACCGCATAGCCTTTTAAAGAACAGTTTAAAAGATTATGGTTATCTAAACAATGTTATTGTAGGTAAAACACAAACAAGCACACCATTAGGAAGGATGTGTAAATATGAATTCTAAGGCAATGCCTAATCTGTACAAATAATATGACAAATATCTCATTAGTTCAAGAATTAAGACCATCTCATAACATCTCTGACACCGTCTTCCATTTTTCCCTGATTGCTTTTAGAAATTTTCTTGTTGATTCTGCATGCAAATCCTCTCTCCATGAGAAGCGCACACCTCCCGAGTTCATCACCACAATGACTGGGAGCTTCAGGATTAAGAGATCACTGGCGTGGTATTTACATCTTTTATAAACAAAATGGGAACAAAGCACTGTTTAACAACATTCGTTCTCATCAGGGTGACTTTGGTATTTTAAAAGTCCTAAAAATATTTTCACAAGGATGGCTTGTTGACTTTATCATGATGCACAGATGGGAAAAATCAAATTCAGAAGCAGGGATTGTAGAGAAGATCTTGTGAGTTTGATGTTTATTTACCACTGGTGTAACAACACACAATGATGCGCAATGTGACTTTATACAATTACGTGTGTATTATTGCGTGTTGCATCCCTGAGAAAAGGGTCAGGTGCAGTTCTGTTTGTGATAGGTGTATTGGCAGCTCACTCCAGATGAATGGACTGCTTTTGCAACATTTGTTAATGTGGATAACTGCACTGGAGTAGTGTGAACCTAGCCTAAAGGAGATCTGTACTAAGAGATATTTGGGGTCTGTTGTTGCTGAACTCTTCTTTGGAAAACGCTACTTCTGTGGTTGTTGCACTGATTTATTGGCTTTCTTACTTGGGGAGTGATTTAAAAAAGCAGAGCCTCCCAACAATCCTGGATACAAAAGTACCCCTACCATTTCACAAAGAAAGTGTAAAAATGGTTAAATAAGACAAACACACTTTTGAAAAATTATTTTATTAAAAATAAAAAAAATTTAAAAAAATTCCAGCGGTGGTAATCCACTCTTGCTATCCAGTGATGGATGATCATCTCTGCGGGGTCCAGCGATGTCTGATCTGATCCAGCGACGGGTGATTTTCAGTCCAGCGCAGTCCATCCATGCATCCGTCTTCTGTCTCCACTGAGGAGACACTGCGGGGATCCCAGCGCTGACCTTTCTTATATTAGGAGGGCGGGCCACCCGTTACCTGACCCCGCCTCCTCTGACACTGGTGAGGGAAGCCAGGGGTTCCCCAATGACGTATGGGTGACCCCGCCCCCCTTTGATGTAACGGAAACCTGCGTTACATCAGAGGGGGTGGGGGTCACCCATACGTCATTGATGAACCCCTGGCTTCCCTCACCAATGTCAGAGGGGGCGGGGTCAGGTGACGGTTGGCCCCGCCCTCCTAATATAAGAAACGTCAGCGCTGGGATCCCGGCAGTGTCTCCTCAGTGGAGACAGAAGACGGATGCATGGATGGACTGCGCTGGACTGAAAATCAACCGTCGCTGGATCAGATCAGCCATCGCTGGACCCCGGAGAGATGATCATCCATCGCTGGATAGCAAGAGTGGATTACCACCGCTGGAATCTTTTTTTTATTTTTTTTATTTTTAATAAAGGAATTTTTCAAAAGTGTGTTTGTCTTATTTAACCATTTTTTACACTTTCTTTGTGAAATGGTAGGGGTACTTTTGTACCCCCTTACCATTTCAAACAGGGGGGGCAGGATCTGGGGGTCCTCTTGTTAAAGGGGGCTTCCAGATTCTGTTAGGCCCCCACCCGCAGACCCCCACAACCACCGGCCAGGGTTGTGGGGATGAGGCCCTTGTCCCCATCAACATGGGGACATGGTGTTTTGAGGGGTCACAGACCCCCAAAGCATCCTCCCAATGTTGAGGGCATGTGGCCTGGTACGGTTCAGGGGGGGCGCTCTCTCGTCCCCCCCTCTTTTCCTGCGGCCTGCCAGGTTGCATGCTCGAATAAAGGGTCTGGTAATTTGGTGATTTTTAGGGGGACCCCACGTCAATTTTTAAAAAAAAATTGACGCAGGGTTCCTCTTAATATCCATACCAGACCTGAAGGGTCTGGTATGGATATTTGGGGGGACACCCACGTCAATTTTTTTTTTATTTGACACGGGGTTCCCCTTAATATCCATACCAGACCTGAAGGGCCTGGTAATTGAATTTAGGGGAACCCCACGCTTTTTTTTTAATTTTTTTATCAATGAATGAATTGTCGGCTCCAATTTTTTTTCCTTGCAAAATGACACTTTGTGCAGGGACAGTTCTAAGCATGGGAAACATGCGCCCCTTCACAGGCATACTATAGACACCCCCCACGTATGAAATTTAAAGGAATATTACACTTTTATTGTTTCACTTTAATCATTATTAAAATCACTGCCCCTGAAAAAACGGATGATTTTAAAACTTTTTTTTGCATTGATCCATGTCCCCTGGGGCAGGACCCAGGTCCCCAAACACTTTTTAGGACAGTAACTTGCATATTAGCCTTTAAAATTAGCACTTTAGATTTCTCCCATAGACTTGTACAGGGTTTTTCGGCTTTTCGAATTTGCCGCGAACAGCCCAAATTGTTCACTGTTCGCTGAACAGGCGAACAGGCAATGTTCGAGTTGAACATGAGTTTGACTCAAACTCGAAGCTCATCCCTAATCTGGAGTAGTCATATGAAAACACTAAGTACACAAGGATAAAAATCCATTATACTCAATCAGAGGATATTACAAGAACAGAAATGCAGTTGTGGTTATTGAAGAGCATATTGAAATATAGTAAGATAACCTCAGAAGAGATACTTCAAATCATTAATCAAAACCAACATTTACACCATGAAGTCCCAGCCTAACAATCACTAGGTCCAATGGGTTTAAGCTTGATGCATCCAAACAGTTTGACCAAAGTTTTTCAAATTTGTCTGGGTAGCCCCTGTGCTGGTATATGTAGTACTCCAACTGAAGGGTATCCCCAACCTGCTTAATCCATTTGGTTAATGTGGGCAGGTTTTTGGGCTTCCAGGTGAGTTTACAGCCCGAAATAGAGCTCTAGAAATAGCCTCTCTGGCATCTCAAGAGAGTCCAATATACCCAGGATACACTGTTTTGGGTCAATCTGTATATTGGTTGTGCATACGCTATTAAAAGTGTTTACCAGTCTCACCCAGTAAAGATGTCATTTGGGACAGCTCCACAATAGATATATAGCATCTCCATGTTCCCTGTGGCATTGACCACACAGAGGATCCTGGACCATGCCTATTTTGAAAAGCTTTGAGGGGGTCTAGTGGGAGCATAGCAGAATACTGTATATAGTTGGGGAAGCCTCTGTGGGTGATTATGCGAATATGACACTCCTTGATCCTTTATCAAGGTAGCAATATCAGCCTCCCATTTCTCAACCAGTCTAGTGGAGAAACCCCCAAGATAGGTGGTGAGCGGCATAGCATAACAGCGGGATATGAAACCTTTCAAGGTTTCTCTGTGCTGCATATAGTTTAAAAAAGGGGTCAGGGCACCATTCTCCCAGATTCGATGTCACCTTGCTGTCGCTGTAGGAGCCCGGGGGGGCACCCATGCTCCTCCTCTTCAATCCCCCCCTCCTCTTTCTGACCTCCCTCTCTTCTCTCCAGACCCCCCTATTCCCCTTTGGCTCTCCACACCATCTACCCCCTCCGATCTACTCTTGTCCCTTCACTTTTCCCCTCTTTCCTTCCCTCTTTTTTTTCATCTTTCCACTTCATCAGATATGATTACTATAGGCTTCGGGCATACTCCAGGCCATGTTTGTGTTACATTTATGTGAAACCTAGGGTCTGTTCTGATCCATGGAATGTGTACATGGTTAGAAGGAAATCTGCTTGAATTGTAATTAACTGAAACAACCTGTACCGAAATCCAACTGTAAGCCTATTGTATTGACTCATAAACCTGTTACTTCACAATAAAAATCTTTGTAAAAAAAAAAAAAAAAAAAAGGGGTCGGGGACAGCCTCCACTCAAATACTGCCTTGTGCTTTCATCGCGTGGTGAAGCTGCATATATTGGAAGCACATATGCTAGGGTCAAGAGAATTTTGTGCTAAGCTCTGGGAAGGGTATTAGGGAGCTTTTTGAAAACATTTGAGAGAGGTTAGCAAAACCTCATCCCTTCCATGTATTGCTAAACTGTAGTTTAGCTAATTTGATGTAGGTGTCATTTTGCCAGGTTGGGCTGAGCATGCTAAAGCCAGTAACCTTCTGGATCTGCTTAAGTTTGTTCAATATTTTTTTACATCAGAATATGCGGTGGGAACAATTTGTTGGATTTACAAAAACCAAGTGATTTCGGACCCAAAGGAAGATCCTGTGCACATGTATGGTGCAATAGGATTGATGGTGTGGAGTCCAATTTGGGGGAAGCAGATCCATCTAGCATGGCCATACCACCTACCAGATGCTGTAGCTTGGCGACCAAGTAATATATCCATAGATTGGGGAAAGCCACACCACCACCTTCCTATGATTGCTGAAGCTGCAATCATTTTCAGTTCAGTTATGTGAAAGCAGGGACCTAAAGAAAGAGCTGATGATTAGGAAGGTCTTCACTGGTATGACTACAGGAGAATTGTGCAAAAAGTAACACAATAACATAAATATAATTTTAATTTTCCCCTGGAACCTCATCTAAAGGCATCAGGGCCGACTTGGTCTATTACATTTTAAGTCCACCGTAAATCACAAAAGTGGATACAGTTTACATAACCTTCTACAAAAAGGAAGCGGTATCCCCCAACAGCAGTAGCATATCGTCAGCGTAATGCAGAATTTTTCTTGTAGTTCACCATATCAAAATCCAGTGATACCTGGATTGGACCAGTACAGAGAGGCCAGGGGCAGTAACAAATATCAGCGTGGGCAGAGGGCTCCCTTGCCTACTCCCCCTGCCCAACTCAAAGGTAAAGCATATACTACCAGCTTCCCTTATGACAGCCTGAGGCCAAATACACAGAAGCCAAACCCATGAGATGAAATTGTCCCCAAATCTGAACTTGGCCAGGACTGCTCAGATGTACTGACATTCGATGCTTTCAAAGGCCTTGTTAGTGTTGAGGGACAACAGGGCACATTGTCATGGATTGTCCAGAAGCATTTGCATATTAGCAAATAATCTTTTAAGATTGTTAGTAGTAGATTTTTTGGGTATGAACCCGGCCTGGTGCAGATGTATTATACTAGTTATTACTTTGTTAAGTTTGATGGTTAACACTTTTGCTAGGATTTTGATGCCAGTTTGAAGGAGCGATATGGGCCTGTGCGAATTGGGATCTGTAGGAGTTTTAACAGAAGTACAATTGTGACCCTGGACATAGAGGTTGGTAGGCTCCGTGCTTGAAAAGAGGAATTAAACACATTAAAGGATAACTTGATCTTTTAAAGAAAAATGCAAATTTTTTTGCAACTTAAAAAAATTTGCATTTATTATTTTTCTTTTTCTAAGGAGCTTGCGGAGCTGTAAGATAAATGGACTAAGAGAGTGCTCACCAGTGCCCTTGCAACTCACTGAGTACAGGCTGTCACCTGCAGTGGCTGAAGGCACCTGTAGGCATTCATTCACAGCAGCCCCACATGGCTGTGCTGTTTTAAAATTGTGATAGCAGGTGCAGAAAGAGGATCCCCCACCTGTTGTCACAGGGAATAGATATTGGAAGGGGGGGGGGGGGGGGAGAGAAACTGCAGATGCTGGACCATGTTACATATTCCACCCTAAAAAATGGATGGACCATGTAAAATGTTCCAAAGAAAGGTGAACTTACCCTTTAAGGGGTGTTCCAGCCTTAAAAAAATAAATAAATAAAAGTCAGCAGCTACAAACACCGTAGCTGCTGACTTTTAATAAGGACACTTACCTGTCCAGGGCACCCGCGATGTCGACCCCCCCCGAGACCAATATGTCTCTTGTATCATGTCCCGGTGCCGCCATCCTCACTAAGGGAAACAGGCAGTGGAGCCTTGCGGCTTCACTGCCCGTTTCCTACTGCACATGTGCGAGTCGCGCGGTGCTTTGTGAATGGTCGCGTTGTGTTCTGGGACACACACATGTATCAGAAGGCAACGGGGCCGCTCGCCGAAGAGGAGGAAGCGCCACGGAATAGGAAAAGGCAGGTTAGAAAGAATGCCTAGCAACAGGGGTTTCTATTAAGTTAAAAAAAAAAATTCACATTTTGTTCCTCATTTTTTTTAAAGAATATTAATGCTATTTTTATTTTTAGGATGGCCCTCCAGTTTAAGCAGAAAAGGCAGTTAGGAGTCAGCATACTGTTTGTAAACCTCTATGGGTAAACCATCATGCCCAGGTGCCTTATGACTGGGAAAAGAACCAGTCGCCTGCTGCACCTCTTCTAAAGTAGTTGAAGAGTCTAGGTAACATCTAAGTGCCATGGACAGTATTTTAAGATCAATGCTTTGAAGATATTAAGTAAGAGAGTCCATTGAGTACATCTGTTTAGAGAGTTATAGATCTGAGTAGTAGGGAACTAGCTCATCCATCACTTGGCCTAAGCTACTGACCAATTTTCCATGCTTTTTTGATGCAGAAAAAAAAGTGCTGCACTGCATGTGGTGTAAACTTGGGCCAGTTCACACAACATGCAGCGCAGTGCTTTTTTTTAAAACACATCAACAGTGCATAAAAAATGCAGCAGACCCCAGTACAGTAAAAAAAAAATCTTCCGGAATGCATATGAAAATGCATCAAAAACACAAAAAAAAAAGCACTGGAATGCATCAGAAAAGCGTAAAAAAATGCACATTGAGAAACACACCTGTAACAGATCTGGAGGACATTTTTGTGGGTGAATGGGCACTTAATGAATGATAAAAAAATACTTATTTACATTTGATCTGGTCACTGAAATCTGTTGATTTTGATGCATTATACTATACTGGACAAGCAACATGTCAGATAATGCTTTTCTTGGCCTCCTGGAACTGACACTATTTGGCTAGTGGTACCTTGTGATAGGACCTGCATTGGCCCTGAGTCTGGAAGGATGGCACCTGGTCCAGGGTAGCTGCCTATTTTTGCCTTATGCCCTACTGACAAGTGTGCATACGACTGTGTCAATAGTTAAAACATTTTTAAGAGTAATGAACAGCTTTTATCAGGTTTGTATTGCTGTCGGTGTACCTGCTGGGGGGATTCACTCTCTCCTTTTTGTTCTAGAGGCGATTCAGTTTGCATTGTGCGCTATACAAGTATTTCATTCATTCATTCATTCATTCTAGTTACCACTATGCTATGAAATCCAAACTTTTATTACTGTCACCAGAACAGTAGGTGAGAGGAAATCATTCAACGGGAATAACTGTTGCGGTCATGTCATGGTTATGCAATAGAGTTTGTCTGCTTACATGTCTCCATGTGTTCATTTCTAGAGACCAGCCGACCCTCACCTGACTGCTTTTATAATCCATCCTCTGGCATGGTCCCACTCTAGTTCCTTTCAGAGAGCTCTATATTAACCTGTGCACCGCAGGCCAGCCCTGCTGATCAACCTTTGTGTGTTAGCTTCCTGTTACCTGCCGTGTGCTCTGCTGTTATTCCGTTACCGACTTTGGCGTGTCCTTGACCATCCCTGTTTGCCTGTGATCCTGACCTTTTGGAGTGTCCCCGACTATTCCTGTCTGCTTGTGGCCCCGACCTTGGCTTTGTCCCTCACCATCCCTATTCTCCTGTTGCCTACTGTGGGTGCGAGCTGGGGGACCCTGGGGGTCTGGACCTGGAGCCAGTTGCAGCCAAGTCCATCCTCACCACTCGAGGCTCTGGTGAACACCTGCTGGCTCTTAGACTACGCGCCCCAGGGAATCTTACGCTCTATCCCCAGTGGGATACATCTTGGTGTTCTGGCGGCCCTGCCTTCCTATCACCTTGACCTCTGTCAGCAGCAGTCAGCCGTAGGGTCCACAACCTTGCGGTGCACTCCTAATCCCTACGGTGTGCATCTGTCACCTGGCCTCAAGGGGACCTGACAGGTCATTACTTGAGGATCCTTCTTTTTTGGAAAAGCTCCCTCCCACTCATGTTGTGTCTTCAGGACAGGAAGCAAAAGGAAATATCCCAAACAGGACACACAAAAAAATCTAAAAGGCATTTAAATTCTTTCCTGCTATAACCTAACTTACATATATTCTAGCTCCAATTCAGAAGGGTGCCGGTTAGACCAGGGGCGGACTGACAACTCATGGGGCCCCCAGGCAATAGGAGATTATGGGGCCCCCAGGCAATCAGAGATTATGGGGCCACACAGTATACCCAAACACACACACACAGTATACAATCACACACTATACACATACATGTACACACAGTATACACATACATGTTTGTATTGGCTGAGAAGGTAGTGGAGAGGTGGGGCAGCTATAACCTCTGGATTTTTAGAACAAAAGATGTCGGTAAGGGCTACTTCAGAGATAGATGTAATAAAAAAACACAGATTTTTACATACTGTCCCTGGTTTTACTGAGGCTGGCAACCCTGGTGGGGCCCCCTAGTGGCCCAGGGCCCTCGGGCAGTGCCCAAGTGGCCGAATGGTCAGTCCACCCCTGGGTTAGACTGATGCTTCCACAGTGTGCCTTCTTTGCCACTCTCTTCTCAGGAAGAGGTCTGCAGTCATCTTTATCTATCAGTAAAGGTTCCCTTTAAAGCTGGCCATAGAAGAATGATAAAAAAAATTCAAGCCGATTCCTCCATCGACACAATCAAGGTGGAAAAAGAAATCCTTCCCACCGGGACATTGTATTTTTTCAGTAGGGACTCTATGCTCTAAGAATACACTGATCAGCAGCTGCAGCCCATTGGCTGAAACAATTAATCAAGAAAAACTTTCCAACAAGCCCATTCAACCTGCAGTTGGTTATTAGATTGACTTCTGTTGAGTGGGAGTGGCCACCCATGGATCAAAAATCAAAAGATTTTTGATCCACCTATGGCTAGCTTTAGATAAAAACTCAGAAATATAAAAAAAAAACTTTAGAAATATGCTCTCTCTGCAAAAACACTGTCCTTTCCATGTAAGGTTCAGATGAATCCTGAAATTACCCTATTCTGAGAAAATAGAGAAGATGTGGGGAGAGGTCTAACCAGTTTAATACAAGCATAGGAGTTGTGTTTTAGTTTAACCTGAAAAAACCTTTTTATCCTATCCTTTCATAAATATGCTTATCAAAACTTGTTTCAAAACAGAAGAAAAAAATTGATTTAATCTTATGTGGAGCTAAAAGTACAATTCTGTGTCCTCTGAAATTACTTAGCCATTTGGTTTAAATTCTTTCATTACAACTGTCAAGTAAATCTTTGGATAGCTTGGCTGATGGATTACAAGTAAAAGGAGACATGCTTTGAAATTTCCCTTAAACCCCTTTGTAAACTTAAAGATTATATATAATTGCAACAAAATGCCATCTCCTAGTTTGTTATCCGGCTGTAATGTCCAGCCTGACTACCACAAATAAACATTTTTATAGGTTAGTGGATTGTACAATAATTGGTTTTAAGTTTAATTCAAATCACTTTACCAATAAAAGTTCTGAAAGATAAGGCAATATTAGCTTGCAAGGTTAGTTCAGTGATCTCCCCGCTGAGCTGTTGTGTTCGGACAGGCCCCCCTCTCCCGCCGCCAGAACACTTCGATTAGCACTCTGTGCCATTGGCTGAGAGCACTGATTGGGAGTCGGTCGGATGCTGGTTTCCCAGCATGCTCGTCCGACAGAAGCCAGCCAAACGACCGATTTCTGTCAGACAGACCGAAATGTCGGCTATTTTTTTTAAACCAGACCTTGTCTCCCGATATTTGGCCTGTGTGTACCCAGCTTAAGGCTAACACCCACTGCCACTGTGTACAGTTGCTCATTGAGATGAATTAAACCAGCTGGCTGCACATTGTTTTGCTCCTGGGGTTCCATGAAGCACCCTCCTGCATTAAGGGCATACATCAGTGCGAATGCAGTGGCTTTATGCAACCCTTGGCGCACAACCACATACAGCCTACTATTCTAATGTATCTTAATGGATAGCTGTATGCTGCAGTCCTGAGAATGTCATTACGCAAGCTCTGCATGCGATACAGCCCCTCTATGACTGTGGGCACAAACCCTTATGAGAAAAATGCATGTAATAGAAACAACCTGCGATATATTGTATTTATAAGATGCTGAGGCTAAAGATAAGGAGCTCCCGCACTGCTATCTTGTTTAATTTGGTGAAGAATGAGTGGAAATGTATCTGTAAGGTCTTGTACAGACAGGCTTCAGCTTGTATAAGAGTAATATGGAGAGCAATTATTTACAAAGCAGCTTTCTTGAAGCCTTTACAGGACTCTATAGTTCCAATTTTGGGATATAAAACACAGATCTTAATGAGAGTGCTAATCCATCCCGTAAAACAAGCTGTTAGCACGGTTTAGCAGACTTTCAATTAGTAGTGCTGAAGCTTTCTGAAAGACCAAAAAAAATTCTGTCATGATCTGTTTTTAAAGCCCAGTTAAAGCCACATAAAGAGATACGCAGTCAGACAGACTTTGTATTAACAACCTCCATTTTCATAGCGTTACCTGTTAACTAAAAAAAACGTTATCAAAGTACGCAGGGCAAGTGTAGTACGACTTGTCTTTTTGCCCCACTACCACTCCCCCATGCATTTGCTGGCAATTCTCAGTTGCCAAACTGGCAGGCACAAGTTGCTGTGCTATTACAGCCGCTGCTGTCAAAACATGTACCTTCTGACACAGTGTTTATAAACACCGTTCACTAACAAAATAGAGAAATACAAAGCAACATTGTTACTTTTGTATATACTATGTTTCATTTATCTGCAGATCAGAGGAGGGAGCTTCAATCTGTAGATGATACCAGTTAAAGTGTAACTAAAGGCAGGCACATTTTTTTAGTTTGAATAGAGTGGAGGAAGATTAGACAAACACCTGTCAAGTTTTTATTGCTGCCTGTGCCCGATGTTAGGGGCACCTCTCTTTTGTGCTGTTTACCATTATTATTGAAAGTAAAATAAAATCCCAAATTTTGGTTTGAAATCAAAACACTAACAAAAGGGAAATCTTCCAATGGAGACACAAGTTCTGGTGACACATTGGAATTCCCTCACTTTGCAGGGATTTTATCTCACTTTCTGTTTTGGCTATAGGACAGGAAGTGAAGGAAAATTATCCCAATGGGACGCAGATAGTGTAAAAATTAAAAAAAACAGGTGGAGGGATTATAACTCTCCCTTTCTCTATCGAAAATTAAAAAAAGAAAAGTTTGGTTAGTTATACTTTAAATCAACCTTTTTAAAAACAAAAAAACAAAGGACAAAAATAAAACACATGTCCTTATTTAACTCCTTATCAACCCTTAGTTTACCCTAATTAACCCTTTAACTCCATCTCCCCCCTTCTCCCCTAAGCTTTTGCTTCCTACTGATTTTTTATTTCTATTTGTCTAACCATTAATACAGTATTTAAACTTTTTTGTTTATATTTGTTTAGTTAGGTTTTTCTTTTTAGTGTCGCATTAAAAAAAGTGCAAAATTAGAAAATATATTTTATTTGTAAAAACATTAAAATGCTTTGTGCCAGAATCATAAGTTTAAACAGAGCTAAGTATACAATAAAGTATAACATTTGCATTTACAGTAACATTATTTACAATATTTGCCTATGGATTGGATTAAAAATAAAATAATTTTTACAAGAAAACATTACCAAACGGAACCCTTGTGTGTCCCATAAAAAGTTATTTGTGTTATGTTAAAGAGTTTATTACCCTAAAAAAAAGAATCCTGTGCCTTTAAACCATGTTATACAGCACAGCAGGGGCGTTGCAAGGTCTACAAAAGATCTAGGGCTAGAGCCCATAACAGAGTAGTAAAGAGTCATACACTTGGGCGGGCATACACATGTATATAATATGTGTGTGTGTGTGCGTGTATATCTCCAGAGAGCCTCCCTCTTAAATCAGGATCCCCAGAGAGCCTCTCCCTTAAATCAGGGTCCCCAGAGAGCCTCCCCCTTAAATCGGGGGCCCCAGAGAGCCTCTCCCCTTAAATCAAGGTCCCCAGAGAGCCTCCCTCCTTAAATCAGGGTCCCCAGAGAGCCTCCCCACTTAAATCAGGGTCCAGAGAGAGCCTCCCCACTTAAATCAGGGTCCCCAGAGAGCCCCCACTTAAATCAGGGTCCCTAGAGAACCCCCCTCCCCTTGGGGCTATGGGCCCCAGATTCGTGGCTATAGCCCCAAAAGCCACCCGCTAGCGATGTCACTGCAGCACAGTGCTTGTTCTGTGTCATTTGGCCCTTTCTATCACCTGAAATACCTGGCTGATCCTGCCTGGATATGCCCCCTCCCCTTGTAAATGCAGTTTACATGCCTTCATCATCTGCATCTCTCCTATTCTCCTCTGTCCTCCTCTGTGCTCCTCTCCCCCCTCCCTGCTTATCAGCTAGTAACAGTGCCCCCACCACCTCCTGCTGCTGGCATAACATCTACATTTTTACACTATCAGCGCTGTCCCCTAATCCTGTGTCCCCCTGTGTGTGTGATTTATATATAAAAAATGCTGTATAAACTTCAATTTAGAGCGCCCATCGGTGCTCACGTGACTGGCTGGCTCTCTCCTCCCCTCCCGACTCACATCAGCTGGGGAATCTCAGCCCCACCCACTGCAGCTGTTAGATGGGGAGAGGAGAGTCTAACGGTCACGTGATCACCAGGCGGCGCTTTGAAATGAGATATATATTGCATTTTTTTTCATAACTCACACACACACAGGGGGCACAGGATTAGGAGACAGGGCTGATAGTATAAAGATGTTAAAGTGGCTTAACAACCACTTTAAGTAATGACAACGTTATTGCTGAATAAATATTTCCTTTATAGAGTCTGTGATCGTTTCTAGCCTTGTAACACTAATAGACTAAACATATGGAATTAACTACCTGATCAAAGTTTGCCAACATCTGCCCTTACATTCAGCTCTTACAGCTACTGATCAATTGGACTTTGAATGCTTCAATTATTCAAAAAGGTTTTAACCAATTCCAAAGACTACAGCTGAAATTTCCATGGAAATGACATATTACCAATACAGCTAAACCAAAAGCAACTATTTTATTTTGCATCGGTTACTTTATGGTTGCTAAGTAACAAACAAACATTAGAAACCATAGTTTGGTCTTCAAAGATTGCAATGGTAAATCATTTTGTTCTTTCTAACATTACTGAAATCTGCTGCTGGAACAAAATGACTTTTCTATATATTATTTGTTAAACAATGACATAGGTTGTTTCATGTGGCAAACATATTAAGCATATATTTAAATGCATTAAACAGGGAAGTGTGAAGCTGTACTTTATCTGTGCCAGAAACTCATTGGTCTATTTCTGCCAGCTGGAAATCTCCTTCACTCGCTATGACCTCAGCCTGAATAGTAAAGAACCATTATGGGCTCCATACAGGACTGCCTGTACTCATTTTACTGCTTTAGTCCCTTGATAGGCAGGGCTGGATTTATTTTGCAAGATCAAGCAGTTAACTGACTAGTTAAAGAAGAACTAAACCCATCGATTAAAAAAGTTACATTTAAGGCCTGCTGGGATTTCTGTCACATTCGCTTGAGCTCTCATCCAAATAATCAAACCCTCAAAGGGCTATTTAAGAACTGATCACATGTTCAGCACTATGGCAGTTGCAGACAAAACAGTGGCTAAGATGGCAACTTCCTTAGCTGAAAAGAATTGCAGGGTTTAGTTCCACTTTAAGGTTGCCATACACTGTTCAATTTTTCAAAACTGTTTCCTAATGAACCAACTGAAATTTGCTTGGTGGGTGGCCCTGTCAGCTTCCTTCTGCCCATCAAACTTCAATTAAAAATATATCTTTATAATTGTACAGAAGGAAGGTCTGATTGCCATCGGTGCTCAGGACAGCCTGAAATGTGTTCACCTGAAAGTACAGAAAATGATAGTTGGAGACGAAACCTCCGAAAAAGATTTTTAAGTTCAGAAAACAACCATTGTTGCAGCTTTAAAAAACCCATCATGGTAATATCCTCACCTTGTTTGTTGGAGAACCATAATAAGCAACTCGGTGCCATGTGGCTACAAAGACCCACTGAGCTGTGAAATTCACGGCATGGAAGTAAGTTCTGACATCGGAGGTGGCCCGGGACAGAAGAGAGGGATCGGTGCTCTCACGATAATATATATCACCCGCTAATGCATTATTTACATCAGCCCAGAAGATAGCCAGGAACGGGTTTCCAAAAGCAGCAGGAAGAGCTTGTGGCGTAAATTGACTGATTGATGATGCAAATGATAACAGACCATTATTATTCACCTGTGAAGAAGAAAATTGAGAAGAAAAACGTTTTAACCAGATGTACTAATGTAGAATTTGTGAGTAATTGTACCTATTTATCGAAAGTAGGAAATGGGTGTATGACCAGAGAACAATATTTCATTGGGTGAAAGCGGAGGTCCACCCTAAAGTGGACCTCCGCTCATCGGAACCCTCCCCCCCTCCGGTGCCACAATTGGCACCTTTCAGGGGGGAGGGGGGTGCAGATACCTGTACAGTACAGGTATTCTGCACCCACTTCCGGGATAGCTCTCTGCGGAAAGGGGCGTAGATTACGCCCCTTTGCGCAAGTGCCTGCCCCTTTCCGCAAGTGCCCCGCTGCCTGCTGGGAAACACACAGATCCCAGAGGCAGCGGGGACCGTCCTTATTGCGCAGCGCGATTCGCGCATGCGCAGTAGGGAACCGGGAAATGAAGCCGAAAGGCTCCATTTCCTGATTCCCATACCCAAGATGGCGGCGGCAGCACCCGACAGACGATCTAGAGATCGGCTTCGGGTGCCGACATCGCGGGCGCCCTGGACAGGTAAGTGTCACTATTTTAAAAGTCAGCAGCTGCAGTATTTGTAGCTGCTGGCTTTTAAAAAAAAAAAAAACGCGGAGTCCCGGCGGACTCCCGCTTGAAGCCTAATTGATATTTCATTGGGTGAAGCTCTCACAGAGACAGGGCAAGGCAATTTTGAACATCAATTTTAAATCCAAGAGACAAAGGGGGGTGGGGGGATTATTAAAACTGGAGCAGACAGAATCTGGAGTAGCTGAAAATAGTAACCAACTGGCAAACTGGAGCAGACAGATTTTGGAGTAGCTGAATATGGTAACCAATTGGCTTTTATCCTCAGTTAATCATCGAAAATAAAAGTTACAAGCTGGTTGGTTACCATACACAGTTGTTCCAGATACTGACTGCTCCAATTTCACTAAGTTCCCTACAAAGAGTGCAGGTAAGGGTTTTACTACAAAAATTAGGAGACTAGGATACAGCAGTGTAAAATTGGTTAGCAGCAGGACAGTTTTAATTAGGGATAACAGGTATAACTAGTGTATGGTTAACATTTATTGGTGACAGGAGGATAGGGGGTGCATTTAACGTGAGTGAAATAACAAAAGGTGTTTTATTTGTCTTTGAAGCTATGCATTTGTACGCTGTGAACAAAAGGCCACTCAAAGAGCAGATGATCAGGAATAAGTGATTGTCATTCTTTGAGCACCCCCAAAGGCCCCATCAACATAAAATAAAAATTTAAGAAACCTCTGAAAGAAACAAAAACCTTAAACCTTAAAACCATCCCTGACTCAACCCCCCCCCCCCCCGCTGTTTTTTTTAAAAGGAAAGCCTTGCTGCAAAAAAAGGTTATAACCTGTTAGAAAATTGCACCACTCTGAGCGACTGTGTGTCCCCTTCTGGCAACTCCAAGACCACAGTAGGGTGCTGGCATCCAGAGGGCCTGTCCAGCCCTAAAAAGAAGAAGAAAGGTTGCTATGGATGGAACAACATGCCAAAAGTGACCGCTAAATCAACCCCAATAATATTCAAAAAAGGCAGAAAAGGATATTGCCTATGAAACTAGCAATCATAATTAAAGTTGATTTTTCTAACTTAATCCCTAATCTCTTCCTATCCAGCTGGAACTTGCGCATAAAGACCTCACTATTGGCCTTCTAAGCCATCTGACCAAAGATCAAAGGCCGTGGCACTGCATTATCATTGTAATATCTGTGAACTGTGGGTGGGTTGGGTTCACCTTGTTGAACCTATGTCTGACCCGAACCTGAATCTCATCCCTACCAGTAGGTAGTCATCTTTTCTTCAGTCTCAGGGCTTTAGGAGTAAGGGAGTACCACTCCAATAAATAGGAGTCCAAATTTATTTATGTTACCATCAAAAAGTCTAAAAGAAAAGTCAGTACAAGCCAACTGCAAACTAAAATCAACAGCTGAAGGCAAGCGGTTGAGAATTATGGGATCTGTTATTGCTGGTTTTCTTCTGGAAATGCTAGTTGCCTTACACTTACACTGATCCTCTACCTTCAATACTTTCGAGGAATTGACCCAGAACAGTATGCAGCCAGTGAAATCAGAGTTAAATCCCAACTGTGTGCTCAGGTCTTCCCACTGAATATCCACCACTTACTCTTTTTAGATCATCCATACCTTTTTTCCAGCAATCTTTGGTCCAGTCCAATTACATCACAGGTCCTTTCTTCTTCCACTTTCTTCAGCGATCATATGGGCTCTTTTACATGGAGCTGCTCTGCTCCGTTCAGAAAGGTATCCATGAGCAGAATCCCTGCTGAATTGGAATTAAATGGAAACGGATGTCAGTTTTTTGGCATTTGTGCCCATTTAGTTTGTGTCCACATGCACTCAGTGCACAGGGGTGAACCCATGATGGTTCTGTGGGAAGTTCCTGCCTACTTCCAAGTCCATCCAGGTCTGGATGTTTTTTTTTAAAAGGACTACCGTATATACTCGAGTATAAGCCGAGATTTTCAGCCTCTTTTTTGAGGCTGAAAGTGCCCCCCTCGGCTTATACTCGAGTCATCGCTGTCTGCCCGCTCGATCAGCGTGTCGAGCAGACAGACAGCGGCCATTCTATTCAAAAGCCGCGCCTCCGGCTCCGCCTTCGCCTGTGATAGGCGGAACACTGAATTTCCCAGCAGCCTGTGTTCCGCCTATCACGGACATCGTATCATCCTCGTACTACGGACGAGGATGATACGACGTCTGTGATAGGCGGAACACAGGCTGCTGGGAAATTCAGTGTTCCGCCTATCACAGGCGAAGGCGGCGGCGCAGCTTTTGAACTTTACAATGGCCGCCGACGAAGAGGGCACGGGACGGCACGGCACGGGACGGGACGGGACGGGGGCAAGGCAAGGCACGACACGGGACGGATGCAAGGAGGCAAGGCACGGCACGGGACGGAGGCAAGGAGGCAAGGCACGGGACGGAGGCTCGGGACAAAGGTAGGCTGGACACACACACACACACACACACACACACACACACACACACACACACACACGGATGGAGACACACACAGGGATGGATGGATGGATGGATGGAGACACACACACACAGGGATGGATGGATGGATGGATGGAGACACACACACACAGGGATGGATGGATGGATGGATGGAGACACACACACACAGGGATGGATGGATGGATGGACACACACACACACAGGGATGGATGGACGGACACACAGGGATGGACGGACACACAGGGATGGACGGACACACAGGGATGGACGGACACACAGGGATGGACGGACACACACACAGGGATGGACAGGCATGTCTCACCCTCGGCTTATACACGAGTCAATAAGTTTGCCAGTTTTTTTGGGGGTAAATTGGGGGCCTCGGCTTATATTCGGGTCGGCCTATACTCGAGTATATACGGTATGTTATTTTCCATTTTTCTGGATTTGGATGGAATTGGAGGTATGCGGGTGTAAAGAGACACAAGGTGGGCCTGTTCAGAAAGCTTGTGTGAAAGGACACTTAATGCTGTACCAAACAGCATAATATAATTATTTGGAGCCACTCTCTGCAATATTCTTCTGTGAGTCCAGGGTGAGGGACAATGCCTTGATGCCCTGGGCTCAGAGGAAGTAGGCTGAATAAAACTGGATCTGCACTGGGGGAATGCATATTTGTAGTATATGCCCAAGCTGGACCTTAACACAAAATTTCTGCTCTGCCTATTTGTTATGAATGATTAACACAGAAGACATTTGACCTCCACAACAGCCAGGAATCATTTTCAGTAGTAAAGTTTAACTATGACAGGTGCCAAGTTTCAATAGGCACAAGTTTCTTCATGGCAAATGTAAATGCCAGTATTTACTAAACCAATGAATTACTGTGGAGTTTATTTGCTTGAGAAAGAAAAGGATGCTTCCTTCTTTAAGGCGACCAAGAATGAAGTCTATGTCATTTCTCATTTTGTACCATACAATGTATGTTTCCAGTGGATACATCGAAAACAGATGTCACAATCTGAACGCAGAATTAAACAAAAAGTCCATTTGAAATTAAATAATTCATAGTTATTTTTTCTGCATGAAAAGCTGCATGCTATTTTGGTTTTCTTATCTAGAGTATATTTTGGAAAGCCATCAAGGAATTTCCAGGTTTTAACTTTAACCTTTTTTTCTGAGCCAGAGGGTAGGGTTCTCAGTCAAGCACATAATGCATCATTTTTTTCCCAGTGTTTTGATGTTGAGTATATATTTTCCTTCATTGACTCTAATCTTGTTAAGAAGGTACATAGTTTTGAATGGACGGCTTATTTTTCCTCTAGGGATTAAATAAAACCAACAAAACATTCTGTCAAGTGTCTGTTAACATTTAATTATGGAAAAAAAAAGAGAGCAGCCCTTTGTGTGTGTGACTAGATCTTTGTTATATATCTACTCTAATCTATCTAAAAACTAGAAACGTATCTGTATAATGTGTATCTTTGTAATAATAATCTAAATATTCAACAGATTAGATTTGCACCATAAAAGAAAATGTCTGATACAGGAGTTATAAACATCCAACCTTTATTCAAAGCAAAATAGAACCCCCTTATTTCCAAACCTGAGAATCTAGTTATACATATATTGACATTATGAGTCCAATTCACTAAGTAGCCCATTGTTGCATTTTAACGCACATATTATAATGTGCTAAAACACATGTGTACAACTTTCACATAATAGAAATTTGTTCGATCACCCTTTCCCCAGAGGTCCTTGGTATTTTTCTTACACCCTAAACCCCCTGATTTTACTAAACCCCAATTCAAAATGGTGACCTACATTTTGTTAGCAGATTATCACCAAAAGCCTGAAGAAACAATTAGCTTCATTTGTAGAAGTTCATCAGCAAATCAATGGGTTCTTTATTAATGAAAAACTGACCAGTATCCTGCTGGAAAAGCAAAAGAAATTTTCCCAGATTTGGACTCCATGGATTCAATATGCACATCCGTCACTGTCCACGGAGGAAGCTTAAATTCATTATAATAATTTAGCTTTGGGATGATTGGTTTTGGGCATTCCAGGCACTAACTCCCCTTCCAGTTACCCCACTTCTCTTTCCCACCTTTCTACCGTGAACACCATTCCTTCTTCTTTTCTTCTTTCTTATTTCCTTGTTGCAGATCATGCTATGAATTCAGGCTTGATGTTTTGACCTACTTATTGTTTCACAGCCTGCAAAAAATTTACCAGATTCATTAATGCCTATAAGCTTGCTATTTAAACTGTTAGGTATTTTAAAATTCTCAGCAACTAAGTGCCAGCTGTCTAATATTTCTTTGACAATCACAAAAATCCTTTTACGCTATGTTTTATACTTAATTTTTTTATAAAAATTTATTGAAAGTGAAAAATACCACATGTACAGTGGTGTGAAAAAGTGTTTGCCCCCATTCCTCATTTCCTGTTCCTTTGCATGTTTGTCACACTTAAGTGTTTCGGAACATCAAACCAATTTAAACAATAGTCAAGGACAACACAAGTAAACACAAAATGCAATTTGTAAATGAAGGTGTTTATTATTAAAGGTGAAAAAAAATTCAAACCATCATGGCCCTGTGTGAAAAAGTGATTGCCTCCTAAACCTAATAACTGGTTGGGCCACCCTTAGCAGCAACAACTGCAACCAAGCGTTTGCGATAACGTGCAATGAGGCTTTTACAGCGTCCTGGAGGAATTTTGGCCCACTTATCTTTGCAGAATTGTCCTAATTCAGTTACATTAGAGGGTTTTCGAGCATGAACGGCCTTTTTAAGGTCATACCACAACATCTCAATAGGATTCAGGTCAGGACTTTGGCTAGGCCACTCCAAAGTCTTCATTTTGTTTTTCTTCAGCCATTCGGTGGTGGACTTGCTGGTGTGTTTAGGATCATTGTCCTGCTGCAGAACTCAAGTTCGTTTCAGCTTGAGTACACGAACAGATGGTCGGACATTCTCCTTCAGGATCTCTTGGTAGACAGCAGAATTCATAGTTCCTTTTATCACAGCAAGTCTTCCAGGTCCTGAAGCAGCAAAACAGTCCCAGACCATCACACTACCACCACCATATTTTACTGTTGGTATAATGTTCTTTTTATGAAATGCAGTGTTCCTTCTACGCCAGATATACTTGGACACACACCTTCCAAAGAGTTCCACTTTTGTCTCATCGGTCCACAGAATGTTGTCCCAAAAGTCTTGGGGATCATCAAGATGTGTTGTGGAGAAATTGAGACGAGCTTTGATGTTCTTTTTGCTCAGCAGTGGTTTTCTCCTTGGAACTCTGCCATGCAGGCCATTTTTGCCCAGTCTTTTCCTGATGGTGGAGGCATGAACGCTGACCTTAACTGAGGCAAGTGAGGCCTGCAGTTCCTTGGACGTTGTTGTGGGGTCTTTTGTGACCTCTTGGATGAGTCGTCGCTGCGCTCTTGGGGTAATTTTGGGCGGCCGGCCACTCCTGGGAAGGTTCACCACTGTTCCATGTCTTCGCCATTTGTGGATAATGGCTCTCACTGTGGTTCGCTGGATTCCCAAAGCTTTGGAAATGGCTTTATAACCCTTTCCAGACTGATAGATCTCAATTACTTTCTTTCTCAATTGTTCCTGAATTTCTTTGGGTCTCGGCATGATGTGTAGCTTTTAAGGATCTTCTGGTGGACCTTACTGTGTCAAGCAGCTCCTATTTAAGTGATGCCTTGATTGTGAACAGGTGTGGCAATAATCAGGCCTGGGTGTGGCTAGAGAAATTGAACTCAGGTGTGGACAACCACAGTTATAGTATGTTTTAACAAGGGGGGCAATCACTTTTTCACACAGGGCCATGATGGTTTGGATTTTTTTTCACCTTTAATAATAAACACCTTCATTTACAAATTGCATTTTGTGTTTACTTGTGTTGTCCTTGACTATTGTTTAAATTGGTTTGATGTTCCGAAACACTTAAGTGTGACAAACATGCAAAGGAACAGGAAATGAGGAAGGGGGCAAACACTTTTTCACACCACTGTATATTATTTTCTGTGGGCTGAGAGGTCCATAGAGTCAATGGCAGTATGTAACATGCATTTTTATTTCAATGTAAAAGCTCCCAGGTTTCCGTGGATCAAGGGCACCACATCCCAATAGACATAAACTATTTAAAAAAAATGCCAAAAGGGTTTTTAAAGGTGCCAAAATTATAGCTCCAAAAAGATAAAGTAAAATATCAACAATTTTATAACAGCGCAAACATTATTTAAAACAACAGTATTGCAGTATTGATCATAAAAGCATCACAGAATATCCATGAAGCTTGAAAGTATGTGCAGTGAACTTCAGTTCTACATGTTTCGCCAGAATTATGGCTTTCTCAGGAGACTTATGAGTAGTGCAAAAAGATGCCACGCGGGTGCTCAGAAGCACTGTATAATTGAAAGCTGGATTCATACAAATAATAAAACCCAATATACCTCCCAACTCCGCATATAGTCAACATCAATATTGCATGGGCCTACAGTGTGTGGGTATTGGATAAAAGAAAAATAGTCCTTGATAATTCAATAGTAGTATGGAGAAACTAAATTAAATAGATGGGACTGAGGACATATATATTCATGAAATGAACCTGCAGGAGACCAACATTGGAAGTCAATCAAAAAGTTGTATATGTAATAGTGACTGTATCTGGTAGTCAGTGTCCCCAAATATCCACACACATGCTGTGTTGGAGGGATTATTCCAGTTGTAGTATCCACTGTACAATGCAGCAAAGCCTTAAGCACGTGGTGCTGAACTCTGAGATGGTCCAGAGGAGGTATACGTATATATATTTCTAGTAAAGGTAACTGGCTTGTGGAATTAGATATAAATAGTGTACATCAAGAGTTCTAAGAGACCTCCATCGCACTGTAAACTAATGCAGGTAAGTGGCATATGGGCTTATCCGTATGTGCTGTACAGGGCCATCCTAAGTGTATGAATATGATAACTTCCTCCAATGCTTCAACAGACCCAGATGGATAAAGCAAAAAAATTACTTATCAGTCATGTTGATGTAAATTCCTTATATCCTTGAGCAGGTCATCTGACAAAAGTACCATCTAAAAGTATAAGTTCTCCATGAAGAGAGAGTCTGAGGTGGAAGGGTGTCCGTGCCTGACCGGTTTCACCGATCACCACCGGCTGCTTCAGAGGCTAAACTTGGAATGATCTTCCCCCGCCAGTGATGCGCAAGCCCCCCCCTCCTGAACCTTACCAGGCCATATGGGCTCTAATCCCCAAAACACCTTGTCCCATTGGCCAGTGGTTATGGAGGTCTGTGGGCTAGGGGCTTATTTGAATCTGGAAGCCCCTTTTATCAAGCAGGTCCCCAGATCCTGCCCCTCCATGTGAATGAGTATGGGGTACTTTATTAAAAAAAAAATCAAAATGAAATATCCCCCACTTCTATTGTCAATCGCGATGCCCGCCACCACTGACATCACCAACCCAGCTTGCCCCAGGGTGGTGACATCACATGAGGGCGGGCCACCTGTTGACATCACTGAGTGGCATCACCCCTTGCTTATTTAGTGGCTGGAGGCAGGGGAGCTGACGATGGAAGCCAGTGTAGGGAGCTTTTTTAAAATGTTTTCAGGTATTTTTGGGTATCATTCACATGGGGGGGTGGGATCTGGGGGCCCCCTTGTTAAAGGGCTGCCAAGCTGCATGTTCAGATAAGGGTCTGACATGGATTTTGGGGGGCCCCATGCCGTTTAAAAAAAAACGTTGGCATGGGGATTCCCTTCAAAAGCCATACCAGAGCTGAAGGGCCTGATATGGGTTGGGGGAGGAATCCACACCATTGTCTTCTAATTTTTCATTGCATTTTTCTTATATTCAGCTGTCAGAGTGGAATCCCGCTGACAGCTGATGACTGTCAGCGGGATTCCCCTCTGAAGCCCCTTAACAACCATAACAGTGGTTTTTAAGGATGCTAGCAGCTGCCCGCTCCTTAAGAACCAGCTATTTAAAGTGTTTGTTAAGGACACCGGCTGCAGTAAATTACTGCATGTTTTCACTAATAAAATACCGCATGACTTCATAAAATAGCTCATGTGGTATTTTAGTAGTGTTTTTTGTGAATACAAAAAACATTTTGAAAAACTCTGTGCGGTATCTTACCGCATACTTGGATGCGGTAAGATATCGCTTTGTGAATGGAGCCCACTTTTCCCCTGACTACTGCCACACCAGTCATATTTTTCCTGATCTCCGCCACACTATTCATATTGTCCCTGATCTCCGCCACACTAGTCATATTGTTCCTGATCTTTGCCACACCAGTTATAGTGTCCCTGATCACTGCCACACCAGTTATTGTGTGCCTGATCACAGCCACACCAGTTACTGTTCACCAGTTATTGTGTACATTATAATTGCTACACCAGTCATATAGTTCTTAATCACCTCCACACCAGTCATATTTTCTCTGGTCTCCGCCTGACCAGTTACAGTGTCCCTGATCACTATCACACCAGGTACAGTGTCCCTGATCACTATCACACCAGGTACAGTGTCCCTGATCACTAGTGCACCAGTTACAGTGTCCCTGATCACTGCCACACCAGTGCAGTGTTGCCTCTGACTGCTACCTGTACTAACCTTGGCCTGTTTATCGACCATGTTTCTGCCTGCTGCCTGGACTGATCCTTTACCTGGAAAAATTTTGATGGTTCAGCCTCACACAACACCTAACAAAGATGGCACCTCATCCCTGAAAATTTGAAATATAAATCAAAGGACAGGAAGGGAAATTAGGGATTGTCGCGGTGCAAGTTAACAAAGTACAATTAATTAAAGTACAAAATTTGTAGTACAAAAATGTATTAAGTTTGAAGTTAAAATCAGTAGCAATATATGCTTAAAAGATACAGAATAATGCAATACAGTGGTTGTTCTCGTCAAGCACACATAGTCCCGACATGTTTCGCATTGGAGCAAGCAATCCAATGCGAAACATGTCGGGACTATGTGTGCTTGACGAGAACAACCACTGTATTGCATTATTCTGTATCTTTTAAGCATATATTGCTACTGATTTTAACTTCAAACTTAATAAATTTTTGTACTACAAATTTTGTACTTTAATTAATTGTACTTTGTTAACTTGCACCGCGAAAATCCCTAATTTCCCTTCCTGTCCTTTGATTTATGATCCTTTACCTGTTTGTCCTGAAGTGGGGCAGCCTAGGGTTCCCCCACAGCGGTTGGACGGGGACCAGTGTTCCGCCAGGAAAAACCAATGCCGGGCTGCAATCCAGACTCGTACCATAGCCTTTGTTGGAGCAGGTAGATCTGCATAAGCCCTTACCCCCCATACACTAAGTTTTGCAATGCCTGCAGGGAACCCAAATGAGCCGCTTCCACACACATTGCAACATTGGATCGTCTTCCCTCAAACCACCAAAATGCAGTGACCAGCATCGCTGCCTAGTAATACACCCGCAGATTTGGGGGATCAAGCCCCCCCCAGGTGTGTTGGCAAATACAGCATAGATTTTGCTAAGCGGGGGATAGAGCCATTCCAAATGAAGGAGACAATACAGCGGTCCACCTCCCGAAAGAAAGATGCCGGGATCCAAATTGGGCTATTCCGGAAAAGATAAGTGAATTTGGGCAAAATTATCATCTTTAGAATATTAATACGACCTAGTAGGTTTAGTGGAAGTCTGGACCGTGATTGGCACCTTTCCTTGAGAAGACAGAGCAAGGGAAGTACATTTTGACTATAATACTGGGTGGTATCCCTGGCCACCCTGATTCCCAGGTATTTGAATTCAGTGACCTATTTCAATGATGAGCGACTGGTCATGGCAGGGGCCTGATTATCCAGAGGAAAGAGGATTGATTTTGACCAATTTATTTGGATACCCAAAATAGCACTAAATTTGTCAAAAAGTTCCAAGGCGGCGGCTAGTGAGGGGCCAGCATCCTGCAGGTAAAGTAGGGCGTCATCTGCATAGAGGGATATTTTCTCTTCTAGACTGCCTATCTGCATCCCATGAACCTCCAGGGATTCTCTTACTAATATCGCTAATGTAGCGTACACACGATCGGAAATCCAGCCAGAAAAAGACAGATGAGAGCTTTTCATCGGAAAATGCGACCATTTGTATGCTCCATTGGAATTTAGCTGTCCGAATTATCGCCAGCTAAAAATTGATAGCATGTTCTCAATTTTCCTGAAGGAAATTCCGATCGTGTGTATGCAATTCCGACACACGCCAAAAATCATGCATGCTCAGATTCAATTACGAGACAGAAGCTATTGGCTACTGGCTATTGAACTTCCTTTTTCTAGTCCCGTCGTACGCGTTGTACGTCACCGCATTCTAAACGATCGAAATTTGGTGTGACCGTGTGTAAACAAGACAGCTTGAGCGGAATTCCTTCTCAATTCCATTGGGAAAACCATCAGAGCTTCTTCCGACGAGAATTCCGATCGTGTGTACGTGGCATAAGGGTTCTATTGCTAGAGCAAATAGACTGGGAGGCAATGGACACCCTTGATGAGTGCCTATGTGGAGTGGAAAGAGGTCCGAGATCCTATCATTTGTGCGCACCCTGGCTTTCGGTGCCCGGTAAAGCAGCTGTATCCAGCGCAGAAAACCACTCTGAATACTTTACTGGAGACCTATCCTATGTACCAGAATCCTGGGCTTTGATTCCACTGTCCGTTGGACTACCATCAGTTCAGGTTGTGATGGTATTGAAACACTGCAATAATTTAAAAACCACAGAAAAAACAGAGATGAGGGAGTCCATGCTGAGGAATTGTATGCTTTGCACATACACTGACAGATTGAACTCCACACAAGATTAGTGGAGATCTCTGTGCTATCAGCTGGATCCCTGAGTAATCTACATATACACTGACAGATTGATCTCCACACAGGACTAGTGGAGATCTCTGCGCTATCAGCTGGATCTGTGAGTAACCACCATTGATTAAAGATCGTATTATCATATCAATTGCCTATGGGTGTTTACCTGCATGCTGCGGGAAACCTAGCAATGTGGTTACATTGAATCTACCTGTGAACATATCTGTGGTTCTTTCAAACAAGGATAAAATATAATCTGTTATTGCAGCAATCAGGGACTTATACTATCTCTCTGGTATGGGGACTTATATCTTTGTCTTCATCACTACATTCCAACATCAGGAAGAGTTCTCATGGGGACGTATTGCCTTTTTTGTAGAAATTAATACATCTGCCCATGAAGTGATTTTTTACCAAAAGGTTTCTTTGGACTAATATATATTTCTTTCCTTTATTGTGACCAATCATCTAGGTCTGTGATTTAGCCCCATTTCTGACTGACTGACCAATAATATTTAATAATTCTATTGATATATCAGAGTGGTGTGGACAGCTCATCATTCCATTGTGGAGCAGGCTCCTCCTCTAGTCAGACACATCCCCTCACAGTTAGAAACACACCTAGGGAACACACTTAACCCCTTGGTCGCCACCTAGTGTTAACCCCTTCCCTGCCATTGACATTTATACAGTAATCAGTGCATTTTTATAGCACTGATCGTTGTATAAATGTCACTGTTCCCAAAAAAGTGTCAAAGTGTCCGATCTGTACAACGCAATGTCGCAGTCCTACTAAAGATCACAGATCACCGCCATTACTAGTAAAAACATTTTTTTTATAATAAAATACCATAAATCTATTCCCTATTTTGTAGATGCTATAATTTTTGCGCAAACCAATCAATATATGCTTATTACATAGTAGGTGAGGTTGAAAAAAGCCACAAGTCCATCACGTCCAACCTAAACTGATGAAGAGATGTGTTTTTTTACACAACCGCGCTATTGCCAGTTAAAGCAAAACAGTGCCGTATCGCAAAAAATGGCCTGGTCATTAAGGGGGGCAAATCCTTTTCGGGCTGAAGTGGTTAAACTGACAACTCGGTGTACAAAAAGACATTTTTATTTTCTTTCTACATTTTCCAAAATACATTGGAGTATTACTCTCAAAAATTTGGTCATTTTGTGATTGTTTTTACTATCCTGGTGCTCTAGGGCCACCAAAAATGTGATAGGTAGTCAGAAAATTAGATGTGTGATGTATGTCCCTAGATTGATTCTTCCTCTGATTTACAAAACACATTTATTTTCTTTCCTGCGTTTTCCCAAAAATTGTGACAAAAAATGAAATTTTCAAAAGACTCAACAGGCCTTTCAGAAAATATGATTGAGGGTTTACTTTCCAAAATGGTGTCATCTGTGATGATCCGCCCTGTGAACATCCTCTTGCTCAGCAGGGATCGCTCCGTTGATCCCTGCTGAGCGGGAAGATGACAGGTCTGTCTCTGTACACTGTGCAGGGTCGGACCTGTCAGAGCGCCGCTCTTCCCTATGGGAGATCGGATGATGACGACCGCAGAGTCCGTCGTCACCCGATCCGTTCCTCAGATGGATGGAAAAGTAGGATTTTCCTCCGCCACACTTTTTTGGATCGGAGCGGGTGGGATGTCAGCGGACATGTCACCGCTGACATCCGACGCTCCATAGAGGTCTATGGAGCATCTGTTCAGGCCCGCCTAAAAAACTGACAGGCGGACCTGAATGAATGCTGTGTGTGAGAAATACTGTAACTTGTTAAAATTGCAACTTTGTGAAAATAAAAACTTTTTTAAATGTCTTAATTTTCCCAAAAATGTTAACAAACTATTTAAATATCAAAAAACTCATCATGTCTCTTACTAAATACCTTGGACTGTCTTCTTTCCAAAAAATTAGTAATTTGGGGGAAATTTCTAATTTCCTGGCCATGTAGAGCCTCAAGAAATAGGAAGTAAGTACATCGGGACTCACAAAACAAACAACATTTTATAACAGAAACATTCCAACATTTTTGGTATTTTTTCATTTATATAGCAAAAAAATCTAAAACCCAGTGGTGAATAAATGCCACTATAAGAAAGCTCTCTGTCTCTATGTGTATCTAAATGAAAGTTTATTTGGGTACGGTGTAGCATGACTGAGTAATTGCCATTGAGGTGGGTAAGAAATATTGAAATGATTTTAATGTCCAGTTAATGTAAATGCATAAATTTTATTTGATATCACTCTATTGTAACCCCCTGCATAGCAGCTCTGTACAGCCAATCACAAGCTGGGACGGGGAAGTGACTAATGCTTTATCGTTTACCTGCAGCAGAGAAATGTCAGGTCACCAGCCTGCCTCTGCTGCCTGATAGGACTGTGTAAATTTCAGAACTGGATTGGCAGAAATACTGATCCTTTATGGCTTCCATATATCTATGGTAACTGTGTTTAATGTACATGGGTCTCATATATACTAACAAACATAACTGGCTATTTAGGGCATCTCATTCAGTTTACTTCCAAAGCTACAAAATACCTGTATTACAGAATGAGCCATTAATCAGAGTTGCACCTCTACTATTTTTTAGCCAAAACTGATTGTCCGTCCTGAAAAAGTCTCCCCATGACTTGTAAATTGGATACTTCCTATTGTTGTTACACAGTCACCCCAGTTGGCCTCTGTCTGTTATGGCAATAACCATTATTCCTCTAACAGAAAAACAATATTTTAACAGTCACAGTTTCTAATGTGAGATTATGATCAGACAATTCTCCCAGGCATTTGCATTACAGGCAGAAGGGAAAAATTACATTTCAACTGACTGAGGTTATTTGGGGCAGTGAACATAAGGAAGTCAGTCTTTAAGTGACCGTGTGCATGTTTTGTATTTTCTCTAATTTTCAGATTACTTTCGATTAGGTCTTTTTGCAATGTAAAAGTCTTGATGTGAAATAGATACTGCCTAAATCATTACAGCCCATTCCCCGCCATGTGCCACCTTTTAGGCCAATTATGGCTGACCTTGGAGGTCCCGGAGCTAAACGCACTTTGACCCAGGGCATTTCCTCTGCATATTAATAGGCTCATAATGCAACAGGGCCATCGCTGCCACTGACACAGACCCGGCCTTTGTTAAACCTCGGTTTGGCAAAGTTAGCAGCCTAATGCTTTGCTTTGGTGATAGGACAACTCAGAGCACAAGTCTTACAACATCTGGTGTCTAACAGAGACCAAATTCTTTTCTAAATCATGCATTGCAGGGAAAACTTCTGACATAACCATTTTTGTCAGGCTGTAACCTTTCCCACTTGGAACTCTGTGGAGCTGTACAAAGCTTTCTGGAGCAAGTTCTATTGAATTTCAGCATTAGGCTAGGATCCCACTGAGACATATGTTGCACCTGCAATCCAGATTTATTGCCTTTTGATCAGAACAGATTTATTAGGCAGAAACCTCCCAATGTGTAATAAGCCTCTAAACATCATTACCTTTATCCTAATAGACAATGTCTGATCAAAAAGAGTATGTGCGTAATAAATATTTATACCAAAACAAATAAAAATCTCCAGCTCCACCCAGAAGATGTAATTTTTTCCTGGATTAAAGGTAACCTGTACTGTGAATGATTAAAAACTGTCATTACTGACCTTCTGAAAATGCTAAATCCCTGGCTGCCTCTGTCTCCAATATTTCCCCAGTCTATGATCTGGAATAAACTTTTTGCAGCTGTCAGGGATTACTGATTGCTGATCCCGCTAAACGCTAAAAAAACAAAACACAAAAATCAGCACTGGGGACATGGCCAACTATTAATATTAATGTGATGGGTCCTTTGTGCTGCTGGCTTCTGACTTGCTTGAAATCCTCCTCCACTGTTGACCCCGCCCCACCACCATAATTTTCTTGTGTGACGCTGACCAGGTGTTAATACAGCTAAGCCAGCTGTCATTTACACTCATCAAGAGTGCCAGACTATGCCCATCCCTTCCGCCAAGCTCCTCCATTCATAGAAGCCATACTACAGCTTTTATGAATGAAACACAATCTATGAATGGAGGCTGTGAACAAACATCTGCCTGTCCTCCATTAATAGATCATATTTCACTCATAGAAGCTTTACCACTGGCTTCTATGAACGGAGGAGCTGGGGGAAAGTGGTGCATAGACTGTCACTCTCGATGAGTGAAAATGACAGCTCCCTTAGTTCTAGTAATCCCCAGTACACCTGAAAACCATGGAGGTGTTGGTGGTAGTTGAAGGGCGTATTGCTGGACGAGGGTTTCAAGGAATCTGGAAACCAGGAGCACAAGGGACACAACACATTACTATTAAGCCATGTCCCTTGTGCTGATGTGTGTGTGTTTTTATTTTTATTTTGGCTACACTTAGTCTTTGATAGGATGTCAATAATTTACCTACTCATAGCAAAGTAACAGTTTCTACAAAGAGTGACCCCCCCAATTGGTATTCCCCACTCCAGCAATCTCCTGGTGCTTCTTCTCCCATCACAGATGGCACCAACGTTCTCTGTGTTGGCTGGTGTTGGAGCCTACAGAACCTCCTTCATCATGTGACGGTGCTCAAGCTTAGCAATTGGATGCTAGACCTAAGCACTACCATGTGGGAGGAGGTCACATGCTCCCCATACCCAGAAGTAACCAATTATTTTGAGTGCCAGCTGAGATAGAGGTAGGAGTGGCAGGGGATAGCTTGAGATGTACTTGCTTTTTACAGACACTATCATTTTATATTGAATTGGTAGTGACAGGGTCTTTTTAAAGCTGGACTCAAGGCAAAATACATATTGTCTAAATACAAGATGCATATGTATTGACAGCTGAATTTTGGCATTCTTTACATAGTTACTCCAGATCCATGCAGTAATTTAGCATGAAATGACATCCTGTACTTTGCCTCTGTGCTGGTCTTTCCTGTAATAAAGACCAGTCACTGCTGTTTATTCTCCTTGTGCAAAGTAACTGGTCTTTTATCCGCCCCCATGTAGTTTTCTGCAGTCAGCCTGTAGTGGGTGGGCCTGTTCTCTCTGCACATGATATTTACAGCCCAATTATAATTTCAACACTATTTTTACAAATAATACAATGCCTTGAAAAAGTATTCATATCCCTTAAAATTTTCCCCATTTTGTCATGTTACAACCAAACACGTAAATGCATTTTATTGGGATTTTATGTGATAGACCAAAACAAAGTGGCACATAATTGTGAAGTGGAAGGAAAATGATAAATGTTTAAAAAAATAATAATAGCATCGGAAATGTGTGGTGTGCAATTGTATTCAGCCCCCCTGAGTCAATATGTTGTAGAATCACCTTTCACTGCAATTACAGCTGCAAGTCTTTTCGGGGATGTCTCTACCAGCTTTGCACATCTAGAGAGTGACATTTTTTTCCCATTCTTCTTTGCAAAATAGCTCAAGCTTTGTCAGATTGGATGGAGAGCATCTCTGAACAGCAATGTTTAAGTCTTGCACAGATTCTTAATTTGATTTAGGTCTGCACTTTGACTGGGCCATTCTAACATATGAATATGCTTTGATTTACACCATTCCATTGTAGCTCTGGCTGTATGTTTAGGGTCGTTGTCCTGCTGGAAGGTGAACCTCTGCCCCAGCCTCAACTCTTTTGCAGACTCTAAAAGGTTTTCTTCTAAGATTGCCCTGTTTTCGGCTCTATCTATCTTCCCATCAACATGGCTTCTCGTAAGCTGCAAACAGGACTTCTTATGGCTTTCTTTCAAAATTGGCTTTCTTCTTGCCACTCTTCCATAAATGCCAGATTTGTGGAGAGCATGGCTAATAGTTGTCCTGTGGACAGATTCCGTGGATCTCTGCAGCTTCTCCAGAGTTAACATGGGACTCTTGGCTGCTTCTCTGATTAATGCTCTTCTTGCCCGGCCTGTCAGTTTAGGTGGACGGCCATGTCTTGGTAGGTTTCCAGTTGTGCCATACTCTTTCCATTTTCAGATGATGGATTGAACAGTTCTCTGTGAGATGTTAAAAACTGGGGATATTTTTTTATAACCTAACCCTGCTTTAAAATTCAAAACTTTATCCCTGACCTGTCTGATGTGTTCCTTGGCCTTCATGATACTGTTTGTTCACTAAGGTTCTCTAACAAACCTCTGAGGGCTTCACAGAGCAGTTATATTTATACTGAGATTAAATTACACACAAGTGAACCCTATTTACCAATTAGGTGACTTCTGAAGGCAATTAGTTCCACTAGATTTTAGTTAGGGGTATCAGAGTAAAGGGGGCTGAATACGAATGCACGCCACACTTTTCAGATATTTATTTGTAAAAAGTTTTGAAAACCATCTATCATTTTCCTTCCACTTCACAATTATGTGCCACTTTGTGTTGGTCTATCACATAAAATTCCAATAAAATACATTTATGTTTTTGTTTGTAACATGACAAAATGCGGGGTATGAATATGTTTTCAAGGCACTGTATCTGGGCTTGCAAAGACATTTGGTGCACACAAAGTAGATATAGACGTTTTGACTATTCAGGAATATATTTAAATTAAGGTGTTTGTCCCTGGAGTTGAACATTAGGCGTAGCCCTTCTATAATGTGACATTGACATAACAGTAAATTATGTATTGATCCTAATACAAATATACAGTATGTGCAGGTAGAGAAAATCAGTTTGGCAACATTTTCAGGGCTACAGTTAAATTCATTCTTACAAATTAATTTTTTTAATAGAGAATTTAGGAATCAGTAGCCAGGGGAGATTTATGACAACATCCACTTCCAGGTGGCTTAGATAAGGATCTCTACACTTAAATACTTGTGCTTAAAATAGTTTTAAAACAACATGTAAATTGGGCCTATGTCACATTAGGCGAGAGACAGAAAGCAAGTATTTGCTAGCCACAATTAATAATTTCAAGTCTTTTGGCCAAGCACTTTACTAGCTGAAAAAATATTAGTGCTTGCCTTTTAGAAATGAAGAAGTAATCATCATTACTCACTTTTCTTTCCTATTTGCTCTATAAAAGTGGATCCAGCTGTATTGACTGCTATTTTCTGCTAATGTGAGCAGTTAGCTCAAGAAACTAGGTCATTAAAAAACTGCAGACAATGAAATGAAACCTGAGCATGGATTAATGTTCTTGAATCTTAGTCTTTGAAGGACTGAGTGGTGACAACAACCAGAAAAACCCTTGATTGTGTGCGTTTCATCCATACGAATGGCTTAAATAATAGTAATAATAATAATAATAATATTTAAAATGCACAGTACTTTCAAAAGTAAGCAAAAATATAATTAAAGAACTGTAGCTAAGCTTTTTTTTTTGTTTTAGTAAATGACAGAAGACTTAAAACTTCTGACAAGAATGAGGGAAAACCAAAATTTTACAGTTGTCACTGGCACAGAAGTAGAGGGGGATATAATGTATATTAAGGGGGGTACCTGTAAAAACTATACAATGTGGGCTTTCCAAACACTATGAGGAGATGTACACTCACTTTCTTTCAAGCCTTTAGGACATCTCACAAAATCTTTTTGATGAGGAAACAGGTGTCTATAAATACCTGGCAACGTAATACAGGCTTCTTGATGACTAAGTGGCCTTCAAAAAGGATCTTGTTTTTAACATTGCTGGATATATGGAACAAGAATCTCCACCTCCTGTGACATCACTGTGCTAAAAGACAATTGCTATACCTCCTTTTTAAGTATATCCCCTAATAAAAAAATATTCAACTTTCTTATTTTTTTTCTATTGGTTAACTTGGGTGGCCTTATGTCTTTTTTAGCCTGACTAACTATGTGACTATGTAACTGTATGCCACTACGGGAAGCTTTCTGAAGGAAGACTGCAGGCCTACGGATTAAGATTAATATACTGAGTTATATCATCCCCTGAAAAACAAACAATATATTTTTAATATTTTAATAAATAATATAAAAAATAATATATTTATAGTTTGTTTTCCCTAGGGAGTCAAAGTATTCATTTGATGTTGGGATTGTTGAAGAGAAGATTTGTCAGGTCCCTCCTTCTCTGCCTTTGAAATATATAAAGTTTTTAAGGGGATTATTTTACAGAGAGTTGAAAACTGGCCCTAATGATACCACAGTGGGCAACTGGATAGTCCCTGGATCAACAATCTCTAGAATAAGACAAGGCTGCTTCTGATCAGTCCTATTATGTCATCAGATATTACGGAGGACTAGTGGCCACCTCTCTGTTAAATTATTCTCTTAGAAAAGGGAGCGTTATATTCTTCATTGGCAGGAAAGGTAGGGCAAGTGTAATCCTTGGCAAAGGCTTCTCCTCAACGATCCCAAAACAAATAAACACATAATTTGAGTCCCTGTGGAGAAAAGTGCTATGGAAATATTATTATTAATATTCATTACAAATTGTAAAAGTACTGTATGTTGTTTGTATTTCAAGGGGAGGATAAAATACAGAGTGATACTTACCTTATAAGAGAAGTATGGCCAAAGCATTTTTACCTCTCTTATGGGTCACAGGAGTGCACTACTTTCTGTACTCATGTGACCCAGATTCAGCCCATAGCAGGCTAAAGCCCACTGTCTTCTGATGTCATAGAACCGGTTCAAGCTGCACATGTATATGGAAATTAAGGTCGGGATCCACCCAGATGCCTGATCAGCAGCTGGCTCTGCCTCTAAGGCACCTCTGGATGCCTAAGCCAGCCCCTTCCCCCTCCACATCCCAATGCTCCAATGCACTGGAGAGACAGAGCGGAGATTGGTGTCTGACAGTCACCGCTCTCTGTTTAGAGTGAATTGAGTGATCAGTGGTCATGTGATTACTCAGTTCTCGATCCTAGAGCCAACGATGGACAGTTGCAGACCTAAAACTATGCTGCCGCCATATAGGTGAATGCAGTATGTATGCTTATTTATTTAATTTCCATCACTTCTCTTTTAATTCATGGTCCTGCACTCCACAACGGTTCCAGTAAGGACATATAATTACACAGCCACATAGTTAATCAGATTGAAAAAGACACAAGTCCATTCAGTTCATGAAAATAAAAAAATAAATAAATAGAAAACCCCCATAATCAGAATCCTAATCCCACAGTTGATCCAGAAGAAGACAAACCCCCCATAAATAAAGGTCCAATTTGCTGCAGCCCCCAGAAGACAACTGGATATTCCCGGCTTCAACACTCTCAAAGACAAGACTGGTCCTGATCAGTTTTGTTGCTGCCGCTCTCACTGATGCCATCGTATACCACGCAGGACTAGTGGTCACTTCTCTCTTACATAATTCCTTTAGAAACTGGAGAATTATATTCTTCATCAACGGAGAAGGTGGGGCAAATGTAATTTTTGTACCTCTTGCCAAAGTTCTGCTTGGATAGGTATAAGTGCACAACATGCAGGGCAAATGCTAAGCCCAATAGAGTAAATAATGACATTATTCTGCCAAACCACATGCAACGCAGACTTTCCAGAACAGGCTCATCTTTAGCAGATGCCACTCAAAAATAACAGTAAAATGTTCACAATGAGACCCAGGGGCCACTACAAAACCCTAGACAGATAAAACAATATAAAAAAAAATAGCAATAGTAGTAAACATTATATATAAAATATGATGTTGTTAGAAAGATGTAGTTAGGTTTTAAGTATCTTTTGATTCATGGGATACTAAACAACTAACACCCAAATAATTTACCAGCCGACTTACCAGGCTTATGATGTGTCTCTATGTCCTCAGTTTGCCCCGCTGAAAAAATTAGGACCCGGTCACAAAAAACATCAGGCGTATCAGATCCATAATGAAATAACCATTGCTAAGCCACGAGGAAATTTTATTTTTAGACCCACGTTTTGTGGTGGGCTGAAGACAAATGTACTTTTCTGCTATGCAATAATCTAATAATAAAACAGCATATTTACCCACCGCTGGGAACAGTTTCTTCAGGAGTCCTCTGTGTAACGTTGGAGATCTCTGTAAGAGTTGGTTATGAGAGCAGTAAATTTATAATCTGGATAGGAATCTGGCTCCCAAAATGTTACTGGCAAATATTAAAATAGTATATAACATATTTAAGACTGCCGTGCCAGGCACATCAATATGAAGATATGTCTAATATATTCCTGTATGTTTTCCTTGCAGCTGAGAGTTTTACCAGTATTCCTTCATATATTTTTACACTGGTTTCTTTATTTTGGGAAAAGAACAGAAAACTCCATTAACAGCCATAATATTATTACGGTTCAGTGGTAAAACAATAACTGTACTATTTTTTAGGCATATATTTGGTAAAAGGCATAAAATCTCAGAATTTACTAGTAGTTTTCAGATCAAATGGTAACTGTTAGCAGAGATGGAACTACAGATCATGGGGCCCAATATCAAAATTTTGATGGGGGTCCCCCAGGGGACCACTTTCTGGTGCACCTGGCAATGTCAACAGGGACATTTCTGTTATTATTCCTAATATAGAGTATGGCTAAAGATTGGCAAATCCAACTCAAATTTATTCCAATTCCTACTGAATGAGATTCAGTCGTTGTTTGAGTATTCAGGAGTTGCAGGTTCTACCAGGTAATGAGTACAACACCTGTCAGGGAAAATTATTTCCTCTGTTTAGTGTACATGGAGAAATCTTTGCATGTATGACTAGCTTAAAACAAGGAAATGTAGCAAGAGAGCTGCTGACATAATGCATACACTGCTAGGGATCTGTAGTCTGCATAGAAGTTGCCGGAATTGCAAACATTTTTCTGAATGAAATCAATTCATTCAGTTTGTGTTGTGATTAACACTATGCTTGGCCACAGCTAATCACATGGTACTGATGGGCTGTAATTGGCTCTGTCTGTACCATGTGATCACTGTGACCAATCACAGCTAGCAACACAATTGTACACAGTGGATGACATAAAGTGAAGGCATCCATTGTTTACAATTTTCATGTGATCTGCTGTGATTTATTACAGTGGCCACATGGTACTGGCAGTGGGCCGGTACATTCATCAGTTATCGACTGTTTCCAATGGACACAGCTGGATTCAGATCATACCGTAGCATGGCCACACACAGGGGTGATACAGGACTTCATAGGATTTCCACCCGGATCAAACCACTTTGCCTCAATCTAAATGACAGTTGGGCAGGAACTGGTTAAATATAAACCTCTAATTGATCAGGGGTGTAAACCAAAATCTGATTGATAGAAACAGCTTGCAGCACTTTTTAAATTGCTGCTTGCACTGCCCTACTGACTCCTCACCCTAGTTATGTACCATAAATGTTCACACTAATTTATTTGAGAGTTTCTTAAAATGTAACTCCACTTTTGTTGGACTAAAAAAACAATCCCCTTTGGATGATCAATGTACATTGCAGGGATTTTAACAAACTTTGTAGCAAGTTTCTGTGCTGAGTAAAAAAACTATTTGTTCCACTATGTCCTTGCAAGACTTATGGCGTGTACACACGGTCAGACATTCCGGCAGAAAAGGTCAGACAGAATCATTTCAGTGGATATTCCGATTGTCTGGGGGCTTCATCTAATTTTCTCTTTCGAAAATTCTGACGGACCTAGAAATAGAACATTTTAAATCTTTCCGACGGAAACCATTCGTCTGTATGCTGTTCAAGCAAGTATGAGACGCAAGCACTCAGTGTGGTAAAACTAGCGTTCGTATTGGAGCTAGCACATTCCTCATGCTGCTAATTCTGTGATCTTTTAATGCAGCGCATTCTTTTCTTCTTTAGGATGCTGGAAGAATGAAGTTGTTTTGCTGCTCATATTCACACAGAGTTCTCACAAACTTCTTTCTTCGTTATTTATCCTCATCTCATGACTAATTTTCTGTTTTTTAAAAGCCCGATCTCCATAATAATGTTTACAATTTTTTTTTATACTCATCTTTTATAATTTTTGATTCCATCAAGATTTATTTTACGATTACTTAAAAATTATTTTCTAGTGATCTCCATATAGTTTGTTTTTTGGAGTGTCAATAACATTATTATCTTATATTTTTTATTAACCTCAAGGAGGTTGGTGTCCCTTGTTAATTTGACATTGCCTTTTTGAAATGTACCTGCCTACTCACAAACAAACTGTCTTTTTTGAAGAAAATAAGTATTTTGTGCAAAGAAGATATCCATTTATTCTGGGTAACAAAATAAGGAGGAAGTCAACGCTGGACAAACTATTGTAATTTGTGAAGCCTTTTGGCCCCCATGGCACACATCAACAAGTCTGTGGAAAATAAATTTGGTAGGTTGAGGAGTCCATATAATACGGAGGACAATCTGGTCCAGGAATCCCAGAGATCAGGACCAGCAGCAGATGACATATCTGTCCCTAGTTTGTGGTACTACAACAGCATGCGTCTTCTGTCAGACCACACTGAACCCAGGCCATCATTTTATTTTCTTCCCTGCAGACTTTCCTGCAACCTTCCTTGGAGGCTGTGGCTCTGGTGGTGGACTTGTGGCAGGAGGAGGAGGAGAAAGGACGAGTTCACATATCTCGCTGTTCTCAGTCAGCTGGCCCTTCAACCCCTTCTGAAGAGCATCAGAAATAAATGCCTCACAGAGGAGGCGTTGGCCCTTCTCCAATTCCAGCAACCTGGTGGCTACATAGCAGCCATAGGCCTCTTCAGCGTTGGGGGGGGGGGGGGGGCTCCTGAGGAAATGGCTGGCTTCCTTAATAAGGACCAGTGCTGCGTCCTCTGTCCTTGTCCCCTTCCTGGGCCTTTTGGTGGAAAGGCAAAGGGGAGGCACCTGCGATTGGGTGAGGCTCCTACTGGGCTCCTCCTGGCTGACACTGGGCATGGCCTCCTCCTGGCTGACGCTTTCCAGACACTCCTCTTGGCTGAGCTCATCCTGTGTATAAAAAGGGACATAGTAGTAGTTTTTGCTTCATCAATTACACACAATTTTCAGCTCATGACTTGCAAATTGAATGTTAATAAATGGAAAAGGCTATCATTCTGACCCCAGCATTTTTCAAGCTGGTTATCAACATTTTTGGCCACTACTGTCTAGTGATATGTATACCTAATTTTTGGTATAAAATCATTGATTTGTAACCAATTATAACATCTAGTTAACATCATTAATATTAGGACAATAAATATGTCTAAAAACTAATAAACCTGGCTCCAGCTGGGCGCATCCACTTCTTCCAGGGTGGAAGGCCCAGGTTGTTCCTGGGAAGCCTCTGCTGGGGTGGAGGGAAGGCTCTAGGGAAGGGTTGAAAGAGATTCCCTGGCTTCAGTCTGGTCATCCAGAAACCTCAGTTTGTTGAAGTACCACAGCCTGGGGACATAAACATTCTCTGCTGCTGCTCCTGATCTGAGTGAAGCCTGGATCTTATTGTGCTCCTTCTTATACATGTTCCTCAAGATCCCAATTTTATTTTCCAAAAACGTCATGTTTGCTTTGGGGACCCGAGTCATCACAAATACCAGAAGTGTCTTCAGCGTTGCCTTCCTTACTTGTTTATTGTAATATAAACTATGTTTGACTTGCCACAGATTCCTCATCTCCCTGTACTTATCAATAAAACTGGACAGAAATGCTGAGTCCTTAAACTGATACATTTTTTCTGTAAGACAATACACAAAAACACTAAGACAAAACACTAATGTCAGTCTAAACTCTCATAATCTTATCCCAATATAGGCCTCCAACTTGAAGCAGTATAGGCCACTGTGATGGGCCAAGTTCAAATGTTACCTTCGTTTAGGATGCTCGCCACTTTCGTTCATCCTTCCCCCCACACACAGAACAGACGTATGACGTGTGTTAGCTTGATAAGACAAAAACACCAATGTCAGTCTAAACTCTCAATCTTATCCCAATATAGGAATCCAACTTGAAGCAGTATAGGCCACTGTGATGGGCCAAGTTCAAATTTTGCATTCATTTAGGATGCTCGCCACTTCTGTTCGTCCTTTCCCCCACATACAGATCGGACATACGACAGATGCGGGTTAGCTTTATATACACTGCTCATGTGTCAAACTCCGCCCACGTCGCCCGCCCCTGACATTCTTTTTCACGAATATTCCCCACCCCTTCTCTTCGGTGCACAGTAGGAGTAGTAGGCTAAACATGGTGGAGACACATTGTGTAACTAGCGAGGAGGAAAGCCCAGAGCCCCAAACACCTGGATCCAGGAGGAGGAGATTGAAGGCCATCAACATGGCCTTTGATTAAATGGTCGAGATGGTTGGGATTTTAAGGAGGTAGTATTATGATGGGAAACATGGTCCATAAACCCATCCCAATCTATGAAAGGAGGACATCATGACAGCTGTTGTTCACCCTGGAGCAGAAGTTTGGGGTACGCTGGTCCAAAGAGCAGTTAAGGAAGGGATGGTCCAACATCAAACTGAGGGAGCCAGATCAGTATCGCAAAATAAAGAAGATGCTTCAAAAAAGTAAGTAATTGTCGTGTGTTCCTATTATGATAATTAACTTGCATGCTGCTCTATGCACTGTTCTTTACTGTTGTACAGTTTGAAATGGCTACTTTCATGTTCATGGGCACAGTAATCATTCGCAGAAAACATTGTTCATAGGAAACATCGTTTGTTTGCCAATAAATATGATGTATTTAGCTGGTACAGGGTTATGCCTACATTTTGGTCATGCTAATTTGTCCTATTAAAAGAAGTTTAGGATATTGTTGTCTAGATGTCTTTGAAACTAGAATGAATTGCAAACTTGATTCAGTGGAATGTAAGGAGATGACACTCAGCAGCTATTTACACATCTGGACTCAGGAGCACTAGTGTGGAAAACCAGAGCACATTTTTTAGGGTAACCCACACAGGTGCACCAGTGGATACTTGGGGTGTCTCCATCTGTGAAACTTGGCCCAAAAAGGTAAGTATTGCAGTTTGGTAAAAAGGGAATTTTAATCATGTCTTCAACTTGGATCTCTTCCCAAACAGACAATTGTACACCACTTCAAAGCAATGTTTCATATTCCTATTTCTTAACTCAAATATCTGTGTGCTAATTATACCTTTTAATTCATTTTCATAGGGGAGAAAAGACAACAGGATCCCAGGGACCCCCCCCCCCCGACCTCGCCAGCCTGATTGGGAAGTTAGCCCGAGCCCCCCGAGGATGTGCAGGAACGAGAGGTGGAGGAAGTGGGCGACATGGGCACCCCACCAGGGGAGTGTCTGACACCCCAGCTTCTATATATGCCTGCATATTTCTAAATACATCTGGTTGTGGAAGGGGAAATGGCAGAACCTTTTAGTAGGGCCAGCGCCCAAACCCTCATTCTGAAAATCATGGCGTGGAGTGGGGAGATAAATGCAAAGCCTTGACATCATGCTGCAGGAAATGAAGAACGATGATCGATGTTTTGGGGAGAATATAATCCATTTTTTCCTCAAACAAATGTGATCATGTTCTTCATTTTCTTTTAAGATGACCACAATAATTTGGTCTTATTTGTACATTTTAAAATCCAAATTTTGAAGATGCACACGGTGTGTCAACATGTGCTATCTGCCATCAGGGGCTCTCAATGTATGGGTTTTGTGGGTGCAACCCCTTCCTCATAACGCTAGTAGGTGAGAGGAAGGGATTGCACCCCCAAAACACCATTGATCCCCCATGATGGGAGATAGCACATGTTGACATTACCCATTTGGATTCCCAATTTGTGTGCATCTTCAAAATTTGGCTTTTACACAGGGGTAACACCACCCCATCATATTTACAACATTTTTGACACTATAATGTCTGATATTAAAATAAGAAAAAAGATACCAGCGCTCAAATTATATTGCCTAAAGGTGTGCTGCAATCAAATAAACCCCTCCAAATTATGGATTGCGCAAACTACCCAAAATATAAATAATAATTATACATATATAAAGTGTAAATATCTAATAATACTGTGCTCATTAACACAATTAATTATGCATATATAACGTGCAAAAGGCCCTAATAATACCACCTGTGCTATTTAACTCAATTACATACTATTCAGTGCTCCAAACCAATCTCAAAAAACCCCACAATAGTTTTAGTCCATGTATAACATTAATTCCAAAGTGAGATACAATTCCCTCATCACAATTCAAAGTGAAGATAAAAGTTAATTTATGGATGGTCTGGTCTTCCTATGAACATGTACGTAGCTCCACAACACAATTCACCCTTCTTGCCACCACCACCTTATGAAATGGCCACTCGCCAGAAAAAAATAGAAGCTCGCCTTTGGTTCAATAAATGGATAACCACTCCTTAAACCCAGTCTTTCTCCAGTCAGTAATCCACTGATTATTCAAGCTCATAAGAAAACATGTAGAACCATCATAGTGTAAAACGTTTCAACTTGTTTATTAAAAAATAATAATTTAAAACAGATTGCACTTACAAATTCCAGTGTCAGCAAGCCGCAACTAAGCTTATCCAGCCATGAATCAAGGTGTGCTTTAAACCAGCATATATTTCCAACAGGTGACCTTTTTCTCACATGTGCTCCAAGCCTCAGGCCCCTGTTACGGGCAATCTCGTTGTGAATAGTTCCAGCAGCCTCTACGCGTTTCACAATCCCATTTGCGTCATCAGGAAGCTGCTGGAACCCTTTACCCATCCTATTTATACCCCTCTTACCTAATGTATGTGTATTACAGCCATCCTTGAATTTCGTGACACTGGAAATGATGCGGCCGCCATCTTGTTTCCGGAAGTGTCAAATACTCCATCCTTGATCCTGGTATATGCCATAAACCAATATCCCTACTCCATTCTCAGCCCACCACAAATACTAACTGCATCCTCCAATGATGGGATCAGTGACCCCAGCACCCCAGTATCCCATGGGTACCATAATACTTCCCCTACTTCCTTTATTCGCCAGCTACCTACCGCCGGAAATATTTTTGTTTCCGGAGGTATCAGACCCACCATGTTTATTACTGGTATGCGCCATAGGAAGATTCCCCTATTTCACTATGGACCCTCCACAAGTGCACTAGGAGAACCTAGGAGACAGCCAAAAAGAAAAGCAAGCAATAAAGAAAATTCTAGATTTTATCAGAATTTTTTTTTTAATTAATAAAAATGTTATACATTGTCTGGCATTGCAATGGCCCCCCTACCCATAAAATAATTAACATATTTCTCCCAAACTTCACGGGCGCTTTGGGGTGCCAAGCCAGTATGGCCAGTATCCAGGCCCATCAGGGAATTGTCTGGAATAAGTCCGGCCTTAGGCCCAACTGAGGCTAGATAATTCTGGGAATTTTTCCATTAATAATTGTGCAGGATGTAGCAGCACACGATGATATGGTTGATTTTGTAGTCCGCCATATAGATTGCTGTCAGAAACAGGCAGACCCGGTTGCCCATTACCCAAAGGTATTCTCAATGACACTACTTGCTCTGGCCAGCCGGTAGTTAAAAACCCTCCTCTCCTGGGTGAGGGTCCTTTGGGGGAATGGCTTCATCAGGTGCTTCCCCAGACTGAAGGCTTCATCTGCAATAAAGACGAAGGGGTCCTTCCACGTTGTCCGTATCAGGTGGCAATGCCAGGCCACCAGTCTGGAGACACTGGTAAAACTCCGTCTGGGCAAAGACTCCTCCATTCGACCATTCTTCCCCACATCCACATAGAGGAACTCTAAAGCCCCGTACACACGAGAGGACTTATGTCCGACAGACTTCTGAAGGAGTTCCGTCGGAGTTCTGCTGGAATTCCGACGGAGTTCTGACAGACTTTTCGGCTGAGCGGACTTGGCCACACACGATCACACTAAACTCCGACGGATTCGAACGTGATGACATATGACTCGGCTCGAATAAGGAAGTTCATAGCCAGTAGCCAATAGCTGCCCTAGCGTCGGTTTTAGTCAGTCAGACTAGCACACACACGAGTGGATTTTTCTAAGGGGACCGGGTCCGGCGGAGTTCCTTTGGAAAAATTTGAAGCATGTTCCATATTCTAAAGTCCTTCGGACTTTGGCGAGTCAAAAGTCCGTTGCAGCCCACACACGATCGGATAGTCTGACGGACTCAGTCCTTCGGACTTTGGATGTTGAAAAGTTCGCTCGTGTGTACGCGGCATTAGTGTGCCGACACCACCGACATTAACACTACACTATTAAACCCCTTATAGTTATAATAATAAGACCCCGAATGGGGTGGTGGCACAATGTGGACATGCTTCCCATCTATAACCCCTCCACAGTTGGGAAAGTCTCAATGGTCAGTGAAATGGGAGGCCACAGTCTGACATTCCTTTGGCGTTGAAGGAAACAGTGGAGTCAAACAAAAAAATATAAGTACTTTTGTACATAACATTGCAAGTAGATTACACAAAAACATTCTTGCACAACATCAGTATAACATTTATTTGAAGGAGTATTTAACCACTTGAGACCCACACTACATCTATTGACATCATGGGGTTTCGGTGGTTATATCTAAATGATGCCTGAGGCCACAGACATCATTCAGATATTGCCGTTTTCAGCCGGTGATTCCCTACACCATAAGAACAATCATAGCGGCTGTTCCGCCGCTTGATCGTTCTTACGGGCCGCCCTCCGGTGCTTCTACCGACTCACCGTTTCCATCGGTGAGTCGGTCACAGGATCCGCCAGCCCCAGCAAGTAATCATAGAGATTTCCGGCGGACTAGATTGTCCCCGGAGTCTCTATGATCGTTCGGAGGACGGGCGCGATGTTATGACGTCACGCGTGGCCTCGGTATTCAAATTAACGGCGCCGATCTGGCTAGGAATCCATGATCGTTTTTTTTTTTTTTATTCTTCCCAGCCTAGAGGTGAGATATGGGGTCTTATTGACCCCATATTTCACTGTAAATAGGTCCGATCGTGCCATATTCCTATTACAAGGGATGTTTACATTCCTTGTAATAGGAATGAAAGTCATCAATTTTTTTTTTTTCTTTTTTAAGTGTAAAACTAAAAAAATAAAAATAAAATTAACAATAAAAAATAAATAAATAATTTAAAGCGCCCCTGTCCCCGTGAGCTCGCACACAGAAGCGAACGCATACGTAAGTCCGGCCCACATATGAAAACGGTGTTCAAACCATACATGTGAGGTATCGCCGCGAACGTTAGAGCGGGAGCAATAATTCTAGCCCTAGACCTCCTCTGTAACCCAAAATATGTAACCAGTAAAAAATTGAAAGCGTCGCCTATGGGAATTTTTAAATACCAAAGTTTGGCGCCATTCCACGAGCGCGTGCAATTTTGAAGCGTGACATGTTGAGTATCTATTTACTCGGCGTATCCTCCTCTTTCACATTATGCAAAAAAATTGGGCTAACTTTACTGTTTTTTTAAGCATGAAACAGTTATTTTTCTGAAAAAAACGCGTTCGAAAAATTGCTGAGCAAATACCGTGTGAGATAAAAAGTTGCAATGACCGCCCTTGTATTCTCTAGGGTCTTTGCTAAAAAAACATATATAATGTTTGGGGGTTCTATGTAATTTTCTAGCAAAAAAATTAGGAATTTTACATGTAGGAGAGAAATGTCAGAATTGGCCTGGGTCCGAAGTGGTTAAAAAGACAAAAATATAAGGCCGGTCAGCTGATATGTGTCTCACCTTTACTGCTGAAGGTCGGCTGGCATCTGTTGTTCCACTAGCTGGTGTTCAGCTCTGTGCACTCTGCAGCTATGGGTGTCACCGCCCATCACCTGTTGCCTAATATATGATTCCTTCCTGCTATTTCCTGTCCAGCCCCTCATGTGCTTCTCTATTTAAATCCCTTTCAAACCAGCTACTAATTGCTTGAGTAACGTTTGTTTCTGAGCTCCCTTTGTGTAATCTGTTTTATCTGACCTCTCGTAAACTGATCTCTTGTGTACTGACCCGGCTTGTTCTGATTACGTTGTCTGCAGCCCACCCTGACCTTGGCTCACTATCTGGCTCTCCTTTGCTTCATTCATCTATCCTTGTCTAACAGTGTCTTCTGGTACTTCCCTATTGAGCAGGGTGAACCCGGGGGTCGTGAATCCGGGGGTCGCAACTAAGCCCAAACCCTTGCGAGGGGGTCCCTGGCGGAACACCGGCTGGCTCTTCCATGACCTGGGGGATCCCGTGTAACCTGCTCGCCTGTGGGCTCCCTGTAAGTAGTACCGTGACAAGGCCCACTTATCAGATTACTCACCCCCTCTGATGGCCCATTGATAAATTTGTATGGGGGGGTGGGTGAAAAAAAAGCCTCAGGCTCTCTGCCTGAATTTAAGGACACACATTACATTTGGACACATTTTAGGGGGTGGGGGAGGGTTATAAATTCATTTAAGGACACACATTACATTTGGACACATTTTAGGGGATGGGGGAGGGTTATAAATTACTTTAAGGACACACATTACATTTGGACATATTTTTGGGGGTGGACGAGGGTTATAAATTACGTTAAGGACACACATTACATATGGACACATTTTAGGGAATGTTTCAGGGAAAGGAGTACAAAGGAGCTGTCACTATTGTTAAAGGGACTAAGCTATAGGGTATATGGACCCAGGATAGCATGCTGGGGAGGTTAAAGAAGGCAAATATGCATGTAGGCCAAAAAAGGAGTATTAAAAAGCTTCCAGCATGCATGAGGATAAAGGTGACATTCACAGCATATTACAATCATGGTAATTAGGGAATGACGAAATAAATTAAATACATTAGCAAACATTAAATACATATAATGTGATGTTAAGGGATAAAATTTACCCTAATATAGTCCTTCTGCAGGACCTGGATGATGGCAGAACAGGTCTCTGGAATAATGATCCCCAGAGCCTGGGCTAGATGCCTGTTGAGAACTTGAGGTCCTGAAGGCTTCTCCCAAGTACCTCAAGGTGGCGACTAGCCTCTGCTCCGGAGTGATGGCTTGCCGCATGCAGATATCCTGTCTGCTTATATAAGGGGTCAGTAAAGCCAACAGATGGTGAAAAACGGGGTCCATCATCCTGAGATAATTCCTGAAATCATTAGGATTATTTTCCCGGATCTCACGAAGCAAAGGCATGTGCGAGAAATGGTCACGCCGGAGTAACCAATTCTTGGTCCATGAACTCCTCCTCGCCCTGTTCATGGACTGGGCTTGGGTCAAAGTATGAACCCCAACACTAAGCCCCCACACAGCACGAACTCTACGAGTACGTACCCGCACCATGGTTTCAAAATGGTTGGCTGGTCAGAACTAACTTAAACGAACGCACTGAAGAACAGCAAGGCCTGTGAAGAGCGAGCTGAAGATCAGTAACGAGCGGACCAGAACACACTGAAATACAGATACGAACTGACTACCCGCACTGAAAACCAGATACAAACCCACAAGCACACACTGAAATAAGCTGGTGTCTGAAAAGCATGAATTGTCTCTAACCAAACTTCTACTAACATGTGATCAACAGAAGGAGCCCAAAGGGTGGCGCACTGGGCATTGAACTTCGTTTTTCTAGTCCCGTCGTACATGGTGTACGTCACCGCATTCTGAATGATCAGACTTTGGTGTGATCATGTGTATGCATGACTGTTTCAGTGGAACTCTGTCGGAACTCCGTCGGAAAAACCTTCAGAGTTTATTCTGATGGGAAAACCTGTCGTGCATACGCGGCATAATTCCTGAATGGTTCTGCACTCATTATAAACACCTGGTTCACTCTCGGTGTTATAATGAGGAAAGCTGCAGTGTCTGCATCTGTTTAGAAATAAATAAAGCTGAATTCAAGGTATGGCAATTTGTACATAGTAACACTGGTGCAGCTTGGACTAATTTAACCACTTGAGATCCGTAAGGTTTTACATTTTTCATTCTCAGGGCATTTGTGCTATTTAGCACTGCACTACTTTAACTAGCAATTGCACAGTCATGCAACACAGTACCCAAATGAAATGTATATAATTTTTTTTACACAAATAGAGCTTTCTTTTTGTGAAATTTGATCACCACTGGGTTTTGTACTGACATTTTTTTAAAATATATACTACTTTCTCTTATTAAACATATCCAATAAAATCAAATGTCTTCTTAAATTTAGGCCCAAATGTATTGTATTACATGTAAAAAAAAAAATCCCAATAAGTGTATTTTAAATGGTTTGTGTGAAAGTTATAGCGTCTACAAACTATGGTATATGCACACCTCACATTTTTATAAATATTTTATTACACCTTTTCATGTGACAACACTGAAGAAAAGACACTTGGCTACGATGTAAAGTAGTGTACAGCTTGTATAACAGTGTAAATTCGCTGTCCTCTCAAAATACCTCTACACATAGCCATTAATGTCTAAACCGCTAGCAACAAATATGAGTACACCCCTAAGTGAAAATGTCCAAATTGGGCCCGAAGTGTCACGATTTTTTGTGGCCACCATTTTTTTTCAGTACTGCCTTAACGCTCTTGGGCATGGAGTTCACCAGAGCTTCACAGGTTGCCACTGGAGTCCTCTTCCACTCCTCCATGACGACATCACGGAGCTGGTGGATGTTAGAGACCTTGCGCTCCTCTACCTTCCATTTGAGAATGCTCCACAGATGCTCAATAAGGTTTAGGTCTGGAGACATGCTTGCCCAGTCCATCACCTTTACCCTCAGCTTCTTTAGCAAGGCAGTGATCGTATTGGCATTTAGTTTCGGTCCGATTTTAAGTTCAGACAAATTTTTGGTTAGTCGAAGATTCGGATGTATCCAAATCTCTGAATGAAATAGTAACGAATTTCGTTGAAATTCATTTAATTTTGTTTCGTTTATCCGTTTTCAAACAAGAGCAGTTGAAAAATGATTGGCTGTTTCAAATTCTGTGTGAAGAATAGCTGCTTTTTTAGGCCCCTTTTACGCTGGAGTGGGGGCGGCGTCGGCGGTAAAAATAGCGGTGCTTTACTATCATATTTGTGGAGGTATTCGGACACTAGCGGGGCGCTTTTAACACCCGCTAGTGGCCGAAAAAGGGTTCAAACCAGTGGCGCTTTGCAGGCGGTATAGCCACGCTGCCCCATTGATTTCAATGGGCAGGAGCGGTGGAGGAGCGGTATACACACTGCTCCTTCACCGCTCCAAAGATGTTGCTAGTAGGACTTTTTTTACCCTTCTGCCAGCACACTGCTCTGGGCTTTCACACTGGAGAGACAGCAGCGGCTGTTTCAGGGCACTTTGCAAGTGCTATTTTTAGCGCTGTAGTGCCTGCAAATCGCCCCAGTGTAAAAGGGGTTTTAGGAGCGGCTGGGAAGCCGACCACCACGTCCTTAACAACCGATGACTCATCAGCCGTCAGCGGGCCCCACTGATAGCTGAAATTTAAACAAAAGAATCCTGACAATAGAAAATTCTGAGAAAAAACTGAGTTAGGTCCCCCCAATCTATACCAGGCCCTGGTATAGGTCTGGTATGGATTTTAAGGGGAACCCCACACCAAACAAAAAAAACAGCGTGATGTCCCCACCAAAATACATACCAGATCTTTATCCGACCATGCAGCCAAGGTAGGCCAGGAAAGGGGGTGACGAGCAATCTGGAAGCCCCCTTTAAGGTGCGAATGAATATGGGGTACATAGTATCCCTACCCATTCATCAAAAAAGTGAGTAAAGACACAACACAAGTTTTTGACAATTCCTTTATTTAAAAAAAAAGTCACCTGGTATAGATCCATCGTCAATCATGACACCCGCCATACCGCTTGACCTGCAAAAATGGAAAAACAAACCTCTGGGCCTATCGTTTGCCTGCTCCGTCGTCTGACATTTCTTAAATAGCTAAGGGACGGGGGTCACCCGATGATATCAGCGGGTGACCCCACCCCCTTGTGACATCCCCAACTTGGCATGATGGTCAATGATGTCACAAGGGGATGGGGTCACCCAGTGATGTCATTTTGTGACTCCGCCTTTCAGCTATTTAAGAAATGTCAGATGGCAGATCAGGCAGTTCGACGAGGCCAGAACTTTATTTATATTTTTTCAGTAAAAAAAAAAACGTTTTACTAAGCAAAGTTAAAACAACAAATGCAGAAGATTTAATAGATGGAAAGTTGAAAAAATTACTTTTTACAACTTTAACCCTTAGGGCAGGGGTGCCCAACCTTTGAAGAGTGAGGGCCACTTAAGCGACTTGGTAACCAGTTGCGTGCCACAATGAGTGGAGCAGAAGGATGTGAACGGAGGGTCAGACTGATAGTGTCAATAGGGCCTAAGGCTGCTTTCACACTGATGCGCTGTGGTTTACCCACACAGAGTGTGCAGACAAGTGCACATGTGTCTTTCCTGCAGGTTTGCTGTACTTTGCCATAGATTTCTAATATATCCTGCAGGTGTGGTGCACTTTCAGAAAGCGCACTAAACTTGCAGGTAATAATAGAAGTCTATGGCTCAGCGCGGGTTACCTGCAGGTGTTCTGCGCTGCACCTGCGGATCAGTTTGAAAGCAACCCAGTAACCACCGCAGAACAGATATGCACATATATACACTGTGATTTAACCACTTGCTTACTGGGCACTTAAACCCCCCTCAGTCCCAGACCAATTTTCAGCTTTCAGCGCTGATGCACTTTGAATGACAATTGCGCGGGCATACAACACTGTACCCAAATGAAATTTTTATCATTTTTTCCCACAAATAGAGCTTTCTTTTGGTGGTATTTAATCACAGCTGGGAGTTTTATTTTTTGCTAAACAAACAAAAAAAGATGCAAAAAAAAAAAAAAAAATCATGTTTAATAGTTTGTTATAAAATTTTGCAAACAGGTCATTTTTCTCCTTCATTGAAGTGCGCTGATGAGGCGGCACTGATAGGCTGCACTGGTGGGCACTGATAGGCTGCATTGGTGGGCACTGATAGGCTGCATTGGTGGGCACTGATAGGCTGCACTGGTGGGCACTGATAGGCACAGATAAGGCGGCACCGATGGGCACAGATAAGGCGGCACCGATGGGCACAGATAAGGTGGCACTGATGGGCAAAGACGGGCACAGATAAGATGGCACGGATGGGTGGCACAGAGGGGTGGCACGGATGGGTGGCACTAAGGGGCACTGATAGGTACCACTGATAGATGGGACTGATGGGCACTGATAGGTGGCACTGATAGGTGGCTCTGATAGGTGGCACTGCTGGGCACTGATGGGCGGCACTGCTGGGCACTGATGGGCACTGATGGGTGGCACTGCTGGGCACAGATATGTGGCACTGGGGTGCAGCACCTTTGTTGAGGCAGATTGTGGGCACTGCTGGGTGGTACTGTGGGCACTGCTGGGTGGCACTGTGGGCACTGTTGGGTGGCACTATGGGCACTGCTGGGTGGCACTGACAGGGGGGACACATTTTTTATTAATGTGGCAAAGCAGGGAGCAGGTGGGCACTGGCAGGGGGCAGGTGGGCACTGGCAGGGCTGGCCGTGATCGGGACTGATGTCCCGATCACGGCCACCGGTGATCGGCTTTTTTTTTTCTCCTCGCACTGTCAGCGCGAGGAGGAATAATAGCCGATTACCGGCTCCATTATATCACATGATCAGCTGTCATTGGCTGACAGCTGATCACGTGATAAGGGGTCGGGATCGACCCCTTGCACGGATCGGTGATCAGGCAAGTCTCGTAGACTCGCCGATCACAGGGCGCGCAGGCCGCTCGTGCACGGGACTACGTCAATAGACGTAGTCCCGGCAAAGGAAATCCGCGCTGTAGCCGTCATTCCGAATGACGGCTACAGCGCGAGTCTCAAGTGGTTAAGTAATAAACTTACCTTTAATAACAGTTTTCCATTCAGGTATTGCCGGCTGTTGTCCCAGATTGCCATTGGTATCACTCCACCTGTGATAGGAGTTGGCACTATACAGGAAGCATCGGCTTATGCGGCTCTGCAGCCACTTGCTTCCTCTACCAGTTGCTTTTTTTTTTTTTTAACAGAAGCTCTACCAGTGAATTTATTCACAATGCTGATTCTCTGGGATGGCGTGTTGGCAACCCACAATCTGGGTTTGCCAACCCGCCATCCCCGAGCAGGAGGTCGCGGGCCACATCAGAGGGCTCCGTGGGCCACATGTGGCACCCCTGCCTTAGGGAGTATCTCACCAAAAATGAAAGTGCAGACAATTTTGGAGGAAGTTCTTTATGCCAACTATGAACAGAACACCTCCAAGTTGCCATACTGCATTCAATTTTTTGGACAGTTTTAGAAAACTACAGATTAAAATGGAAAGGTGATTTTTAATATTACTAAATTACACAATGGCTTGTGCTGTAATTTTGTATGCTCTTATTTTTTTCTAATGTTAGTGGAAATCCCCTTTAAATGCAGTTCCAATATTAACCCCTAGAGGCATCACCTTATTATTCCAGCTCTCAGTACTTGTTGCACATCTAACACGTATTTGAATTTGTTGAAATCTTGACAGGTTAAGCAAATAGCAGAATTGGTTGGAATGAAAGATTAAAAAAAAAAAAAAGAAAACCACATTAAGATTTCCGATAGATTCAGGAGTCTCTCAGAGACTTGCCATCACCATGTGCAGATACGCACGGTGAGGGGGTAATGTAACCCTTGAAGTGCAAAGCACACAGAAAACTTAAGGTCAGGAGTTCAATTGCACACACATGTTGCATTACATAAAATTGAACTGTGAAAAAATAAACATGAGTCATCCGATTTCCACCGAGGATTTCGATGTCTAATCCAAACTAAGTACATGCTTTGTAGCGTGTGATTTGTTGAAACACTTCAATCGTTTTCCCATTGTAAATAAACATTAATCAGCTCTATACGTTAAGATCAAAATATGAATTTTGCAACTTACAGCTTTGGCTGATCTGAATATAGAGCACACTTACAAGTCACATTACATGTTCGATTACACAGACAATCTAAGCTATAATAGGAACAAGGAGAAGGGCTTGCTCCTTGCATTGGGAATTAGGGAAACAACAGAGGAGCACAGTGCAACTCAGTCACTACTTGTTTATATATTTGCTTATTTTTAGTAACGTAAAAAATTAAAACATAAAATAATGAGGTTGATAAGCGGCCATTTTTTGGCACGAGAACAGGTCCAGGATAGTTGGAAGCAGCTCTCAATGTGGTATTAAACCCACAACTAAAAATTTATTATATTGCAACTTGCCAATCATTAAATGTGGTGGCTTCATCACTTTTCTTTGACTTTTTCCTTTTGTTTTCACCTGGTCACCTGGCCAGTCAAGGTAGATACAACTCTGGAGGAACAAACACAGGAAGAACAGCAGACATCAGCATTGTCAGTCTGGGAGGGGAGTGTTAAATGTATTAGCAGATTTGGAACCAACTGAAGCCAAACTGCATCTCACACTTTATAATCAGTTACAGCAAACAGTTTCTTTTTAAATTTTGGGATAAAGGTTTTGCATGAATAAATTAAAGCTGATAATTTTAATAACCCCTGCCCGTGTTAAGTGGTTTGTCTCATCCATTTAAACAGATACATTCTTCTGGACAGCGTGACCTTGTGAAAAACAACAGATTTGTTAGTCCGATCACCAGAAGAAAGTCTAGAAAAGGAAACAAATGCAGCTATCACATCTTAGCCCTTGTACACACGGTCAGACATTCCGACGGAAAATGTGCGATCAGGCCTTGTTGTTGGATAATCCGATTGTGTGTGGGCTCTATTGGACTGTTTTCGTCGGAATATCAGACGGACAAAGTTTTAGAGCTGGACTATAAAACTTTCCGACAACATGATCCGATCGGACTGTCCGATTGTGTGTACAGAATTCCGATCGGACAAAGTGCCACGCATGCTCAGATCAAATTCCTAGACCAAAGCTATTGGCTACTAGCCTGAACGTAGTCTAGTCGTAACGAAATTACGTCATCACGTTACGTATGATCGGATTTTCCAACAACTTTGTCCGACCGTGTGTATGCAACACAAGTTTCGGACAAAATCCGACGGATTTTGTTGTCGGAATGTCTGACCGTGTGTACAAGGGCTAAGAATTGTTAAGCTGCAAAATAATAAATGTTTGCTTTTGGGTTTAACCACTTGGGTACCGCGCTATTGCAAAATGACGGCAATAGCGCGGACCCACATTTTCGGGACTACGTCTATTGACGTAGTCCCGGTTACGAGCGGCCTGCGCGCCCCCTGAGGGGCGCGCGCGGCGCGCTCTGTGATCGGCGAGTCCGTGAGACTCGCCTGATCACCGATCCGTGTAAGGGGTCGATCCCGACCCCTTATCACGTGATCAGCTGTCAGCCAATGACAGCTGATCATGTGATAAAACGGAGCCGGTAATCGGCTAGTATTCCTCCTCGCGCTGACAGCGCGAGGAGAAAAAAAAAAAGCCGATCGCCGGCGGCCGTGTTCGGGACATCAGTCCCGATCACGGCCAGCAATTTAAACGGACACCTGCCCCCTGCCAGTGCCCACCTGCCACCCGCAGTGCCATCCTGAAATAAAGTAAGTGCCCCCTGTCAGTGCCACCCAGCAGTGCCCATAGTGCCCACAGTGCCACCCAGCAGTGCCCACAGTGCCACCCAGCAGTGCCCACAGTGCCACCCAGCAGTGCCACCCACAGTGCCACCCAAAATCTGCCTCAAAGGTGCTGCACCCCAGTGCCGCCCATCAGTGCCCAGCAGTGCCGCCCATCAGTGCCCAGCAGTGCCGCCCATCAGTGCCCAGCAGTGCCACCTATCAGAGCCACCTATCAGTGCCACCTATCAGTGCCCATCAGTCCCATCTATCTGTGGTACCTATCAGTGCCCATCCGTGCCACCCATCCGTGCCACTTATCCGTGCCACCCATCCGTGCCATCTTATCTGTGCCCATCTTTGCCCATCAGTGCCGCCTTATCTGTGCCCATCGGTGCCGCCTTATCTGTGCCTATTAGTGCCGCCTTAACTATGCCTATCAGTGCCCACCAGTGCAGCCTATCAGTGCCCACCAATGCAGCCCATCAGTGCCCACCAATGCAGCCCATCAGTGCCCACCAATGCAGCCTATCAGTGCCGCCTAATCAGCGCACTTCAATGAAGGAGAAAAATGACCCGTTTGCAAAATTTTATAACAAACTATTAAAACATGATTTTTTTTTTTTTTTTTTTGCATCTTTTTTTGTTTGTTTAGCAAAAAATAAAACTCCGAGCTGTAACTAAATACCACCAAAAGAAAGCTCTATTTGTGGGAAAAAAATGATAAAAATTTCATTTGGGTACAGTGTTGTATGACCGCGCAATTGTCATTCAAAGTGCATCAGCGCTGAAAGCTGAAAATTGGTCTGGGACTGAGGGGGGTTTAAGTGCCCAGTAAGCAAGTGGTTAAGCTCCTGTTCGCAGCAGTGTGATTTGTCATGCGATTTGACAGGTGCAACACTCATGAAAAGTCGTACCTTATTGTCGGCAATGGAACTGTTCAAATGGGTGCTGCGCCAATTTGAAAAAGAGGTTCCTGCACTATTTTTGGCAATTTCAGGTGCAACTTGCATAGATATCTGTGCATGAAGTTGCAAAGATGTCTGCCAAGTGCCCCCTGAAGTTGCATTGACATGCATACTTTTTTTAACAGAGATAACATGCATACTTTAAAATCAGTGGTGTCCGCGGGGGGGCTGACGGTGGCTGGAGCCCCAAGTGGGTCCCCAAAAAGCTCCTGGTCTTGGGCATGCATGGTTCTATTATTAGCCCCGAGCCGGAGAGCGGGGACCGATCTGACCCGAACGTGGCCGAGTGACATAGCAGGTCCTGCCTTCTGGAGCCTGCAGCGGCTATGATAGAAGTCTCACTGGCTCAATGCGGGGACCGTGGGACGTGTGACACTCATCATAGGCGCTGCATGCTCCAGAAGGTGGGAATTACAATGCGGACCACTGTGAGAAGATCCCCACTCGGCGCTCGGGCGGGTGGCTCTCCTCTCCTCTGATTTGTCGCTCGGGCACCAGGCACCCGCTATTGCTCGGGAACACAGCAGGACCGTGGATCTGTGTAAACACACAGATCCATGTCCTGTCAGTGGAGAGGAGACCGATGGTGTGTTTCCAGTACAAAGAAACACTGATCGGTCTCCTCCCCTTGTGAGTCCCCTCCCACCACAGTTAGAATTACTCCCATAGGGAACATATTAACCCATGCAGCGCCCCCTGGTGTTAACCCCTTCCCTGACAATCACATTTACACAGTAATCAGGGCAATTTTATAGTACCGATCGCTGCGTAAATGTAAATTGTCCCAAAAATGTGTCAAAAGTGTCCCATGTGTCTGCCATAATGTTGCAGTCACGAAAAAAATCGCAGATCGCTGCCATTACTAGTAAAAAAAAAGAAAAATGCCATAAATCTATCCCTTATTATGTAGAAGAATACGTATTGGCCTAAACTGAGGAAAACTTTTTTTTTTTTTTAAATGGGATATTTATTATAGCAAAAAGTAAAAAATATTATGTTTTTTTTTCAAAATTGTTGCTCTTTTTTTGTTTATAGTGCAAAAAATAAAAACTGCAGAGGTTATCCAATACCACCAAAATAAAGCTCTATTTGTGGGAAAAAAAAGGACATCAATTTTGTTTGGGTGCAATGTCGCATGACCGCGCAATTGTCAGTTAAATTGACGCAGTGCCAAATCACAAAAAGTGCTCTGGTAAGGAAGGGGGTAAAATCCTCAGGGGCTGAAGTGGTTAAAAAGGGGGCTGTAATGTAAAGGGGACTACAATGTGAAAGGTACGCTGAAGTTGATGATGTATGTGGGGACCATGATGTGTTATAGTGCTAAGGATATTCGGACCTCGCGGTAAAATTACGGTTAAAAAGATTGGAAATCGCAGCAAGAAGCACTGCAGAAATGCTCAAAAGCAACATGCATAGGTGTGAATCATGCCTTATGCTTCGGTATATTTTTATTCTTTGACATCTTATATCACTAAAACTTTATATCACATAGGGGGAAAAAAAATCCACTATGTGATTTTTTTTTCACAGCTATGCAATTTTAGTGCATTTTGCATTTTGCAGATTTTCACTACAGAACGTGCTCCATAGGAAACCCCGTTAAATGGACTACAATGCAAATCTGCAAAATGTTGTAACAAATGTATTGTTACAATGTAGTTAGAGGTTTTTTTTATGTTCAGATCAAAGGAGTATCTGTTGATCCAAACATTACATCTGTTAAAGTGACCTCACAAGTGAAATTTTGTAATTTTTTTTAACTTGTCCCTGTTTAACCCCTGGTTAATCCTTAGCTATTCCTAATCCTCCCTATGCCAAAGACATGTTTTTTTTTTTGTTTTTTTTTAAGAAATATATTTTTATATTTTATATATTATTATAAATGAGGCAGACCACAACATAAAATGTGTCCTTTTTATTTATAGCTATGCTAATTGCTTTGAAACTACCCTAGGTCAAAGTAGAAAAAAAAATAGTTTTTGTCCTCTTATGTTGTATCTTTGTGTCTTCAATATTTCAAAGAACATATTATTTTTCAAGGGCAATATTGTTAAAACTAAGCCCTCCCCCCCACCCCCCACCTTAAAAACATATATTTATTTTTTCTGTATAGTAACTCATTTACAACATTATTGTGTATAATTGATCCATGGTGCAAAGGTAAAAATTGCTGTGGTCAATGAAGAGTGTACAGGTGTGTGAGCTGGAGTAGCTAAAAATCAGTCTTTAATTTCAAGTTATGTGACCAGTGCCAGGACAAGATCATCCAGTGCCCAGGGCAAAAGATGCCAAACTGCGCCCCGTTTCTTTTAGGGTTTAGGGTGCCCTCATCCCTGCAATAAACCATTGTGCCCAAGGCAGCCACCCCTTGTCCTGGTCCTGTATGTGACTATATCTAGGTTTGAGAGGTGCAGTCAGGGAGGATGATATGATTGAATCTTCTGCAAATCAGAGCAAACAACATTGAAACAACTCTGCTAAAATTTGCATTTATGGGACAACATCTCAATCCAGGAATGAGCTTGATCCTGACACTTGGCTCCATGGGAGAAAGGAAGATGAAAGAGAACCAGTACAACAAATGTCTTCAGGTTTAAACTCACATATTCCCTAGTGTGTATGAGCTTAAAATGTATGCAATGACAAAACTTTTTTTTTATTGTTGCTTATGTTATATTTGGGTAGATACATCTATTCATCTATCTATTTAATCAACACAACATTGCTTTTTTTTTATTTTACCAAAAAATTGGGTACTATACTGTGTTTGTGTGCACAAAAATGTATTTAAATGTATTTTTTCTGAAAATGTGCATCTTGAAGCTTGTGGGTCCCAATGCAATAATTGACCTGCCCCCCCCCCCCTCCACTACCACCCACCGATACACCCACCGCACACGACGAGATACTCAAAGTGGCTTAAGAGTTCCTCCTTACATCAGAGGACAGAGATCACTGCTGGAGAATCAGAGGACAGGGACCCCATCGCAGCACTGATTACAGCCCCCCCACACACTGCACAGGGCTGAAATCACGTTCCTTTACACACAGTCTGTCAGCCTTCACAGGGTGTATCTGACTTTTATGTTGCCATTCTGACCTGTGAACGGCAGTGTAGTTACAGTAGGCTGATACACCCTGTGCAGATCATGGCTGACTGTCTGTGTTGTAAAGGAATGTGATTTCAGCCCTGTGGAGGAGAAGCAGTATAGAGTGCAGTAATGGGAAAGGAGCTTAGCAGCCAGGCATAGCATCCAGGGCTTTGGGGGGGAGCTTAACTTAGATCTTGGGGGGCAAAGTCATGTGACAAAAAATCTGGAGACTGCAGCCACCCCTCAGGAGGTGTTAAGGGATTTGTTTTAACAATTTCTGTAGGTTTCTTTGTCAGTGTTGGCAGGTGTTGGGGGAAGGTCACCTCCCAGAGGTGTGTGTCTTTTCCCCAGTTGTCAGGGAAGTGGTGTAAGTAGACATCCCTGGGTGGGGGGAACAAAGAATCCCAGCTGGTGACTAGGAGACACGGAGCGGTGTCATACCTCACCAGGGACATCGGTCCCATCGTGGCTACAGGACGGCACTCTCCTCCTCTTAATTCGCTGAGCTCAGTTACCATTCCATGTTGCCAGCACACAGCACAGACACTTCCCCATCCTGGGCTGTTCTCACCTCATGCTCCTCTCCATTCAGGAAATGGCTCACAGCTTCTCCCCAGCCAATGAGAACAGAGAGGTGTGGACTGTGAAAGGTAAAGTGGAAGCCCAGTACGGGAGCATGGCTATGGGGCCCTAGGGCAGATCGGAGCTGGACTTTGTGGAAGATATGATAATATGACAGGGAGGCTGTAGGGCCCCCTGGAGCTAGGGGCAGGACTTGTTTTGTATATTAAAATTGAATTAAATAGAATTGGTTTGTGTTGCCTAGATGCAGTGTAGTTCTGTTTTAATGTCTATTGATGGTCCATTCATACTGTTTTATATTAAATGAAATGCAATGTGAATTGGTGGAGATCACTGGAATTTCCCTGGAAGATGAATTAAACTGTGCTGAGCCTCTGAATGCCTCCTGTCATCGCTACAAATACACCGAGAAGCCTGAAAGATAAACTAAACAGTCACTAAAAAAGCAAACGAAACAAAACTGCAACTCGCAACGGCTGTTTTAACCTGAAAGAACATCAGGCCAATTATGGAGCACAATAATGCCTACATTGTACAGTATTTTCTCCTGACAAAAAATAAATATTTAAATAAATCAGCAACAGGTATTAACCAATCCGATGAAATGCTGCACATACATTTCAAGAGCTAATCTCTTAATAAGAGATTGTAATGAGACAGCAGGAATTATGTAATTGCATTTAATGATATACTGTTCCATTATTCATGGAGGTTTTAAATTGCTTTTTTTTGCAATCCTGATTAAATGACAGGTTGATGGATAGTCCTCTGTGTGATTTGGTTCAAACACTTTGAGCTTATGTTCATATTAAGGACATGTGAACTTTGGTAGTATGGATCTCATCAGTGATAAGAAAAAAATAAAAAATAATTTTATTTGTCTCTGCTCCTAAAGATAATGCTTACTGATTTAAACACATGTTCTTTCTTTGTTTTTTTTTTGTTTTTTTAATTTTAAAGACAAAAAAGACAGTTTTAAAAAATATTTTTCTCTGCTTTTAAAGAAGAATTCTAGTAAAAATGTTTTTTTCCCCCATGCACTGGGGCTGTGACCACACTTCATGGGTTACCTCCCTGTTTTTGTCTAGCTCCTGCCTCCCCCCCCCCCCCCCCCGCACGCTAGCGATCTTGTGCATGGACTGTTCCTGACGTCATCACGCCCATAGAGCTTTGGACATGAGCATGGCAGGAACAGTCCACCTCTGGACGTGGGGGAGTGCTATTTTCCGAAGGATCTGGTAAGTATAGCCTTTCTGTGTGCCCCTGGACAAAACTAGCAGTTTATCCATGCAGTTCACACACAGCCCCACTGCATGGGAAAAGAAAATTCCCAGAGTTCTGCTTTAAGTCAGATAAATGTAGTCTTCTATCTTGCCAACAAGGCACTTTAGTTAACTAGGTGATGGAACCCTACTTGTCATGTCATGTATGAGACAAACTGGGGTACCAGGAGGTAATGTAGAGTGGAAGCCCAGAGTCTGCAGGGTAGCAATTTTTGTCCCTGATTTGGAATGTTGAAAATAAAAATAAATTCATAAAAAAAAAATAGATTTTTGTATATTTTTTAAGGATATTCTGATGTTCTTCCATATGGATTATCTTCTTTGTTTGGGGAAAATGTGACTTTAATAAAGCCATAAATAAATATATTTGTTCCAAAACATGCAGAGGCAAAAATACTTTATTACACTTCCTGTAATCAGCAAAAGGACACACTGACTGGTAATAGCTATTGGAGCTGCAATGTAAAAGTTTAGAAGGATATTACCACATTAGTAAAACAGTTATGTACTTAGTAACTTTTTCCTCCACACCTTGAGCACTCCGATCAGATTTCCAAATAAAAGATGAAATCAAGAATAATTCAACTCTGATTTCATTCTTATTTTATAGCCTGCACCCAAAGGCTCCTTATGCTACTCTCAACGGTTGTTTTAACATTGTTGCATGTACATAATCACCTAGATAGGTTAATATGCCACAATGAACTCTTAGGAATTATTGAGCGGAACAGGCTGTCAGGATATCTGTCTTTCAATAACTATTCCAGAAGCCTCCTCTTGCCAGCATGCATAAAGTACTTTAGAGGATTTAATACATTGATGTTATCTAATTGTGAGTTGTGTTTGGCAAGTTGGAACTGATTTTACCTTATTAAGCTCTCAGTTCTGATGCAAGCAGTCTTCAAAATAATCCTGAATTTTCTAACAGCAGGAAATGTATGACTGGATAGAACAAACAAAGGATAATTTTATTTTAAGTGGATATGGTGTTTCATGTACTAATGTATTTTACAACATAAAATGAAAAAATAAAATAAGAGAACTATTATCATGACAAATAGCGGGTAAGGGTACAGTCTGAATTATACAATGAGTATAAAAAAAGAATCATCCCCCTTTAAAATAATCAAATTGTGTTGTGTTGCAGCCTGAATTGAAGACAGACACAGTTTTTGTTTTATCCAGCTGTATTTACTGTACTAGTGCAACTTATAACATCCAAGTGAAAGATATAACACCAACATGTCAGAAAATAAACAAAAATCAAAAACAGAATAACTGAGTTGGAAAAAGGATCACCCCCTTATGTCACTATTTTGTTGGGCCAAATGTAGCTTTAATTACAGCCTTTAGTGTGTTGGGATATGTCTTTACTAACTAACTTTGCACATCTAGGCTGCACTGATAGGCACCGATAAGGCAGCACTGATGGGCACTGATAGGTGGCACTGATGAGGCGGCACTGGTGGGCACTGATCAGGAGGAACTGATGAGGCTGCACTGATAGGTGGCACCGATGGGCATTGATAGGTGGCACTGATGGGCACTAATAGGCAGCACTGAAGGGCACTGAGAGAGGACACTGATGGGCACTGATAGGCACTGGTAGGTGGCACTATTAGGCAGCACTGATAGGTGGCACTGATGATGAGGCACTGATGGGCACTGATTGGCAGTACTGATGGGCACTGATAGGGAGCACTGGCTAGCACTACCGATAGGTACTGGTAGGTGGCACTAGTGGGCACTGCTTAGGAGCACTGGTGAGCACTGGTTAGAAGCACTGTTTGACTTGTGTTGGACCGATGTCCCTTTTACAGAAGCCAGCAATAGGCTTTATTTTTTTCTTCTCACGCTGTCAGCGAGAGAAAAAAAAAAAAACAGATTACCAGCTTCTGTTTACATCATGTGATCAGCTGTCACTGGCTGACAAATAATCACGTGGTAAATGGCCATGATCGGCTCTTTACTCAGATCTGTGATCAGCTGAGTCCCAAGGACACGGGCAGCATGAGCATGGGAGGAAGTCCATGTACGCCCTCCTGGCAATGTAAGGCCGTGCTCTAGTTGTCTTTTGGCTATAGCGCGAGCATCAAGTGGTTGAAGTGAATAACTCAACACCAAGTTCATTATATGGACCACTTATGTATTTATACTTGTTGAACATATCCCACCCCCCCCCCCCCCCCCCATAATCTCCTCTTCTCAAGAGAGCATTATTTCAGTTCCTCTAATCTTTCCTCATAGCTGAGCTCCTCCATGCCTCCTATCAGTTTGGTTGCCCTTCTTTGCACTTTCTCCAGTTCCCCGATATCCTTTTTGCGAACTGGTGCCCAAAACTGAACTGCATATTCTAGATGAGATCTTACTAATGATTTGTACACGGGCAAAATGATCTCTGCTGTCCATACCTTAATGCAAGAAAGGACTTTGCTCACTTTGGAAACTGCAGCTTTACATTGCATGCCATTATTAGTCTTATGATCTATCAGAACACCCAGATCCTTCTCTACCACTGACTCCCCAGTTGTACTCCCCCTAGCATGTATGATGCATGCATTTTTTTAGCCCCCAAGTGCAAAACTTTACATTAATCAATGTTAAACCTCATTTACCACATAGTTGCCCAATTGAACAGTGCATTGAGGTTGGCTGGTAAGTTGGAAACCCTGTAAGGATTCCACTGCATAGGTTGGTGTCATCTGCAAAGACAGAAATGGTACTTTTGATCCCAGACCCAATGTCATTTATAAATATATTAAAAAGTAAGGGTCCTAACACTGGAATAACACCATTGATAACCTTAGGCCGCGTACACACGGGCGGATTGTCTGCCCAACTAAGTTCGTCAGACAATCCGACAGACAGTCCGTTCAACTTTTGAATGAACGGACTTGACCACACACGATGAACAGACAGTCCGCTGAAAGCTTGCGCGATGACGTGTACAGCACGTACGACGGGACTAGAAATACGACGTCCAATACACTGCAATGCAACCTTCGGCGTGTAAATCCTTTCTGAGCATGCGCCATACTTAGTCCGTCCAACTTGCCTACACACGAGCGGACTGTCCGCTGAAACCAAGTTTGGACGGACAAAATTACGGAAATTCCGAAAGACTTAGTCCGTCAGACTGTCCGCTGAAAAAGTCAGCTGAAGCCCACACACGAGCGGATTGTCCGCTGAAACACGGTTCAGCGGACTAAGTTGGGCAGACAATCCGCCCGTGTGTATGCGGCCGTAGACCAGTGATTTTCAAACAGGGTTCCATGGAACCCTAGGGTTCCTCCAGAGGTTTCTAGGGGTTCCTTCGGCATTGGGCCATTTTTACCTGTCAGATAAGTTCCCACCAACACCACTGGCTATCTGTAAGGAGGTAATTCTTCCCAATGACCACAAGTGTAAGGACCAATCTTCCCACTGACCATCACATTAATGTATTATGAGTTGTAGACTTTTCATTTTTAGCAGGGGTTCCCCGAGACTGGAGAACTATTTCAAGGGTTCCTCTGTGTTGAAAAGGTTGAGGAAGGCTGCCTTAGATCAATCACAACTTTCTGAATTCAGTCTTTTAGCCATTTTTCTATCCATGTTTTACTTACCTCCTCATAAAAAGAAATCAGACTTGTCTGATTACTTCTATGTTTCATGAATCCATGCTGTCTGTTGCTAAAAAAATTTTTTACAGAAAGAAGTCATTTATGTAGTCTTTTATTAAACTCTTCAGTATCTTCCTAACTATAGAAGTTAAACTAACAGGTCTATAGTTTCTTGGTAAAGACGTTGATTTTTTAAATATAGGCACCACATTGGCAACAATGACTTTGAAATTGACAGAGCTCAATTCTTTTAGGATCTGTGGGTGTATGCCATCTGGTCCAGGTGCTTTATTCACCTTTATTCTGTCTAAATATTTCTGGATCCTATCAATTAGCAAATGTCGAATGGACTTGCGACTTTAGCGAACTCTTTCTGCAAAATCCAGAATTTTGGTGCAGGTAGGCTAAATTACGGTCCACTTTACCACTGGTGACCAGTGCCATAGATTGCAGACTTAAAAGGGTCACTGGTTCATATCCCAACCAAGACACTACCTACCTTGAGTTTGCATGTTCTCCCTGTTCCAGTGTGTGTTTCCTCCAGGTACTCTGGTTTCCTCCACACTCCAAATACATGCTGGTAGGTTAATTGGCTTCTGTCCAAAATTGGCCATAGTATATGAATGGAGACCTTGGATTGTGGGCTCCTTGAGGGTAGGGACCGATATGAGTGTGCAATGTACATGGACAATTGTAGACACTCACTCAGGTTGAACTAGATGGACCGGTGTCTTTATTCAACCTTACTAACTATGTAACTATGTAACTCTATGTAACAATGAGGGCTCAGTCTTTTACTAAAACTAATGTCAGCAATATCATGCAAACATCAACCTGTCAAACCTGTTTAAATAAGCAAATAATCCACAGGGGCTCTATTTTTTTTCTTTGTATGGCCATAGTATGTGTCAGTCATGTGCCAATGCTTCTCGCTGCTTCTCCACGGTGGCCAAGTGAAATTAAGCTGGGTTGGGTGTGTGAATCGATGCACAGAAAGTAATCATCACTATTCAAACCGACTTTAATTTCTTTAAGATGGTAGTGGTGGTGGTGGTGGTGGTGGTGGGGGGACTATAAACAAAGTAGGGTTGAACATTTTTGCAAAAGCTTTGATGACTTAAATAGGCCCCCCCCCCTGCTAATTTATAATCTTGCCTGTAGAGCATGGAGAGGCATGATGGACCAAGATCTGGCTGCACAAAGATGGGAATACCATTGGTAGCCGGTATCCTTTTTAACTACTCATTTCATTGTTCATTTTATAAACATATTCTTTGAGTGTTAGGATTAGACATTTTGCAGAAACTAAGTTGTAATTTAAGTTTATGTGGCCTTTAAAGAAGTGAAGGTTTTGTTGGTGATATAGATTGGTAGAGGTGGAAGCAGTAATTTTTGTTTATCTGTGAATAACCAGCCTTTTCTACTGCTGTGATGAAAACAGTTTTCCTCCCAAGAGTAACAGACAAGCTTGGGCACACTGCACAATGTCTTACAGCTGCTGAACATTGGCTGGGAATGAGACAGCTGGGATCCAGAAAGACAGGGATGGTTAACATTGAAAATTGTTTATATTGCATTGCATAGGAAATTGCATGAAAAAAGGATATGACTGAATAAAACCATCCATCAATGTCAATGATATGGTCAAACTAAAAAGCATATTTACTTAACAGAGAGCTGAAAGTTAATTTTCCTCTCCCTCTAGGAAAAGTGACGAAATGAACCAGACAGACAGATAAACCATTATTAGAATTGCCCAGATTATTAGAACATTACATGTCAAGTTATAGAATCATTAAATAATAATTAAATCGATGAAGGTGTCCCTGTGAGGTGCCGCATCCAAATTAACTAGACAGAAAGAGGGTATCCCCTAAGTGGACTTGTAAGGCACTAATATACTATTGTAGAAAAAACATATTTTATTAAACACAATAAGCACAGTAAAAACAAAATATTGGATTGGTTACAATTACTATATACAAAGACTTCAGTGGCTAAATCCAAAAGGAAAAGGACGTTTCTCCCAATCCATACGATCCTTCCATTAGCCAATCCTGCCTCCACACCAGCCAATCTGCTCCAGCCTGCCTCCATGATTGCCAATGGGGTTAGGCTAACCTCTGATGGTCCTGAACCTAATGACCCACCTAACCTTGCCAACCCTCTGCCCGCTGTCCAGCCTCATGTTCCAGTGTTTGCTCTCCAGCCTGATGTTCCAGTGCCCGCTGTACAGTTTATTTCCGGTGCCCGCGGTCCAGATAGTTCTGGTGCCTGTCAACCAACCTGATGTTCCAGTGACTCTGTCTTCTGTCCAGTCTGATGTTCCAATGCCCGATTCCCATTCTGATGTTCCAGTGCCCACTGTCCAGCCTGTTCCAGTGCCCGCAGTCCAGCCTGTTCTGGTGCCTGTGGTCCAGCCTCATGTTCCAGTGTTCACTATCCAGTCTATGTTCCAGTCTGATGTTCTGGTGCCCACTTTCCAGCCTGTTCCAGTGCCTGCTGTTCCAGTGCCCGCTGTCCAGTGCCTGCTGTTCCAGTGCCCGCTGTCCAGTCTGCTGTTCCAGGGCCCGCTATCCATCCTGATGTTCCAGTGCCTCTGCCTGCTGTCCAGTCTGCTCTTCTGGTGCCCGCTTTGCAGTCTGATGTTCTGGTGCCCACTATCCAGTCTGATCTTCTGGTGCCCATTTTCCAGTCTGATGTTCTGGTGCCCACTATCCAGTCTGATGTTCTGGTACCCGCCCTCCAGTCTGATGTTCTGGTGCCCGCTGTCCAGTCTGTTCCAGTGCCCACTGTGGTGCCCGCTTTCCAGTCTGATGTTCTGATGCCCGCTTTACAGTCTGATGTTCCGGTGTCCACTTTACTGGCTGATGTTCTCGTGCCTCTGCCTACTGTCCAGCCTGATGATCTGGTGCCAGCTTTCCAGCCTGTTGTGCCTGCTGACCAGCCTGTTCCTGTGCCTGCTATCCAGCCTGATGTTCCAGTGCCCCTACCCGCTGTCCAGTCTGATGTTCTGGTGCTAGCTTTCCAGTCTGATGTTCTGGTGCCCGCTGTCCAGTCTGTTCCAGTGCCCACTGTCCGACCTGATGTTCCAGTGCCCCTACCTGCTGTCCAGTCTGATGTTCCAATGCCCAATTTCCAGTATGATGCTCCGGTGCCCGCTTTCCAGTCTGATATTTTTGGTGCCCGCTTTCCAGTCTGATGTTCCGATGTCCACTTTACAGTATGACATTCCGGTGTCCACTTTACAGTCTGATTTTCTGGTGCCTCTGCCGGCTGTCCAGTCTGATGATCTGGTGCCCGCTTTCCAGCCTGTTCCTGTGCCCACTGTCCAGTCTGATGATCTAGTGCCCGCTTTCCAGCCTGTTCCTGTGCCCACTGTCCAGTCTGATGTTCCTGTGCCTGCTATCCAGCCTGATGTTCTAGTCCTTCTACCTGCTGCCTAGTCTGATGTTCTGGTGCCCGCTTTCCAGTCTGATGTTCCCGTGCCCACTGTCCAGTCTGTTCCAGATCTCCCTTTCCAGCCTGATGTTGCAATGCCCCTACATGCTGTCCAGTCTGATGTTCTGATGCCCACGGTCCAGTCTGATATTCCTGTGCCCACTTTCCAGTCTGATGTTGTGGTGCCTACTTTCCAGTCTGATGTTCCGGTGCCCGCTTTCCAGACTGATGTTCCAGTGCCCCTACCTGCTGTCCAATCTGATGTTCCAGTACCCGCTTTCCAGTCTGATGTTCTGGTGCCCGCTTTCAAGTCTGAGGTTCTGGTGCGCGCTCCCCAGTCTGTTCCAGTTCCCACTGTCCGGCCTGATGTTCCAGTGCCCCTACCTGCTGTCCAGTCTGATGTCCTAATGCCCACTTTCCAGTCTGATGTTCCAGTGGCCCCTTTCCAGTCTGATGTTCCGGTGTTCGCTTTCCAGTCTGATGTTCTGATGCCCGCTTTACAGTCTGACGTTCCGGTGTCCACTTTACAGTCTGATGTTCCGGTGACTCTGCCTGCTGTCCAGCCTGATGATCTGGTGCCTGCTTTCCAGCCTGTTGTGCCCACTAACCAGCCTGTTCCTGTGCCTGCTATCCAGCCTGATGTTCCAGTGCCCCTACCTGCTGTCCAGTCTGATTTTCTGCTGCCCGCTTTCCAGTCTGATGTTCTGATGCCCACTGTCCAGTCTGTTCCAGATCCCCCTTTCCAGCCTGATGTTCCAGTGCCCCTACATGCTGTCCAGTCTGATGTTCTGATGCCCACGGTCCAGTCTGATATTCCTGTGCCCACTTTCCAGTCTGATGTTCCGGTGCCTGCTTTCCAGTCTGATGTTCCGGTGCCCGCTTTCCAGACTGATGTTCCAGTGCCCCTACCTGCTGTCCATTCTGATGTTCGGGTACCCGCTTTCCAGGCTGATGTTCTGGTGCCCGCTTTCAAGTCTGAGGTTCTGGGGCCTGCTGCCCAGTCTGTTCCAGTTCCCACTGTCCGGCTTGATGTTCCAGTGCCCCTACCTGCTGTCCAGTCTGATGTCCCAATGCCCACTTTCCAGTCTGATGTTCCGGTGGCCCTTTTCCAGTCTGATATTTTGGTGTTCGCTTTCCAGTCTGATGTTCTGATGCCCGCTTTACAGTCTGACGTTCCGGTGTCCACTTTACAGTCTGATGTTCCGGTGACTCTGCCTGCTGTCCAGCCTGATGATCTGGTGCCAGCTTTCCAGCCTGTTGTGCCCGCTAACCAGCATGTTCCTGTGCCCGCTATCCAGCCTGATGTTCCAGTGCCCCTACCTGCTGTCCAGTCTGATGTTCTGGTGCCAGCTTTCCCGTCTGCTGTTTTGGTGCCAGCTTTCCAGTCTGATGTTCTGGTGCCTGTTGTCCAGTCTGTTCCAGTGCCCATTGTCCAGCCTGATGTTCCAGTGTCCGCTGTCCAGCCTAATGTTCCAGTGCCTCTACCTGCCATCCAATCTGATTATCTGGTGCCCGCTTTCCAGCCTGATGTCCTGGTGTCTCTGCCTGCTGTCCAGCCTGATATTCTGGTGCCTCTGCCTGCTGTCCAGCCTGATGATCTGGTGCCCGCTTTCCAGTCTGATGTTCCTGTGGCCACTTTCCAGCCTGATGTTCTAGTTCCCACTGTCCAGTCTGATTTATGATACCTCTGCCTGCTGTCCAGCCTGATGATCTGGTGTCCACTTTCCAGTCTGATGATCTGGTGCCTCTGCCTGCTGTCCAGTCTGATGTTCTGGTGCCCGCTTTCCAGTGTGATGTTCTGGTGCCCGCTGTCCAGTCTTTTCCAGTGCCCACTGTTCAGTCTTTTCCAGTGCCTGCTGTCCAGCCTGATATTCTGGTGCCCACTGTCCAGTCTGATGTTCCGGTGCCCCTACTGGCTGTTCAGTATGATATTCCGGTGCCCACTTTCCAGTCTGATGTTCCGGTGCTCGCTTTCCAGTCTGATGTTCCTGTGCCCTCTGTCCAGCCTAATGTTCCAGTGCCTCTACCTGCCATTCAATCTGATTATCTGGTGCCAGCTTTCCAGGCTGATGTTCTGGTGCCTTTGCCTGATGTCCAGCCTGATGATCTGGTGTCTGCTTTCCAGTCTGATGTCCCTGTGCCCACCTTCCATCCTGATGTTCCAGTGCCCACTGTCCAGTCTTATCCAGTGCCCATTGTCCAGCCTGATGTTCCAGAGCCCCTACCCGCTGTCCAGTCTGATGTTCCAATGCCCACTTTCCATTCTCATGTTCCGGTGCCCGCTTTCCAATATGATGTTCCGGTGCCTGCTTTCCAGCCTGATGTTCCAGTGCCCGCTGTGCAGCCTAATGTTCCAGTGCCTCTACCTGCTATCCAATCTGATTATCTGGTGCCCGTTTTCCAGCCAGATGTTCTGGTGCCTCTGCCAGCTGTCCAGCCTGATATTCTGGTGCCTCTGCCTGCTGTCCAGCCTAACGATCTGGTGCCCGCTTTCCAGTCTGATGTTCCAGTGGCCACTTTCCAGCCTGATGTTCCAGTGCCCACTGTCCAGTCTGATTTATGATACCTCTGCCTGCTGTCCAGCCTGATGATCTGGTGGCTGCTTTCCATTCTGATGTCCCGGTGCTCACTTTCCAGCCTGTTGTTCCAGTGCCCGCTGCCCTGCCTGCTGTTCCAATGTCTGATGATCAGCTTGATGACCCAGTTCCTGGTGGTTCTGTTCCTGATGGCCTGCCTGGTGGTTCCATTCCTGCTGCCAAGCTTGATGTGCCTCTGCCAGCTGCCCAGCCTGCCGGGCCGGTGCTTTTACCCAGCCTGCCAGGCCAGTACCCATTACCCAGCCTTCCGGGCAAGTGCCTGTAACCCAGCCTGGCAGGCCGGTGCCATTACCCAGCCTGGTGAGCCGATGCCCATTACCCAGTCTGTTGATACATTGCCTGCTAAATCAGTTTCTGATGCCCAGCTTGCCTCTGATGTTTTTCTGCCTGATGTCAAGCTTGTCACTAATGCCTTCCTGCCTGGTACCCAGCTTGCCACTGCTGCCTTTCTGCCTGACGCCCAGCTTGCCGCTGATGCTTCCTGGCTGGATGCCCAGCTTGCCACTGATTCTCCCCTGCTTGATGCCCAGCTTGACTTTAATCCCCCTGTGTTGTCTGCCACCAATGGGTTCATGCCCCTTACCCTGTTCATTTTCATTTCCAGATTCCAACTTCCAGACCCTAGTGGTGGGGCGCATGTTCCCTTACCTGATTCAGGCGGCACGCCTTCCAGTGAATTAGAAGACTTTGGCCTAAATAATGCTAAAAAGCCTGCAGGCATGGAGAGGAAACTTTTTGGATTTAGTTGCACAAAATTTGTAAGTACTGTATATGTGGAAGCTGCACTGCATTGTCAATACCTGACTGTATATTGCAGTCCTAACTCTATTCTATGCAAGTCTCAAAGTTGGAGCATATATAGAAATAGATACATTTAGGACAGGTATGCCAGGAGAGAGCTAATTCTGCCTTAATGGCAAAAGGACACACTAGAAGCAGGGCAGAGCACAAGGGCACCTGAAAGCATCTGATGTGTCCTGCACCACATCCGGCAAGATAAACAAATATGGTGAGCGCCCCAATTTAAAACTGGACTTTAGTGCACCTAAAAATGAAAAATGACATTGTATAACAATTTGCGTTAAAAAAGATTTTAGTTCTACAGCATTTGAAAACATATGTAGAAGTTGCACTGCCTCATCGAGGCACCTGTGTATAGTGTGGTGCTAACTCTTATTTATTAGAGGAGAGAGCCCATTTTTACAGACAGTATAAATTGTTTACTTGCTAGCTAGATAGTAAGTGTGCTGGGAAATATAACTCTTATGCCGTGTACACAAGGTCGGAATTTGCGACCGTGTGTATGCTCCATCAGAATTTTGCTGGCCAGATTTCCGCCAGCAAAAGATTGAAAGCAGATTCTCAATTTTTCCAATTGCAATTCCGACACGCAAAGAAACACGCATGCTCAGAATCAAGTACAAGACGGAACCGCTCGGCCTTGTAAAACTAGCGTTCATAATGGAGATCACACATTTGTCACACAGATAATTTTAAAATATTTCAATGCATTTCTCCTGATCTCATGAATAATATTTGATTTGTAAAAGCCAGATCTCCATAATAATGTTTAGAATAAAAAAAATAAAACATTTTTTTTTTTTTTTTTTACTCAAGATCTCCTGTTGTTTTTTTTCTTGGCAAATAATTTTATAGTTATCTTAATTTTTTCTTTGTATATCACGTTTCCACAACACCATTATTATCTTGTATTTTTAAATCTCAAGGAATCTGCTTGATGTTGGTGAATCTTGTTAATCTTGACATTGTATTTTTAAAATGTACCTGCCTACTCACAAACAAAATTTGCTATTTGAAGAAAAAAACATAGGCAAGTATTTGCAGAAACAAAGATCTCAATTCATGTTCCCTCATAATAACGAAAGACCCCCAAGGCATCAACTTTGTGGCTAAAAAACTTGGTAGCTTGAGAAGTCCATATAGAAGGGAGGTTGATCTGGTCCAGGACTCCCAGAGATCAAGAACAGCAGCAGATGATATATCTGTCCCCAGGCTGTGGTACTACAACAGGCTGTGTGTTCTGTCAGACCAGACTGAAGCCAGGCAATCACTTTAGACTCTTCTGTGCTGCCTTCCCTCCCCCAGGGGCGGATCCAGGGGGGGCAACAGGGCAATTGCCCCCTCCGAGAATACGGCCAGCGGATGACAGCATGGCCGGTTCCGCGGGTGCCAGCACAGCTGGTTCCGCGGGTACCAACGTGGCCGGTTCCGTGGGGGACTGCGCTGAGTGGACGGGTGAGGGGGGGCAGCTGGGCAGTTTAGGAGGGCTGCTGGCCAATCAGGAAGCCAGCGGGCAGGGGAGCACTGCCCTGCATCCCTCCAGTTCCGCCCTCACTGTGCGGTAAGCTGTGTGCAGCAGAGAGATTACATCATCTCTCTGCTGCCTATCTTCACTCTAGGCCTAAACAAAAGAACACCTTAGCAGAAAAGTGACACAGTAGGTGACAATCCACAATGTGTGGCAGGCTACGTGGCAATCCGCAATGTGTGGCAGACTACGTGGCAAGTGGCAATCCGCAATGTGTGGCAGCAGGGGCGGACTGACCATTGGGCCACTCGGCACTGCCCGAGGGCCCCATGCCACTAGGGGGCCCCATCAGGTTTGCCAGCCTCAGTAAAACCAGGGACAGTTGGTCTAAAAATCCTGAGATTATAGTTGCTCCACCTCTCCAGTACCTTCTCAGCCAATAGAAACATGTCTGTGTATACTGTGTTATTGTATACTGTGTGTGTGTGTGTGTTTGTGTCTACTGCGTGGCCCCATAATCTCTGTTTGCCTGGGGGCCCCATAATCTCCTATTGCCCGGGGCCCCATGAGTTGTCAGTCCGCCCCTGTGTGGCAGACTACGGGGCAAGTGGCAATCCGCAATGTGTGGCAGGTGACGTGGCAAGTGACAATCCGTAATGTGTGGCAGGCTACGTGGCAAGTGACAATCCGCAATGTGTGGCAGGTGACGTGGCAAGTGGCAATCCGCAATGTGTGGCAGGCGACGTGGCAAGTGACAATCCAGGAAGTGTGGCAGGCTACGTGGCAAGTGACAATCAGCAATGTGTGGCAGGCTACGTGGCAAGTGACATTCAGCAATGTGTGGCAGGCTACGTGGCAATCCGCATCTGGTGGCAGGTGACGTGGCAAGTGGCAATCCGCAATGTGTGGCAGGCGACGTGGCAAGTGACAATCCGCAATGTGTGGCAGGTGATGTGGCAAGTGACAATCCGCAATGTGTGGCAGGCTACGTGGCAAGTGGCAATCCGCAATGTGTGGCAGGCGACGTGGCAAGTGACAATCCGCAATGAGTGGCAGGTGACGTGGCAAGTGACAATCCGCAATGTGTGGCAGGCTACGTGGCAAGTGGCAATCTGCAATGTGTGGCAGGTGACGTGGCAAGTAACAATCCACATTTGGTGACAAGTGATGTGGCAAGTGACAATCCACATTTGGTGGCAGGCGACATGGCAAATGACACCCTCAGGGCTCCCACTGATTCTGCATTATGGTGAGTTGAACCATTTAATTTTATATTACAATGTATTCATGAAATAATGCGCTTCAATTTTCTTGACACCATAACAGCTTGGTGCCGTAATGATTGAAGCACCAATACCAGCCATTTCCCATATAAATTGCCCCCAAAAAAACATATTTTATAGCAGTGCCCCTCCCGAGACTAGACTCTGGATCTGCCCCTGCCCTCCACGCTGGCCTGCAGCCTTCCCTGGAGGCTGTCTCTCTGAAGGTGGACTTGTGGCAGGAGGAGGAGGATGGGGGAGCGCACACAGGTGGATGTCATCCATCATTTGGCCCCTCAACCCCTTGTGGATGGCCTAAAAAAATATTTTTTCAAAGTTGAGGCTTTGGCCCTCCTCCATTTTCTGTAAATTAGAGTCTATGTAGATGCCATAGGCCTCTACAGCATCGAGGGGCGATTTCAGGGCCGCATTAGCCTCCTTAATAAGGGCCAGTGCTGCCTCCTCCATTTTACTCCCCTTCCTGGGCCTTTTGGTTGGAAGGCGGAGGGGAGGGACCTGGGATTGGGTGTGACTGGGCCCTGCCACCTCCTGGCCGACACTTCCCCCTGCCTCCTCCTGTGTGCCACTTGCCAGAGCCTCATCCTGGCTGAGGTCTTCCTGTGTATGAAGAAGGGGCATAGTTTTAGTTTTTGGTTCATCAATCACACACAATTTTCAGCTCATGACTGTTGCAAATTGAATGTTAATAAATAGAAAAGACTATCATCCTGAGCCCAGCATTTTTCATTCTTGTCACAATCATTTTTGGCCCCTACTGTCTATTCACATGTCAAACACTTTTTGTTAAATCATTCATTTGTTATCAAACATAATATCTAGTTACCAACAATCATTTTCCCACCCAAAATATGTTTCCAAATACTATACCTGGCTCCATCTGGGCTCCTCAATTTCTTCCTGGATAGAAGGCCTAGGTTGGTCCTCGGAAGCCTCATCTGGGGTTGAGGGAAGGGTGGAGGGAAGGGTAGATGGAAGGCTGGATGGAAGGGGTCCGGAAGAGTCAAAAGTGATTCCCTGGCTTCAATCTGGTCATCCAGAAAATGCATCCTGTTGTAGTACCACAGACTGGGTACATAGACATTGTCTGCTTCTGCTTCTGCTCCTGACCTCAGGGTCTTCTGGACCTTCAGATACTCCTTCCTATATGTGCTTCTCAAGCTACCAATTTTAGTTTCCAGAAACCTCATGTTTGCATTGGGGGCCCGAGTCTTTACAAATTCAAGCAGTGTCTCCAGCGATGCCTTCCCACATGCTTTATTGTGATATAAGGTTTTTTTTTTACCTCCCATACATTTCTCATGTCTTGTTTATCCAGGAATTTGCCCAGGAATTCTTGATCTTTAAATGGATACATTATTTCTCCAAGACCAAACAAAAGACAAAAACACTCATCTCAGGCTAATCTTATCCCAATATAGGCCTCAATCTAGATTCAGTATAGGCCGCTCATGTCCTAAGTTAAAATCTTACCTTCGTTATAACATTCGCCGCTTCCGTTCCTCCTTCCTCTGCACACAGAGCGTAGTTACGACACACACGTGTTAGCTTTATATACACTACGCATGCATGAAACTCCGCCCACATCACCCGCCCCTGACGTTCTTTCTAGAATATTATCCTCCCCGTCTCTTTCGTCGCAGTGGGAGAAGAACATGGCGGAGACACAACAGGTACATAATAGCAGTAATGAGGAGGAGCAAAGCCGGAGCCAGAAACGTGATGATCCAGGAGGAGATTTAAGGCCTCAAATATGTCCTTTGGTGAGATGTTGGAGATGGTCGACATCTCGAGGAGGAACGACTATGATGGTGATTATGGAATGTACCCAAACCCAAATATGAGAAAGGCCAACATCATGACTAAAGTTGTGAAGAGTCTGCACAGGAATTTTGGGGTACGACGATCCAAGGATCAATTGAGGAAATGCTGGTCAGACCTCAAATTGAGGGAGCAGGATCAATACAGAAGGATCAAGAAAAAAAGTAAGTAGTTGTCATGTGTCCCTATTATTATTATTATTACTTGCATTCTGTGACATGTGCTGTTCTTTGTTGTTGGACATTTTAAAATGGCTACGCTCATGTTCGTGGGCGGCACAGTAATCGTTCGTAGTAAACATTGTTCGTTTGCCAATTAAATACAATGTTTTTAGCTGATACATGGTTAATCACATGTGGTCATGCTAATTTCTTTAAAAGAAATTTAGGACATTGTTGTCTAGATGTCTTTGAAACTATAATGGATCAACTTTTAATGTATTTTATTTAAAATGCTAAGCAAGAGCAACAAAAGAAATAATAAAAACATATCCTGGGGTTCCAAGGATCTATACCAAAATGACCTGAAAATATGCATAACCAACTCCTCTTGCTAAATATAATCTTCTGACAGGCATTTTACAAACCTAAATATGTATATTACAAATGTTTGAGCATATGATACACAGATAATATAGATCAAATTATGTAAGGTAAAATCTTCAGAGGTGATAGCAACAAACTTATTTTTAGGAATATGCAAAAATTCCTGATGGGAAATAGCACATAAAACAGTAAACAAATCCCAGAATTCTATACTAAGGAGTTCTATAATACTTGGAGTGGATTAAGAAAGGATAACCCTTAAAGTGCTCTCATAGCAATCCAAAAGTGATACATATAGAACTGAATATATCACAGTTTAAATGAATTGAAGATCATGCAAATAAATAAAAAAAATGGGTCATTCCTATATGCAGAGCTGTAATATATGTAAAAGAAGGGTTGGATGCTGAATACTTCGCTCAAACCCATTTCAGACTTGAACCCGAATCTCACTCCCAACGAGCTCCTTGAAAAATGGAGAATCATGATTCCTCTATAAAGCGGCTAGCTTTACCTATTCCAAAGCTGGTTAGGAAATCATGTTGTCCCAGCCCATGAAGTAGTCTTTTGATGCCCAAACTGAGAAGGGAATTCATTTCACACATTATTGTGGGGGTTAAATTTGCTGCTTGTACAGATATGTGCAAAGATTATTTTCTAGACAATGTAGTAGAAACAGTCACTGGATGGAACTTTGATGACTGTTAAGTGATTTGATTGTTTTTCTACTATTGGTTTATTTTTTGTTAAAAATAACTTTGTACTCTTTAGTACTTAAATGCTAACCTGAAAACAACTAAACACAGTTATACTGACTTGTTAATGGAGAAGCACTGAGATGTGTGTGCATTGCAGAAAAACTGTGTAGTGGTTCAGTGGTGTTCAAAGCTTTGTGCAAGATTTCACATTCATACTTTTGATACTGCAACCCAAGAGCATCCTGAAGTTCCATGTTCTAATGGCCAACATAGAAGAAGTTAAGTCAATTCTTGTACAGACAAAGTATCTCCTACTCTATTCCTCCTTGTACAATGCCCTGCCTAAACTATTTGTCCTAATTTGTGCCAAAACACAGTATCATTTATCTATGAAACCCACTCGGTCACTCTACATGAATAGACCCCCCAAGAAAAAAACTTGACTATGCTGTGAGCACACATGAGAAGATGGGGTCTGTCTGGGGCTTCATGAAAGACTGGAGGCTCTGGATAGTTGTTAGTTCCTTCCCACCCAACATCAGCCTAAATATGGTGGACAGGATGTTACATTTGTATATCAGTTCTCTTGGAATCTCCTGATGTTCAAATAGATGAGGACCCTGAGGTTAATTCAAAGTAATAATCCAAGAAGATCCTGAGTCTCTTGCTCAACATAGCCTTGACTGGCCTGTTAAACTGGCTGTTCATAGAGCTCACTTTAAGATAACCACAAACAGAGAACAGCAAATACCCAACTTTCTTTGGTTTTTAAAAGGGTTTTAACAGACTCAAAAATAAAATCGATATAAATAAATATGTAAATAAATAAACAAACTTCACAATGATCACATAAACATCCTAATGAAAAGGCAAGCACTTTTCTCTTTGATTTAGGAATTTTGCATCTCTTGTCAATTTGTTCACATGATATCTAGAATAACTTTCCTTATAAAAACCATCTGGAGTTTGGAGTTTATACAGATCAGCCAAATTGGCCTGCTAGATTACAATTACCTTAACATGGGCTTTTTATGAAACAAAAAACTTGTAATTATTATCTGGGAGATTAAGGCCATTTACAGACAATCTAATTGAACAATATCATTTTCTTTGATAAGAGCTTGCAGCTGAACATGGATGAGTTTGCTGTGTTCTAAACACGTGACAGCATGTAGTTGCAAGAAAAAGTATGCAAGGTCTTTGGAATTAACTTGCTTTGTGTGATAATTTGCCATACAATGTGAATCTGATTCCCCATCTACAGTGCCTTGCGAAAGTATTCGGCCCCCTTGAACATTTCAACCTTTTGCCACATTTCAGGCTTCAAACATAAAGATATAAAATTGTACTTCTTTGTGAAGAATCACCAACAAGTGGGACACAATTGTGAAGTGGAATGAAATCTATTGGATATTTTAAACTTTTTTAGCAAATAAAAAACTGAAAACTGGTGCGTGCAAAATTATTCGGCCCCTTTACTTTCAGTGCAGCAAACTCACTCCAGAAGTTCAGCGAGGATCTCTGAATGATCCAATGTTGTCCTAAATGACTGATGGTGATAAATAGAATCCACCTGTGTGTAATCAAGTCTCTGTATAAATGCACCTGCTCTCTGATAGTCTCAGGGTTCTGTTAAAAGCGCAGAGAGCATCATGAAGACCAAGGAACACACCAGGCAGGTCCATAATACTGTTGTGGAGAAGTTTAAAGCCGGATTTGGATACAAAAAGATTTCCCAAGCTTTAAACATCCCAAGGAGCACTGTGCAAGCGATCATTTTGAAATGGAAGGAGTATCAGACCACTGCAAATCTACCAAGACCTGGCCTCCCTCTAAACTTTCAGCTCAGACAAGGAGAAGACTGATCAGAGATGCAGCCAAGAGGCCCATGATCACTCTGAATGAACTGCAGAGAACTACAGCTGAGGTCGGAGAGTCTGTCCATAGGACAACAATCAGTCGTACACTGCACAAATCTGGCCTTTATGGAAGAGTGGCAAGAAGAAAGCCATTTCTCAAAGATATCCATAAAAAGTCTCGTCTAAAGTTTGCCACAAGCCACCTGGGAGACACACCAAACATGTGGAAGAAGGTGCTCTGGTCAGATGAAACCAAAATCGAACTTTTTGCCCACAATGCAAAATTATATGTTTGGCGTAAAAGCAACACAGCTCATCACCCTCAACACACCATCCCCACTGTCAAACATGGTGGTGGCAGCATCATGGTTTGGGCCTGCTTTTCTTCAGCAGGGACAGGGAAGATTGTTAAAATTGAGGGGAAGATGGATGCAGCCAAATACAGGACCATTCTGGATGAAAACCTGTTGGAGTCTGCAAAAGACCTGAAACTGGGATGGAGATTTATCTTCCTAAAAGACAATGATCCCAAACATACAGCAAAATCTACAAAGGAATGGTTCACAAATAAACGTATCCAGGTGTTAGAATGGCCAAGTCAAAGTCCAGACCTGAATCCAATCGAGAATCTGTGGAAAGAGCTGAAAACTGCTGTTCACAAACGCTCTCCATCCAACCTCACTGAGCTCAAGCTTTTTTGCAAGGAAGAATGGGCAAGAATTTCAGTCTCTCGATGTGCAAAACTGATAGAGACATACCCCAAGTGACTTGCAGCTGTAATCGCAGCAAAAGGTGGCTCTACAAAGTATTAACGCAAGGGGGCCGAATAATTTTGCACGCCTCACTTTTCATTTTTTTATTAGTTAAAAAAGTTTCAAAAATCCAATAGATTTCGTTCCACTTCACAATTGTGTCCCACTTGTTGGTGATTCTTCACAAAAAATTAAAATGTTATATCTTTATGTTTGAAGCCTGAAATGTGGCAAAAGGTTGAAAAGTTCAAGGGGGCCGAATACTTTCGCAAGGCACTGTAAATCAAAACTTTTGACTTTATTTACACTTTAAGTTGCACAAAAATGTCCTCACTGGAAGAAATATCCTAAAAATCTGCTCCTAGCTCCCCTCAGGTGCCCTCACACCTCCATCTCCTGGCAACACTCTCCTGGCAGTCTCTGGAAAAGCTTGGCTTTCTCCCACTTTGATGCTGCCAGTCTCTCGCTCTCAGTCTCTTCAGTCTCAGTGGTTTCCCTCACACCTGTCACCTTACCACACTCTCTCTCTCTCCCTCTCTCTCCTCAGACCACTCTCCTTATTCTCCTCACAGACTCTTTTTTCCAGGCTTCAGGATATCCCTCCTCCTCTGTTGGGGCACACAGACCCTGGTGTCAGCGTGTGTCTCTCTCCTCACTCTGGCACCTCAATTCCTTCCCCTCACACACTCCTCCTCTCCTCACTGTTAAGTGTCACTGTGTCCCAGCAAAGGACTTTTTGAGCCTTGGTATCTCCCTCACTTTTAAGTAATCTCCTCTCCTCTGTCAGTAATCTCTCCCTCTTTTACCTCAGTACTTCCCTCTCTTCTGTCCCCTCAGCACTTCCTGAAACTCCCCTTTTTCCCAGTGTTCTCTCTCTCTCTCTCAGTTTTCTGGAAGGATCTGTCAGCATTTCTCTGCCTCCATCTTGTGACCAAAAGGAGAAATTGCATTACAATATGCCTGCTACACATGTAAGTGAAATGTAGAAATGCTCTGCTGTTGCGTATGGGGGGCAGGTCTCATGGAAGGTGGAGTCCTGCCGTGGGGTATCAGGCAGAGACTGTGTGTGGGCTTCCTGGCTAAAAGTTATAGAAAATGCAACAACAGGAAGCCAGAGAGGGGAAGAAATTGAGAGGTAGATTAAAAATTTAAAAAACAACAAATGCATTTATATAGAAAGGCATTTCAATAAATTAGGATTATATCCACTTCCCGACCAGCGCACGACGATGTACGTCGACAGAATGGCACGGGCAGGCATATTGGCATACAGGTACGTCCAATATTCAATGCCGCCCTGCCATCGGGAGCGCGCCGCCGGTGGCGCGCTCCCGCGCTGGTCGGGACCCTCGTGAGTCCGGTCACGGGACTTGCGGACTCGATCGCCGCGGGCATCCCCGCGATCGTCTCACGGAGCGGCCGAATGGAGGAAATGCTGTGTAAAATTTTTAATCTACCTCTCATGTGATTGGAGCAGAGATCAGTGTTCACTAAATGAAAGCCCAACCCCCCCACAGTTAGTAACACACCCCTAGGAACACTTAACCCCTACACTGCCACCCACTGGTTAACCCCTTCACTGCCAGTGTCATTTACACAGGAATCACTGCTTTTATATAGCAGTGATTACTGTATAAATGACAATGGTCCCAAAAATGTGTCAAAAATGTCCGATGGGTCCCCCACAATGTCGCAGTCACAATAAAAATTACTGATCGCCGCCATTACTAGTAAAAAAAATAATAATAAAAAATTATTAATAAAAATGCTATAAAACTATCCCTGTTTTGTAAACGCTATAACTTTTGCGCAAACCAATCAATAATTGCTTATTGCGATTTTTTTTTTACCAAAAATATGTAGAAGAATACGTATCAGCTTAAACTGAGGGAAAAAAATGTTTTTTTATATATTTTTGGGGGATATTTATTATAACAAAAAGTAAAAAATAATGCGTTTTTTTCAAAATTGTCGCTCTATTTTTGTTTATAGCGCAAAAAAGAAAAACCGCAGGGGCGATCAAATACCACCAAAAGAAAGCTCTATTTGTGGGGAAAAAAGGACGTCAATTTTGTTTGGGAGCCACGTCGCACGACCGCGCAATTGTCAGTTAAAGCGACGCAGTGCCGAATCGCAAAAAGTGGTCTGGTCTTTGACCAGCAAAATGGTCCGGTCTGCAAGTGGATATACTACTTTAATCCTAAATGGAGTGCAGATCCTAAACAGATTTAACTCTGCTAAAGTAAAGTTTGCCTGCTATTGAAATGTTAAAATAGTATACTCCTTTATTGTTCTCTAAGGCCTGCTTTAAAAACAATCTGCTTCCTACCAAGGGTGTTGAGTATTGCGGATGGGCCTCCATCTGTCGCCTCTTACCCCTTGGTAGGCATAACCACTCGACTATCCTTTACAATTCTGCTTTTAATCATTAAGAGCTCAGTAAAAGACAGTGCTTATTCTTCTATTTTATTTTAGGCACTGTCATGACCTAACTCTGGCTTAAAAAATGTACTAAAACCTAACTTTTTCAACAGCTCCAGAAGTCGGAAGGAGGAGTAGCGCTTCGGCATCCTTTTAGTTATTTTCTGGCGTCACAGCTCCAGCATATAGCAGGCTGTAATCTAGTAGGACGAGAAGCAAGAAGAAAGATCCTCCTACAGAATGCCCCACATAATTCAATAGCTGCAGATTTGGAGGCTGGATCTTTCCTTTCCTCCCTACTCTGAAATTAATGATGAAAGTATGGGATGCAGCTAAAAGAATTTTGAACTATAGTGGCCTTATTGAGTACACCCCCCTGTGGGAGAATGACAAACTGGGAGAACTACAAAAGATGGGAGTAGTAATAGAATGGGAGAGATGTGGAATAAAATTTATTACCCAATTAGAAATGGACAGTAATCTGAAAACCTTCCATAAACTGAGAGACCAATACGCCCTTCCGAATAAATCCTTTTTCAGATACTTACAGATTAGGCGCGCATTGAAAGAACAGTTCAGATGGATCTCCCTATAATGGAATACAATTCCAGTACTTCAAAAACGAATCAATGAGTCAGGGAAAGGTTAAATTTCAAAATATATATTACATATTAATAAGGGGAGGATGGGAGGGGTGGAACTACCTTTGTATAGGAGAAAATGGGAAAAAGACATGGGAGATATTTGAGAATTGGTCCCACTGGTTTCGTTGTCCCCCTCTCAGAGGATGTCACATTTGTTCTTGCTATATAGAACCTACTATACCCCGCAAAAACTTTTTCAGTTCAGCCATCGGCCAGACTCACGATGCCCTAGGTGAGGAGAACTAGAGGCGGATGTGATTCATATGTTTTGGAGATGCCCGAAATTTGAAGTTGTTCCGCTACCGGACGGCGGTGGTGGGAATCATCGATTTGGCAAATGGAACCTCCACTGACTTGGAGGTAAAACATTGCTTGCTGGGATTGTTGGAGGGAGGGGGAAAACCCAGAAAATAGCCAGGTAGCAGTTTTGGGATGCTTATTCCATGCTAGGAACCTGAATGCCCGGAGATGGCAGTCGGCGTCGTCGGCGTCCAGTGGGGAATGGCTAAGCAGTATGAAAGGGGTAATTCTTAAGGAGAAGGTGGTATATATAAAGCAAGAGGGGGTAAAAAACTTGATTTGATATGGAAACTCTGGTGGGAAGCAAGAGGGATTAATGTGTAATGTGGTACACTTCAACAGAATAGAATATCATGTAAACGATGGGCAGTGTCCTACAAGAAAATAGATCAGGAGAGATTGAAAGAGGAGTGAATGAGAGGAATGGATGGTGCTGTGAGGGTAAAGTGAACTAGTTCTAAATTTAGATAGAAATAGAACTCTAGACAGGTCCCTCTCTAGGACACTCACCCCACTCAGGCTTACTCAAAACATGTCTACTACACTATATATATATATATATATATATATATATATATATATTGTTTAGTTGGGAGGTGGAATGTACTGGGGAGAGAGGTAGGGCCTGGGGGGAAATGTCTGTTTTGATATACTGTGTAAAAATTGAGAGAAAATTGAATGAAGAAATAAAGTTTAAACAAAAAAGAAAAATTTACATTGTAGCCTATGTGCCCTATGTGACAACCATGGTATCTGAAGCACTTTATTGAAAGCACTGCTGTAATACACATAGCATTGCAACTGCTGTGTGAGCTAAACCCAGGGCTGTGCCAGGGGCAGATGTCACCTGAGGTGGCCATTTTTTATTTTATTTTTAAACAAATTTTATTCTGAAAAAGCTCAAAAGTACAGACGAACAGAAATTTCCAACAACAGTTTGAATACAAAAACGGCTGAGTTACAGAGTAGTAGAGTGTACAGAATATAGAAACATGCTGAAAATCACAAGACCAGATCTGCTTAGGAGAAAACCCTGAGTAGGAGCTTGTCTGGTGGATAAGCAGAATATAAACTATCAGGTATGGTCCTAAACATGTTACCCTGAGAGGAATTGCCCCAGGGTTTTCGTGAAGGTCGAGGGACTCATAATATAGTACGATGGGTCAAGCCATATGAGAACGGGGGGTTAGCGTGTGTATTGGGACATGGCAAGGGAAACCTAGGAGGGGATCAAGGTGGCCATTTTTTACACACACACACACACACACACACACACACATTCTTGGTTTTACTAGGATACTAGCGATCCAGGCTGCAAAGTGACATTCATTAATAGCACACCTGCACCATAGCAACCAATGATGCTGTGCATCCCAGGGGCTGAACATACACAAAGCTGAATATGAGCACACACTGAGGATGAAATGTCCTCCTCAACTGGCCCCATAGGTGGGACAGCACAGCCCTGGCTGCAGATAATATGCACATGAGCTTACTTACAGCAGAGTTTTAGCAAAAAAAAATTTAATAAATTGCCAGCAGCAAGTGAGGCAATGTCCCAGGTCTCTTTAAGATGGTCCAATCTGGAAAAAAATGGACAGAGGTTTCCATGCCAGAGATGGAGCTTGCAGATGTCGCTTCGCTGGAACATAGATTATTTGTAGACTTTAGTTCCCCGTTATAGCCCAACTTCACTGAATTTATTTTTTTAACCCCCTCCCACCTCCTACAATTGTTCCAAGGTTATACTGCCCCCTTCCATGCTTCAGTAATGCTGTCCGTCTTCCAGGTTGACTAATAGGAAATGCCCTACTCTGGACTTAAAGGGGAATGATGCAGAGAACATTGATCATGTGCTCATTTGCTAACAAGGAACAGGTCCCTATAAATGGTTCTCCAAACACTTACCTGTCCAAGGATCCAGCGCTGTCCTCACCTGGACCAGTTCTTCTCTGGTCTTCAGGTTCCTGGTTCCAGAATGTTTACTAAGGGAAGCCAGATGTGACTCCCTGCGACTTTGCAGCCAGCTTCCCACTGTACTTGCACGAGCAGCGCTGCACTTTGTGAATGGTCCCGCATGGTACATGTGCATTTTTCTCTGCATTGTAAAGGGCCTACTCAATGTCATAGGAAGAAGAAGAAAAAGAGGATTTTAGAACATCATATGACCAGTCTGAAAATAGTTTCAAGAAATGTATGTATACAAAAATGTAAAAAATGGAATGTTGCCTTGTAGGGATATCTTCTCAGCCTTGAGTTGGACTTTAAAGAGAACTTGAATTTGGTTTTGGGTGCTGGGTCACTGATAAAAGCACATTAAGCTTGACCATTTGGCCACAAATGTTTCCCAGGACCGCACGCCAATATAGTGAATCATAAAATAAATAATCACAAAATAGCTTTAGCTGGCTCTCAACCCATCACAGAAGCCTCTCTGAAGGGCTTTCCTGATGGGTGGAGAGTCAATTGAAGCGATTGTATGATGATTTTTTTGTGCTTCACAATATTGGTGTGTGGTCCTGGGAATCGTTTGTCCTTTTAAAGAGAACCTGTCATAAATAGGCATTTGCAAGAACTAAGATCTCTACTCATAAGTTATTATTATGGTGCAGCCTCACTTCTTAGTTATAGGAGAGTTTGTGGTGATATTCATTTTCCTAACAGAGCATATGTCCGTGTTGTATCAGGCAAGCCCTCGTCAAAACCTACCGTCTCTTTGCTGAGCTTAGAGCTGATAATCGAAATGTGCCTGAGCTGCTGGAAGCAGAAAAAAATGGTCATGTAACAAAGTCTTTCGTTTACTTTCATATAACTCCAAAAGAATATTTGTTATATGTCAGGTTTTTTTAGTGTCTGTTATTAGCACTGAGCTCAGGTAGGAAAGCCTGACACTACCTTTCTGATAGGGAGTGTATACAAGGAATTAATAGAAAAGTAGGTTCCTTTGAAAGGTAAGGCTGCCCCTTCTATAATACAGTCCATACAGTGCATTGAAAAAGTATTCATACCCTTTGAAATTTTCCACTTTTTTTCGTGTTACAACCAAAAACGTAAATGTATTTTATTGGGCTTTTATGTGATAGACCAGAACAAAGTGGCACAATTTTTACAAATAAATATCTGAAAAGTGTGGTGTGCATTTGTATTTAGGCCCCTTTACTCTGATACACCTAACTAAAATCTAGTGGAACCAATTGCCTTCAGAAGTCACCTAATTAGTAAATAGAGTCCACTTATGTGTAATTTGATCTCAGTATAAATACAGCTGTTCTGTGAAGCCATCAGAGGTTTGTCAGGCCCCTTTCACACTGGGGCGGGAGCAGCATTGGCTTTTTAGTGGAGGTATGCGGTCGCTAGTGGGGCGGTTTTAACCCCCGCTAGTGTCCGAAAAAGAGTTAAAACCGCCCACTTTGCCGGCGGTATAGCCACGCTGCCCCATTGATTTCAATGGGTAGGAGCGGTTTAGGAGCGATGAATACACCGCTCCTTCACCGCTCCAAGGATGAGGCTAGCAGGACTTTTTTCACCATCCTGCCAGTGCACCACTCCAGCCCATTTTTTTTCACACGCTACACAGGCGCTATTTTTAGCAATGTAGTGCCTGAAAACCGCCTCGGTGTGAAAGGGGCCTTAGAGAACCTTGGTGAACAAACAGCATCATGAAGGTCAAGGAACACACCAGGCAGGTCAGGGATAAAGTTGTGGAGAAGTTTAAAGCAGGGTTAGGTTATAAAAAAATCCAAAGCTTTGAACATCACGGAGCACTGTTCAATCCAGCATTTGAAAATGACACAACTGCAAACCTACCAAGACATGGCCGTTCATCTAAACTGACAGGTTGGGCAAGGAGAGCATTAATCAGAGAAGCAGCCAAGAGGCCCATAGGAACTCTGGAGGATGCAAAGATCAACAGTTCAGGTGGGAGAATCTGTCAACAGGACAACTATTAGTTATGCACTCCACAAATTTGACCTTTATGGAAGCGTGACAAGAAGAAAGCCATTGTTGAAAGAAAGCCATAAGAAGTCCCCTTTGCAGTTTGTGAGAAGCCATGTTAGGGACACCGCAAACATGTTGAGAAGGTGTTTTGGTCAGATGAGACCAAAATTTAACTTTTTGACCTAAAAGCAAAATGCTAGGAGTGGCAGAAAACTAACACTGCACATCACTCTGAACACCATCCTCACCATGTAACATGGTGGCGGCAGCATCATGGGGATGCTTTTCTTCAGCAGGGATAGGGAGCTGGTCAGAGTTGATGGGAAGCTGGATGGAGCCAAATAAAGGGCAATTTTAGAAGAAAATCTGTTTGAGTGCGTAAAAGACTTGAGACTGGGGCGGAGGTTCACCTTCCAGCAGGACAACGACCCCAAGCATACAGCCAGAGCTACAATGGAATGGTTTAGATCAAAGCATATTCATGTGTTAGAAGGGTCCAGTCAAAGTCCAGACCTAAATCCAAAAATTCTGTTCACAACTATTTTGCAAAGAAGAATGGGCAAAAATGTCACTAGAAATACAAAGCTGGTAGAGACATCCCCAAAAAGACTTGTAGCTATAATTGCAGCGAAAGGGGGTTCTACAAAGTACCGACTAGGGGGCTGAATACAAAATGGAGACCACACTTTTCAAATATTTATTTGTAAAACATTTTTAAAACCATTTATTATTTTCCTTCCACGTCACATTTATGTGTAACTTTGAGTTGGTCTAGCACATAAAATCCCAATAAAATACATTTACATTTTTGGTTGTAAGATGACAAAATGTGGAAAATTTCAAGGGGTTTGAATACTTTTTCAAGGGACTGTACATATATAATATTCAATATATCAAAAGTAAATAATTCGATTATTACAAATGCCCATTAGTGACCAGTATAAAAGGTGAAAAATTGTAGAATTCTCTTTCACAGTCAGCTAATATTTTGAATTTTAAAAGTATTTGTCAGATTTTCTGGAAAGTTTTAATTCCGGCCAAGTTTGCCAATGATTTCACTCTGAGGTCACTGGAACATGACAGTAAAAGATTTGGCTTTCTAGTCAGCTTAAGGAGATTTCTCATAACTAAGTGACAAGAAACGCATTGAGGCAGTCTGACAAAACCCACACAACCCTCATTCTGGATTAAGTCATCACACTAAATAAAATTGCTGCAGTTTAGAAATATGAAACAATGATGCCAGGAGCTGACCCTCTGGAACCCTGTTCACATTACTGAAATTTGGATGACTTTTGGAAACATTCAGCAAGGTATCCCTTAAGAAACAAATGACAGATGGGGTTTCCAAATGCTCGTACACATTATATGACAAACTCTTTCCATGAGCCTTCAATTCACTTTGGGTAATGTCCCCTTGCCTTTAAATTAAAGAAGAACAGTGACATTTGCAATAGTATACCCTTTACACAACATGATATACAGACCTTTAAAGTGAATTTGTCAGCCATTTAGAAATTTTAAAACTAAAAGCCTTGCTTAAAGCAGAACTAAACTCTCCCAACATTTTATATTTTTACTCCTCACGCTACTAGCCTTGGTAAATAGATAGGAAGGTTATATTATATTTACTTGTTTTAAACTTTTTTTTTTATTTCTTCAGTTGCTTCGTGTTTTTAGCCTAGGCCTCCTCACCACCCTTATCCCTCAATAGCCCAAATCACTGTGCCACAAATTAATGCGTTGCACACTCTTGCAGGGCAATTGCGGCATGTGGTACTACCTACTGCAAGAGACAGGGGTTATAATTTTGCATGTGTATACCTTCATATAGCTGCCTTTGCTGCCTGTTTTTACTGCCCCCCCCACCCCCCCCCCCCCCCAACTGCAAGTGTAAACTAGGCCTTAGCTAATATCACTGTGCAAAGTAATAGAGTGTTTACCACTCATCTTGTAAGCTTGGTTGAGGCTGCGATGAATGTTATAGGAAGTTAATATGAAGATATACAGAATCTCACAAAAGTGAGTGCACCCCTCACATGTATGTAAATATTTTATTATATCTTTTCATGTGACAACACTGAAGAAATTACACTTTGCTACAATGTAGTAAATATACAGCTTGTATAACAGTGTGAATTTGCTGTCCCCTCAAAATAGCTCAACACACATCCATTAATGTCTAACCCAATGGGAACAAAAGTGAGTATACCCCTAAGTGAAAATGTCCAAATTGGGCCTAAAGTTTCAATAATTTGTGTGGCCACCATTATTTTCCAGCACTGCCTTAATTCTCTTGGGCATGACATTCACCAGAGCTTCACAGGTTGCCACTGGATGCCCCACAGATGCTCAATAGGATTTAGGTTTGGAGACATGCTTAGCCAGTCCATCGCCTTTACCCTCAGCTTCTTTAGCAAGGCAGTGGTTGTCTTGGGGGTGTGTTTGGGGGGGGGGGGGGTTATCATGTTACAATACTGCCCTGTGGCCCAGTCTCCGTAGGAAGGAGATCTTGCTCTGCTTCAATATGTCGCAGTACATGTTGGCATTCATGGTTCCCTCAATAAACTGTAGCTCTCCAGTGCAGGCAGCACTCATCAGCTCCAGACCATGACACTCCCACCACCATGCTTGACTGTAAGTCAGACACACTTGTCTTTGTACTCCTCACCTGGTTACTGCCATACATGCTTGACACCATCTGGTCCAAAAATTTTTATCTTGGTCTCATCAGACCACAGGATATGGTTCCAGTAATCCATGTCCTTAGTCTGCTTGTCTTCAGCAAACTGTTTGTGGGCTTTCTTGAGCATCATCTTTAGAAGAGACTTCCTTCTGGGACAACAGCCATGCAGACCAATTTGATACAGCGTCTGAGCATTGACAGGCTGATCCCTTCAACCTCTGCAGCAATGCTGTTAGCTCTCATATGTCTTTTTCCCAAAGGCAACCTCTGGATATGACGCTGAGCATGTGAACTCAACTTGTTTGGTCGACCATGACGAGGCCTGTTCTGAGTGGAATCTGTCCTGTTAAACCGCTGTATGGTCTTGGCCACCACGCTGCAGCTCAGTCTTAGAGTCTTAGCAATCTTCTTATAGCCCAGGCCATCTTTATGTAGAGCAAAAATTATTTTTTTCAGATTCTCAGAGAGTTCTCAGCCATGAGGTGTCATATTGAACTTCCAGTGACCAGTATGAGAGAGTGAGAGCGATAACACAAACTTTAACACACCTGCTCCCCATTCACACCTGAGACTTTGTAAAACTAATGAATCACATGACACCAGGGAGAGAAAATGGCTAATTGGGCTTAATTTGGGCATTTTTACTTAGGGGTGTACTCGCTTTTGTTGCCAGCAGTTTAGACATTAATGGCTGTGTGTTGAGTTATTTTGAGGGGAAAGCAAATTTACAATGTTATACAAGCTGTACACTCACTACTTTACATTGTAGCAAAGTGTAATTTCTTCAATGTTGTCACATGAAAATATATAATAAAATATTTACAAAAATGTGAGGGGTGTACTTACTTTTGTGAGATACTGTATTTAGATATTTGTGTAGGGACCTAGTTCCCTCTACTGTCTGTATTTGTACGTGGCTGTGCTGCTTCATGTCACAGAGTTATTTATGTAGTTCACTTCCTGTCTCTGTGTGGCTGGGTTAGAAACCCCAGAGGGAGGAAGTAAATAGAGAGAGACAGTCTGATACCACATGCTAGCAGGGCTGGTGCAAGGATTTTTGGCACCCTAGACGAAACCTAATTTTGGCACCCCATTGGCTCCGCCCCTTCACTGAGACTTTTGCGGCGCCTCTTCACCCATTCCTTCAGCCGTGGTCCACAGGCCTGTACCTGTGCCTCTGGACCCAGCCCGAAAACAAATAGTGGATGGCACCGGCTTGCTTAATCAAGCCAGCTGTGGTCCACAAGCTAGGGCAGTATATAGACAGGCTAACTGTATAATTGCCTGTCTGTACGGGTATACAGATACACTTACCATGCTTTACAGGCACATACTAAAAATAATAATAAATGCACATTTTTGTACCTTTTTGTATGCAAAAAGATCTTCATTTCTTAATTTTTTTTACAAAGGTGGACTTGAACCTCCACACCTCAAATCACCCCAAATTCTTTATTTTCAAGTTTCAGATCACCACAATTCTTCCATCTTCACACGTCAGATCACTCCATCACTTTATCACCCTGAATACTTGTTCCCCTCTGCACCCCTCCTCTGCATCTCTGTTCCCCTCAAACCCCCCACACACATCAGTTCCTCTCACACACAATCTACCCCTCTGTACCCCCCTGAACGTCTGTCCCACCCCCCCACACACACTTGTTCCCCCTCTGTACCCCCTGCAAGTCTGTCCCCCCACACACATACACCTGTTCCCCCTCTGTACCCCCTGCAAGTCTGTCCCCCCCACACACATACACCTGTTGTCTTTCTGTACCCCCCTGCATGTCTGTCCCCCCCACACACACACACAATCTGTTACCCCTCTGTACCCCCCTGCATGTCTGTCTCCCCCCTACACACACCTGTTACCCCTCTGTACCCCCCTGCATGTCTTCCCCCCTACACACACCTGTTACCCCTCTGTACCCCCTGAACGTCTATCTCCCCCCTCCTTCCCCACACGTGCGCACACACACCTGTTATCCCTCTGTAGCCCCCTGCACGTCTCTCCCCCCACCCACAAACAATCTGTTACCCCTCTGTACCCCCCTGCACGTCTGTTCCCCCCCACACACACACCCACCTGTTACCCCTCTGTACCCCCTGCACATCTGTCCCGTGTCCACACACATCTGTTCCCCCTCTGTACCTCCCTGCGCGCCTGTTCCTCTCCCCCCCACACACACACCTGTTCCCCCTATGTACCCCCTCGCACGTCTGTCTGTCCCCCCCCCCCCCACACACACACACACATCTGTTCCCCCTCTGTACCACCCCACATACACAAACACACATCTGTTCCCCCTACGTACCCCCCCCACACACACACCTCTGTACCCCCTACGTACCTCCCCACACACACACATACTCCTCTGTTCCCCCTACGTTCCCCCCCACACACACACATACACCTCTGTTCCCCCTACGTACCCCCCCTCACACACACACACACACACACACCTCTGTTCCCCCTACCTACCCCCCCCCCACACACACACACACCTCTGTTCCCCCTACGTACCCCCCCACACACACACACACCTCTGTTCCCCCTATGTACCCCCCCCCACACACACACACCTCTGTTCCCCCTACGTACCCCACTGCACGTCTGTTCCTAATCCCCCCCCCCCCCCCCACACACACACACAGTGAAATACACTATAAACTTGACAGAGTACATTTTTTTTTCCATGTGATTGCAGGCTGCAGCACTAACCATACTGCCTGAGCTTCCACTATACCTGAGTCAGCGGCGGTGATGGCTTTACTCCAGGAGAGTGGCGCTGCTGCCTGGCTGTTTTTTTTATATACTCTTTATTTCTTTTCTCATTTTTTTTTTTTTTACAAAACACCCTAAATACGTTTCAATTACATACATTATTTTTAATAACAATGCTAATATTCCCCAGCCCTTAACCCCGAAAAAAAAAAAAAAAAAAAACACCCCTAATTCCCTACTTCACTCCCCTCGTTCCTCTCCTACCCTTCCCGTCTATGTATGGTGCTCTTTTTCCAGAAATGCTCCCCATTGTTGCCATTTACTTAGATGTTTTAGGCCTGAGTCCCCCAGTCTCTGTATGGACTCCTCTATTACCCTTATATGTTCTACTTTCCGGACCCACTCTGATACTGTCGGAACCTGTACGGACTTCCAATGGCACGGAATCAGGGATTTAGCTACGTTCAATAGGACTGGGGTCATTGTACCTCTGTATTGCACAATCCCTTTCTTTGTATCATGGAACAGGCATTCCCATGGAGAATTTCCTACCCTTTCCCCTGTCACTGAAAATATCATTTCTCTTATTTGCTCCCAGAAAGGGGTTATTTTGGGGCAGTCCCACCATATGTGCTTGAAAGACCCTAGTCCCCCACATTCCCTCCAACATAGCTTCTGGTTTTCTTCACTGAACCTCTGTATTCTCTGTGGCGTCAAGTGCCACCTCGCTATTAATTTAAAGGACATTTCGATCGTTTGAACATCTCTTGCCAAGGAGTAAGTCATTTTAATTATTTTGCTCCTATGCTCCTGATTTCTCAAAGGCCCTATTTCTTCCTCCCACTTCCCCAAGTAGCCTGGAAGCTCCACGTCTCTCTCTTGCTTTAATATCTTGTATATTTTGGAGACCCTTTTCTGTAGACATTGTGGTTCCTTAAATAATTTTTCTAGTGGTCTAAGTTGTGTCTTTCCTCTTAATGGTTGTGGTAATCCTTGGATAAAGTGAACCATTTGCATGTATCTCCAATAATCAAGTGGCCTACAACCCCATTCTTGTGTGATTTCCCTAAAAGTGTTTATCCTATTCCCTTTCATTACTTCTAAAAGTGTTATATCTTCCCTTTTTGCCTACCTACTAAAGTATAAACGCTCCTCTTTCCCTGGGGGAAATAATTTGTGTCCAGGAGTGACATTAAAGGTGAATTATAGTGCCACTTGTGTCTCTTATTTATTTTGTCCCAAATTTTTAACGTGTGCCTAGTTAAAGTGCAAGTGCCGGTCCCTAAGTCCCTATGTTGAGGGGGTATCCATATCATTTTAGCCAACTCTGTATTACTTAGTGTGACTTCCAGATCTACCCAACTCTTCTCTTGTTTGTTATGGCACCAGTCCGCTACCCTTGAGATTATTATCGCCTCATAATATTTCATGAAATCTGGTAGTGCTACCCCTCCCCTCTCTTTCTCCTTCACTAGGACCTTATAGGCTATTCGCGGCCTCTTTCGAGCCCATATAAACGACAAGATCATTGATTTGACCTTTCCCAGGTAGCTTACGGGCAGGGGGACAGGAATCATTTGGAGCGTATAAATTACCAGTGGTATTATGAATATCTTTATTGTGTTTATCCTCCCCATCCAAGTGAGAGCTTTATATCTCATTTTGTTTAACTTGTCCTTAATTTTATTCAGTAGAGGTAAGTAGTTAGCCCCGTAGAGGTTGACTGTTTGTGCCGTCAATTTTATGCCCAGGTAAGTCAGCTCTCCTTTACACCATTTAAATGGTAACTGAGAGCTTAACGCTGTCTGTTCCACCTGCGTTAAATTTACGTTTAGGATTTCCGATTTGGTCGCATTTATTTTAAAGTTTGATAGGCGGCCAAACTGTTCGAACTCTTTGAGGAGGGGTGGAATTGTTGTGATTGGATTGACTATGTACACCAGTACATCATCTGCAAATGCAGAGACTTTATATTCCCTCCCGCCTACCCGAAGGCCCCGTATATCCTGGTTCCTCCTTATTGCAACCAACAGTGGTTCCAATGAGATCACAAACAGAATCGGTGAAAGGGGGCATCCCTGCCTCGTCCCATTGAACAGTTGCAGGGTGCTGCCTGGCTGTTCTTCCATAACAGATGCCTGAGCGGCCAGGAGGAGGGGGAGCAGATATCGGCAAGCCCAGAGTTACATACCATCTCATCCGCCCCAGCCAGTTCCACCAATCATGCTGCACTTCCTGACTGGCCGGCTGTCACCCCTCATCTTCTCACTGCCGCTGCTAGGGCGGCACTGCAGGCTGGGGACAGAGCGGTCCGGGATGTCTTCACAGGCGCAATCGCCCTCTAGCCTGGCGGCTGGCGCCATGAGGCAGCATGTATTTAAAAAATGACAATCCTGGAGATATTTTAATAATCCGAATCACAGCGAGTGTCCGGGGATCCGTATTTTGCCGCCCCCCTACCCTGGCGCCCTAGGCAGCCTCCTGACCCGCCTATTGCTAGCGCCGGCCCTGCATGCTAGGGAGGAGCTGCTACAAATCCAGGCTCTGCATGCTAGGGAGGAGCTGCTACAAATCCAGTCCAAGCAGGGATTTTTAGACAAGTGTTTCTATGTTTAACCACTTAGCAACTGGCCCATAGCCAATGAACTTCCGCAGCCATTTACCATGTGATCGCTCAAATGACGGAGCAATCACATGTAAACAAACCGGTGTGATTTCTGGTTCCTCCCTCCCCTCTCCGTCCAGTGTGAGCGGAAAGGGGAGAGATCGGTGGCAGCAGCGCTGTGGGCTGCATGTGTAGTGCCCACAGCGCTGCTCAGTGACAGATCCATCAATCTATCCATCCATGCTCACCCATCCATACTCTGCATACTCTGCATAACCAGCCATACTCTGCATACACATCCATGCTCTGCATACATATCCATACTCTGCATACCCATCCATACTCTGAATACCTAGCCATACCCATTGATATTCTGCATACCCAGTCATACTCTGCATGCTCTGCATACCCAGCAGTACTCTGCATACCCAGCCATACCCATCCATACTCTGCATACTCTGCATAACCAGCCATACTCTGCATACACATCCATGCTCTACATACACATCCATACTCTGCATACCCAGCCATACCCATCCATACTCTCCATACCCATCCATACCCAGCCATACCCATCCATACTCTGCATACCCAGCCATACTCTGCATACCCAGCCATACCCAGCCATACTCTGCATACCCAGCCATACCCAGCCATACTCTGCATGCTCTGCATACCCATCCATACTCTGCATATCCATCCATACTCTGCATACCCAGCCATACTCTGCATACTCAGCCATATTCTGCATATCCAACAATACTCTGCATACCCGTCCATACTCTGCATACCCATCCATAAGTACTCTGCATACCCATCCATACTCAGCATACTCATCCATCCATCCATACTCACCCATCCATCCATACTCAGCATACTCATCCATCCATACTCAGCATACTCGTCCATCCATCCTCAGCAATACTAATCCATTAATCCATCCATGCTCAGCCATCCCATCCACCCCCATTCATAATTAGCTGTAGCCAGCCATACTCAGCCGTAGCCAGCCATACTCAGCTGTACCCAGCCATACCCAGCCGTACCCAGCCATACTCAATCGTACTCAGCCATACTCAATCGTACTCAGCCATACCCAGCCATACTCAGCCATACCCAGCCATACTCAATCGTACTCAGTCATACCCAGCGATACTCAGCCATACCCATCCATACTCAGCCATACCCAGGCGTACCCAGCCATACTCAATCGTGCTCAGTCATACCCAGCCATACCCAGCCATCCGATCTATACTCAGCCGTACCCAGCCATACTCATTCATGCTCAGCCATCCCCATCCATGGCTCATCCATCCCCATTCATGCTCATCCATGCCACATCCATGCCACTACAGTGCCTCACAAAAGTGTAATAGGTAGTCAAATTAGATTTGAAACTTATGTCCCTAGAACACCTGATGGTGCTCCCTGCATGTTGGTCCTCTGTATGTGGCCACTAGGGATGAGCCGAACACCCCCCGGTTCGGTTCGCACCAGAACTTTGGAACGGACCCCAAATTCGTACAAACTTTAGAACCCCATTGAAGTCTATAGGACTCGAACGTTCGAAATTAAAAGTGCTAATTTTAACGGCTAATATGCAAGATGCTGTCCTAAAAGGGGTTTGGGGACATGGGTCAATGCCTAAAATGTTTTTAAAAATGTCCGTTTTGGCGGGAGCACTGATTTTAATGACGATTAAAGTGAAAAAAAAAGTGAAATATTCCTTTAAATATCGTGCCTGGGGGGTGTCTGTAGTATGCCTGTGAAGTGCCACGTGTTTCCCGTGTTAAGAACAGTCCCTGCACAAAATGACATTAAACGGAAATAACATCATTTAAAACTGCTTGCGGTTTTAATGTTATATCTGGTTCCTGCAATATGGTTGAAAATCATTGAGAAAAATGGCATGGGTAGCCCTCCTTGCCCATTACCAGCCCCTTTGGGTCTTGTACGCATATTAAGGGGAACCCCGTGCCCATATTAAAAAAAGGAAATGCGTGTGGCCCCCAGGCCCTATATACTCAGAACAGCAGTATACAGGCGGTGCAAAGAAGACAGGGACTGTGTAGGTTTGTTGTGTTAAGTTGAATCTGTTTGTAATTTTCAACTGGTACATTTTTAAAGTGTAGCTCCAGTAAAAAAAAAAGATTTTTAAGCTTTTTGGAAAACATAGGGAAGGGTTATCACCCCTGTATAATTTGTTTTGTCGTACATCTTTTTTCATCTCACTTGCTGTTGTCTCCTTCCGTTTGCAAGTAGGAGATGTTTGTAAGTTGGATGTTTGAAAGTAGGGGCCTGCCCTATATGCTCTGCAGAAATGGCAGAACAAGGTGTTGGTTTGCCACAACATTGTAAGCCCTCAAAGTGACTCTTGGTGGGCGCTGGAGCGCCCTGCTGTGAACGATTATATCAAGAATTGTAATTACATGCCATTGTTGAACAGTGGTAGAAAAATTGACCTTTGGTGGTTGTGGTGCTGGTGCCACAACACTATAAGTCCTCACAGTTACTCTGGGTGGGCACAGGAACGGGCCCTCCTGTGAAATATTATATCAAGAATTGTAATTGCATGTCCCTGTTAAACAGGGGCAGAAAAATTGGGCCTTAGGCACTGGTGCTGGTGCCACCACACTGCAACCTCTCCCATATACTCTAGTTTTATTGCAGGAATTAGCCCTGCTGCAAAGCATTGCATCAAAAATTGTAATTAAACGCCCCTGTTAAACAGGGGCAGAAAAATTGGGCCTTAGGCACTGGTGCTGGTGCCACCACACTGCAACCTCTCCCATATACTCTAGTTTTATTGCAGGAATTAGCCCTGCTGCAAAGCATTGCATCAAAAATTGTAATTAAACGCCCCTGTTAAACAGGGGCAGAAAAATTGGGCCTTAGGCACTGGTGCTAGTGCCACGACACTGCAACCTCTCCCATATATTTTAGTTTTATTGCAGGAATTAGCCCTGCTGCAAAGCATTGCATCAAAAATTGTAATTAAACGCCCCTGTTAAACAGGGGCAGAAAAATTGAGCTGATGGCATCACCCAGAACCAGAAATGTTCTTCCAACATATGAGCGGAGGAGGAAGAGGATAGACAATCAACATAACAGGACAGCCACTCAGCATCAGCAAAGGCAGTCTTGAAGGGATGTGATATTTCAAAAAAAATTATTCGCTTACATCAGCTTCAGGTGCTTGGTAGCTGTGGGTTATCCATGACTGTTTCATCTTGATGAAGGTCAGTCGATCAACTGATTCGGTGGACAGGCTCACCTTGTGATCGGTAACAAAGCCACCAGCAGCACTGAAGGTGCGTTCCGAAAGAACGCTGGATGCAGGACAGGCCAGTATCTCAATTGCATACTGTGCAAGCTCTGGCCAGTGATCCATCCTCAAGACCCAGTAAACCAGAGGATTGGTGGGAAAGGTGTCCAAGTCTGACCTTGCCCCTAGGTATTCCTGCACCATGTAAATCAGACGCTGGCGATGGTTGCTGGAACCGATCATACCTTGGGAATGCGGATTAAAAAATTGAAAGCATCAGTCAGACGGCCACCTTCTCCACCACTCCTTCTGACCGATGCCTCAGAAACACGTTGTCCAGGACCAGGAGTTTGTAACCTCCCAGTCTCTGGGAACGCGTTGCACAGACCTTTCTGCAAGGCCTCCCAGAGATGTCTCATCCTCTGCTCCCTCTGCGATGGCAAGATAAGGTCGGCAACCTTACCCTTGTACCGTGGATCAAGGAGAGTGGCCAGCCAGTAATGGTCCCTCTCTTGATCCGAAGAAAACGAGGATCCTTCCGCAGGCTTTGCAGGATCAGGGAGGCCATGCAGCGTAGGTTAGCTGAGGCATTTGGTCCGGAGTCCTCTGGGTCACTAAGGACAACATGATCCGCAGCTACCTCCTCCCAGCCACGTACAAGTCCACGGGTTTCTTGGGACTGTATATCATCCTTACAAGACTGCTGCTGCTGCTGATGCTGAGTGCCAGCCTCCACCTCCATGCTGACACAATCATCCTCCTCCTGTGTGATGGGTGGCACAGCAGGAACACTGTCTGGATAAAGGGGGCCTTGAGAGGCAAGGAAGTCCTCCTCTTCCTGCCTCTGTTCTGCCTCAAGTGCCCTGTCCATTATTCCACGCAGTGTATGCTCCAAGAGGTGGACAAGAGGTACAGTGTCACTGATGCATGCACTGTCACTGCTCACCATCCTTGTGGCCTCTTCAAACGGTGACAGGACAGTGCATGCACTGGTGTGGTGAGAAAAAACCGAGCTCCCCTGACCCTGTCCTGGTGCTGTAGTCGCACAGGTACTCATGATAGCCCTCTGCTGCGTGTGCAGCCACTGCAGCATGGCCAACGTTGAGTTCCACCTGGTGGGCATGTCACATATAAGGCGGTTCTTGGGCAGGTTCAACTCCTTTTGGAGCTCAGCCAGCCGAGCACAGGCATTAAATGATCGGTGGAAATGCACACAGACTTTCCTGGCCTGCTTCAGGACATCCTGTAAGCCCGGGTACCTGCCCAAGAACCGCTGCACCACCAGGTTAAGGACGTGAGCTACACAGGGCACATGGGTCAGTTGTCCCTGTCGGAGGGCGGAGAGGAGGTTGGTGCCATTGTCGCAAACCACCATTCCTGGCTTAAGCTGGAGTGGCATCAACCACCTCTTAGCCTGCCCCTGCAGAGCTGACAAAACATCCGCCCCAGTGTGGCTCCTGTCCCCCAAACAAACCAGCGCAAGCACGGCATGGCATCGTTTTGCCTGCGTACTTGCGTAGCCCCTGGAACGCCTACGGAGCACCGCTGGTTCTGAGGACAGAGCACTGGAAGAGGCCATGGAGGAAGAAGAAGAGGAGGGGGTGGAGGAGAGAGGTGTGTCACAACCAATAGTAGCATTTTGGAGGCGTGGTGGCGGAACAACCTCCAACACTACTGCACCTTGTCCTGCATCCTTCCCAGCTGCCAGAAGAGTGACCCAATGGGCCGTGAAAGACAGGTAACGTCCCTGTCCATGCCTGCTGGACCATGAGTCAGCGGTAATATGCACCTTACCGCTGACCGCCCGGTAGAGAGCCGGAATCGCCTTCCGTGAGAAAAAGTGGCGTTTGGGGACCTGCCACTGAGGAACCGCACATTGTACAAACTCACGGAAGGGGGCCGAGTCTACCAACTGAAAAGGCAGCAGTTGAAGTGCTAGTAATTTAGCCAAGCTAGCAATCAACCGCTGGGCATGTGGATGGCTGGGAGTGAACTTCTTTCGCCGGTCCAGCAGCTGGGGCAGGGACATTTGCCTGCTATAATCAGACGTGGGTGTACTGCTAGCAGAGTGCCCGGAAGCACTTGGCTGTGACACACCTAATTCTACACCTTCATTCCTCTCAGAGCAGGTTTCAGAGAGGACTGAAGGTCTATTGGGGTTGGAGATGCCAGCTGATGAGGAGCAAGGAGAGGTCCGCTTTGTTCTTTGGTGTGGGTCTTTGAGGTACGCTTGCCAACGAGCTGCATGGCAGATCAACATATGTCTGGTCAAGCATGTGGTGCCCAAGCGGCTGATGTTTTGGCCACGCGAGATACGCTTGAGACATATGTTGCAAATAGCAGCGGTGCGATCTGATGAACTCGTCTCAAAAAAGGCCCACACCAAAGAACTTTTAGAATAACGTGCAGAGGCAGCGCCCTGCACAGGCGGAGCTCTGCGGTGTGATTCAGTTGGTGTGCTGCCCCTAAGCTGGCCCCCGGAGGGCATCCTGCCTCGTTGGACATGTGCCTCCTCCTCCTCCTCCTCTCTCCTACCAGGCACCCACGTGGAGTCAGTGCCCTCATCATCCCCTCCCTCTTCATCGCTGTAGCAAACCTGGCAGTATGCTGCAGCTTGTGGAACATGACTGCCAGATTGCTGTCCTTCTTGAGCATCCCCTCTCTCTGCATTCACGCTACTGCCTTCCTCTAGCTGAGTATCATCATCAGAGCCTACAAAACACTGGGCATCCTCCTGGATGTACCCAACACTGTGCTCAAAGAGTTCAGGATACTCCTCAGGAGGATGTGGTGGGTCTAGGGAAGGAGTCACTGATGATGACATTGAGACGATGGAAGACGATGCGTTGGCAGCTGCTTTGCTAGTACCCTGAGACTGGGTGAGAGAGAATGAGGAGGATGAAGAGGGCTTGGTCATCCACTCTACCAAGTCGTTGGCATGTTGCGGCTCAACATGTCCAGCTGCCGAAAAGAAGGACAAGCGTGTCCCATGGCCACGTGCTGATGATGACGATGCACCGCGTCCACGACCAGCACTGTTGTCTCTAGACACAGAGCCTGCTTGCCCTCTTTTATCGGCTCGCGCCTGTCTGCCTCTCCTTGCTGGCCTTCCAGACATGGTAATGGCCTGAAGGGAGTTGGGTAAAACAGCAATTGGGTAGTGTATATTGTGCTGGAGGCACACAACACCCACTAACTCCTGCAGATGCCTTTATTATAGAACACCAGCAATAAAGGGTAGATAAAGGGGTATACTGTACTGGAGGCACACAACACCCACTAAGCCCTGCAGATGGCTCTATTAGAGAACAGCAATAAAGGGTAGATACAGGTGTATATTGTGCTGGAGGCACAAAACACCCACTAACTCCTGCAGATGCCTTTATTATAGAACACCAGCAATAAAGGGTAAATACAGATGTATACTGTGCTGCAGATGGCTCAAATAGAGAAGAGCTATGTAGGTGGATATAGCGGTGTGTACTGGGTACAGAGCACGCAGACAGCACGCACAAGCTCCTAACACTGACTGCAAGCTCTATTATAAAAGATAGATATATCGCTAGCTATATAGGTGAATATAGCGGTGTATACTGCAGTCAGGGCACGCAGACAACAACCACTACAGAAGAGCAAGATCGAAAAATTGGTCGATAACGATCGGTGTATACTGTGTTGAAGGTACACAGAACACCCACTAACTGCTTCAGACGGCAACACACTACACAAGGCCGCCGCGCTGGCGGCCTTATATAGTGTGAGGGCATGTACTACACAGCCTGAGCTATGATTGGCCACAGGCATCCTGCCTGTGGCCAATCATGGCTCTCCTCGCTGCCGGCGCTGTGATTGGCCAAGCATGCGGGGTCACAGTGCATGCTTGGCCAATCATGAGCCAGCAATTCACTGCGCCATCGCAGTGCATTGTGGGCGCCACACGAATTTGGCGCGAACGGCCCATAACGTTCTGAATTCGCCGAACGGGCGAACAGCCGATGTTCGAGTCGAACGTATGTTCGACTCGAACACGAAGCTCATCCCTAGTGGCCACGCTGGGGAAAAGTCTCACACATGTGGTTTTACCAAACTCAGAAGGAGTAGGAGAATCTATTTTGGGGTGTAATTTTTGGTATGTACATGTTATGTGTTAGAAATATTGTGTAAATGGACAACGTTGTGTAAAAAAAAATGTGTTTTCATTTTCTTTACACATTTTCCAAAAACTTGTAGAAAAAAATTACATGTTCAAAAGACTCGATATGCCTCATAGATTATACATTGGGTTGTTTTCTGTCCAAAATGGGGTAATTTTTGGGGCGTTTCCATTGTCCTGGTTCTCCAGGGCCTTCAAAATTGTAAGAGGTAGTCAAGAAATTATATGTGTAATTTATGCTCCAAGAACGCCTGATGGCGCTCCCTGCATGTTGGGCCTCTGTATGTAGCCACGCTATGTAAAAGTCTCACATATGTGCTATTGCCATACTCAGGAGCAGTAGTAGAATGTATTTTGGGATATCATTTGTGGTATGCATATGCTGTGTGTGAGAAATAACCTGCTAATATAACAATTTTGTGAAATAAGAGAAAAAAAGAAAAGAAAATCTTGATTTTGCAAAGAATTGTGGGGAAAAAAATGACAACTTCAAAAAACTCACCATGCCTCTTACTAAATACATAGGAATGTCTACTTTCCAAAAAGGGATAATTTGGGGGGTATTTGTACTTTCCTGGCTTGTTAGGGTCTCAAGAAATGAGATAGGCCGTCAGTACTTCAGGTGTGATCAACTGGCACCATAGCTTCTGGACTCTATAGCCGCGTACACACGGGCGGATTGTATGGCCTACTTAGTCCGTCGAAACACATTTCAGCGGACAGTCCGCTCGTGTGTGGGCTTCAGCGGACTTTTTCAGCGTGCAGTCTGGCGTACTTAGTATTTCGGAATTTTCGAAATTCTGTCCGTCATACTTTGGTTTCAGCGGACAATCCGCTCGTCAGTAGGCTAGTCGGACGGACTAAGAATGACGCATGCCTAGAAAGGATTTACAGGGCGGAAGCGCTCGGTCTTGTAAAACTAGTGTTCGTATTGAAGCTAGCATATTCGTCATGCTGCTAATTTTGTGTTTTTTTAATATAGCCCATTCTTTTCTTCTTCATAATGCAAGAAAAGTGAAGTAGCTTTGCTGCTTATATTCACACAGAGTTATCACAAATGTTTTTATTCATCCTCATCCTATGATTAATATTCCAATTTGAGAAAAAAAAAAAAAAAAAAATATATATATATATACGGTATATATATATATATAACATTTTATAATTTATCTATTACTATATATTTTTGGAACTACTATTGTCAGTTTAAAATTATTATTTTTTTTTTTTTTTTGTGGGGGGGGGGGGGGGGTTTAAACAAGATGGACTTGCGTTTTTTTTGGCCAAGCAGACTTTGTAAGTAGAGATAGATAGATAGATAGATAGATAGATAGATAGATAGATAGATAGATAGATAGATAGATAGATAGATAGATAGATAGATAGATAGATACCCAAACCAGCATTTTAGCTTACACATGATTGAAATGAGCTTCCCCTCATTTCAAATGTTAGCCTCAAATTTACAGCGACTGCACTTCCAAGTGCACTTGCAGTGCTTTAAAAATTGCACTTGAAGTTAGCATATTTATATTAACATGAACGTGTGTTTTGTAAATAACCCCCATAGTCTTTTGACATGTACCTGCCTACTCACAAATAAACTCTGTTTTTTTAAGCCAAAAAAAAAAAAAATTACAATATTTTTGGAAATAATAAATATTTATTTTTAGTCTGTACAAAACAAAATCAAGAGGGAGGCAACACTGGAGACAATTTTGAAGTTTGTGAAGCCTTTTGTCCCCCAGGCACACATCAAGTCAGTGGCCACCAAAATTCAGATCCTGTGTAACATGAAAATAGGGAGCACAACATGGTCCTAGAATCCCACAGTCCAGGAACAGCAGCAGGTGACATCTATGTCCCCAGACTGTGGTACTACAACAGCCTGTGTCTTCTGTCAGAGCAGACTGAAGCCAGGCAGTCACTTGCGACTCTTCCGTCTAGTCTTCCCTCCACGCTTCGCTGGAGGCTGTGCCTCTGGTGGTGGACTTGTGGTAGGAGGAGGAGGAGGAGGAGGAGGAGCAGTAGGGTCTGTGTTGTACAGTCTGGTGGTTGGTGTTAGCTCACCCTTCAGACCCCGTTGAATAGTGTAAAAAAAAATCGCTTCGCACAAGTTGCGCTGTCCCTTCTCCATTTCAAGCAACTTGCTTGCCAAATATGTAGCGTAGGCCTCCTCAGGATTGGGGGGTTTACTCAGCACTTGGGTGGCTTGGCGTATAAGCGCCAATGACTCCTCCTCTGTCTGCGTCATCCTCCTGGGCCTTTTGCTGGCTAGGCGGAGGGGAGGGACCTGACTTTCGGTCCGACTCCTGCTGGGCCCAGCTAGCTCCTGCGCGTGGCTGGTCCCGGCCTCCTCCTCCATACCACTGGTCCCGGCCTCCTCCTGGGTGAGCTCATCCTGTGTAAAAAATAAAGAAATAAATAAATAAAATATGTCTATATTTTGAAATCATCAATCACTGACAATTTTACAGTTCTCACTTGCAAATACATTTGTCTTGAAATACAAAAGGCTATCATTTTGACACCATAATTTTTCCATCAGTTCACCAAGATTTGAGCCACATTTGTGGAAACTACTGTATCCTTATATCTAATTTAATTTGTGATGAAATCCTAGATTTGGAAGCAATTCAAACATTGAACTTTACATCATTAATATTTGAGCAATCCTAACTTTAGAAACTAAAATATACCTGGCTCCAGCTGGGCGCATCAACTTCATCCAGCAAGGAAGGGTCTGGATCTTCCTGGGGTGGCTCACCTGAGGTGGAGGTAAGGGTGGAGGGAAGGGTAGACGGAAGAGTGGAAAGTGACTGCCTGGCTTCTGACGTGTCATCCAGAAAACGCAGCCTGTCGTAATACCACAGCTTAGGTACATATATCTGATCTGCTGCTGCTCCTGATGTTTGGGAGTCTAGGACCTTTTTGCGCTCCCGCCTATACATGTTACGCAGGTTCTGAATTTTGGAGCTCACAAAGTTAAGGTCTGCCTGGGGGAGTCGGGTTTTCACAAACGTCAAAATTGTCCCCAGTGTCTTCCTCCGGCCAGGACGGCTTGAATATAGTGGGTGCTTGGAATCCCACAGGCTCCTGTGCATCTCCAACATATCTATAAATGTGGAGAGGAAGGCCTCCTCCTTAAAGGGGTCTGGAGTGTACTTTTGCATTTTGATTTCTGAATAAAAAAAATAAATAAATAAATAAAACATAAATACATGTATAAATGTATATATAAATAAATGTCAGACCAAATGCACACTATTTATATTGTGACAATGTAGGCGAGACACACACTACACCCACACTACCCCCACACACACACTACCACACACACTACCCCCCCACACACACACTACCCCCCCACACACACACTTACCCCCCATACACCCACCCCCACCCCCACACACACTACCACACACACTACCCCCCCACACAGCCATCCCCACCCACACACACACTACCACACACACTACCCCCCCACACACACTCTACCCCCCCACATACACACTACCCCCCCCATACACCCACCCCCACACACACTACCACACACACTACCCCCCCATACACCCACCCCCACCCCCACACTACCACACAAAACACCAACCCCACTCAACCACCAACCCACATAAAAATCAACTAACCATCCACAAGGTGAAATCCCACTATATACATTCCTAACGCAGGCCTAAAACCCTAGAAATAAAAAGATAACCATCTTACCGTCGCGTGTATCACTCGTTGCTTCCGTTCGGACAAACGTACGGCCTCGCGGTAACGCTTTATATACAGCGCATGCGTTCAAGCTCGCCCACGTTGCCCGCCCCTGACGTTCCGTGTGACGGTATTTCCCCGCCCCTTTTACCCTCGTTCCGCTGTGGGAGATTGATAGATGAAAATGGCGGGCGAAATTTCAGTGAGCAGCGCGGAGGAAAGCCCTGAACCCCATGCTTCCGGAGCAAGGAAGAGGTATAAGGCCACAAACATGGCCTTTGAAGAGATGGTGGAGATGGTGGATATACTGAGAAGGGAGGATTTCGATGGGGAAAATGGCCCGTATCCCAAACCCAATATCAGAAAAAATGGCATCATGAATATAGTTGTGAGCACTTTGGAAAGCAAATTTGGGGTCCGAAGAGCCAAAGATCAGCTCCGGAAACGATGGTCCGACATCAAATCCAGGGAGCCGGACCAATACAGGAGAATCAAAAAGGCCCTGAAAAAAAGTGAGTACTCTGCGCTTATCGTGACGGTCGGACATAATCGTTCGTATAGGTATACGATATATTTGTAAATCTGGCGAATTTGATCGTTCGTGTGGTTAATAGTTCATGTAATGAGCAAATATGCTCGTTTGTATATGTGGACGTAAATAGCATGAATTTGTATATGGTGTAAATTTATCTGGTGTTGGATTAGATTTTAATTAGTTATTAATTTTTTTTGTATTGTTCATGATAAACTGAATTGTCACACTCAGTTTAGGATATCTTTGTGTACATGTCTTTATAGCTGCAGCTGTTTCATAAATGTATTCAGTGTAATGTAGTCTAAATAAAAAAAAGAGATAGACAGATAGATAGATAGATAGATAGATAGATAGATAGATAGATAGATAGATAGATAGATAGATAGATAGATAGATAGATAGATAGATAGATAGATAAATAGATAAAATGCTGGTTCAACATCTGGACTGGGAATCATTTAGTGTAGTTTGGGACATCATAGAACATTTTTTGACATAATCACACACAGGTACTCCAGGGGATGATTCGAGTGTGTCCGTCTGTGAAACTTGGACAAAAGATATAAAGTATCGCAGTTTGGTTAAAGGCTAGGTTCACATTGCTGCAATGTACGAGATCGAATGTGATTTGCACCGCACTGCAGTGCAAATCACATGTGATCTCTGTTTGATGCGATTTCAGCCATACATATAGTATGGCTGAATTCACATCGCATCCGGCCCAAACTTGTACATGGCCCTTTTTTTAGTCCACAGCAGAATCGGATCACATGGGTGTTCACACCATGTGGTCCGATTCCTGCCTGAGTTTAAAGATTGCACTGTGATATGAGAACTAATTTGGAGGTGTCAATAAAACTTTACACTGACACTCCCAGCAGGTCACATAGGGCAGTGTGAACTGCCTCCGGGAGGCATGCGATGCGTGAAACCACAGTAGATTTGCAGCATTCGCACATCGCAGCAGTCTGAACACAGCCTAACTAAAAAAATGTCATTTTAATGATGTATTAAACTAGGATCTTGTAATAACCAGCTAATAATTGTACACCACTTCAAACCAATGTTTCATATTCCAATTTCTGAACTCAAATATCACTATGCTTAAAAGTATACCTTTTTTTTTGTTTTTTTCATTCTCATAGGGGAACAAAGACTCAGACAAGAGGCGGAGCAGCCCAGGACCCCCCGACCTCACCAGCCTGATTGGGAAGTTAGCCCAAGCCCAGTGTCCGAGCTGGAGCAGCCCAGCCCAGTGTCCGAGCTGGAGCAGCCCAGCCCAGTGTCCGAGATGGAGCAGCCCAGCCCAGTGTCAGAGATGGAGCAGCCCAGCCCAGGGCTAGATGTGGAGGAGGAAGAGGTGGTGGAGATACGCACCCCACAAAGTGAGTGTCTGACAACCCAGCTTAAGGTAAACAATTAATGGCTGTATATTTTAACACATTTTTTTATCTACACATGTTTTTAGGTGATGATCTGGTTGTGGAAGGACAAGCCGCGGAGCCATTTTCCTCTGACAGTGCCCAGAGACTGATTGGTCAGATCATGGCCTGGAATGACAAGATTGATGAAATGCAGAACAAGATGCAAAACATGCAACAAGAACTGGACACTATGAGGCAGGAAATAAAGAACATGATCAATGTTTTAGGGAGAATCTAAGCCCCTTTTCCCTAAAACGAAAGATCATGTTCTTCATTTCCTTGTAAAAAAGTTTTTAATGTTTTTATAACATTGTTTTTAGAGGCCAAATTTTGAAGATGCACACGGTGTGTCAACATGTGCTATGTGCCATCAGAGGATCGCAATGTACGCATTTTGTGTTTGCAAACCCTTCCTCATTCTAGTATGTGAGAGGAAGGGATTGCACCCACCAAACACGTCCATTGATCACTCATGATGGTAGATAGCACATGTTGACATTACCAATTTTTGGTGTGCATCTTCAAAATTTGGCTTTACCCCTTGTTTTCTGTAAATAGTTAAAAATTCGATTTTATGTATTTTTTTAATTTTATTATATATATATATATATCTATATATATATATATATATATATATATTTATATGTTTACAAAAAAAAATGTTTACAAAAACAAAACAAAAAGAAAAATATCTAAAAAAGAGGCACTGGTTGGAATGTACACTATTAAAAATTAAAAAAAAAAGATGTGTGTGTGTGCGTGTGTCTACTTCTTTCAATACTCAATACCAGTTTGGGAAGTCATTTTGTGTTGTCTGTCACAAAGGGCCTTATTTCCTATTGGCAAAAACCACTTTGCAATACAAATGCACTAGGACAGGAATATGCAATTAGTGGAAATCCAGCTGTTGCAGAACTACAAGTCCCATGAAGCATAGCAAGACTGACAGCCACAAGCATGAGACCCAGAGGCATGATTGACTTGTAGTTTTGCACCAGCTGGAGGTCGGCCAATTGCATATCCCTGAATTAGGAGAATGTAGGAGACAAGCACCGTGAAAAGCAAACAAGAACCAAACTTAAAAATTTGATCAGACAATACATATTTAAACAAAAATACATTTTTATTGGTCAGCTGGCATTGGAATAGCCCCCCTACCATTAAAATAGGTGACATACCGGTCACGCACCTCACGTGCTGTTTGGGGGGCTAAGCCAGGATGGGCATGATCCAGCCCTGTGAGTTCAGGTAATATTAGTCCGGCCTCAGGCCCAATTGGTTGCAGGTACTGGTTTCCAGAAAGTTTGCATAAAAAATTGTGCAAAATGCAGCAGCAAAGAATTACATAGTTCAGTTTGTACTCTGCCAAGTTAATTGCTGTCATAAACAGATGGAACCGGCTGGCCATAATACCAAAGGCATTCTCCACAACCCTTCTTGCTCTGGCCAGCCGGTAATTAAAAACACTCCTCTCCGGGGTGAGGGTCCTTTGGGGGAAGGGTTTCATCAAATGGTCACTCAGACCGAACGCTTCATCAGCAATAAAAACAAAAGGTAGACCCTCCACATTATCGGCATCTGGTGGCAAGTCCAGGCCCCCAGTGATGAGACGGTGGCAGAACTCGGTCTGCCTAAACACTCCTCCGTCAGACATCCGGCCGTTCTTCCCCACATCCACATACAGAAAGTCACATTGTGCTGACACCACCACCATTAACACCACACTATGGAACCCCTTATAATTCCAATAGTAGGACCCCGAATGGGGTGGGGGCACAATCCTCACATGTTTCCCGTCGATCGCCCCTCCACAGTTGGGAAAGTCCCAACGGGCAGCGAATTGGGAAGCCACAGTCTGCCATTCCTGTGGCGTGGAAGGAAACTGGGGAGTCAAACACAGGAAAAAAAAAATTAGTCATTAAATCAAAACAATTCATAACAAATAAAACTCAAAAACATTTTGGAACAACAGTTAAACAGAAATATTGAAAAACATTTTCTGCAAAAAAAAAAAAATAGACGGCCCAATTCACAGATTACTCAGCCCTCTGATGGACCAGGGGACATAAGTTAGGTGGGTGAGTGGGGTGGGGGCCTAATTAATGAGTATACAATCCCTGCAACCAATTTGAGTGGGGTGGGGGACTAATTAATGAGTATACAATCCCTGCAACCAATTTGAGTGGGGTGGGGGCCTAATTAATGAGTATACAATCCCTGCAACCAATTTGAGTGGGGTGGGGGCCTAATTAATGAGTATACAATCCCTGCAACCAATTTGAGTGGGGTGGGGGCCTAATTAATGAGTATACAATCCTTGCAACCAATTTGAGTGGGGTGGGGGACTAATTAATGAGTATACAATCCCTGCAACCAATTTGAGTGGGGTGGGGGCCTAATTAATGAGTATACAATCCCTGCAACCAATTTGAGTGGGGTGGGGGCCTAATTAATGAGTATACAATCCCTGCAACCAATTTGAGTGGGGTGGGGGCATAATTAATGAGTATACAATCCCTGCAACCAATTTGAGTGGGGTGGGGGACTAATTAATGAGTATACAATCCCTATATATATATATATATATATATATATACACATACACACAAAGGGTGTATACAAAGAGTATACAAAGGGTGGGGGGCAGTAAAACAGTACAATGGGGCTGACAATATGAATTAGAGAAAAACAGTCTCGGCTGTGGGTGTATAGGGGCCCAGGATTGCATGCTGGGGACGTTAGTGAAAGCAAATATGCACGTGGGACACAAAAAGGTAAAAGCTATAAAAAAAATGACATAAAAAAAAAAAAAATACATCACAAAAAAAAAAATTGCATGCATTCATATAAAGGGGATATTCACAGCATATTCCTGTCATGGATATTAAAAGTCATGATGAAATTAATACAAACATACAATGCATATAATGCAATATTAAAAGAACAAACTTACCTTCATATATTCCTTCTGCAGGACCCGAATAATGGCAGAACAGGTCTCTGGAATAATGATCCCCAGAGCCTGGGGGGAGATGCCTGTACAGAACTTGAGGTCCTGAAGGCTTCTCCCTGTAGCCAAGTAGCGCAACGTGGCGATGAGCCTCTGCTCCGGAGTGATGGCTTGCCGCATGCAGGTATCCTGCCTGCTGATATAAGGGGTCAGCAAAGCCAGCAGACGGTGAAAAACGGGGTCCTTCATCCTGAGATAATTCCTGAAATCATCAGGATTATTCTCACGGATCTCACGGAGTAAAGGCATATGCGAGAATTGGTCACGCTGGCGCAACCAATTCTTTGTCCATGAACTCCTCCTCACCCTGTTCACAGACTGGGCTCGGGTCAAAGTATTAACCCCAACACCAAGCCCCAATATAGCACGAACTCGTTCCCGAGTACGTCCACTCTCCATGGCTTTGAAACGGTCGGCTGGACAAACAAGCTTAACTGAATGCACTGAAGAACAGCCAGACCTATGAAGAACGACCTGAAACCCAGAAACGAGCGGACCAGAAGCGCCTAACAACAGGTACCAACTGATCCACGCGTACCGAAAGACAGATACAAACCTCACAGGTAGACTGCGCCGCAGAAAACGGACAAATTAAGCTGAAGTCTGAAAAGCGCGAATCGTCTCTAACCAAACTTCTACTAACGCAAAGTCAGCAGAAGGAGCCCAAAGGGTGCTTTGCTGTGTCTTGGACTTCCTATTTCTAGTCCCGTCGTACGTGCTGTACGTCATCGCGCAAGCTTTCGTCGGACTGTTTGGCTATCCGTGTGTGGTCAAGTCTGTTCAGTGGAAAGTATGACGGACTGTCCGTCGGATTGTATGACGGACTAAGTAGGCCATACAATCCGCCTGTGTGTACGCGGCCTACAACTTTCACAAAGACCAAATAATATACACTGATTTGGGTTATTTTTACCAAAGATATGTAGTGGTATAAATTTTGGCCAAAATATATGAAGAAAAATTATTCATTTGCAAAATTTTATAACAGAAATGAAGAAAAAATCATTTTTTACAGAATTTTTTGGTCTTTTTTCTCTTATAGCGCAAAAAATAAAAAGCCCAGCGGTGATTAAATACCACCAAAAGAAAGCTCTATTTGTGTGAAAAAAGGACAAAAATTTCAAATAGGTACAGTGTTGTATGACTGAGTAATTGTCATTCAAAATGTGAGAGCACCAAAAGCCTAAAATTGGTCTGGTTATTAAGGGGCTTTAAGTGCCCAGTGGTCAAGTGGTTAATAGCTTGCTATAGTTGCTCATAGCTCCTAGGTATTTAAACCCTAGCAGTGACAGGAGTAATAAAGTTTCCTGAAAGGCTCCATGGCAGCATACGTGTGGGTAGCCCCGCCTCCACGATTACCCAATAGGACCCAACTCCCATAAATCTTTGCTCCTGGCCACTATCAGTGTTCCTTTTTTGTCCTCCCCAGTAGGACCAGATGGTTTCTTTCCTGGAAATAAAACTTCACGACGATCGATTGGCTGATTGACTGAGAAATTTTCCTCCGATAGGCCCTGACTGTTAAGCAGGGTATGGAGAGTATTTGCAGAGTAGCGCTGAAGAAAGGATTTCCTACCTGAGTGCGCACGGTCTGTGTCCCGTTGTTATGGGTGACCATTATCTGCTGGAGGTATGGCGTGTGTGTTCCAGTCCGTTCGGCCAGGTGATCGTTGGTGGAGTGGTGAGCCTTTTATCTATCCATGGCAGCATTGTATTTGTGTGTATTTCTTTTGTTTGTCTTGCGGTCTCCTCCATGCCGTTTGCGTTCGCTTCCGCGTTCCAGCAAACCTCTCTCCTACTTCCGGGTTATGCAGGCGTTCTGCGCATGTGCGAACCCGGTATGAGACCGAGGCTTGGTTCCCGCGCATGCGCGCGAGCGCCTCGCGTCTGACGTCGGCGATGACGTCACGGGCGCCAAATTTAAAAGGCTTTGGAAGCTGTCAGAACCCTGGGAATGTTTGCAGTGGTCGCAGCGACTTCCCGGGGCTGTCAGCGCGGCGGTTTAAGGTAAGAGCGTGTCCCTTAGGCTGGGGAAATGCTTTTAAAAAAAAAAAAAAAAAAAAAAAAAAATGTGTGTTTTATTTTTCTCTTTAGTTGCAGTGTTTCTTAAACTGTGGGTTTATTGTGAATATGGACGCCTTACTGCCTCCTAGTGGCCAGCCCGCTCATGTTAGGTAGGTCTTTAGTATTTATGCTTTTTATATATTGGAGAGAGTGTTTGGCATAGGTAGGATTGACTGTATATCCTTTTCTCTCTCTGTCTGTTTTACCCTTACAGCCCTTCTGGGTCTGATCCACAACCTAACACTTCTAGACGCAGTGGATCATCAAGATCACACCGCCATAAATCCTCCTCAAGATCTAGCCAGCATAGGTCAAGATCTGAACAGCATAATAAGAATTATTCTCACCCCCCTGCTGCTCACTCCAGCAAGCGTACGGAAAAATCATGCTGGGGGTGCAGGATGCCTGTTCCTTCGGACGTATCCTTATGCGATCATTGCTTCTCCAAAGCTGCAGATGAAAGGGATGATGCAGACCAGCGTTTGGAGTCAATAGTAAGACGGGTTGTGAAGGAGTCTCTGCAGGAGAGGGACGCTCTACAGCTGTGTGAATCCCCGTCAGAATTATTGGCTCCTCCACCTGGAGAGAACCCATTGCAGGAGACATGGGAATCCTCTCAGCCAAGCCGCCTATCTGCTCCCATCTCAGATAGTGAATCTGACTGTGAGGATCCTGGTGTAGGTTTTGACTATGGACTGGTGCCTTCATTGGTCAAAGCAGTGAGAGAGGCTCTGAAGTGGGAAGACCCTGTTACTTCCCCACCAAAGCAGAGAAAGTTCTTTAAACAGCTCAATAAGGAGCGACAATTTTTTCCCTTCCTTTCAGAGTTGGGTGACATTATTACCGAGGAATGGAGCAAGGTGGATAAAAAGGGTTCCATGCAGTCAAAAATCCTGAAATTATATCCCTTTAAAGAAGAGGATGTGAAGCACCTGGAGTCAGCACCACTGGTGGATGCAGCGCTCATGCGTTTGGTGAGATATGTAACCCTACCCTTAGAGGATACGGTATCCTTTAAAGATCCTTTGGAAAGGCGGATCGATTCAGACCTTAAGAGGATATATCTGACTTCTGGAATGGCTTGCAAACCAGTGCTTGCAATGGCAGCGGTATCCAAGGCCATAGAATCCTGGGCTGATTCTGTAGAGGAATTCCTGAGGGGTATTTCTATTGAATCAGCAAAAGACTCCCCTATTCAAGAAATCAGGATGGCGTCTGCCTTTTTGGGGGAGGCATCTATTGATGTTATCCGCCTGATATCTCGGGATATGTTAGCAGCAGTCTCAGCTCGCCGTGCGTTATGGCTCCGTCCATGGCTGGCGGATCCAGCATCCAAACAGGCCTGGTGCCGTATTCCCTTTGAGGGGTCATCTTTGTTTGGTAACAAGCTGGATACTGCCATATCCCGGGCTACAGGTGGGAAATCTGGGTTTCTTCCCCAGGACAGACGTCTTCAAAATCAAAGGCGTCCATTTCCTAGAAGACAAGGCCCTGATCGTGCCAGGGAGGCGCGGAGCTATAGACCTGGTCGAGAATTCTCAAGGTCATGGAGATCCAGGCAATCTTCTTTCAAAAATACCTCAAAAGGGGGTTCGTCCGGCAAGCAGGATTCCGCGAAATCCTTTTGAAATTGGGCCCGCTCAAACTTGTCAGGTGGGGGCTCGTCTTCTCCACTTCAGGCATGTTTGGGCGGCCTCAATTCGGGATTTTTGGACTGTAAAAACAATTTCCTCAGGTCACAAGTGGGGTTTTATCAGCACCCCAAAGCTAAGATTTATTCCCACAAATCTTCCAGAATCAAAAGAGAAGAAACAAGTCCTATTGACCTACGTGAACTCTTTACTGGATCAAGGCGCAGCCGTTCCCGTTCCAGAAGAAGAACGTGGAGAGGGCATGTATTCCCCTTTGTTTCTGGTTCAAAAGAAAAATGGCACATGGAGGCCGGTAATAGATTTGACCCATCTCAATTCCTTCATTCGCAAAGAGAAGTTCAAGATGGAATCTCTGCTTACCATCCAGCAGTCCGTGTATCTGGGGGACTGGATGATATCAGTCGATTTGAAGGACGCTTACTTCCATGTTCCCGTGGCAAAGGAGTTTCAACAATACCTCCGCTTTGCAGTAGGCATTCAACATCTTCAATTTACATGTCTTCCCTTTGGGTTAACAACGTCCCCACGGGTCTTCTCCAAAGTTCTTTTGGCAGTTGTGGCCTTTCTCAGAGTCAAAGGTGTTCGTCTCCATCACTATCTCGACGACCTTCTTCTGCTATCCCAGAACAAAGATCAGCTCTTGGAGCACAAAGACCTAGTCATCTCCACTCTACAGGAGTTCGGGTGGCTTCTGAACTTAGAAAAGAGTCACCTAGATCCAACTCAGTCTCTTGTTTTCCTAGGGGCGCAGTTCAACACAGCAGAAGGTACTATCGCCCTTCCAGAAGAGAAGGTTGGAGTCATACGAGACAGGATTCATGCAGCCCTTGCAGCATCCCATCTCTCGGCTCTCCAATGTCTGAGGGTGATTGGCACAATGTCAGCCACCATTCCCATGGTAAAGTGGGCCCAGTGGCACACTCGTCCCTTTCAGAAGGGGTTTCTACAACAGTGGGACTTATCCAGCCAGACACAGCGCATATTCCTCACTCCAGCCATGAGGACGTCTCTTCTTTGGTGGCTACAGGGGAAGAACCTGCGCAACCACCATTCAATCATTCCCATCTCATGGGTCACGGTAACTTCAGATGCCAGCAACCGAGGATGGGGCGCTCACTGCCTTTCGGAGGTCGCTCAGGGCAGGTGGACGTTTCCATCACAGAGAGTCGTCTCCAATGTTCTGGAGCTAAGAGCGGCCTTCCAGGCGCTTCGGTCATTCCATCATCTGACAGCGAATGCCTCGGTCATGCTAAGGTTGGACAACACAACCGCGGTGGCTTACGTAAAGAAGCAAGGGGGAACTCGCAGCTGGTCCCTGTTACAGGAGACGGAGCCAATAATGAATTGGGCTCAGAAGAATTTGTCCAACCTTTCTGCAGTCTACATCCCAGGGGTGCAGAATGTTCAGGCGGACTTCCTATCGCGTGTCGAGTTGGACAACAACGAGTGGTCTCTACACCGGGAAGTATTCGATTGGCTCCTGACCTTAGGATTGTCCCTGGAAGTCGACTTGTTCGCTTCCCCGTGCAATCGGAAGCTTCCGAAATATTACTCAAGGTTCAGGGATCCCCAGGCATATGGGATAGATGCCCTCACAGAACATTGGAAGTTTCAGACAGCTTACGCCTTCCCTCCAGTTCCGGTGATCCTGCAATTCCTTCGGAGACTCAGGTCAGAGAAGGCGGAGATTCTCGCAGTAATTCCTTTCTGGCCCAACAGACCTTGGTTCCCTCTACTGCTGCTCCTCAGTTATCAAGAGCCAGTTCCCCTGCCTCTCAGGTCGGATTTGCTATCTCAAGGCACAAGGTTACATCCATGCCCATCATGTCTGAACCTCAAGGTATGGTTTTTGAGAGGGAAAGGCTAGAAGCTCTTGGTTGTCCGGAAGAGGTCATCCCAACCCTTCTCAATTCCAGACGCGGGAGTACTAATAGGGTATATGAGCGTATATGGTCCAAGTTTTCGGCCCATATGTCCTCCAGAGAAAATTCTTGCAGTTCTCCAACAATACAAGACATACTAAGCTTTCTTCAAACAGGCCTTGATTTACCTCTAGCTATCAGTTCATTGAGAGTCCAAGTATCGGCTATTTCAGCCTTTACGGGTATTTCCTGGGCAAACCATGCACTGGTACAACAATTCTTCAAGGGAGCTACTAGGCTCAGACCCCAAAGAAAACCAAGGTTTCCTAAATGGGACCTCCCTTTAGTGCTGGATTTTCTCTCAAACCTTGGAAAGGATTCTACGGAGCCTCTGTCCATAAGGGATCTCACTCTCAAGACCATCTTCTTGGTAGCTATAACCTCAGCCAAGAGAGTTTCTGAGATTAGGAATCTAGGTTCGGAAGAACCCTTTCTGACTTTCTTTCCAGATAGGGCAGTATTGATTCCCATGTTGGGATCGCATCCCAAAGTAACCTCGGTCTTCCATGAGAATCAGGAAATTGTGCTTCCCACTTTCAAAAACTCAGAGAGTCAGGATGTTCATCCTCTGGACGTAGGACACGCGCTGAAACAATATTTGGAAGTCACAGCTCCCTTTAGACAAACGAAATTTCTTTTTGTTCTCCCTCATGGCAAGAATAAAGGATTGCAAGCTTCGGCTAGATCTATCTCTACCTGGATCATTCAGATCATTCAGAGGGCGTACAGAGCAAAGGGCTTGGCTCCTCCTGAGGCATTAACAGCTCATTCAACACGGAGTATTTCAACATCGTGGGCAGCTTCTCGCCATGTGGCGCCTGAAGTTATTTGCAGAGCGGCCTCTTGGTCTTCTATTAATACCTTTGTTTCTCATTACTGTGTAGAGCCAGCGGCTCTGTCTTCTGTTAATTTTGGTTTGCAAGTTTTGTCGGTTGACAATGCTAAATAAACTTTTGTTCTTTGCTCGACATTTTGCCCACCCGGGTGTGTTTGGCGAGTTATTTCCCACACGTATGCTGCCATGGAGCCTTTCAGGAAAACGGAAAATTTATATCAAATACTTACCGTAATTTTCCTTTCCTGATAGGCTCCATGGCAGCAGGAGTTCCCTCCCAAATGTCTGGAGTCGGCTAGTTACGGAACACTGATAGTGGCCAGGAGCAAAGATTTATGGGAGTTGGGTCCTATTGGGTAATCGTGGAGGCGGGGCTACCCACACGTATGCTGCCATGGAGCCTATCAGGAAAGGAAAATTACGGTAAGTATTTGATATAAATTTTCCGTTTTATATGCAGCTCCTGTTATTCTATTTAACATTGTCACTTTTGGTCTGAGATTCCATAGCTAGAGCCATGTTAGCCATCTGAGGGACGACCTCTCTAACTGATAGTTAGAGGTCTGGTTGCATGGCAGATTAGTAGCTACTAAGGATTTAGGCTCAATTCACACCTAAGCGTACTGCAGGGACACCTGCTGCACCATGTTTTGTTTTTTTTAGCTTTTTTGTGTTTTTTTTTGTGACACATTTTTGGAGCAGCACCATTCATTTTAATGGGCCTCTCTCCGCGCCAAAGAACCTCATGTACCAAATTTCAGCACAGAGCCAGGCACGTTTTGTGCTGCGATTTTTGTTGTGATTTTAGAGCGTTTTCTCATTTGAAAATCAATTGCAACACGGCATCTTCTTTGGTGTGTCATTAAGAAATAATGGCATTGCAAACATGTTCCATGTTTTCCCACGATTCTACCTGTGATTCCAGTACGCTCAGGTGTGAATGGAGCCTAAGACGCAGAGTAGATATGCTGACTCTGAGTTTCAGTATCACACCATGGTTTCTGGTGGGGAGAAGCTGTGTTTCAGGTTGGTTGGACAATGGTTGGAGGATCGCCCCGTCATAGCTGATCTTGTATTCAGGTCTTCAACACCAAGATAGATGCCACATCACAATCATCCTCAGAAGCCCCTGCAACTGGACTTTCCTGGCCTACCTCATGTACAAACACAACAGTTTAACACCTCCTCTGGAGACCCACAGGACCACCTGTTCCTAGCTAAATAAAAGGCAGCCCCTCCCCTAACTAAAGTGTTCTTTTTTTGTCATGCTCCAAGCCACCTGTTGATTGTAGTTATGAGTATTATATTGACACACTGTATGAGATGGAACCTGGCTAGCCTATACCTGGTACTCTAAGGAAAGATCAGGCCTATAAGTTATAGTATAATAACCTTGTATCAGTAATAGCATTAATGTCCCTGTTGCAGATCTGATGGTCTTCACCGGTACATAGGAGCTCATTAACTGTAATCCGAGGTGTAGTGGGAAGCAATACGTTTCTTGTAGTGAAGAAGGCTAAAGATGTCTAAGCACAAATAGGTTCAGCAAAGTATTCTTAGGTTAGATATGTCTTTGCAAAGTGTCCCAGTGAAACCGTGACTAAGGGTGGGTAAAGGTTGGGCGATTGCCCTCTCACCAACGACCAGACCGATAGGAAGTCTTCCGGACAGTGACTCGTGTAATGACACTCATGCAGTGGATCTACCATCTCGATATCCCAATGTGAAGCTTGGTACACCAACTGACAGGTGACCAAAGTGGTGCTGGATGGAAGCCCGATGACAAACAGCAGAGCTAGGCCCCTCTGGTACGGGTTGTACAATGTACTGCGGGCAAGCGGTGGCTGTAGGCAAAGCAATGTACCCGTACATTGCTGCCTATTTGCAGGTTTAGGGTGCCGCATTCACACCCCCTGCCACGGTTACTGCTGTGCTTGTATACAGCAAGTGCCTCTCAGCAAGTCCTGGCCAATGATTCATGGCCGGGACCTGCTGATTGGCTTTGTGCAATCACAGCCCTGAGCTATGGGTTAGTAAACAATATAGAGCGTTGTACCGAGGAAGCGATCTGTCAGTTTCTCATCCCTGCAAAGCAGAAATGAGAAACTGAGAGATCTGTAGTAAAATCAGCACACTTTACACACATTACACATTGTAAGGAACTAGGGATGGGCTTTATGTTTGGGTCAAACATGAGTTTGACTTGAACTGTTCGCCCGTTCACTGAATAGCGAACAATTTGGGATGTTTGCGGCAAATTCGAAAGCCGCAGAACACCCTTTGTCAAAAACCATCTCTTGTCTTTTTTAACCCTTTTGACACTTTTTTTGTGAGATTGTAGGGGGTACATTTGTACCCCATTACCAATTCACACGGGGGCAGGATCTTGGGGTCCCCTTGTTAAAGGGGGCTTCCAGATTCCGATAAGCCCCCTGCACGCAGACCCCCACAACCACCGGGCAAGGGTTGTGGGGATGAGGCCCTTTTCCCCATCAACATGGGTACACAAAGCTTTGGGGGGCCGCTACCCCAAAGCACCCTCCCAATGTTGAGGGCATGTGGCCTGGTATGGTTCAGGAGGAGGGCCACTCTCTCGCCCCCCCTTTTCCTGTGGCCTGCCAGGTTGCATGCTCAGATAAGGGTCTGGTATGGATTTTTGAGGGGAGCCCACACCATTTTTTATAAAATTTTGGCACAAGGTTCCCCTTAATATCCTTAACCAGACCTGAAGGGCCTGGTATGGAATTTAGGGGGACCCTCACGCATTTCTTTTTTTAAATTTTGTCTCGGGGTTCCCCTGTGGGGAAATTCCATGCCGATTTTATCAATGAACTTGTATGTGTATTGCCAGACTGACAATTCATTATAGCCGGCGCTAGCGATAGTACTTTTAAATGACTTTTTGTTCCTTTAGAAATTTCATTTTGCACTCAGACTGTTCTAAACAGGAGAAACATGCGCCACTTTACAGGCATACTATAGACACCCACCAGGTACGAAATTTAAAGGAATATTACACTTTTATTGTTTCACTTTAACCACTTAAGCCCGGACCATTTGGCTGGCCAAAGACCCGACCACTTTTTACGATTCGGCACTGCGTAGTTTAACTGCCAATTGCGCAGTCATGCGACATGGCTCCCAAACAAAATTGACGTCCTTTTTTCCCACAAATAGAGCTTTCTTTTGGTGGTATTTGATCACCTCTGCGATTTTTATTTTTTGCGCTATAAACAAAAAAGAGCGCCAATTTTGAAAAAAACACATTATTTTTAACTTTTTGCTATAATAACTATCCCCCAAAAATATATAAAAAAAAACATTTTTTTCAACATTTTTGTTCCCACTTTCTGCTTCTGGAAAACCTGGCATGCAGCGTAGCGGATTGCTGCTCTTGGTAGCAATTTGTCTCTATGACAATTTTTTCAATTACCTCCTCAGTGAGGAATAATTGCAGGCATGCCAGAGGGTTGTCACTCTCAACATCTCAAGTGATTCAGTGAAGGGGAATCTTGGGAGCGCTACCTGGTCCATATCGCAGTCAATAGGGCACCAAGTGCACACATTGCTGAGGTCAGGTGCAGGATCATCAACGTTGTCACTTGCCAGATCAGTGTCAGTGTCAGACGACAAATCTCCCCGCGACTCACTATCGCCCAGTTCTGCGAGCAACTCCGTGTCGCTGTCGCTGTCACTCAACTGATCCAAAAGCGCTTTTGTAGAGAAGTGGCGCTTTTTTGATGCCATGTTAGAAATATTTTATGGTCACAAATTACAGTACAATGGAGGCAAGGGGCACTGTACATTGATCAGTGTCAGATCTGAGATGATACAGTGTAATCCTACAATGTGTGTGTTTGTGTTTCACTTTTTACATTTCCCGCCCAGTTACGCTCCCATGCACAGCTGCTGCTCGCAGAAAATGGAACCAGGAAGTCAGATGCCGGTGACCTCGGCGACGATCACAGCGGAGAACATCGCTGGATCGCCAGGAGAAGGTAAGGGGCTCTGCTGGCAGCTCTGAAATGTTACCCCGAGCGTGACTCGGGGTTACTGCTCCTGGCATAGAAAATCAACCCCGAGTCACGCTCGGGAATACCGCCAAGGAGGTTAAGGCATGTTAGATAGGATTTTAGATAGGAACATTTTATTCTTTATCGATAGAGGGGGTGGGGATGTTGAGACCAGTTCCAGAGTGGAGATATAAAGCATAACTCCAGCTAAAACATTTATTCAATTTTAAATAGAGTGGGGAAGGGTTAGAACCTTTGTTAGGTTTTGTTACAATGCAAATTAGGATGTGTTAGAACTTCTGTAAATGTTTTTATATCTGTCCATACCTTTCTAGCTTAGTGATGCCCTTCTCGCCCCGCCATTCCTTGTATAAGAATTACTGGGATAGGAAGTAAAGGAAAACTTTCCCAGTAGGGTTACATACAGGCGTCAACCCTCAACAGTAGTTTCAACTATTTTCCACACAATTTAACAGCTTTAAAAATGGCTGGAGTCTGATTTTAATATAATGTATGCATGGTACAGTACAGTTCTTTCTTTCTGGCCATCTATCTGAAAAAGAGCAGTTGTACAGTTGCATTATGTGTCCACCAGGAAAGCACACATTAGATAACATTATTAAGATGAGTTTAGCTGACATCTGTTCCTAGTTTGCCTGGGTAATATAAGAATGCCATATACAAAAACAGCCTCCTGTGATCCGTTTGCAATTGAAGGGTTTCAACATCTTTAAAGAAGTTCTTAATGGTCTGTGAAGGGTTTCCAAGATGAATTTCTTACTGATGTCTACATACCTTTGTGATTTTAATCAAGAGAACACCCTGGTGCATTTGTCAAGGTTAAATGGTGCATACATTTAGACATTCACACTTTGGGGGAAGCAAAATAGGCAGCACATTCACATTTTACTTAGATAGTTATCATAGGAAAAGTCATTAACGACAGCAAGAAAGACACACTGTTGACAGAACTGTAAAACTAGGGAATATTAATCAATTTTCTGTAAATGGATGATGAAGTTTGTATAACAAAAACACTTTGAAACAAGTTACTAGATGGTCATTAAGCTTGAATAATCGTTTTTTTTTTTACTTGTTTTTTACTCGACTGTTTATGGACCTTTGTGGCACTAAAGTAAAACTAAAGGCAAGTTTAGATTTGGATAGAGTGCAGAGGCATTTAAATGCTTGTCAGTTTTTTTGCTGCCTGTGCTCCCATTAAGGAGAGTCACCCTCTCTATTTGTCTTGTTTATAATTATCATTGAAAGTGAAACTAAAAGAAAATCCCACATTTTCAGGTTGTCCCCACAAAAGTAATAGGGGGGCAGTAGTTCTGGGTCCCCAAGTAATTTCCTTAATTTGCAGGGATTTATTCTGATTTCCTGTTTGGCTATGGGACAAATCTGACAGGAGTTATCCCTTACTGTATCCAAAATAATAAAAAAAAAGTTTTGCCTTTTACTTTAATTACATAAACCATGCAAAATTAAGCATATACACAATATATGCACATACATGAGAATTTTGATTATTATACTTGCAGCAAAGAGGATTGTTCATATAACAAAAATAAGGAACCAGTAAATAGTAATAAACTTAATCTAAAACCAAAGCTTTTTTAACCTCTTCGCACCAAAGGGTAAAACAAATCTCAATGCCTAAGCCCAATTTTGCAACTTTGACATGACATTAACTGTACATATCATCACAACTACTTTGTGCATCCAGGAGAGTTCTACCTTGCTTTTTCAGGACAAATTGGGCTTTCATTTGGTGGTAAAGGATAATGAATATCTCCTATTTTTTTTATCAAAGGAAAACTGGCCCAAAATAGTTAAAAAAAAAAAAAACATTTTTTTTTTTTTAAATGTAGCTGTATATTTCTACCATAACCTACCACCAAAGAACAACCCAAAACAAATGTTCCTGCTCCTTGCAGTGATACCAGATATGTGTATGTTAGTTGTTGTTTGTTCCCGTAGTACAGCCCAGAAACAATAATGCTGCGTACACACGATCAGACTACCTGGCAGACTTAGACCAGAGTCCGCCAGACAATTCGCCTGTGTGTGGGCGCCAGCTGACTTTTTCTTCCTAAAAGTCTGGCGGACTTAGAAAGAAGTTTTGACTCAAAATTGTCTGCCGGACTCGGCAGTCTAGCGGGTAAATCTGCCTGTTTGTGTGCTAGTCCGCTGGACTTTTCAAATGAACGGACTTGCCCACACACGGAGTAAAGTCCGTTCATTTTTATTTTTATTTTTTCCGGATAAAATTGATTTAAACAACACATGCGTATATATGGAGTCATATTAGTCGCATACCTACATCTCATAAGAAACCACAAAAAGGTGTAACAAACTAGAGTAACAATGAATCTGTAAATTCCATATTATCTCACGCACCCCTAATGGGATCAAACTGTGCACGAAAATAATTTGAGTCCTAACATCAGACTATACAGTAAATAAGGTAGTGGTCTGTATGGCTTTAATCTGAGCTACAACCAGCATCATTGTCTACCTTATAAGGGATTTGTATCCAGAATTGAGTACAAGCTACTATATAAAAGCAGTGAAATGTAATTTATTCTATTATATTAAGTTGGGGTCCCCAGGTCAAGCTAAACAGGGACAGATATTAGGGTGTTATATGTAGTCGAGCACTTAAAATGTGACCAACATGGCCACGTTTTATGAAATTTAATATGGGTATCTTTCGCTTGAGAGATCAAGCCCTCCATTTCAGCTATTTTCTCTATTCTGCGGAGCCATTCAGAAATAGTGGGGGGGAGAGGAAGAACGCCAATGAATGGGGACGCAAAGCTTTACTGCATTTATAAGATGTAATGTGAGGGATCTTTTATAAGTCGATTGCGGAATAGATGTATAATGCAGGAGGTATTGAGCTGGTGTGTAGTCTGGGGTATAGGTTGTGATTTTAGCGATGAGCTTATGGACTTCCTTCCAATATGATTGGATTAAAGGACAATCCCACCATATGTGGAGAAGAGAACCGTGCGCTAGATTACATCTCCAACATGTGGGAGGGATAGTAGAATGGAATTTGTGAATTCGGTCAGGTGTTCTATACCATCTAGAGTATAATTTGTATCCATTTTCTTGAGCAGTAACATTTAGGGAGCCTGAATGTATGTGTGTATATATGTTTTGCCAGTCCTCATGTATTAAATCCAAAGACAGTTCTCTTACCCATTTCTTACATGGGGTGTCATTTGAGAAAGAAGCATCTGGGAACAATAAAGAATAGGTAAATGAAATGAGGTGTCTTTGAGGGTCTGTTTTGGAGCAAACATTTTTGAACGGCGTATGGTCTCTATACCACAGAGATTGGGAGTTAGAGCTTTGCAAAAAATGTCTTATTTGAAGGTATTTAAAGAAAGGAATCTTCATTCCAGGGAAACGAGCTACAATTTCTTGAAAAGATAACATCTGACCATTGTGATAGAAGGATTTAGCTCTCATGGGTTCCACTGCAGATATGTCAGCATCGGATTTAGGCGAAATACCAGGAGGGAAGTCCGGATTCTGGTCAATTGGGGTTAGTGGGCCCAGAACTGAGGCAATGTGCAGCTTATTGCAAACCGAAATGGAAGATTTTGTAACGTGGGCCCTATTAGAGGATGTGATCTGAACTCATGTGTTCATTTTTGTGGATTGATCCATAATAAATAAAACATTGGTAAATGGAGGACAGCTTCTTCGATACCTATCCAGGCCTTTGTCTTGTGATGTAAATGCCAATCTAATATTCTAGTCAGATGACAAGCCCAGTAATACTTTTGAATATCCAGAAGACCTATTCCCCCCTTCAATTTTGGGGACACTAGCTTACCCCATTTGACTCGTGATGGTTTCTCTGCCCAGATAAATTTTAAACATAATCTTTTATATGTGGAGAAGAAGGCTGGCTGTAATTTTATAGGAATTGTTTGGAGTAAGTATAAGAGTCTGGGGAGTACATTCATTTTTATAATCGCTGCCCTACCAAACCAGGAAAAATTGCCTTTGTTCCAGTCTTGATGGTTCTTCTGTATGGTTTTTTAAATGGGGGCAAAATTTTTCTTGTAAAGTTCAGGTAGTTTTGATGGTAATTGTATCCCTAGGTAGGTGAAGGCTGATTCATCCCAGCCAAACGGAAATTGGACTGACATTGCGATACAATGGAATCTGACAGAGAAATGTTGAGTGCTTTCGATTTGGATAAATTTATTTGGAGGTTGGAGATTTTTTTGAAAAGGTCAAAATCCTTCAATACCGTATATATACTCGAGTATAGGCCGACCCGAGTATAAGCCGAGGCCCCCAATTTACCCCCAAAAAACTGGGAAACCTATTGACTCGTGTATAAGCCGAGGGTGAGATATGCCTGTCCATCCCTGTGTGTGTGTGTCCATCCATCCATCCATCCCTGTGTGTGTGTGTGTCCATCCATCCCTGTGTGTGTGTGTGTCCATCCATCCATCCATCCCTGTGTGTGTGTGTGTCCATCCATCCATCCATCCCTGTGTGTGTGTGTGTCCATCCATCCATCCATCCCTGTGTGTGTGTCCATCCATCCATCCCTGTGTGTGTGTGTGTCCATCCATGTGTGTGTGTGTGTGTGTGTGTGTGTGTGTGTGTGTGTGTGTGTGGCCTTGTGTGTCCAGCCTACCTGTGTCCCGAGCCTCTGTCCGGTCCCGAGCCTCCGTCCGGTCCCGTCCCGTCCCGAGCCTCCGTCCAGTCCCGTCCCGTCCCGAGCCTCCGTCCGGTCCCGTCCCGTCCCGAGACTCCGTCCGGTCCCGTCCCGTCCCGAGACTCCGTCCGGTCCCGTCCCGTCCCGAGCCGAGCCTCCGTCCGGTCCCGTCCCAGGATCACCGCTCTTCGTCGGCGCCCATTCCCCTGTTCAAATGCCGCGCCTCCCTGTCTGTGATAGGCGGAACACAATTTCCCAGCAGTCTGTGTTCCGCCTATCACGGACATCCTCTTATCCTCGTCCGTAGTATGAGGATGAGCGGATGTCCGTGATAGGCGGAACACAGACTGCTGGGAAATTGTGTTCCGCCTATCACAGACAGGGAGGCGCGGCTTTTGAAAGTTAGAATGGCCGCTGTCTGTCTGCTCGACACGCTGTTCGGGCAGACAGACGGCGATGACTCGAGTATAAGCCGAGGGGGGCACTTTCAGCCTCAAAAAAGAGGCTGAAAATCTTGGCTTATACTCGAGTATATACGGTAAGTTAGGAAATGTTATGATGGGATCAGTAAGAAAAAGAAGAATATCATTGGCGTAAGCCGCTAATTTGTAATGAGTATTTGCTATTTCAACTCCTTTAATATCTCCATTGGCTCTAATTTTGCTTAGAATAGGTTCCATAAATATAAGCAAGAATAAGGGACAACCCTGTCTAGTTCCATTCGAATCGGAGAAAGCGTCCGACAGAAGACCATTAACTCTGATTTTTGCTGTTGGGGACGAATATAAGGTTAAAAGTCCGTTCATTTGAACGTGACTCCAGGTAGATGGGACTAGTGAAGGAAGTCAATGTCGCCGCCTCCATCGGCAAGATTGACACCTCGCAAGCCCCGTCACCTGGTACGGATTTAAAGGGGAACCCCTACGCCAAAAAAATGGCATGGGGGTTCCCCAGCCGGTCAGGAAAGGGGGTGGGGATGAGCGAGTGCCCCCCCCCCCCGAGCCGTACCAGACCGTTTTTTTGACGTAGGGGTTCCCCTTAAAATCCATACCAGGCGACAGACTAGCAAGGTGTCAATCTCACCGATGGAGGTCCCGTCTACCTGAAGTCATGTTCAAATGAACGGACTTTACCTTGTGTGGGCAAGTCCGTTCATTTAAAAAGTCCGGCGGACCTCCGCCAAACAGATAGTCTGATCATGTGTACGCGACATAACTGACCCTGATACTAATTAAAAAAGAAAATCTTGTCTAAAAAAATACTGACCCTGACCTTTGACCCAAACACGAACCCTGGCCTTGACCTAGATCAAACCTTGATCTAGGTTATTTTTTTAAAATGTTTTAATTTCATTTTTTTAAATTATTATTAACATTTTTTATATAAAAAAAATTACACACACATTTTTTTTCTCTCTCTGCAAGGACAGAGAAAGATACAATGTATCTCTCTAGTTCATTCACAGAGAAAGGAAACACAGGGGCAGGCTTCACAGTTACCGATCACTGTGATAGCCAAGCAGAGGCTATCACAGTGATCAGGTTACCCATAATTGGACGTTCTAGGTCCCATTCGTAAGAACAGGGCTCTCGGTGAGACCACGGTCTCTGTGCTGGGAGCAGGCCATGTGGCGTGCTCCCAGCACAAAGAAGGGTACGTAAATATGCAGACCTACGGAAAAAAGTCCAGTCCAGTGGGACTGCTTATTTGTGATGCTAGCGTCAAGGTGTTAATGTCTAAACAGAAAGTCAGAAATGGTTATTGCCTTAGAAAAGCTTTTTTTCCTGTCTCTGTTCCAATAGGGAGATTTACCGTCACTTCACACAACAGAATTGGTGGGATCTCTAAAAAAAAATTTAAATGCTTTCTTAGATAGTTGTCCGTAGAACAAGTTACCGTATCCCCATTGGAAAATGTAATCTTATGGTCCTCTGTAGATATATATACTGTATATATACCCCTAAAGACTCACGATATGACACATCGGCAGAGAATCAACCTGTAGCAATCAACCAGAATTATTACATGCACATACCAACAAAATAATTAACACAGGCCAAATGCAACAAAATATTGACACACAGTAACCACCTTCCTACATGCAACTTTCATTAAAAGAAACCTGGTGATCTTACCGTGAATGTTCTTAGGAAGAAAATATGAGATATGTTTTTGTAGAGGTATTTAATCCCTGTATTGTTAAAGTCAACATTGGTTAAAAAAACAAAACTATTTCCTGACAAAAAAACAACTGCCCTACAAATCACCTCTACCGGCGAGCCATTACCACGACTGCTGCATATCCGGGTAAAAACCTAAGAGTTTGTGTTTCAACATTTAGACTGTGATGTAAATGCATTTGAAAACAGAAATAATAAAACAATATCCAAATGTTTGGACATGCCAATGAGCACTTATGCTTCTAATTTAAGAAGTGGAAGCTGCATCAAAACAACCAGACGCTACTGGGAAACATTGCCCTTTAAAAGAGAAGTATTGTTTTTTCTTTTTTGCTAATCATACTTACCTCGGTGGATGGAATATCAGAGCAATGTTGCAGCTGTCCCCTGGCATTTCTGCACTGAGAACCGAGCCAAGAACACCGCCGACGGTTCGGTTCTCATTCCTCCCCAAGTAGAACGATGCTGACTGTCAGTCAGCATCGCTGCTGGTGTGCTTCTCCATGCTCATTGGAGTGATGAACTGTGGAAGGGCAGGGAGAGGCCATCTCAGTGGCTCGCTCAGACGCTGAGAATGCCATCAATCAAGACAGCTGGTGGATCCAGACTTGGGAAGTCGGGATGATGCGCTGCCTTGACTGATGGCAGTGACATCAGCGGAGAGTAGTCATGTTGGTAACGTTATTATGGTGATCACAACTTTTTCCAACAAGGGCTGAGATTCTTGTTATTTAATATGGAAGGAGGAAATAATGGAAAAATATACACTGAAATACTTAAAGCAGAGCTCCACTCAAAAAGGAAACTCGACTTGTCTGCCTCCTCCCACATTTGCCACTTTTTGAGGGGGGGTGAGAGGGTACCTGGTTTCACCGTGGCAAACTCAGTCAGAAGTGCAGCTTCCCTCCTCCTTCCCCTGCAGCCGGCTCAATCAGGGATTGCAGTAGGGAATCAGCTGTGAATCCACAAGGCTTCACTGCCAGTTTCGTTCAGTGGAGATGGTGGCGGCAGCACCCTATAGCTGATAGAAAAATCAGCTCAGGTGAAGACACTGATGGATTCCTGGACAGGTAAGTATCTTAATATTAACCACTTCAGCCCCGGAAGATTTGACTGCTGAAAGACCGAGCCATTTTTTGTGATTCAGCACTGTGTCATTTTAACTGACAACTGAGCAGTCGTGCAACACTGCACCCAAACAAAATTGAGGGACTTTTTTTTCCCCACAAATAGAGCTTTCTTTTGGTGGTATTTGATAGCCTCTGCGGTTTTTATTTTTTGTGCTATAAACAAAAAAAGAGCGACAATTTTGAAAAAAACATTTATTTACAAAAGGCAAATCCACTTTGCACTGCAAGCGCACTTGACAGTGCACTGAAAATACACTTGGAAGTGCAATCGCTCTAAATCTAAGGGGTAGATCGGAAATGAGTGGAAGCGCTGCTGATTTTATCATCCAATCATGTGCAAGCTAAAATGCTGTTTTTTATTTTCCTTGCAAGTCTCCCTCGGATCTACAGCGACTTTACTTCCAAGTGCACTTGCAGTGCAAAGTGGATTTTACCTTAAGTAAATAACCCTTTGTACTTTGTGCTGTAATAAATATCCCCATTTTTTTGTATTTAAAAAGCTATTTTTTTCTCAGTTTAGGCCGATATGTATTCTTCTACATATTTTTGGTAAAAAAAATCTCAATAAGCGGATACTGATTGTTTGCGCAAAAGTAATCGTATCTACAAAACGTCAGATAGATTTATAGCATTTTTATTATTATTATTTTTTTTTACTAGTAATGGAGGCGATCTGCGATTTTTATCGGGACTGTGACATTATGGCAGACACATTGGACAATTTTTACACATTTTTGGGACCATTGGCATTTATACAGCGATCTGTGCTATAAAAATTCATTGATTACTATAAAAATGTCATTGGCAGGGAAGGGCTTAATACTAGGGGGCGATCAAGGGGTCAACTGTGTTCCCTGGGAGGTGATTCTAACTGAAGAGGGAGGGGATTGACTAGAAGAAGTGATGTATTGTGGTTCCTAGCTAATAGGAACACACGATCTGTCACTCCTCTCAGTAAAGAACAGGGATTTACACACACACTTCCATGTTCTGTCTCCGGTGCTCGCAATCGCTTGTGGCCGGCGGTCATCGCGACCGTCGGCCACGAACATCGGCACCCCCGCTGTGCAGCGGGCAATCCCGCGAGCCAACGTATAGCTACGGCGGTTCACGGGATTGTGCAGACCTGCCACAGTAAAATGAGGGAGGCTGGTTGGCAAGCAGTTAAAAGTCAGCATCTAAAGTATTTGTTCTATTCTATTTTTCTGCAGGAGCCTGAAGCTCCTCTTTAACCACTTCCCACCTGGCCAATGCACATATACGGCCTGGTGGGAGCCGTCTACTTCTGATAGGATGTTCAGGAACGTCCTTCAGAAGGAGCGGGATCGCGCGCACGCGTGCCTGCACAGCGTCGCGATCCCGATGTGCTCGTGTCACCCGGACACGGCGCATCTCAGATCGGCAGGAGGGCTCTGTGATTGGCCCTCCTGATCACATGACGGCTGTGTCCAATCACGGCCGTCATGTGATGTAAACAAACAGCCGGTTGCTAGGCAATCGACTCCTCCTCTCCTCACACAGAAGTCATCGCTGTGGAGAGGAGAGCAGATCGCTGCAGCCGGCTGATGATCAGTGAGTATGAGCTGTTTTTTACAGCTTTTTACTCACTGATCATCAGTCTAGTGTAAACACACAACACACCACACAGTATAAACACAATGTCCCTACATATGTCCCCAAAACACACATGTCCCCAAAACATACATGTCCCCAAATAATAAAAACACATGTTCCTAATAATAAAAACATGTCCCCCACATATGTCCCACTAAAATCACATGTCCCAATGATTATCTGCACACATATGTACGTGATCACCTGCACACATATGTACATGATCATTTGCGTACATATGTCCGTGATCACACAAACCAATAATTATACACTTAACGGAATTTTTTTTACCAAAAACATTTATTTTGGGTACAGTGTAGCATGACCGCTCAATTGTCACTGAAAGCGCTAGAGCGATGAAAGCTGAAAATTGGGCTGGGAAGGAAGGGGGCGAAAGTGCCCTGTATTGTAGTGGTTAAAGAGAATATATGTAACTATATTAGAGAATTAATTCTTCATAACATTTCAGCAGAATAGTCATCCCAAGCACAAGGCTAAAGTAACATTGGAGAGGCCAAGGGACCAGAAAAGTGAGTAGCTCAGTCAAAGTCGTGATTTCAGTCAAACTAGGAATCTGTGAGTCTATTTAAAACTAAGCTGGTCAAAGCATCCAAACAGGCAGAATGGCAAATAGGTCAAAATGACTTCCCAAAATACTTAAAGCTGTTGAAAGGTATTATTGAATACTCCTGCATGCAAAAGTTAGCTTTTACTTGCCCTGTACAAATAAAATAATAAAAAATGAAAAGCATTATTTTATATTTAGAATTTTAGTGAGGGAGTTGGTCACTTACGGAACCCTCTGTATCTATTCGTATATCAATCATTTCTTTTTTTTTAGGGACTAGGGAGATGTTGTTACTTTTTCAGTTGTGTTAAAGAGACCTTGTCTTTCAAAAAAACTAAGAAAAATACCACCACCCTGTAAAAAAAGGGATTTCATGCTTGCCTTTCTGGCAGATGAATCCACTCTTCCCTTTCCCCTAGTCCTGGCTGTGTGGGGTATCTGGTCCCCCTGTAGGTGCTGTGGTTCCTTCCGTTTAAAATGTGGCCTTTTTTTGTAATGCGCTCAGCTTCACAGTATGCTTCTAGTTGTAGAATTCCTAAATGTATTTCTACCTGCAAATATTAACCTAATAATTATCCTGCAGAGATGACAAATTACAATGTATTCATATACAATATTTCATATTTACCTGGCTAAAATTTATTTATTTTTGTCTCTTAAAATCCCATAATAAATAGTAATAAAATTAATTTGTACAACACTGCTATGCAAGCCCTCTAAAGAAGTAACAGTTTTGTAAATACATATAAAAATATATTTACCTGAAGGTTAAGAATAAAATAAATTTGTCATTTTCCAGTACTGCAATTTGTACCATTTCTCTACAAGTAGATATAAAACATCCCATGGAAAAGACTGCGAAACAAGCTTAGTAAGAACATGCCACAAAGACAGCTCTGAATAACGTTTTGTAACAGAACTTTTCCTGGCAATTTACAAACAAGTTTAAACATTTTCTCTAAGTGCATTTTAATATACAGCAATTTTAAAGGAAAACAAGCTCTAAGTCTTTGTGGCGCAAACCTGCCTTTTAATGATGTGGGTTTTAAGGGGGAAAAAAATCAGGAGCACAAAAAGTTTGTTGTTCTTTAACGTAAAGCGTTATTTAGGAAGAATTTAGAAGGATCATTGTATCAGAAATTTACAATATATAATGCTCCTGCACATTAAAAAAGCCACTGGCTAATTATAAATTGTAAATAGTATTTTAATTGATGTTTAAAATAAAATATGTTTTTAAATCCCTTATTGGTATCACATAGTTCATGTTTGCTTTAGATAAGTAAATTGATGTATAAGCCAGGATAATTAATGAAGTTATAGGGATTGCGTTGATGTAGTTTGGTAAGATAATGTTGTGACTTACTTGAAGCATTGGTGAAGCTTGAGATTTTTGAGTTTACTATGCACCTGCAGTATTTTATTTTAAAGTGAGATGTTTGTACAATTTCTGTAAAAGAAAATCAAAAATGTCCTTGATTTACAAATATTTGCATGCTCGCTATATCATTTTAAGATGATATTTTACAAATAAATCTAAAAGTGTGCCCTTTAGTCATCTTATGTATGAGGCAGTGCAAGCAGCATCCTTAACAAGCCACCCAGGTGTCTGGCTATACTTGACCACTTGTCTACCAGGGCAATTTTTTATTTTTTGCACACATGTTAAAATCTGATTTTTTTTCTAATGCTGACTGTAATTACCCCTCAAAAAGTATATATTTATGAAAGGAGACCCTAGAGAATAATGGTGCCAGTTGCAATTTTTATGTTGCACAATATTTGTGCAGTTTATTATCAAATAAATATTTTCAAGAAAAAATACACTAAAATTAATTTTTGGGCAAACACAATATTATACCAAATTTTTGTAAAATATGAAAGATGGTGTTGCGTTAAGTAAATAGATACCAAACATGTTAAGTCTTACATTTTTGCATGCCCTTTGGAATCACAAAAATCTATGGTACCCAAAATTCTCTATGGAGAATTGCTTTCGGCCGAATACCACTTTAAAAGCCTTTACAGTTCATTCATTTATAGATAACAATAAACTATGACACTAGAATTATTGCATTCTCAACAATATCTACAACAATATTACAGGACATCTCCAACTTACAAGCTGACCTCAATGTACTGTTTAATTGGGTAACTATGTGGCATATGAGGTTTAATGTAGATAAGTTGTGCACTTGGGGGGGAGCTAAGAATATGCATGCATCATACATACTAGGGGAGAACAACTGGGAGAATCCATAGTGGAGGAGGATCGGGGGGATTTGGTAGATCATAAGCTAAATAATAGCATGCAATGCCAAGCTGTGGTTTCCAAAGCAAGCAAAATCCTCTCTTGTATTAAGGTATGAATTCCAGAGAGAAAGGCATCATTTTGCCCATGTACAAATCATTAGTAAGACCTCAGCTGGAATATGCAGTTAAGTTTTGGACACCAGTTAACAAACAAACTGATAAGAGGTGTGGAGGAGCTCAGCTATAAGGAAAGATTAGAGAAACTGAATGTATTCTTTCTTGAAATGATGAGATTAAGGGGGGATATGATCAACATGTACAAAAATGAAAATGAAAATGAAAATTAAGTATCCTGCGGCATATATTCTTAACTGTAACCTATATCTGCGGTTTGGTTTGGCTTCTAGCTAAATATCACTTTTTTATGAACATTACCCCCACATATGCTGAGTACCTCACGAAATACATACTGACCTTTGAGTTCACGTTTGCATGTTTCTGTTTTCTTTTCCCATTTTGGGACTCAGTTGCAACTCTGTTACTCGGTCTGCCTTACTTCGGCCCATCCACTTGGAAAGATTGGATACTAATATTGTTATTTTTCCCCCTGGTACCACTGAGGGAACACAGCAATAACTTTCTCAAACTCCAGGACTTCCACACTTATGCAAACTATTCAATTACGCTGCCTCCTCCTCTTCTTTGCCAAACAAAATGCTCATTCCTGACATCCCCTACACTAATACAAAAAGGAATCACATTGTTCTACAACATTTTCCAACAGAAATGCACTCTTGTTAAATTTACCTCCTACATACAATTGGGAGTCGATTTAAAACAATCTTTCACCACAAATTAATGGCAAAAAGTGTGTAAAAGCCTCCAGCTCTTCCACATTGTGGGAATTGTTGGTTAAAATATCACTGCGTTGGTACCACACTCCAGAAAAACTATCTAATAGATGCTGGAGAGACTGTGGCCTGAAAGGAGATTTCCTACACACCCTATGGAGTTGTCCTAAACTCTCATCTTACTGGTCTGATATCTTCAACATTATATCCAACATCGCCCAGCTAAAGATCCCACCAAACCTGGCACTGGCAATACTATCCTTAGGCATGGACTACTTTCCACCTAAACTACAACATACAATTACCCACATACTCCTGGCAGCAAGACTAACAATCACAAGAAACTGGAAAAAAATGTATACCTCCCTCCCCAACAGAAGTAATAGATCTAACAAATTTACATAACTCCTATGAACAGATGATGGCGTCTTGCTCAGGACCACTAAAAACTCCCTTATTCAATGGGCGCCTTGGAACTCCTGGTATGCAAATAATGGATTAACACCTTTTCCTTGAGGATGCATATCTACTTAATGTATCACAATGTGGAGGCCGAGCTCTTTCAGACACAGTATGTGCCCACTGGGGTGTCTGGGATGAGCCGGCTCTATGTTGATATCCATTAACACTTACATCAACCGGTTGGAATTGAATATATAAACCATAAATTACGACTTATGCATGCATAAAATACTATGACTTCCCCTTGTACTGTCTTGTATACCACATGTTAACACATACATTTACCTTGCCGTGTAACTGTTATACTTGTATCGCCTTTATTGTTATTCTCTTGAAATACCAATAAAAATCTATTGAAATAGAAAAAAAAAATGATGGTTCTCCCTTGCATACTATATTACTTTAGATCTCTTCCAATACCAATTTCTTCTGTTTTCTTCCGGCAGTTACTGTCACTGATACTGTATATACATTTGTCTGGAATAAGGGTGGTTGCCGGGTGGCCCGCTCTATCCTATACAGGTCCAAATGGCGAGGTGGGCTGGGAGGCCCACATTTCTTGCGATACTATAGGGCGACACAACTGTTCCAATTATACCAAATTTTTACTGAAGGATACAGACACGACTGGGTCCAATTAGAGGCACAAGCAAGTCCAACCATTCCATTGGATCTTCTAATGGGGCTCCCTGCGAAGGAGCGTTGGGCGGTGTTGAACCCATCTTTATCCCACTCTTTACATTTGTGGGACACAGGATGCAAGTTACACCCCTTAAAATCCCCCCATCTGCCAGTAGCCACACTTTATTAATAACCCTCACTTCCTACAGAGCCAACAGATCACCCAATTCACGTGGTGGATCAACAAGGGTCTTTACAGAATTGCTCACTTTATAGATAATATGGGGATAAGATGACTTAACTATTTTAAGGAAACCTTACAAATGCCCCCCACAGAGACTTATCGCCTGTACAAAATTATCCATTTCATGAAAACTTTGTTGCAAGACCAGGTGGATATAACCACTGGGACTCTTTTTTAAAACCGTTGTATACAAGCACCTGAAGGGATAACAGTTATATACCCTATTTTATAATCAGAGTAACAAACCTTCCTACCAAACAGCTTGGGAATCAGACCTAGGGGAAATAGTGGAAGAGGAAGTGTGGACAAAATTGTCAACCATAGTGCACAAAGGCAACAAAGGCATTGGTAAAGGCAAACTATAAGGAGCTAGCGCATTGGTACCTTGTCCCTACAAGGCTAACAAAAATATACCCTGGTGCTTCACCCCTTTGCTTTCGGGGGTGCAGACAGAAAGGAGATATGTATCATGTCTGGTGGTCTTGTCCGAAGGTCTGATGTTTTTGGAGCAGAATATTGAACCTGATCTACTCAGTGACAGGACAAAACATACCTAGAGAAGCCAAAATGGGGTTGTTTACTGACCTGTTGGAGGAGATCCCCAGACATCTATGATCTATCATATTTTTCATTTTCCTAGGGGCTAAAATAACTATAGCATGTGCGTGGAAATCGCTTGTGATCAACATTACCTTAGCAAAACACAAGGTGTCCTGGATTATGATCAATGAAAAACTGGCCAGTATAATATGAGATAAGTAAGGAAGAAGGTGTGGAATCCCTGGATTGCTTATCTCCAAGCTCCCTGAATGCTGGGTTATTTGTGATGAGAGGCCGGGGTCAGTGGGACCCATCCCACTCTGTTCTGCTCTCTCTAATTGTTAATTTCTTATTTTCCCCCTTTTTTTCTCTTTCTTCATTCACTTTTTTAGACGTTTGTTCGGTGATAACATAATGATGGAGGGAGGGGAGGGGGGGATATATGGTTTTGTAGGATGCTATCAAGAGACAAGGAAGTCTCTGTAGCCAAAATATAACCTTTCTTACTATGTTTTGTTAATATGTGTTTGAAAAGTGCCACTGATCATATTGTATATTGCATCCTTGTTTCAACAATCTTCTGATAAATATCTGAGCATAATGTTCTGTATGCTGTTTTGAAAATGTGATAAAAACTATTGGAACAAAAAAATGATCTTTTCATTTGACTGAAATTGCAGGATGCCTTTTTTTTTTCCAAACGTGCAACCGCATGAGTTTTGATGTTGTATATCTTAAAGAGTTTGATGTCTTTTAGAACTTTGAAAGCCTGCACAAGGCAGTTCCCATATGTTTGAGGCCCATCAGGACAAAAGAGCGCCACCAGTGACAAATTTTTCCAAGTCACTACAAAGCCATGCAATGCCATTGAAAGGTAAGAGTGAACACTGGACAAATTATTGTTCACATGCTTTAAATGTTGCTTAACATACCATTCAAAATGTTTATTTTATCTGCAGCTGCATTTCAATGGACACAAAATGGCCAGGTCACAGGGACCATTTCCAGCACGCCGAGGACCTTCTAAATGGACACGGTCCCAGTAACCTGATCGTGTTGTGTCCGTCCATTTTGGACTTTGAAATGATTTTAAGATTGACATGTTTGTGAGTATATGCCCTTTCTTTTTATACCAATAAACGTAACTTGGGTAATGCGCAAGGTTGGTGCGCCCTCTTTTTGTTTTTTCCACAGTGTTCCTATTAGGTTTCCCCCGAACCTTGGAGGGCAGCAAGGTCTGTGCCTTTACCCAGAGCCATAGAGATCCTAGGAAACATCACTTTTGAGCCCATGAGATCTTGTCTGTCATTAAAATGGAGGCACTGCAGGAAGTCAAGGATTTGTGAGGTCTTGCCATCTCCATTCCATTATTATACTACCTGGTTGCACAGCTCCAATATTTACCTAGTTAGAATGGGGATATGACAGATGATCCTGTTGCTTTCTGCTTTCTGCTATATTTCTGGGCTAAAACCTTACTGACTGTTTGTAACCAAGCAAATTCAGAGTTGTTGGGCAATACCCTACTAGGGATGAGCTTCGTGTTCGACTCGAACATACGTTCGACTCAAACATACGTTCGACTCGAACATTGGCTGTTCGTCCGTTCGGCGAAGTCCGAACATTTTGGTCCGTTCGCTCCAAATTCGTGTGGCGCTCACGGCCCACAATGCACTGCAATAGCGCAGTGCATTGCTGGCTCATGATTGGCCAAGCATGCACTGTGACCCCGCATGCTTGGCCAATTGCAGCGCCAGCAGCGAGGAGAGCCATGATTGGCCACAGGCAGGATGCCTGTGGCCAATCATAGCTCAGGCTGTGTAGTGCACGCCCCACACTATATAAGGCCGCCAGCGCGGAGGCCTTGTGTAGTGTGTTGGCGTCTGAAGCAGTGGGTGTTCTGTGTACCTTCAACACAGTACACACCGATCGTTTTCGGCCGATTTTCGATCTTGCTGTTGTGTAGTGGTTATTGTCTGCGTGCCCTGACCGCAGTATACACCGCTATATTCACCTCACCTATATAGCTAGTGATCTATCTTTTATAATAGAGCTTGCAGTCAGTAGTGTTAGGAGATAGTGCGTGCTGTCTGCGCGCTCTGTACCCAGTACATACCGCTATATCCACCTACATAGCTGTTCTCTATTTGAGCCCACTTGCCATCTGCAGGAGTTATTGGAAGTTGTGTGTGCCTCCAGCACAGCACAGTATACATCTGTATATACCCCTTTATCTCTGGTGTTCTATAATAAAGGCATCTGCAGGAGTTAGTGGGTGTTGTGTGCCTCTAGCACAATATACACTACCCAACTGCTTTTTTACCCAACTCCCTTCAGGCCATTACCATGTCTGGAAGGCCAGCAAGGAGAGGCAGACACGCGCGAGCCGATAAAAGAGGGCAAGCAGGCTCTGTGTCTAGAGACAACAGGGCTGGTCGTGGACGTGGTGCATTGTCATCAGCACGTGGCCATGGGACACGCTTGTCCTTCTTTTCGGCAGCTGGACATGTTGAACCGCAACATGCCAACGACTTGGTAAAGTGGATGACCAAGCCCTCTTCATCCTCCTCATCCTCTCTCACCCAGTCTCAGGGTACTAGCAAAGCAGCTGCCAACGCATCGTCTTCCCTCCTCTCAATGTCATCATCAGTGACTCCTTCCCTAGACTCACCACGTCCTCCTGAGGAGTCTCCTGAACTCTTTGAGCACAGTGTTGGGTACATGCTCCAGGAGGATGCCCAGTGTTTTGTGGGCTCTGATGATGACACTCAGCTAGAGGAAGGCAGTAGCGTGAGCGCAGAGAGAGGGGATGCTCAAGAAGGACAGCAATCTGGCAGTCATGTTCCACAAGCTGCAGCATACTGCCAGGTTTGCTACAGCGATGAAGAGGGAGGGGATGATGAGGGCACTGACTCCACGTCGGTGCCTGGAAGGAGAGAGGAGGAGGAGGAGGAGGAGGAGGCACATGTCCAACGAGGCAGGATGCCCTCCAGGGGCCAGCTTAGGGGCAGCACACCAACTGAATCACACCGCAGAGCTCCGCCTGTGCAGAGCGCTGCCTCTGCGCGTTATTCTAAAAGTTCATTGGTGTGGGCCTTTTTTGAGACGAGTGCATCAGATCGCACCGCTGCTATTTGCAACATATGTCTCAAGCGTATCTCACGTGGCCAAAACATCAGCCGCTTGGGCACCACATGCTTGACCTGCCATGCAGCTCGTTGGCAAGCGTACCTCAAAGACCCACACCAAAGAACAAAGCGGACCTCTCCTTGCTCCTCATCAGCTGGCATCTCCAACCCCACTAGACCTTCAGTCCTCTCTGAAACCTGCTCTGAGAGGAATGAAGGTGTAGAATTAGGTGTGTCACAGCCAAGTGCTTCCGGGAACTCTGCTAGCGGTACACCCGCGTCCGATTATAGCAGGCAAATGTCCCTGCCCCAGCTGCTGGACCGGCGAAAGAAGTTCACTCCCAGCCATCCACATGCCCAGCGGTTGAATGCTAGCTTGGCTAAATTGCTAGCACTTCAACTGCTGCCTTTTCAGTTGGTAGACTGGGCCCCCTTCCGCGAGTTTGTACAATTAGCTGTTCCTCAGTGGCAGGTCCCCAAACGCCACTTTTTCTCACGGAAGGCGATTCCGGCTCTCTACCGGCATGTGGAAGGCAATGTCCTTGCCTCGCTGGACAGGGCGGTCAGTGGTAAGGTGCATATTACCGCTGACTCATGGTCCAGCAGGCATGGACAGGGACGTTACCTGTCTTTCACGGCCCATTGGATCACTCTTCTGGCAGCTGGGAAGGATGCAGGACAAGGTGCAGTAGTGTTGGAGGTTGTTCCGCCACCACGCCTCCAAAATGCTACTATTGGTTGTGACACACCTCTCTCCTCCACCCCCTCCTCTTATTCTTCCTCCATGGCCTCTTCCAGTGCTCTGTCCTCAGAACCAGCGGTGCTTCATAGGCGTTCCAGGGGCTACGCAAGTACGCAGGCAAAACGATGCCATGCTGTGCTTGCGCTGGTTTGTTTGGGGGGACAGGAGCCACACTGGGGCGGATGTTTTGTCAGCTCTGCAGGGGCAGGCCGAGAGGTGGTTGACGCCACGCCAGCTCAAGCCAGGAATGGTGGTTTGTGACAATGGCACCAACCTCCTCTCCGCCCTCCGACAGGGACAACTGACCCATGTGCCCTGTGTAGCTCACGTCCTTAACCTGGTGGTGCAGCGGTTCTTGGGCAGGTACCCCGGCTTACAGGATGTCCTGAAGCAGGCCAGGAAAATCTGTGTGCATTTTCGCCGATCATTTAATGCCTGTGCTCGGCTGGCTGAGCTCCAAAAGGAGTTGAACCTGCCCAAGAACCGCCTTATATGTGACATGCCCACCAGATGGAACTCAACATTGGCCATGCTGCAGCGGCTGCACACGCAGCAGAGGGCCATCAATGAGTACCTGTGCGACTACGACACCAGGACAGGGTCAGGGGAGCTTGGTTTTTTCTCACCACGCCAGTGGGGCATGATCAGGGATGCATGCACTGTCCTGTCACCGTTTGAGGAGGCCACAAGGATGGTGAGCAGTGACAGTGCATGCATCAGTGACACTGTACCTCTTGTCCACCTCTTGGAGCATACGCTGCGTGGAATAATGGACAGGGCACTTGAGGCAGAACAGAGGCAGGAAGAGGAGGACTTCCTTGCCTCTCAAGGCCCCCTTTATCCAGACAGTGTTCCTGCTGTGCCACCCATCACACAGGAAGAGGATGAGGAGGAGGAAGAGGAGGAGGAGGATGATTGTGTCAGCATGGCGGTCGAGGCTGGCACTCAGCATCAGCAGCAGCAGCAGCAGCAGCAGCAGCAGTCTTGTAGGGATGATTTACAGTCCCAAGAAACACGTGGACTTGTACGTGGCTGGGAGGAGGTAGCTGCGGATCATGTTGTCCTTAGTGACCCAGATGACTCCGGACCAAATGCCTCAGCTAACCTACACTGCATGGCCTCCCTGATCCTGCAAAGCCTGCGGAAGGATCCTCGTATTCTTCGGATCAAGGAGAGGGACCATTACTGGCTGGCCACTCTCCTTGATCCACGGTACAAGGGTAAGGTTGCCGACCTTATCTTGCCATCGCAGAGGGAGCAGAGGATGAGACATCTCCGGGAGGCCTTGCAGAAAGGTCTGTGCAACGCATTCCCAGAGACTGGGAGGTTACAAACTCCTGGTCCTGGACAACGTGTTGCTGAGGCATCGGTCAGAAGGAGCGGTGGAGAAGGTGGCCGTCTGACTGATGCTTTCAGACAATTTTTTAGTCCGCAGCCCCAAGGTATGATCGGTTCCAGCACCCATCGCCAGCGTCTGATTTACATGGTGCAGGAATACCTAGGGGCAAGGTCAGTCTTGGACACCTTTCCCACCGAAAATCCTCTGGCTTACTGCGTCTTGAGGATGGATCACTGGCCAGAGCTTGCACAGTATGCAATTGAGCTACTGGCCTGTCCTGCATCCAGCGTTCTTTCGGAACGCACCTTCAGTGCTGCTGGTGGCTTTGTTACCGATCACAGGGTGCGCCTGTCCACCGAATCAGTTGATCGACTGACCTTCATCAAGATGAATCAGTCTTGGATCACCCACAGCTACCAAGCACCTGAAGCTGATGTAACAGAATAATTTTTTTTGAAATATCACATCCCTTCAAGACTGCCTATGCTGATGCTGAGTGACTGTCCTGTTATGTTGATTATCTATCCTCTTCCTCCTCCGCTGATATGTTGGAAGAACATTTCTGGTTCTGGTTGATGCCATCAGCCCAATTTTTCTGCCCCTGTTTAACAGGGGCGTTTAAGTACAATTTTTGATGCAATGCTTTGCAGCAGGGCTAATTCCTGCAATCAAACAAGAGTATATGGGAGAGGTTGCAGTGTGGTGGCACCAGCACCAGTGCCTAAGGCCCAATTTTTCTGCCCCTGTTTAACAGGGGCGTTTAATTACAATTTTTGATGCAATGCTTTGCAGCAGGGCTAATTCCTGCAATAAAACTAGAGTATATGGCAGAGGTTGCAGTGTGGTGGCACCAGCACCAGTGCCTAAGGCCCAATTTTTCTGCCCCTGTTTAACAGGGGCGTTTAATTACAATTTTTGATGCAATGCTTTGCAGCAGGGCTAATTCCTGCAATAAAACTAGAGTATATGGCAGAGGTTGCAGTGTGGTGGCACCAGCACCAGTGCCTAAGGCCCAATTTTTCTGCCCCTGTTCAACAGGGGCGTTTAATTACAATTTTTGATGCAATGCTTTGCAGCAGGGCTAATTCCTGCAATAAAACTAGAGTATATGGCAGAGGTTGCAGTGTGGTGGCACCAGCACCAGTGCCTAAGGCCCAATTTTTCTGCCCCTGTTTAACAGGGGCGTTTAATTACAATTTTTAATGCAATGCTTTGCAGCAGGGCTAATTCCTGCAATAAAACTAGAGTATATGGGAGAGGTTGCAGTGTGGTGGCACCAGCAGCAGTGCCTAAGGCCAAATTTTTCTGCCCCTGTTTAACAGGGACATGTAATTACAATTCTTGATATAATATTTCACAGGAGGGCCCCTTCCTGTGCCCACCCAGAGTAACGGTGAGGACTTATAGTGTTGTGGCACCAGCACCACAACCACCAAAGGTCAATTTTTCTACCACTGTTCAACAATGGCATGCAATTACAATTCTTGATATAATCGTTCACAGCAGGGCGCTCCAGCGCCCACCAAGAGTCACTTTGAGGGCTTACAATGTTGTGGCAAAACCAACACCTTGTTCCGCCATTTCTGCAGAGCATATCGGGCAGGCCCCTACTTTCAAACATCCAATTTACAAACATCTCCTACTTGCAAACGGAAGGAGACAACAGCAAGTGAGATGAAAAAAGATGGACGACAAAACAAATTATACAGGGGTGATAACCCTTCCCTATGTTTTCCAAAAAGCTTAAAAATAGTTTTTTTGACTGGAGCTACACTTTAAAAATGTACCAGTTGAAAATTACAAACAGATTCAACTTAACACAACAAACCTACACAGTCCCTGTCTTGTTTGCACCGCCTGTATACTGCTGTTCTGAGTATATAGGGCCTGGGGGCCACACGCATTTCCTTTTTTTAATATGGGTACGAGGTTCCCCTTAATATGCGTACAAGACCTAAAGGGGCTGGTAATGGGCAGGGAGGGCTACCCATGACATTTTTCTCAATGATTTTCAACCATATTGCAGGAACCAGATATAACATTAAAACCGCAAGCAGTTTTAAATGGTGTTATTTCCGTTTAACCACTTCAGCCCCGGACCAATAAACACCTTAAGGACCAGAGGTCTTTTTCCAATTTCGCACTGCACTGCTTTAACTGGTAATTGCGCGGTCATGCAATATTGCACCCAAACGAAATTTGCGTCCTTTTCTTCCCACAAATAGAGCTTTCTTTTGATGGTATTTGATTGCCTCTGCAATTTTTATTTTTTGCGATATAAATGGAAAAAGAGCGAAAATTTTGAAAAAAAAAGATATTTTCTTCTTTTTGTTATAAGAAAAATCGAATAAACTAAATTTTAGTCATACATTGAGGGCAAAATGTATTCAGCCACATGTCTTTAGTAAAAAAAATGTCAATAAGCGTATATTTTTTGGTTTGCGCAAAAGTTATATCGTCTACAAACTAGAGTACATTTTCTGGAATTTACACAGCTTTTAATTTATGACTGCCTATCTCATTTCTTGAGGTGCTAAAATGGCAGGGCAGTACAAACCCCCCCCAAATGACCCCATTTTGGAAAGTAGACACCCCAAGGAAATTGCTGATGGGTATGTTGAGCCCATTGAATATTTATTTTTTTTGTCCTAAGGGATTGAATAATGAAAAAAAAATATATATATTTTACAAAAAGTTGTCACTAAATGATATATTGCTCACACATGCCATAGTTATATGTGGAATTGAACCCCAAAATATATTCCGCTACTTCTCCCGAGTACGGGGATACCACATGTGTGGGACTTTTTGGGAGTCTAGTCACGCACGGCACCCCGAAAACCAATCACCACCTTCAGGATTTCTAAGGCCGCGTACACACGCGGGGACTGTTCGCTCAACTTTGTCCGCTGAACAGTGTTTCGGCGGACAGTCCGCTCGTGTGTGGGCTTTCAGCGGACAGTTTCAGCGGACAGTCTGACGAACAAAGTTTTTCGGAAATTCCGAAAAACTGTCCGCTGAAACTTGGTTTGAGCGGACAGTCCGCCCGTGTGTAGGCTTGTTCGTCAAACTAAGTCTCGCGCATGCTCAGAAAGAATTTACACGCCGAAGGTTGCATTGCAGTGTATAGGACGTCGTTTTCTAGTCCCGTCGTACGTGCCGTTCAGGTCATCGCGCACGGTTTCAGCGGACTGTTCGTTCGTCGTGTGTGGGCAAGTCCGTCCATGCTAATTTTGAGCGGACTGTCCGCTGAAACTGTTTGACGGACAAAGTTGAGCGAACAGTCCCCGCGTGTGTACGCGGCCTAAGGGTGCAAATTTTTGATTTCACCCCTCACTACCTATCACAGTTTCGAAGGCCATAAAATGCCAAAATAGCACAAAACCCCCCAAAATGACCCCATTTTGGAAAGTAGACACCCCAAGCTATTTACTGAGAGGCATGTTGAGTCCATGGAATATTTTATATTTTGCCACAAGTTGCGGGAATATTACAAACTTTTTTTTTTTTGCACAAAGTTGTCACTAAATGATATATTGCTCACACATGCTATGGGCATATGTGAAATGACACCCCAAAATACATTCTGCTGCTTCTCCTGAGTACAGGAATACCACATGTGTGGGACTTTTTGGGAGCCTAGCCGCGTACGGGACCCCGAAATCCAAGCACCGCCTTCAGGATTTCTTTTGTCCCAAGGGATTGAATAATGACAAAAAATAAAAAAAATTTTTTTTTTTACAAAAAGTTGTCACTAAATGATATATTGCTCACACATGCCATGGTTATATGTGGAATTGCACCCCAAAATATATTCCGCTACTTCTCCCGAGTAGGGGGATACCGCATGTTGAGTTCATGGAATATTTTATATTTTGCCACAAGTTGCGGGAATATTACAAACTTTTTTTTTTTTGCACAAAGTTGTCACTAAATGATATATTGCTCACACATGCTATGGGCATAAGTCAAATTACACCCCAAAATAAATTCTGCTGCTTCTCCCGAGTACTGGGATACCACATGTGGGGGACTTTTTGGGAGCCTAGCCACGTAGGGGACCCCGAAAACCAAGCACTGCCTTCCGGATTTAAATATAAAATGCTACCAAAAAAACTGTTAGCGATGGCAGGGATCAGGCCTCGCTCTGCGATCGCTGCAGTTATGTGTTTAGTGTTTTGTAAGTGACAGTGATCGATCGATACTGCACTTGGGTGGGCTGGGCGGAGGGGCAAAACGCAGGTGCTAGCAGGTATCTGGGCTGATCCCGCTAACAATGCGTTTTTTTGGAACTCTAAACTGCTGGGGACGCTAGTATAGATCTGATCAGATCAGATATTGATCTGTTCAGATTCTATACCACTACGGGAGGTTTATGCTTTGCGTGTGGGTGTTAGCGGTACTGGCACTAACCTAGCGCTGCCTGGGGTGACGCAGACCCTGACCCTAAAACCTAATTGACATCACCCGCCGGGTGATCAGGGGGTTAAACCTTTATTGGGTAATAAATGGTGGGTACCCTAATGCTATAAAAAACAAACTAACCAGAGTCACCCGTAACACTTATACGGTGATCAGTGGTGAAAGGGTTAACTAGGGGCAATCAGGGGGTTCAAATTTTTATTAGGTAGTATATGGGGGTCCCTGGCGCTATATAAAAACCTGACGGGGAACCTAAATAACTAACTGGCTAACCAGCATCACCAGTGACACTTATACTGTGATCGCTGGTGAAAGGGTTAACTAGGGGGAATCAGGGGGTTAAAACCATTATCGGGTAGTATATGGGGGTACCTAACGCTATAAAAACCTGGCGGTGAACCTAAAAAAATAACTAGCTACCTAACAACACTAGCGACACTAATGCAGCGATCAGAAAAACGATCGCCTAGTGACACTGGCAAAAGGGGGTGAAAGGGTTAACTAGGGGCAATCAGGGGGTTAAAACCATTATTGGGTAGTATATCGGGGTACCTAGCGCTATAAAAACCTGGCGGTGAACCTAAAAAAATAACTAGCTACCTAGCGACACTAGCGACACTAATGCAGCGTTTAGAAAAATGATCGCTTAGTGACACTGGCAAAAGGGGGTGAAATTAGTTAACTAGCGGCAATCGGGGGGTTAAAACCATTATTGGGTAGAATATCGGGGTACCTAGCGCTATAAAAACCTGGCGGTGAACCTAAAAAAATAACTAGCTACCTAGCGACACTAGCGACACTAATGCAGCAATCAGAAAAATTATCGCTTAGTGACACTGGCAAAAGGGGGTGAAAGGGTTAACTAGCGGCAATCAGGGGGTTAAAACCATTATTGGGTAGTATATCGGGGTACCTAGCGCTATAAAAACCTGGCGGTGAACCTAAAAAAATAACTAGCTACCTAGCGACAGTAGCGTCACTAATGCAGCGATCAGAAAAATGATCACTTAGTGACAGTGGCAAAAGGGGGTGAAAGGGTTAACTAGCGGCAATCAGGGGGTTAAAACCATTATTGGGTAGTATATCGGGGTACCTAGCGCTATAAAAACCTGGCGGTGAACCTAAAAAAATAACTAGCTACCTAGCGACACTAGCGACACTAATGCAGTGATCAGAAAAATTATCGCTTAGTGACACTGGCAAAAGGGGGTGAAAGGGTTAACTAGCGGCAATCAGGGGGTTAAAACCATTATTGAGTAGTATATCGGGGTACCTAGCGCTATAAAAACCTGGCGGTGAACCTAAAAAAATAACTAGCTACCTAGCGACCGTGGCGACACTAATGCAGCGATCAGAAAAATGATCGCTTAGTGACACTGGCAAAAGGGGGTGAAAGGGTTAACTAGAGGGAATCAGGGGGTTAAAACCATTATTGGGTAGTATATCGGGGTACCTAGCGCTATAAAAACCTGGCGGTGAACCTAAAAAAATAACTAGCTACCTAGCGACACTAGCGACACTGATGCAGCGATCAGAAAAATGATCGCTTAGTGACACTGGCAAAAGGGGGTGAAAGGGTTAACTCTAGGGGCAATCAGGGGGTTAAATCTTTATTGGAGGGTGATAGGGGGCTACCCTGGACCTAACACTAACTGCCCTGACAGTTTTTACTGTCACAACTGACACTGAATACAGTGATCAGTAAAGAAATGATCACTGCAATCAGTGACACTGTGACTGGGGGGGAGGGGGGCGGGGGGGGATCGGGGGGCGATCGGGGGGGGATCGGGGGGGGGGGGTTTGTGTGCCTGTGTGTACCTACATGTCAGTGTAGTGTTGGTGCACACTTACTATTAGTCTTCTCCTCGTAGTCCGGTCAAAAAGACCGCCCCGAGGAGAATGACATCACTTCCTCCTTCCTGTGTAAACAATACACAGTGGGAGGAAGTTCGTCATTGGCCAGGAGCGATCCAGAGGGGGTGGCCAGAAACCAATGGCCATCCCCTCATCACGGATCGCTGCTGGAGGGAAACGGACCGCCGTATCCAGTGGGAGGGGGTCCGATCGAACCCCCCACCCGCTGGAAGGCAGGCACGTACATGTACGTGATTGTGCCTGCCTGTGCCATTGTGATGACGTACAATGGCAATACGACGGTCCTTAAGTGGTTAATGTCATTTTGTGCAGGGACTGTTCTAAACACGGGAAACACGTGGCACTTCACAGGCATACTACAGACACCCCCCAGGCACCATATTTAAAGGAATATTTCACTTTTTTTTCACTTTAATCGTCATTAAAATCAGTGCTCCCGCCAAAACGGCCATTTTTAAAAACATTTTAGGCATTGACCCATGTCCCCTGGGGCAGGAGCCAGGTCCCCAAACCCTTTTTAGGACAGTATCTTGCATATTAGCCGTTAAAATTAGCACTTTTCATTTCGAACGTTCGAATCCCATAGACTTCAATGGGGTTCTAAAGTTCGTTCGAATTTGGGGTCCGTTCGAAAGTTCTGGTGCGAACTGAACCGGGGGGTGTTCGGCTCATCCCTATACCCTACTCTGTTTATGATAGATTAGGTTGAACAGAGTTAGAACCCAGTGACACTAAACTGGTTACATGGCTTTTACCCAAATTATTCAGAACTTGAACTATCCTGATCTTACTAAAATTAGGGGGATTCGCCGCAAGGTCCCTGGAGGGCCTTGCTTATATCCTGCAATTGTATAATGGCCAACTGCTGAAGTACTTCTGTATATTTCTGGAGGAGATTGGCTTGCCAACCAAATGTTTCTATCAGTACTTGCAGCTCCGCCATTGCCATCCAAACACAATCTAAACTGACTTCCTGGTTTTACACTATTCCCACTATTCTTATGCCGCGTACACACGACTGTTTTTTCCGACAGAAAAGGTCAGGACTGAATAATTTCATTGGATATTCTGATCATGTGTGTGCTTCATCTGACTTTTTTCTTAAAAAATCCTGACGGACCTAGAAATAGAACATGTTTTAAATCTTTCCGACGGAATCAATTCCTGTCGGGAAAACCATTCATCTGTATGCTATTCCGACTGACCAAATATGAGGCAAGGGCAGCTATTGGCTACTGACTATTGAACTTCCTTTTCTAGTCCCGCTGTACGTCATTGCATTCGAAACAAACGGACTTTGGTGTAATCGTGTGTAGGCAAGTCCTCTCGGTTGGAACTCCTTCGGAAAGACCATCAGAGTTTATTCTAACAGAAAGTCTGGTCGTGTGTATGTGGCATTACTCAAACCTTAATTGCAATCTCTAAGTGGGAACAAATATCAGCACTTTATAGGTCATTGCTACAAAGAACCTCAAAATCAATGTCTTTGAAGTGTAGAATGCATTGGCAAATTGATATCAGCTTCTTTAATTATGAAGAGTCATCTAAGATACCTTGACAGTGTAGAGAAAGTGTGCCTTTCTGCAAGTCAAAAACATACCCAACTTTTCATTATACATCATTCATACCATACTCCACAGGAATTCTTCAGTGGGCATAGGCACAGACACAGTTATCTCCTTATTCTCTTTGGGGGATTATTTTTATTAATTGCCCCTTCATCTTTATTTGATCAGTTCTGCTTTCCAGATTTAGAGAATTGGTAGAAAGAACCTAAGGGAACCTACCTCCCTCTGTGTCAGAGATGTCATCTTGGAGTTTATTAGATGACTATGCTTTAAAAGGAAGACACGTGGGGGGCGGAGCCGGCGCGCAGGGAGCATGGACGCGTGAGGTCTGAGCTCCTCGCCATACGGGGCATCCAGCACCGTTTACAGCAACGACAGACACGGACGAGCGGCAGTTCTTCACTTCGGAAGGCCCAGGGAAGTGCCCAGTCATGTCGCGGAGGAGGAGGGAGCGCTCTCAGCCCGGGAAAATGACAGACTTTTTCGGCCGACCAGGCCACACAGGCAGGCAAGATGGCGCGCCCGGCGCACGTGTGTCACAGGCCGCAGAGGAGGCCTGCACGGAGGACGCTGAGGACGGCTGGGAAACTGTGAGTAGGCACAGGCACAAACATAAAGCACCGCAGGCCGTGTCCCCATCCTCCTCCAGCACAAATAGCCCAGCTAAATCTAAGCCTAAGCTAACACAAGGGAAGGCTGATAGAGAGGAAAGAGACACGGCTGCTATTATTGATGAAACGTTGGAGTTTCAAGATGCAATCGCAGCTTTCCCCACAAGTAATCAGCCAGTTATGGACTCCATCTTGAAGGACATGTTAGTCTCATTGAGGGGAGCAATTCACACTGACATGCTGCAGTTAGTGTCACAATGCAAATCTGAAGTAAGAGCGGTCAGTGACAGGGTCTCTCATATTGAACATAAGATGGGAGAATTCACAGATACCTTTAACAATATGGTGGATGCTCACAACGAACATGATGAGGACATATCCTGGCTTAAAGCTAAAGTGGCGGACCTAGAAGACCACTCGAGAAGGAATAATGTTAAAATCAGAGGCATTCCGGAGACGGTTAAACCCCAAGAATTGATGGCACACCTAACTTCTATTATGCGTGAAATTTTACCAGATGTGTCGTTAGAGGAACTAACTATTGACCGCATCCATAGGCTGCCTAAGCCACAACACATTCAGGCGAAACTTCCCAGAGACACTATTGCAAGGATACATTACTACAGGGTAAAGGAGAAGTTAATGTATGCTATAAGGCAAGCAGATCATCCCCCAGATTGCATCCAGGGACTTACGTTCTTTGCAGATCTGTCAGCTCACACTATGCAACGGAGACGTAATCTCTTAACTATTACCAAGGCGCTCAGAAATCACAAGATCCCATACAAATGGAATCACCCAGCTACCCTAATTATTACCAAAGGGGACAGAGATCATCGCATCAGTACACTAGAAGACGGCTTGCACCTACTGGGGAAATGGGACATCATCGACACAGAGCAGTCGTCCCCCAGGAATCAGCCGGTCCATCAAGCAGTAAAGGACACCCCTGGGAGCTAAAGCAGCTATTCCCGGATTCCGTGTCTGGTTTGTACTTACTGCACCTCAGTCTGGATGACCCCATCGGCATTGAGACTTGTGTTTCCCCCCGTTTTTATTAGCCACTGTTGGCTTGGTTCCTAGGAATCAGTTCCTACTTTTTTTTTAATTATCACTTTTTCTAAGTTTTCTGAAACGAAGGTTCTCACACTTCATTGTTTTGTTAAACGTTTTTTTTTGCATTTCTTTTCTCTTGCAACGAGACTTCCTGTACACGCTCACTATCGTGCGCATCAGATTGACTACTGGGTGTGAGCAGAGGAGTGAATAGAGGTTCTTTTTGTATTTTCGAGGTTGCTGCTCTCCATTTTTGGAGACGTCACAAGCTCCTAGGTCATGGCATTCAAGTTATCCTCTTTAAATGTTAATGGCCTAAACAGCCCGCAAAAACGCCATATGTTATGGAAAGAGACCCAGCGGCTGCGCTGTGATATCCTATGCCTGCAGGAGACCCACTTTAAAGAAGGTAACCATCCTAAATTGACCAACAAACACTTCCCCACGATTTTTCTAAGCAATGCCCCGACAAAAAAAAGGGGAGTTGCGATTCTCGTTAAACACTCAGTTGTTTATAAGTATATTTCCCATCAACAAGACAGTGAGGGGAGGTATCTGATACTCAACTGCGAAATTAATAATGTAGCTTACACTATAATCAACGCTTATGCCCCCAATGCTCGACAGGTGCATTTTCTTAACAAGCTATGGAGGAGAATACAAAAGACAGCTAAAGGACATATTATTTTGTGTGGGGACTTAAATGCAGTCCCAGATAAGATATTAGACGTATCTAATCCCTCTCCGAGGCTCTCCTGCAGGCCTGAGATTGCTAAATTCATGGGTTCGGCTGGCTTATATGATGTTTGGAGATGTCAACACTCCACTGAACGAGACTTTTCTTTCTTTTCTCAGGTTCATATGTCCTATTCTAGGATTGATATGTTTCTAATTGATAAATTTTTATTACAACGTGTATCTGGTTCAGAGATCGGTACCATTTCATGGACGGATCATGCACCGGTGTCAATGACGATTGGGGGTGGTGCCTTCTCCACCCGGGCAAACCGGTGGAGGTGTGACCCCCAGTTGTTTAAAGATCCAGAGGTGGTACAGGAGGTTGTAAACGCACTGAAGGAATTTTTTATGACTAATGATGTTGAGGGTATAGACCCGTTTATCTTATGGAATACTCACAAAGCTTGTATTAGGGGTCTGCTGATTAAGATCAGTGCGGGAGTGAATAAGAGGAGGAGGCAGCGTCTGGATAGCCTTTTGAAAGAAATACATGATTTAGAAATCGTGAATAAAGCTACCCCTTCCTGCTCCACTAGCAACAAACTTACTAAAGCTCGCATTGACCTACGTACATTACTGGTAGCCCAACATGCCAAGAACATGCATAGACTTAGAGCCAATTGCTATACTCATGGAAATAAGGCTGGGAAGCTCTTGGCTATGCAGCTTAAAGATAAGGTACTTAAACAAAGAATACCTTACATAGTCCATCCAGAAACGGGATCTAGGCTTACTAATCCTAAAGAAATAGCAGATGCTTTTGGCTGGTATTATAGTAGCCTATATAATTTAAGAGAAGATACCTCCACTGTACAGCCCTCACCTGACGCTATAGAGCGTTTTCTCCAGACACTTAACCTTCCGAAATTACAACCATCACACTTAGAGCACTTAAATGCCCCATTTTCGCTAGCCGAAATACAAAAAACTATAGACGCTCTCCCTAAAAATAATTCTCCCGGTCCAGATGGCTACTCCTCTGAATATTATAGGACATTTTCTAATATCTTATCCACCTACATGCAAAGGGTGTTCCATGCAGCTGCCTCCTCAGCTTCCTTTCCATCCGAGATGCTTTCAGCTACTATAGTTACGTTACCCAAGCCAGGAAAGGATCCAGATAAGGTTCAGAACTTCAGGCCCATATCTTTATTAAATGTGGACCTGAAGATATATGCCAAGATTTTGGCTAATAGGCTGTCTGGGGTTCTGCCTCAGTTGGTACAGCCCGACCAGGTTGGATTTGTGGCTGGGAGGCTGGCCCCGGATGCCACTAGGAGGGTGTTGAACTTGATCCACTCGGCGTCCGGCCGGGGGGGGCAGCGGTCCTCCTCTCGCTGGACGCCGACAAGGCTTTTGACAGAGTCCGGCCGGGGGTATCTCTCGGCGGTTCTCTCGAGGTTTGGCTTTACGGGTCCAGTATTTAGGTATTAGATTAACCAGCTCCCTATCTCAACTTTATAGATGCAACTTTGAATCTATTCCGTCCAGCTTTGAGGGGGAATTGTCTAGATTTAAGCAGTTTTACCTTTCTTGGTCCGGTAGACTTGCCGCGTACAAAATGTTTTTACTACCCAAACTCCTCTATCTTTTTAGAACACTTCCAATTGTGCTTCCAGTCTCCTTTTATGCAACGCTACAATGCCAATTAAGCAGGTTCTTATGATAGGTGATCCTAAAGCACATACACATCATCCCATTATAAATGCTACATTGCGGGCCTGGGCCTACTTACGTAAACACCAACCATCCAATATCGACCTTAAATACCTCCCTATTCCCCTTTCGGCCTTGTCCTTTCTTACCCCGAACTTACAAGTAACACATTGGGCAAACTATGGACTCTGTTTTACTCACCAACTTTTAACACAGGGCCGCACACGGACATTTGGAAATTTGATGGCTACTCAAGGTATTCCTAAAACTGAATATCTGAATTTCGCCAGATTGACTAGCATGATCCCTAGAGAACATACAGGGTATTTTAGCCTCCCGGAGTGTATTTGGGAGCTGTGGCAACCCGCATCTGCACACAAAAAAGGGATAACGGCCATATACAATCTCTTACATGGCAAAATGCATTTTGAAGTGTTTAATCAGCTGGCCAAATGGGAGGAGGAATTACATATCACCATTTCCCCAGACCAATGGATGAGAGCTATTAAAGGTAGTTATAGCTCCACCTGCTGCTCCAACTTTAGGGAAGGCGCACATCATTTACGACTTAGATGGTACAGGACCCCTTACATAGTAGCGAAATATGCAGGAGAGGGCTCAAACATGTGCTGGAGGGGTTGCGGCCAGATAGGAAATCTGACACATATTTTTGGGTTCTGCATATCCTTACGAAGCTTCTGGAGAGAAATAGGTAAATTGATAGCTAAACTGACAGGAATTTTGAATCCCCTTAGAATAGAACAAGCCCTCCTGGGGGTGGACTTGGATGTATACCCTATCCCAGAACGCACGTTAGTGACATATATATTATTTGCTGCTCGGCTGAGCATCACAAGAAAATTGAAGTCAAATATATCTCCTTTAGTTTCAGAAGTTGTGACCCTAGTGGATCACTCGTTTGAATATGAAAAAACTGTAGCGTTTCAGGAAGACAGATTAAAATCCTTTTTTCAAAAATGGGCGTTATGGGACAAATTTAGAAGACGTCATCATACTGTTTCTTGACTATATCTGATAAATCTGTTGTGACTTGCCTGAAATTCTGCCGTTGTCTCACTCATTTGCTGCATTTATATGATTGTCTATCAACCCGCCCATTGGGATACAACATTGTTATCAAAGAAGGCTTTACTGGTTTTGTTTTATTTTGGTATTTCATAATTTATACTTCTACGATTCTGTATGAGATATGTAATCCTCTTTATGGCTTACTATGTATGTATATGCCTATGTGGAATGTCAATTTTTGAAACCTTTAATAAAAAGATTGTTAAAAAAAAAAAAAAAAAAAGAAAAGGAAGACACGTGCACAGACTTCTGGGAAGAGGTTGGACTTTAAAAATTAAAAAGGAAAATTGAAGGGGGATATTGACCAATTTTAATAAGGAAGAAACCAATGTGAAATCCTTTGAAAAGCCATAGTATTACTACTATCACTACTAATGTGAGTGCATCAATTAGAAGACTTGTGTTTGCCTCCTTCACCTTGATGCTCTTTCTTCTATTGCCTGTGTTCTTTGACTTTCAAAGGTCATCAGTTTTACAGCAAATATTTCAGTGTACTGTTTTCAAATTTACATTCTTCAGAGAGAAAACTGATACAATAACAATCATCCTTACCAATAAAACTTGTTTTTTCAGCTTCATCTGTAATATTTTTACATGAAATTATTTTTCTATAAGCAATTACACAGATATGCTTTCAACTGTCCATTTAAATACAATCAGCAAGGAAAAAAAAATGTCATCCAAAAAGAAGTAAGCAACAGAATAAAGCTACGTGAGCCACATTTGTTATGAAGGTCTCAGGACATTATTGATTTAAGATGTTCTCTTTATTGGGTAACTGGTGTTTTTGATGCCAGCTTTCAAAAGTGCTCAGCCATGAAACACAAAGGGATAGGTTTTGACAGCTCCCATCCGAAGCTATCAGTCAGTCAGGGAATGTATATTATTTATGCAACCTGTGTTGTTTTTTTGTTTGACGAGTTATGCCTTCTGCTCCCTAGCTTGGTGATCTCCACTTAGTTGCATTTAGCAGTTTGTCTCAAGCCATTTTTGCAGCAGAGAGCAATTTAGATATATGGAATATGTCATAGCTTTAATTAACTATAATGCAGGATTGTTGGTGAGATGATGAGGTCATTTTCCAGGGAGTAATTTGTTTAAAGCACGTTGTCCTTCAGAAATATGTAGTGAGTAACACAGAGAGATAATTAAACGTGCCCTATAACCATTTTCCTGAAACCCTTGATTCTTTTGTACCCTAATACATGAGGGTTGGCCAAGGTGATTCTCATAAAAGAGCAATTCAAGGCAACAAGTGAAAGCTTTGGAAGGCTTGAAATGGTTCTATAGACAAAAGTCCATCCAAGTAATGTTGCTGTGTCAATCAATGCTCACTGAGAGACAAGAAGAAAAACCAGCACATGGTGGCTGTTCCAAAATAACACCCCCCCACCCAGATAGTATGCAAGATAAATGTGAGCAAAAATAATCTGGATGGCCACACATGGTCAAGAAAATGCCTTTATTGAAGAGAAAGTCCATACAAGCAGAATAAAATGTACAGCATCTGACACGTTTCACATCACACGTACTAGCTTAATCATAGCTACATGACAAATGAACAACAGTGATATATATACAGGTAAATAATACTTGATTTGATTTGGTCACTGACAGACACTGGGGGGACTTTCTATAGAAATACATATAGAACTAAATGTATTCAAGTACACAGAGTAAGTTTTTTTTTTTTAAAGTAAAAACCAGGAAGTGTCTGTTGTAGGGGGAAGTAGGAGGTGCTTGTCTGTGATGTGCCAACAGATTAAGTCTAGGACTTATAGGATGGCTGCAACCCCTAGTTTATGTTATGTAGACCGATACCACTTGGTGGGCTAAAACTTTGTTTTGTTACCTACAGCTAAGAATAAAAGTGGAAATGGACACATCTGTGAGCCAATGAGTTAACTGTCCCTTATGTGTGCTCTTTATATATATATATATATATATATATATATATATATATATATAAAACAGTGGTGAATTTATTAGTGCTATTTACAGGCTATATACAGATGATGTACAGTGCTGTAAAAATAAATAACTATAAAAATTCCAAATCAAAATCCTAGCCATGTCCAGGCACTAACTACACAAACCAAAGTCAAAACTATTAGACTGTCTACACCTACCGCTTGTCAGACTCTACATACAGAGTTTCCCAGCATTTACCAACATTTTAGCTCTCACAGACATGACTTGTGTATTCCCCAGGCTGTAGAGCACTGCCTCTGAGTTTCAGGTGATCCTAAGTGGCGAGCGAGAAAGAGTTAAAAAACCCAGAGTGGACAATTTATCAGAGGTCCTAAAAGGTGTAGAACCGGAGCATGGAGATTTATGAATCCCAAACAGGACTTTTCCATTCTCCTTTTAAGACACTCTGCCACATATTTCCCCTGTAGCCCTCTCCCCCCAGTTGTTTCAAGGCCAGGTTTGGGACACCTGTAGCCCAAGTCTCAAGTGAAACTAAGACAGATTGTCTACATTTCCCATCATAGTACTTAGTCTGCAAGGACCTCCTTAGGGATCCTGATGTGACTGAACACTGTGAACAATTCCTTGGCATTGTTCTTGGCAGATGTGTCACGCAGAAGAATTGCCTCAAGGGAACGGGTGACATAATCCATAATAATAAGAACATACTGATGGCCCTGGGAAAACTTGGGCAATGGACCTACAAGGTTCATGGCAATCCTCTCAAAGGGCACTTCAATAATTAGCAATGGCACTAGATAATTTTGACAGTGGGGCAAGGGTGCCAACATTTGACATACTGGAAAGGATTTACAATAATTCTCAATGTCTTTTTGTACCCAAGGACAGCAAAACCTGTATAACATTCTTTCTGTATTTTTTTCTACACTCAAATGACCTCCCAGTAAGGGTATGTGGGTGAGCTCCAGTACCACCCTTTTGTATGGCTTAGGGACCAATAACTGCCCAAAAGTTTCAATATTCTTTTTATACACTTCATACAATTCCTGATTGATACTGAAATAGGGAAAACAGAGTCTGTCCCTTGGTTTGACACATATATCATTAATTACCACAACATTCTCCCAGACCCAGGTAAGGGTAATGTTTTCCTTGTTTTTGTTAAGAACAGAAAACTTAATGAATCCTCAGTGTCAGCAGAAGGCTGTTCACTCTCACTGGCTGTATGGGCTTTCTCAGACTCCTCCTGTTCTCCTGCCATAGCTGAGAAAGGAATATCTACTCTAGGGGTCCCTGAGAAGAGTTTTTTTAAACCAAATTGTCTGTGCAGGCTATGGATTCTGGTTCTGCCTCTGATTCAGATACTATGACCAGCTCGGGATGACCCCACGGTTCCCAAAAATTAGGGAAATCCCTACAAATTATGGCATTATGGACCAAGTGGGGTACCCCTCTGACCAGATGCATCACAGTACTCAGGTCAGTTTCAAAGTTTACTGTTGCAAAAGGATACTCTCAAATAACCCCATGTACACAGATTACAGCAATCTTTCTAGCATGAAAGTCTGCAGGTAAAATCACATCCACTTTAACCAGAGTAACCAAAATCTCTGACTCCAGTGAGGCCATAATATGCTTATCATTTACAATCATTTAGCACGTTTTCCCATTACTGCCACTATAGTGCAAAAAACAGCAGTAAACAGACTGCCATCTACCCCTGAAAAAGAAGTCACACTGCATAGGTTTCATAGTTTCATAGTTAGTTAGGTTGAATAAAGACACCAGTCCATCCAGTTCAACCTGAGTGAGTGTCTACAATTGTCCCCATCCCTGTACATTGCACACTCATGTTGGTCCCTACCCTCAAGGAGCCCACAATCCAAGGTCCCCATTCATATCCTAGGGCCAATTTTGAACAGAAGCCAATCTACCTACCTGCATGTCTTTGGATTGTGGGAGGAAACCGGAGTACCCGGAGGAAACCCACACAGGCACAGGGAGAAAATGCAAACTTCAGGCAGGTAGTGTTGTGGTTTGGGATTTGAACCAGCGACCCTTCTTACTGCTAGGTGAGAGTGCTAACCACTACACCACTGTCCATTAGTCAATGGACTGTTTTCTGCCCAGTTTCTGGCAAAAAAAACATCTAATGTTTGCCCAGTTAGGTCCGCTAACAGGCACCAATTTCCCTGGTTTGGGAAGCCAAACTTCACACCTGACACTAATAGTTCCCCTGTCTCCTTGCCATGCTTGCCACCCACTTCCCCTGGAGTTGTTTTACTGGTTGCCTGGGGAGACCATGGCTTTGGGTGGAAAGTCCATGGGGTTGTAGGGAAGGTGATTAGGCTCTCAACAGCAAAGCACCTCTCAAACCCCACTAGACTATCAGCTGACTTTTGGTCCCCTTGGTCACCCACTTTATAAGTAAATACCTCAGGCAATGATCCATTATCACAAGTTCCACTATCTGTGGTCCAGACAGGGACTTCTGTCGCAGCTATTTTTGCAACAGGTGGATAAGGTCAAACATTTGAGATTGTGATTGCCGCTTAACTTGAAAAGACTAGCTTCTTACCAGCTGTGCTTGTATCGCTTAGGTAACACCTAGTCATGCCAGTATTTCCTGCTTGACTTCATCATAATCCAAATCCTCCATAGACTCCAAATCATAATAGGCCTTCTACTATTCACTAGTTTGTAAGGGGGCGACCAGCCCTGAGCACTGTGTTTTAGGCCAGCCTTCCCTCTAGGCGGTGTAGACATGTCACTGGAGAAGTGATCGAGGGGGTGTACATCTCACCTAGGTTGCTACACAGGGTGAGATGGTAAATCCAGGATGGATCAGTTTCTCAGCAGCGATATGCTGCTGAGTTGTTATTTAATTTTGCCGGGCCTGGGTTTATATGGAATGGCAGGTAGGTTTGGTAGAGGGACCTGTCATTCCACATCCCCCGATCCAGTTCTGGGTTTGGGATCAGGTGAGCTTGGATCCTAATTAGCCTGGGAAGCTAAAGGCTCTGTAGGGTCTGCAGGTGATTGCTTCTCAGCCAGGGAATGAACAATCTGTGTGTTGAAGGAAGCTGCAAGCACAGCCACTGCTGGAGCTAAAACTCACCCTGCGATATCCAGGCGAAAGACGCTGTGTTTGTAAGTGTCAGATAGGTGAGCAGAACCTGTTAGTAAGCGCCCAGCCGGGCTAGGACTTTTATTTTTGTTGTACTTAGAAAGCACGGTGTTGCTGTATATTTTGTTTGCTGGACTGTTTGTACCACGAATAAACGCCAAGATCTGCTTTATCAAATTCCAAGTCTGCTGTGAACTGTGTCCAAACACACCCTACCCCGGGAAGATCCCTTACAGCGGTTACTTCAAACATAACCAGAAAATTCTCTAGGTCAGGGGTGTCCAAACTTTTTTCAAAGAGGTCCAGATTTGATGAAGTGAACATGAGCGAGGGCCAACCATTTTGCCTGACATTCTTTGAATCATTAAAATTTGGTCTAAGTGTGTTAGTTCCAGCACTAATACACTGCCCAACAAGAATTTTCTTTCCTTTGTGGTTGTGTGTGGTGAAGAGATGAACTCAGGTGTATTATTTGGATATACCGTATTTATTGGCGTATAGCACGCACCTTCACTCACCATTGCTAGGAATGCAGCCACCATTGCCAGAAATTCACCCGCCATTGCCAGGAATACACTCACCATTGCCAGGAATGCACCCACCATTGCTAGGGATTCACTCACCATTGCCAGGAATTCACTCACCATTGCCAAGAATGCACCCACCATTGCCAGGAATTCACCCACAATTGCCAGGAATTCACCCACCATTGCTAGGAATGCACCCACCATTGCCAGGAATGCACCAACCATTGCTAGAAATTCACTCACCATTGCCAGGAATGCACCCACCATTGCCAGGAATACAGTCACCATTGCTAGGAATGCTCCCACCATTGCTAGGAATTCACTCACCATTGCCAGGAATTCACTTACCTTCGCCAGGAATGCACCCACCATTGCCAGGAATGCACCCACCATTGCCAGGAATGCACTCACCATTGCCAGGAATACACCCACCATTGCCAGGAATGCACCCACCACTGCTAGGAATTCACTCACCATTGCCAGGAATTCACTCACCATTGCCAAGAATGCACCCACCATTGCCAGGTATTCACCCACCATTGCCAGGAATTCACCCACCATTGCTAGGAATGCATCCACCATTGCCAGGAATGCACCCACCATTGTTAGGAATTCACTCACCATTGCCAGGAAGGCAGCCACCATTGCCAGGAATGCAGTCACCATTGCTAGGAATTAGCTCACCATTGCCAGGAATGCAGCCCCACAATTGCCAGAAATACACTCACCATTACCATCAGTGCAGCCTTGGAGGGAACATGGAGGGGGCAGGACGACCGCCAAAGACATCCTACAGGAGAATCTCCTGTTTACACAGTGGCCTCTTTAAGAGAAAGTCCCCCCTTCTTTGATGGACAGAATAGTCGTCCAATGGCGACGGGACTTCCTATTACAGAGGCTGCCGAGTAAACAGGAAATACTCCTCCTGTGTGCACAGCACTCGTCCCGCCTCCTCCCTCCGAGGCAGTCAGCCTATATATCTTTTATGGTCCCGGTGCTGGGAGATCGTCGGGGGCCACAAAAGATATGCATGTTTAAATAACCAGGCGGGCCATTCAAAACCGGACCACACGCCGCGATTGGCCTGGGGGCTGGACTTTGGACATGTCTGCCCTAGGTCATCATCAGCAGTCTTCTTCGACAAAATGTGACCACTTTGGATGGCTGAGGAACTGCGAAGAACATCTGCAGCTTTTGCAGGAGACCTCTGTGCAAGCATCTGCACCATGTCTGTCAACGCCTTGCTGTTTTCTTCCACAATACTTTCTAACTTTTAAAATAGCAAATGCATTTGTTACTGTACAGATCTTCTGTTGATTCTGCTGAATTGGCACCTGTGTTTGTTCCTGCACAGCACCTGGTGTTGTAGTACAGTGATTGCTTGCTGCTGTGCAGCATTTACTAGCTGTTGTGTGGCATTAGAGGAAACCAATTGTTTTATTATCTCTATGTTCAGTCACTTGAGGCACTGGCACTTTCACGGTGAAAAAGGTTTGTTTTATTTAGAAAATACAAACAAAGGAACAAATAAACAACTATGGTACAGAGCATATAAACAATTGGTATTCATACATCGTCTACCATATAGAGAGGTTATACAGCCGTCACAGGAAAATGCATTTACCACGTTATTAGGATTCTGAGTTCTGTACATCACTCAGTAGTTCAATGTATCCTTATTGACTCCCGACAGGCCATCCCAGACATGTGGAGGAGAGAGACAGAGAAGAAAAAGGGGGGGGGGGGGAATGGAGGGGAAGAAGGAAAAGGAAGGGGGGAAGGGGGGCAGCCACAGGAGAGCTCAGGAGTACCTTAACTGGCCTCCTAGGTAACCCCAGTGTTTTATGCCATCCAGGGTAACCAAATGCCCTCAAATTTCCTAGGGCACTTCATACTCAGATATGTCATTTTATACAGCAGAAGGGCCTTGTTTATAATGTCTTCCCATAAAGCCATTGTAGGGGTGGACGTAAAAGTCCATCTAAGGAGAACGGCCTTCTTGGCATAATAGAGTAGAAAAGCAACCAGAAGTTTAGAATAGCGTGGCCTCTGGTCGTCCTCCTGAATGCCAAGCAGAGCCAGCTCCAGGGACTGGACCAGGGATAGATCAAGGCGCTCGTTTATGGTTTCAAACACTGCAGCCCAGTATCTGGCCACACCAGGGCAGCTCTAAAACATATGATAAAATGTCCCTATCTCACTTCGACACCTAGTACAAGAGGGATCTCTCTGTGGGTACAATCTATGCAGTCGCTGTGGAGTGTAATACACCCTATGAAGAAATTTAGTCTGGATCACTTTGTCTTTAGATGAGATAACCAGTCCCAGGCTTTCCTCAAAACAATCGTTCCAATCCTCTCTCTCCAGTGTAGGGATGTCTGTCTTCCAAGCCTCCCACAGCCTCTCCAACTTGGGAGAGTCTACATTGAGTAATGAGAAATAAAGGGAGGAGAGAGGCTTGGAAAGGGATTCCTGAGCTAAGAGCTCCTCTATGGGGTCCATAGAGAGGATCGTAGACTCCAGAAGCTGTGCTCTTTCCGCATGGTACAGCTGGTGATAGCAGAAATACATCCATCTAGGTAGATTCAATTTAGTAGAGAGGTCTTTATAGGACAGCAACCTTCCAGCTACCATGACATTGCCCAACATCCTCACCCCATACTTTGCCCACACCTGCGGGTCCAGAACGGTACGGAAGTGTGGGAACCCCGGGTACCCCCACAACGGCTGTCAGGGTGACCACACACCCGGTTTAAGAAACTGCTTCTTGGCCACCACCCACACCCTGAGTTTTGTCTTGGTTGGGAGTAGGAGTCCGGGGTAGGCCTCTATACACTAGATTGTTCAGATCACCGAGTGAACCCACCCTAGCTGCTTATAGGCAGACTGCAGCATTTGCCCTAGAGCGGGCAAACCACCAGTGGACCGACACTAAAACCGCTGCCCAGTAGTACACCCTAAAATTGGGTAGAGCCAGCCCCCCACAACACACAGGGAGGAAAAGGGTAGAGCGCGCAAGCCTAGGTGTGGAGCCCCCCCAGATAAAGGACCCAACACAACTGTCTAATTCATTAAAGAATGTGCCCGGGATCCAAATGGGGAAGTTCCTAAACAGGTAGTTGAACTTGGGGAGAAACACCATCTTTATGAAATTAATTCGTCCTAGCAAATTAAGTGGAAGAGTTCCCCATGAAGAGCACCGGGCTTTGAGCTTGAGCAGGGCGGGACGAATATTAGGTTCATAATATGCAGAAAGATCACTACCCACCGAGACCCCGATGTATTTAAAACCGGTGACCCATTTTAGCTGAGTATCCGCCGCAGCAGCTCTCGACCCCGGGTCCAGAGGAAAAAGGAAAGATTTAGTCCAATTTATTCTAACCCCTGAAAAGTGGCCAAATTCATCAAAAAGCTCCAGAGCAGCCCGCAGGGAGGAGTCCACATCATGCAAGTATAGCAGGGCTTCATCAGCGTACGATGATACTTTCTCCTCCAGGGGGCTGATCTGTAGACCCTCCACCCTCCTAGATGCCTGCAGTGACATAGCTAGAGGCTCTAGCGCCAGCGCAAATAGAGAGGAGGAGAGGGGGCAGTCCTGGCGGGTACCACGCCACAACTGGAAACCCTCCGACAGCCTACCATTAATCCGTAGGCGAGCCATGGGACACTTGTAAAGCAGCTGCAGCCAACTCAGGAAACGGGGCCAAAACTATATCTGCTCAGTACCTCCCAGAGGTATCCCCATTCCACTGAGTCGAATGCTTTTTTGGCATCGAGTGAGGCGATGACTCTAGCCCTGGTGTTATCAAGGGGATTAGACAAGTTCAAGTGTAGCCGCCTTAGATTAATGTCGGTGCCCTTACTGGGCATAAACCCGGTTTGATCAACATGGATAAGTTCCTCCAGGACCTGTTCCAGCCGATTTGCCAATACTTTGGCCAGCAACTTAGCGTCGACATTAATCAAAGACATCGGTCGGTATGACGCACAGTCCTCGGGGTCCTTACTCGGCTTGGGCACCAACACTATAATCGCTTCCGACATGGATTCCGGGAGTGACCCCGCCTCTAGAGACCAGGCAAACAGGGCTGGCAATTCAGGAGCTATCAGTTACTGGTAGGGCGAATAAAAATCTACCGGGATTCCGTTGGCACCGGGGGTCTAATCTGCTTGCAATTGGGCCACTGCAATCTGAACCTCCTCCAAAATAATGTCCCGCTCCAAGTGGTCCACTGCCCCCCGAGACAGAGTGGGAAGATCCACTCCATCCAGGTAGGCCAGCAGATCCGATCTGTCATATTCCACCCTGGTTGAGTATAAGGAGCTATAATATCGCACAAACCTAGCCAGGATTTCCTCTGAATCCTTAATGGGGACCCCTCCCTCGTCCCTAATTCTTCCAATATGGGCGCTGGCAAAGTATCCCCGGGCTAGCCATTACAGCAATTTCCTGTTTTTATCCCCATACTCAAAGACTCTCTGTGCAGCACTCAGCATAGATTTCTTGGTCATGTCAATCCTGTGGAGCTCGACCGCTCCCCATATTTGAGGGGTGTAGGATTCTCAGTATACCTATCCTCCTTATCTCTGAGTGTCCCCTCCAGGTCCTCCAGCGACTGCACAGATTGTTTGCGACTACTAGCAATTCGGGAGATGTATTTGCCCCTCAGCCATCACTTAAACCATTCTCAAGCCAGAACCAACACAAGGCCTCCGACATATCCTCTTGAACCCTGGTATCTGCAATCCAATACCTTGATAGCCTCCACAGTGTCCCCCCCAGGAAGTCCCAACGACACCATGAGAAGAAGAGGGGCGTGATCAGAAACCCCTCTGGGTAGAATTTGGGCATTCGTTACCCGCTGCAGCATAGCCCGCCTAACAAACCTCAGGTCTATGTGGGAGAGAGTGTGGAACGTAGAGGAATGACAGGTGAACTCTCTGTCTGAGGGGTTATAATGACGACAAACATCTATCAACTCAAAAGTGTCGGCCCATTGCATTAAATTTGATGTTCTTCGGGTCGACTGGTGGAGCCTATCTAGATCCGGGCATGGAGCCATGTTATAGTCCCCCACCAACAGAACATTCTGTATCCCATACTGTATGACAGTCTGTATTATGTCAAACAAAAGAGAGGTATCCACAGGTGGAGGGAAGTATATTCCTACTAATACATATTCCACATTGGCTATAGTGACATACATGATAATGAACCTACCCCCTGGGTCAGTCTTCATCTCATGGAGTTGGAAGGGGAGGGACCTGTGGATCAACACACTCACCCCCCGGGAGTAGCTAGAGTATGTGGCATGATAATGTTGACCAACCCACGCTCTTCTGAGACCAAGCACTCGAGACCCCACTAGGTGGGTCTTCTGCAGTATGCAGACTGGAGGGTATATTTTTCAAAAAATTTAAAACTAACGAGCGCTTTATGCTCCAGGAGAGCACAGAGAAGTTAGCCATAGGGGGTGCCCGAGTAACATGTATCTCAGGATTTAGTCCAACAGTTTACCTTCCCGGGGATCAGAAACCCCACCTCGACATAGGGCCAATTGTCCCCATACATAGAGACCGCGTGGCATGTAATTCCCATGGGACTGAACCTCTTACCATATCAGGTACATTTAAGTAAAATTGCATTTGAAAACTGTGAAAAAAAAAAAAGAATCTTCCCCGTCAGCGCTGTCTGACATGCCAAGATCACTGCCGTCACTTCGGGTATACCAGGGAGAGACGAGGTGTCAGTCTCAACAGGTGCGGCCTGCATAGCCATGATGGAATGGCCGCGTAGGCCTCCCGCTCCACGTGGCATCAGAACATCCAGCGCTGGCTCACCCAGGGGAAACCGGAGCCTCCTGCCTCCTTTAGGTCCAGCCGAGGATTGGGACGGCATAAGGGGGGTCAGAACGGCCAGCTCCAGGTCAGCAGCACGGGCAACAGGATCAATTAGGATCTGTCTCTAACAGAGCTGCGGGAAGCACGTCTGCTCATGCCGACATCTTGGACATGCCCCCCCCCCAGGCACTGGCACTTTAAATAGCAGTTTCTTGCCAAAACTGCTCAACATCCATATGTGAACTGAGAGGTGCTCAACCCTTTCAGGCAAAAGTAGTTCAATGATGAGGTGCCAAACAGTGGTGAATTTATTAGTGCTACTTACAGGCTATATACAGGTGGTGTACAGTGCTCTAAAAATAAATAATTAAAAAAATTCCAAAAACAAAATCCAAGCCATGTCCCGGCACTAACTGCACAAATCAATGACATAACTACCAGGCTTTCCACGCTTAACGCTTGTGTGCCTCCATATTCCAGGTTCCACCAACCTTTTAGCTCTCACAGACATGACCTGTACAAGATCCAGAGTGGACAAATAATCTGAGGTCCCGAAAGGTGTGGGACAGGTGCCTGGGAGATATATAAGTGCCTGTTCAAAAAATAAACATGCACTAAATGCATGAAAATACTCAAAAATGAATATGCCTTCCAATGGCATACATTTCTTTTGCACGTGTGTTGGCACATGTTTTTGATCACTTTAAATTGCTATGGGTCCTTGTATCACATTGGGCCAATTTGACATGTGATTTGACATGTCAAATCGCATGCCAAATCTGATTGCCTCCCTGGGAATCAGGAAACAATTTTTTCCCCTGCTGTAGCATATGGGATCATGCTTTGCTGGGGATTTTCACCTTCCTCTGGAACAACTGTGGGTATAAGATTGTGAATATGGGATTGTATGATTTTTTATTTTTTATTGGTTGAACTGCATGGACTTTTCTCAACCTGGCTAACTATGTGTGAACAGGGCCTAAATTCCAAACAGGACCTTTCCAGGCTCACTTTGAGACACTCTGTTACTATATACTGTATATATATATATATATATATATATATATATATATATATATATATTTAATTATTTATAGTATCTGACATAAGTGAGTAGATCCCTCACTATATCTTTTACTGTTACAACACTAAAGAAATGATGATTTGCAACAAAGTAGTGAGTGTACACTTTGCGTAACAGTGTAATATTGGTGTCAATCGTGTGTGGTGGCAACCAGGTGAGGAGCACAAAGGCAAGTGTGTCTTCCCTACAGTCAAGCATGGTGGTGGGAGTGTCATGGTCTGGGGCTGCATGAGTGCTGCCGTCACTGGGGAGCTACAGTTCATTGAGGGAACCATGAATGCCAACATGTACTGTGACATACTGAAGCAGAACATGATCCCCTCCCTTCAGAGACTGGGTCGCAGGGAAATATTCCAACATGATAACGAACCCAAACACTCCTCCAAGATGACCACTGTCTTGCTAATGAAGCTGAGGGTAAAGGTGATGGACTGGCCAAGCATGTCTCCAGACCTAAAATCTATTGAGCATCTGTGGGGCATTTTCAAATGGAAGGTGTAGGAGTGCAAGGTCTCTAACATCCACCAGCTCTGTGATGTCATCATGGAGGAGTGGAAGAGGGCTCCAATGGCAACCTTTGAAGCTCTGCTGAACTCCATGCCCAAGAGGGTTAAGGCAGTGCTGGACAATAATGGTGGGCACACAAAATATTGACACTTTGTGCCGAATTTGAAAATTTTTACTTAGGGGTGTACTCACTTTTGTTGCCAGCGGTTTAGACATTAATGGCTGTGTGTTGAGTTACTTTGAGGGGACAGAAAATTTACACTGTTATACAAGCTGTACAAGCACTAATTTACATTGTAGCAAAGTGTAATTTCTTCAGTGTTGTCAGATTAAAAGATATAATAAAATATTTACGAAAATGTGAGCGGTTTACTCACTTTTGTGAGATACTGTATATATACTCACCGTCCACTTTATAAGGTGCACCTGTTAAATTGATTGGTAACACAACTTGCTAATCAGCCATTCACATGGCAGATGCATTTAGGCATCTAGACCTGGTGAAGATGACTTGCTGAAGTTCAAACCAAACATCAGAATGGGGAAGAAAGGGGATTAAGCCCACATTCCCACTGAGGGCGGTTTTGAAATCATGCAATTTCAGTTTAATAATATAAATAAGCTGGAGGTGCACATGCACGGAGCTCCGAGGATGGCCACCTGAGGTAAGATCTCCACTCCAGCTTAACATAGCGGCAAAAAAAATTTACAGGCAGACTCCCTATTAAACCGGGAGCACCCCCCAATAGTCAAACTTTATTTAGGAAGGACTCCAGACCCTAATTTAAGTCTGAGGACTGTGAGGGGCAAAATGCAATATGGCCGCCGCTATCCAGAATACACAACCCAGCACACTCTGCCTCACAGTTTTCTCCTTTGAGACATTGAATTTTACCTCAGGGCTTCAGACAGCCCCCCCCTCAGGTACTCATACCTCCACTGGCATATGCTGAGCCCCTCACTAGCCACTTAATACCTGACCATTCCATAGTCTCCTCAGTGCTAAATTTTTCCTCTCAGACTACCTCAATCCCCTCAGAGGGTCTCTCCGGGGAGCAGGCATTTATACTGACGGACCTATTTCAAAGGTTTTCAGAACTTCTTGATAGAGGACTAGCACAGACATTGGCTAAAAATACCGGAGACCTGAAAACCGACTTTCAAAATCTAGGATCAAGAATTGACACTATAGAACACAAATCGGATGAAACAGTGGCCGCATCGAACCAAAATGAAAAACAATTATACACTGTCGAGGAACAACTAGAATTCGCTATTTCCAGAATCGATGACCTGGAAAACAGATCCCGCAGGTATAATATTAGGATCAAGGGGCAACCTGAATCTGTTTTGAACATACCATCAGCAGTCCAGGAAATGATCAGAACCATGATTACTCATATCCCCCAGCACCGTCTAGAGCTGGATAGAGCCCACAGAGCTCTAGGGCCTTCTAGAAAGGATGGAAAACCCAGAGATATTATTGCCAAGCCCCATTTGTATGCCATGAAAGAAGAGGTCATAAAACAGGCCAGATCTGCCCCTCAAATATTCTGCCTTGGCCACCCGATTCAGCTTTTCGCAGCTCTATCCCCCCCCCCCCCCCCACGATTCAATGCAGGAGGGCACTGAAGCCACTTTTGCTGATCCTCACACAGAAAGAAATAAAATACAGATGGGCCTTCCCATTCACAGTCAAGTTTACTAACACGGGGAGATCCTACTCCTTTTCCAGCTTCCAGAAAGGGGAGCCATTGCTGTTACAACTCAAATTCATCTTGCAAAAAACAAAAATGGATACCGCTACTGTCTGTTCCAGCCCGACCAAAAGACCCAACCCGACGAGCCCACAAGGCCCCCTTTGGAACAAGGGAAGGGCAAAGAAAAGCAAGGACGATGGACCCACCTGAACAATGATTCCTACACCACTCTTGTTCCTCGTCTCTTAATCGGATTTAGAGACCGCTCACAGACCTATCTGTGACACTCCTTAGGGGCTTTTACCCCCATTTACTCTTCTATTCCCCTTGCCTGTTCTATAGTTATTCACAATCCTACAGACTTATTATGTTTTAGTCTATAGGTTCCAATTATACGCTTATAGGCTTTAACAGCATTTATCGGTCATAGATGTCTAGTAGTGATGGACGAACTTCCGACGGGACGTTTCGCGAACGCGAAACGCGAACGGACACAAACGTTCGCGAAAACGACCGTTCGCCGCGGGCTCCATTGACTTCAATGGGAGGCGAATTTCGCAAACCTTTAGGTCGAATTTGCGGCCACGGGGTAATTATTAGGGGGTAGCACGTAGTCCCACCACCTGGACAATAGCATAATACATGTATGAGGTGAATTTGGGATCGATAACTACAAGCATTTTTTTTTTATTTGGGAAATTGTTCTGACAATTCAGGACTATGGAGCTAATGAAGGCAATGGAGGAGAGGGAAGGTCAGGGACCAGGGTAGGCAAACAAGAGGGTGCAGGAGATACAGAGCACTGACAGCAGCACCGTAATACAGAGCACTGACATCAGCACCGTGACATACAGCGCTGACAGCAGCTCCGTGACATACAGCGCTGACAGCAGCTCCGTGACATACAGCGCTGACAGCAGCTCCGTGACATACAGCGCTGACAGCAGCTCCGTGACATACAGCGCTGACAGCAGCTCCGTGACATACAGCGCTGACAGCAGCACCGTGACATACAGCGCTGACAGCAGCTCCGTGACATACAGCGCTGACAGCAGCTCCGTGACATACAGCGCTGACAGCAGCTCCGTGACATACAGCACTGACAGCAGCTCCGTGACATACAGCGCTGACAGCAGCTCCGTGACATACAGCGCTGACAGCAGCACCGTGACATACAGCGCTGACAGCAGCTCCGTGACATACAGCGCTGACAGCAGCTCCGTGACATACAGCGCTGACAGCAGCTCCGTGACATACAGCGCTGACAGCAGCTCCGTGACATACAGCGCTGACAGCAGCTCCGTGACATACAGCGCTGACAGCAGCTCCGTGACATACAGCGCTGACAGCAGCTCCGTGACATACAGCGCTGACAGCAGCTCCGTGACATACAGCGCTGACAGCAGCTCCGTGACATACAGCGCTGACAGCAGCTCCGTGACATACAGCGCTGACAGCAGCACCGTAAGCAGCCCCAGGAGGAAGTCAGCACAGCACAGGGATGGTGTGATCCCCTCATAATAAGAACCCCCAGGAGGAAGTCAGCACAGCACAGGGATGGTGGGAGCCCCTCATAATAAGAACACCCAGGAGGAAGTCAGCACAGCACAGGGATGGTGGGAACCCCTCATAATAAGCAGCCCCAGTAGAAATATGACACCGCTCAACCTCTTCAAAGAGGAGGGTAGGGGCATATAGTACGGTGTGCTTTTTTGGGTCAGGGAAGTGAGCCAAATGAATTAAGAAGGTCTGTGTGCTTGATTCCAAAAATTGTTTATAGACATATACATGGTCTACTGATCACATGTGTTGAATTCCTCCGAGATCCATGCCTCATTCATTTTTAGAAATGTGAGGTAGTTAACACTGTGGTGAGCTAGGCGAGTACGCTTATCGGTCACAATCCCCCCTGCTGCGCTGAACGTCCTTTCGGACAGGACACTGGATGAGGGGCAAGCCAACAGTTCGATTGCAAATTGGGCAAGCTCTGGCCAGAGGTCAAGCCTGCCCACCCAGTAGTCTAGGGGTTCATCACTCCTCAGAGCGTCCACATCGGCCGTTAACCCAATGTAGTCGGACACCTGACGGTCTAGGCGTTCCCTGATGCTGGATCCGGATGACACCTGTCGATGGGTCGGCTGAAAGAATGACCTCATATCCGAAGTCACCAACACATCTTCAAACCGGCCTCTTCTTGCAGGCGCTGTTGGATTGGTACCCGCAAATCCTTCTCTGGGAGTGGGAATTGCTCCTCTGCCAGCGCACGCAAAAGCAGAATGCAGCATTTCTCGAAGCAAGGCCTGGAAGTGCTGCATTCTGACAGCCCTCTGCGACGGCGGTAACATTTCCGCCATTTTGTGTTTGTACCGGGGGTCTAAGTACGTTGCCACCCAGTACTGGTCCTTGACCCTCATGCTTTTTATACGGGGGTCCCTATTAAAACACTGGAGCATGAAGGCCCCCATTTGCACTAAAGTGGAAGCGGTGTGGTGGCCTGGCTCCTGCTCATCATCCAGGATAATGTCGTCCTCTTCATTCTCCTCTCCCCATCCTCGCACAACAGGGATCCCAGAAAGGTTTAAAGCATGCTCTTCTTGCTCCTGCTCATCCGCCCCGGCACCATCCTCCTCTGACTCCTCATCAGACTCCTGTTGTTGACTTGTCTCAGATAGAGTAGCCCCCCCTGGGAATTCATCCAGCATTGCGACTTCCTCATCTTCCCGCTCCTGCTCCTCCACAGCCTGATCAATGACACGACGCAATGCACGCTCCAGAAAGAAGGCATAAGGTACCATGTCACTGATGGCGCCATGGCTGCGACTGACCAGTTTGGTGATCTCCTCAAATGGCCGCAGAAGTCTGCATGTGTCGCGCATGAGCAGCCACTGGCGCGGTGAAAAAAAACCCAGCTCCCCAGAACCGTTTCTTTCGCAGAGTTCATACAGGTAGACGTTAACTGCACGTTTCTGCTGGAGCAGCCTATCAAGCATATAGAAGGTTGAGTTCCATCGCGTCGGGCAATCGCAAATAAGACGTCTGACCGGCAGATGGTGTCGCCGCTGAATGTCAGCAAGGCGAGCCATGGCCGTGTAAGATCTTCTGAAATGGGCCGAGATTTTCCTTGCCTGCCGCAAGATGTCCTGGACCCCAGGGTATTTGACAAGGAATCGCTGCACGACCAAGTTTAAGACGTGTGCCATGCACGGCACGTGCGTGATTTTGCCCTGTTTCAATGCGCTAAGCAGATTGGCACCGTTGTCACACACCACTTTACCAACTGTCAAATTGAGCGGTGTTAGCCACTCATCTGCCTGTGAACGCAAAGCTGAAAGGAGTGCCGGGCCAGTGTGGCTCTTTGCTTCCAGGCACAACAGACGCAGCACGGCATGGCAACGTCTCACCTGGCATGTGGAATAGGTTCTGGGGAGCTTGGGCGGTGCAGTGGAAGAGACGCTAGCAGCGGAAAAGGAGGAGGCAGCTGAGGAGGAGAGGGAGGAGGATGGAGTAGGAGGAGGAGAAGAAGAGTCAGGCCTGCATGCAATCCGTGGCGGTAAAACCAAATCTACACGGGTGCCACGGGTTACATGCTTGACGGCCGTCAGAAGGTTCACCCAGTGGGCAGTAAAACTGATATACCTTCCCTGCCCGTGTTTGCTAGACCACGTGTCTGTGGTCAGATGTATCTTGGCACCGACACTGTGTGCCAGAGATACATTCACTTGCCGCTGAACATGGCCATATAGCTCTGGGATGCCCTTCTCTGAGAAATACTTCCTTCCTGGGACCTTCCATTGTGGTGTTCCAATGGCCACAAATTTGCGAAAGGCCTCCGAGTCCACCAGTTTATATGGCAGTAGTTGGCGGGCTATGAGTTCTGACAAGCCAGCCGCCAACCGTTGGGCAAGAGGGTTATCCGGCGTCATCATTTTTTTACGCTCAAACATTAGGCCCACGGAAGCCTGCCTTTTTGCAGAAAAATGTGAGCTTGGCGTGATGGAAGGTGGAGTGGAGGACAATTGTGAGGAGAGAGGAGAAGGAGAAGTAGAAGACGAGGCTGGACGGTGAGAGCCTGCAGTGTGGCTTTGTGTGTTCCGTTGCTCCCACTGGGCTCGGTGATGGCTGCTCATGTGCCTTCTTAAGGCGGTCGTCCCTAGGTGAGTATTGGGCTTACCGCGACTAACGCGTTGACTGCAAAGATTGCAGATGGCAACGCTATTGTCAGCAGCGGACACGTTAAAAAAAGCCCACACTGCGGAGCCATGTGCCGGTGTCCTGGGAGCGCCAGATGTGACCGTACATGGTCGATGACTCGCTCCTGATACATTTGCAGTCTGCTTTGTCCCTGCTGTGCAATGTAAGTCATTGCTGCTTCTCCTCCCTATCTGCTGGTCCATATCTCCCTCTGAACTCCCCTCCTCTTCCTCTCTTGTGGGCACCCACGTGACATCACTAGACACGTCATCATCAACGTCACCTTCCCCACCGCTATAAGTAGAGTAGGCAGCAACACCGGGGACCAACCTCCTCCTTGGGCTGATCTGGGTACTGGCGTCAGACTGCTGAGTAGCGCTTGTTGCTACCTCCTCTTCCTGATCCAATACCAAGAGTGGCTGCGCATCAGAAATGTCCTCTTGATATGGATCGGAAAATAATTCCAGTGACTCAAGCGGAAGGTATGTGGTGGTGGTGGTGGTGGTCGTGTTGTTGGTGGTAGTGTCTTTGGGGGTGCACATAGCAGAGAGTGAAGAAGAGGGTGCAGATCGAGAGGATGAGGAGGGTGCAGAAGAGTAAGGCTGAGCGAGCCACTCAACCAAGTCTGGTGCATCCTTTAAAGTAATTGAACGCACCTTCTGCAACTTCCCACTTTGGCTCAAGCCTGTTGCTCCTGCCCTACCCCTACCACCCCTGCGGAAGGGCCTGCCTCTTCCTCTGCATGTCATTTTTTAAATGACCCTGTGACAAAACTCTTAGTCCCTATACCGCTGAAGGACTGCTGCAGTATAGGTGAGCGGTCAGCAGTGGTGCACGTCAACCCTATCTATTGTGGACCTATAGCGGTCCTTACAGAACAGCAGACTGTACCGCACTCAAGCCTATGTACCGTAGCACCCTATACCAAGTTACCAGTCCTTATAAGAACTTTTGTGGACCAAGCAGGTTGTGTATTAGTGTTTAGCAGACTGTACGTCAGTCCCTATACCGCTGAAGGACTGCTGCAGTATAGGGCAGCGGTCAGCAGTGGTGCACGTCAACCCTATCTATTGTGGACCGATAGCGGTCCTTACAGAACAGCAGACTGTACCGCACTCAAGCCTATGTACCGTAGCACCCTATACCAAGTTACCAGTCCTTATAAGAACTTTTGTGGACCAAGCAGGTTGTGTATTAGTGTTTAGCAGACTGTACGTCAGTCCCTATACCGCTGAAGGACTGCTGCAGTATAGGGCAGCGGTCAGCAGTGGTGCACGTCAACCCTATCTATTGTGGACCGATAGCGGTCCTTACAGAACAGCAGACTGTACCGCACTCAAGCCTATGTACCGTAGCACCCTATACCAAGTTACCAGTCCTTATAAGAACTTTTGTGGAACAAGCAGGTTGTGTGTTAGTGATTAGCAGACTGTACGTCAGTCCCTATACCGCTGAAGGACTGCTGCAGTATAGGTGAGCGGTCAGCAGTGGTGCACGTCAACCCTATCTATTGTGGACCGATAGCGGTCCTTACAGAACAGCAGACTGTACCGCACTCAAGCCTATGTACCGTAGCACCCTATACCAAGTTACCAGTCCTTATAAGAACTTTTGTGGACCAAGCAGGTTGTGTATTAGTGTTTAGCAGACTGTACGTCAGTCCCTATACCGCTGAAGGACTGCTGCAGTATAGGGCAGCGGTCAGCAGTGGTGCACGTCAACCCTATCTATTGTGGACCGATAGCGGTCCTTACAGAACAGCAGACTGTACCGCACTCAAGCCTATGTACCGTAGCACCCTATACCAAGTTACCAGTCCTTATAAGAACTTTTGTGGACCAAGCAGGTTGTGTATTAGTGTTTAGCAGACTGTACGTCAGTCCCTATACCGCTGAAGGACTGCTGCAGTATAGGGCAGCGGTCAGCAGTGGTGCACGTCAACCCTATCTATTGTGGACCGATAGCGGTCCTTACAGAACAGCAGACTGTACCGCACTCAAGCCTATGTACCGTAGCACCCTATACCAAGTTACCAGTCCTTATAAGAACTTTTGTGGACCAAGCAGGTTGTGTATTAGTGTTTAGCAGACTGTACGTCAGTCCCTATACCGCTGAAGGACTGCTGCAGTATAGGGCAGCGGTCAGCAGTGGTGCACGTCAACCCTATCTATTGTGGACCGATAGCGGTCCTTACAGAACAGCAGACTGTACCGCACTCAAGCCTATGTACCGTAGCACCCTATACCAAGTTACCAGTCCTTATAAGAACTTTTGTGGAACAAGCAGGTTGTGTGTTAGTGATTAGCAGACTGTACGTCAGTCCCTATACCGCTGAAGGACTGCTGCAGTATAGGTGAGCGGTCAGCAGTGGTGCACGTCAACCCTATCTATTGTGGACCGATAGCGGTCCTTACAGAACAGCAGACTGTACCGCACTCAAGCCTATGTACCGTAGCACCCTATACCAAGTTACCAGTCCTTATAAGAACTTTTGTGGACCAAGCAGGTTGTGTGTTAGTGTTTAGCAGACTGTGCGTCAGTCCCTATACCGCTGAAGGACTGCTGCAGTATAGGGCAGCGGTCAGCAGTAGTGCACGGCAACCCTATGTATTGTGGACCGATAGCGGTCCTTACAGAACAGCAGACTGTAACGCACTCAGGCCTATGTACCGTAGCACCCTATACCAAGTTACCAGTCCTTATAAGAACTTTTGTGGACCAAGCAGGTTGTGTGTTAGTGATTAGCAGACTGTACGTCAGTCCCTATACCAATGAAGGACTGCTGCAGTATAGGGCAGCGGTCAGCAGTAGTGCACGGCAACCCTATGTATTGTGGACCGATAGCGGTCCTTACAGAACAGCAGACTGTAACGCACTCAGGCCTATGTACCGTAGCACCCTATACCAAGTTACCAGTCCTTATAAAAACTTTTGTGGACCAAGCAGGTTGTGTGTTAGTGTTTAGCAGACTGTGCGTCAGTCCCTATACCGCTGAAGGACTGCTGCAGTATAGGGCAGCGGTCAGCAGTGGTGCACGTCAACCCTATCTATTGTGGACCGATAGCGGTCCTTACAGAACAGCAGACTGTACCGCACTCAAGCCTATGTACCGTAGCACCCTATACCAAGTTACCAGTCCTTATAAGAACTTTTGTGGACCAAGCAGGTTGTGTATTAGTGTTTAGCAGACTGTACGTCAGTCCCTATACCGCTGAAGGACTGCTGCAGTATAGGGCAGCGGTCAGCAGTGGTGCACGTCAACCCTATCTATTGTGGACCGATAGCGGTCCTTACAGAACAGCAGACTGTACCGCACTCAAGCCTATGTACCGTAGCACCCTATACCAAGTTACCAGTCCTTATAAGAACTTTTGTGGAACAAGCAGGTTGTGTGTTAGTGATTAGCAGACTGTACGTCAGTCCCTATACCAATGAAGGACTGCTGCAGTATAGGGCAGCGGTCAGCAGTAGTGCACGGCAACCCTATGTATTGTGGACCGATAGCGGTCCTTACAGAACAGCAGACTGTAACGCACTCAGGCCTATGTACCGTAGCACCCTATACCAAGTTACCAGTCCTTATAAAAACTTTTGTGGACCAAGCAGGTTGTGTGTTAGTGTTTAGCAGACTGTGCGTCAGTCCCTATACCGCTGAAGGACTGCTGCAGTATAGGGCAGCGGTCAGCAGTAGTGCACGGCAACCCTATGTATTGTGGACCGATAGCGGTCCTTACAGAACAGCAGACTGTAACGCACTCAGGCCTATGTACCGTAGCACCCTATACCAAGTTACCAGTCCTTATAAGAACTTTTGTGGACCAAGCAGGTTGTGTGTTAGTGATTAGCAGACTGTACGTCAGTCCCTATACCAATGAAGGACTGCTGCAGTATAGGGCAGCGGTCAGCAGTAGTGCACGGCAACCCTATGTATTGTGGACCGATAGCGGTCCTTACAGAACAGCAGACTGTAACGCACTCAGGCCTATGTACCGTAGCACCCTATACCAAGTTACCAGTCCTTATAAAAACTTTTGTGGACCAAGCAGGTTGTGTGTTAGTGTTTAGCAGACTGTGCGTCAGTCCCTATACCGCTGAAGGACTGCTGCAGTATAGGGCAGCGGTCAGCAGTGGTGCACGTCAACCCTATCTATTGTGGACCGATAGCGGTCCTTACAGAACAGCAGACTGTACCGCACTCAAGCCTATGTACCGTAGCACCCTATACCAAGTTACCAGTCCTTATAAGAACTTTTGTGGACCAAGCAGGTTGTGTATTAGTGTTTAGCAGACTGTACGTCAGTCCCTATACCGCTGAAGGACTGCTGCAGTATAGGGCAGCGGTCAGCAGTGGTGCACGTCAACCCTATCTATTGTGGACCGATAGCGGTCCTTACAGAACAGCAGACTGTACCGCACTCAAGCCTATGTACCGTAGCACCCTATACCAAGTTACCAGTCCTTATAAGAACTTTTGTGGAACAAGCAGGTTGTGTGTTAGTGATTAGCAGACTGTACGTCAGTCCCTATACCAATGAAGGACTGCTGCAGTATAGGGCAGCGGTCAGCAGTAGTGCACGGCAACCCTATGTATTGTGGACCGATAGCGGTCCTTACAGAACAGCAGACTGTAACGCACTCAGGCCTATGTACCGTAGCACCCTATACCAAGTTACCAGTCCTTATAAGAACTTTTGTGGAACAAGCAGGTTGTGTGTTAGTGATTAGCAGACTGTACGTCAGTCCCTATACCAATGAAGGACTGCTGCAGTATAGGGCAGCGGTCAGCAGTAGTGCACGGCAACCCTATGTATTGTGGACCGATAGCGGTCCTTACAGAACAGCAGACTGTAACGCACTCAGGCCTATGTACCGTAGCACCCTATACCAAGTTACCAGTCCTTATAAGAACTTTTGTGGACCAAGCAGGTTGTGTGTTAGTGATTAGCAGACTGTACGTCAGTCCCTATACCAATGAAGGACTGCTGCAGTATAGGGCAGCGGTCAGCAGTAGTGCACGGCAACCCTATGTATTGTGGACCGATAGCGGTCCTTACAGAACAGCAGACTGTACTGCACTCAGGCCTATGTACCGTAGCACCCTATACCAAGTTACCAGTCCTTATAAAAACTTTTGTGGACCAAGCAGGTTGTGTGTTAGTGTTTAGCAGACTGTGCGTCAGTCCCTATACCGCTGAAGGACTGCTGCAGTATAGGGCAGCGGTCAGCAGTAGTGCACGGCAACCCTATGTATTGTGGACCGATAGCGGTCCTTACAGAACAGCAGACTGTAACGCACTCAGGCCTATGTACCGTAGCACCCTATACCAAGTTACCAGTCCTTATAAGAACTTTTGTGGACCAAGCAGGTTGTGTGTTAGTGATTAGCAGACTGTACGTCAGTCCCTATACCAATGAAGGACTGCTGCAGTATAGGGCAGCGGTCAGCAGTAGTGCACGGCAACCCTATGTATTGTGGACCGATAGCGGTCCTTACAGAACAGCAGACTGTAACGCACTCAGGCCTATGTACCGTAGCACCCTATACCAAGTTACCAGTCCTTATAAAAACTTTTGTGGACCAAGCAGGTTGTGTGTTAGTGTTTAGCAGACTGTGCGTCAGTCCCTATACCGCTGAAGGACTGCTGCAGTATAGGGCAGCGGTCAGCAGTAGTGCACGGCAACCCTATGTATTGTGGACCGATAGCGGTCCTTACAGAACAGCAGACTGTAACGCACTCAGGCCTATGTACCGTAGCACCCTATACCAAGTTACCAGTCCTTATAAGAACTTTTGTGGACCAAGCAGGTTGTGTGTTAGTGATTAGCAGACTGTACGTCAGTCCCTATACCAATGAAGGACTGCTGCAGTATAGGGCAGCGGTCAGCAGTAGTGCACGGCAACCCTATGTATTGTGGACCGATAGCGGTCCTTACAGAACAGCAGACTGTAACGCACTCAGGCCTATGTACCGTAGCACCCTATACCAAGTTACCAGTCCTTATAAGAACTTTTGTGGAACAAGCAGGTTGTGTGTTAGTGATTAGCAGACTGTACGTCAGTCCCTATACCAATGAAGGACTGCTGCAGTATAGGGCAGCGGTCAGCAGTAGTGCACGGCAACCCTATGTATTGTGGACCGATAGCGGTCCTTACAGAACAGCAGACTGTAACGCACTCAGGCCTATGTACCGTAGCACCCTATACCAAGTTACCAGTCCTTATAAGAACTTTTGTGGACCAAGCAGGTTGTGTGTTAGTGATTAGCAGACTGTACGTCAGTCCCTATACCAATGAAGGACTGCTGCAGTATAGGGCAGCGGTCAGCAGTAGTGCACGGCAACCCTATGTATTGTGGACCGATAGCGGTCCTTACAGAACAGCAGACTGTACTGCACTCAGGCCTATGTACCGTAGCACCCTATACCAAGTTACCAGTCCTTATAAAAACTTTTGTGGACCAAGCAGGTTGTGTGTTAGTGTTTAGCAGACTGTGCGTCAGTCCCTATACCGCTGAAGGACTGCTGCAGTATAGGGCAGCGGTCAGCAGTAGTGCACGGCAACCCTATGTATTGTGGACCGATAGCGGTCCTTACAGAACAGCAGACTGTAACGCACTCAGGCCTATGTACCGTAGCACCCTATACCAAGTTACCAGTCCTTATAAGAACTTTTGTGGACCAAGCAGGTTGTGTGTTAGTGATTAGCAGACTGTACGTCAGTCCCTATACCAATGAAGGACTGCTGCAGTATAGGGCAGCGGTCAGCAGTAGTGCACGGCAACCCTATGTATTGTGGACCGATAGCGGTCCTTACAGAACAGCAGACTGTACCGCACCCAAGCCTATGTACCGTAGCACCCTAGACAGACCAAGTTACCAGTCCTGATAAAGAGCTTTGTGGAACAAGTGAGTTGTGAATGATTAGCAGACTGCAGCAGAAGGGCAGCAGTCAAGTATAATATTCTTTCTATATTTGGAAGAAAGAATATTATACGTGTACAAGCCTATTACCGTACCACTGATACCAGTCCTGAAAAGAACCTTTGTGGAACTAATAGTAACAGCAAGTCTTTAAAATTATCCTCACTGCCTGACACACTGCTTCCTGCCTGTCCCTATACAAATTGGCAAAAAAGAGTAGGCTGGAACGATTAGCTGGAACAGCTCTTTTGTGGACCTGATAGTAACAGCTAATGATGATGATGATGATGATGATGAAGAAAGACTAATCTGGCTGAGCTGTCCCTAAAATAGCAGCATACAGCGCTCTGTCCCTTTATCTAAACTGACAAAAGAAACTCAGGCTGCTGACCTAACACCTATACCAGTCCTGAAAAGAACTTTTGTGTACCAAATAGCTAGCGTTTTCTCTGTCCCTACTCCACACAGGATCCTTTCCCTACAGTGACAGAAGAAAGAATGTAAAATGGCCACCGGATCGGGTGTATTTATAGGTTAGGGGGAATGTCCAAGTGTCCATGAGCTGTCATGTCTCAATTGGTTGTCCTGTAACACATGATAAACGTGTCACGAAAGGTTAAAGTTCTTGTATACATTAAACACGTAAGTCCGCCGGGGCGAACGACGGAAAAAGGCGTTCGAACCCGCGGACGGCGAAAGTCGGAAATTCGCCGCGAAACGACCGCCGGGCGAACCGTTCGGCCATCACTAATGTCTAGGTCCTCATGGAAAAATTTAATTCTCAGAGGACTGTGACACTGCATGATTGTATACGTCAATCTTGTTGTGCTATTTTTGTTAATACGTTTTTTTTTTCTGTTACTTTTTTTTCCCAGGCTTTGGGGAATGTCTCCCCTCCCGTACCCTGTTTCTGTATGATAGGAGACTTTTTCCTTTCTCCTCTTTTCTCTTCCTGTTCTCTTCCCCTTTCTATTGATATGTGTCTAACCTCTCTTTATGTTACATAAATCCACATTCTCAGATTAACAATGTATATCAGCCTCCGAATTTATCTATTGGATGAGGTCATTATAACGCTTTTGATCAGAAGACTTCCTCGGGTGAGTGAGGACTTAATTCACGAGTACATGTTTATTGACTTCCATGGCTGATAATACACAGACCCTCCTTAAAATAGCTACTAGCAATGTTCAAGGCCTTAAATCACCAGTCAAAAGAAGAAAAATTCTCGACTACCACAAATCCCTTAATTTAGATATCCTCCTAGTCCAAGAGACGCATTTTCCTGTACGGTATAGTCCCAAATTTATACATCCACCCTATCCCCAATTTCACCTAGCTAGCGCTGAAAATAAAACTAAAGGGGTAGCTACAGTGGTGTGAAAAAGTGTTTGCCCCCTTCCTCATTTCCTGTTCCTTTGCATGTTTGTCACACTTAAGTGTTTCGGAACATCAAACCAATTTAAACAATAGTCAAGGACAACACAAGTAAACACAAAATGCAATTTGGAAATGAAGGTGTTTATTATTAAAGGTGAAAAAAAATTCAAACCATCATGGCCCTGTGTGAAAAAGTGATTGCCCCCCTTGTTAAAACATACTATAACTGTGGTTGTCCACACCTGAGTTCAATTTCTCTAGCCACACCCAGGCCTGATTATTGCCACACCTGTTCACAATCAAGGCATCACTTAAATAGGAGCTGCTTGACACAGTAAGGTCCACCAGAAGATCCTTGAAAGCTACACATAATGCAGAGACCCAAAGAAATTCAGGAACAATTGAGAAAGAAAGTAATTGAGATCTATCAGTCTGGAAAGGGTTATAAAGCCATTTCCAAAGCTTTGGGAATCCAGCGAACCACAGTGAGAGCTATTATCCACAAATGGCGAAGACATGGAACAGTGGTGAACCTTCCTAGGAGTGGCCGGCCGCCCAAAATTACCCCAAGAGCGCAGCGACGACTCATCCAAGAGGTCACAAAAGACCCCACAACAACGTCCAAGGAACTGCAGGCCTCACTTGCCTCAGTTAAGGTCAGCGTTCATGCCTCCACCATCAGGAAAAGACTGGGCAAAAATGGCCTGCATGGCAGAGTTCCAAGGAGAAAACCACTGCTGAGCAAAAAGAACATCAAAGCTCGTCTCAATTTCTCCACAACACATCTTGATGATCCCCAAGACTTTTGGGACAACATTCTGTGGACCGATGAGACAAAAGTGGAACTCTTTGGAAGGTGTGTGTCCAAGTATATCTGGCGTAGAAGGAACACTGCATTTCATAAAAAGAACATTATACCAACAGTAAAATATGGTGGTGGTAGTGTGATGGTCTGGGGCTGTTTTGCTGCTTCAGGACCTGGAAGACTTGCCGTGATAAAAGGAACTATGAATTCTGCTGTCTACCAAGAGATCCTGAAGGAGAATGTCCGACCATCTGTTCGTGTACTCAAGCTGAAACGAACTTGGGTTCTGCAGCAGGACAATGATCCTAAACACACCAGCAAGTCCACCACCGAATGGCTGAAGAAAAACAAAATGAAGACTTTGGAGTGGCCTAGCCAAAGTCCTGACCTGAATCCTATTGAGATGTTGTGGTATGACCTTAAAAAGGCCGTTCATGCTCGAAAACCCTCTAATGTAACTGAATTAGGACAATTCTGCAAAGATGAGTGGGCCAAAATTCCTCCAGGACGCTGTAAAAGCCTCATTGCACGTTATCGCAAACGCTTGGTTGCAGTTGTTGCTGCTAAGGGTAGCCCAACCAGTTATTAGGTTTAGGGGGCAATCACTTTTTCACACAGGGCCATGATGGTTTGGATTTTTTTTCACTTTTAATAATAAACACCTTCATTTACAAATTGCATTTTGTGTTTACTTGTGTTGTCCTTGACTATTGTTTAAATTGGTTTGATGTTCCGAAACACTTAAGTGTGACAAACATGCAAAGGAACAGGAAATGAGGAAGGGGGCAAACACTTTTTCACACCACTGTATAATTTTTTCAAAAATGTGTAAATTTTAAAAGAATATAGAGTACATTGATCCTGAAGGGATAATACTCTTGGTACAGGGTACAATAGAAAGACACCTTTACTCTATAGTGTCTTATTGTGCTCCCAATAGAGGACAAGCTGTCTTTTTTAAGACTATGATGGACACATTGAACCCCATGCTCGCGGGCACAGTAATTTTTGGGGGAGATTCAAATGTAGCATTTGATCAGACTTTGGATAAATCTAAACCAGAGGTCTCTAACTGGCGGCCCTCCAGCTGTTGGGAAACTACAAGTCCCATGAGGCATTGCAAGGCTGACAGTTACAAGCATGACTCCCACAGGCAGACGCATGATGGTACTTGTATTTTTGCAGTAGCTGGAGGGTCACCAGTTTGAGACCCCTGATCTAAACCCTTAAAGGATCAATTTACTCGCCCAACCAAAGAAAGTCATAAAATTGAAAAAATAATGGTTTAGCTGATGCCTGGAGGGAACTAAACCCCACGAAACGTTATTTCACACATTATACACACCCTCATAATGCTTATTCTAGAATAGACCCTATTCTGACCCTCACATACCAAATATCATCAACACACAGACACTGCCCTATCTGATCATTCAGTGGTTATCATAACTATATGTTCTAGTATGCTAAGTAGGAAGCAAGGTCATTGAAAACTAAATGAGTCAATTCTATCTAACCCACAAAATGTAGAGATAATCGATAAAGCACTTAAAGATTATTTTTCCTTTAATGATACGTTTCATTTCATATGAAACCCTATGGGCTGCCCACATGGCCTTCATTTGGGGTAAAATTATTCAAATCTCTCCCCAAAGCAAAATAAAATAAAGAGCTGAAATAGAGCACATAGAAACAGAGTTCACTGCCCTCAGAGCTTGTCACAAACGAGATCCATCCTCGGTTTCTACTTCCCTATTGGATAAAACTAGACTAGATCTCAACCTAGACCTCACTACGCAAGCAAAAAATTTAATAAGATGGAGTAGTAATACATTTTATTTACATACAAACAAGATAGGGTCACTACTAGCGACAAAACTCTCCCCCCTAGTCAAAATTCATACAATGCCCAAGATCAGAATAGCAGGTCAACCCCCCACAGGTAATCCAGTCAAAATCTTGGGCGCATGTCAAGATTTCTATTCCAACCTTTACAGCTCATCTTCCCAACCAGACAAAGATTTAATTTTTAAATATCTAGATAATCTCCATATCCCAAATGTGTTGCATGAGTGTTGTGTTTGGTGTTGTACTTTTGTATTAACGAGTAAAGTCGTTATTTAGATGAACTTACTGTTGTTGTAGGTTGGCTAATATATAACATTTTTGCCTTTTCCAAAGATCTAAGCCCTTGTACACATGGTCGGAGTAATTCCGACGGATTAATTCCGGAAGTGATGTTGCATACACACGGTTGGACTAAGTTGACGGAAAATCCGATTGTACATAACGTGATGACGTTATTTCATTACGACGGGACTACGTTCAGGCTAGTAGCCAATAGCTATGGTCTAGGAAATTGATCTGAGCATGCGTGACACTTTGTCCTTCGAAGTAGGCTACACATGATCGGAGTATGTCTGATCGGAGCATTTTGTCGGAAAATTTTACCGGCAAGTTGGAAAAGTTGGTCCGTCGGATATTCCGACGGAAACAGTCCGATGCAGACCACACACAGTCGGAATATCTGACAAAATGGTCCGATAGGACACATTCCGTCGGAATCTCCGACCGTGTGTGCAAGGGCTAATAGAAAAGAATAGTCCACAGATAAATATTTCATAACATATACTGGTACAGAATGGGACAATAATCTTTTTTTTTATTTTTCTCCTCTCATTCCTTATTGTTAACACATTGTTTTCCCTTCACAGCATGTCCTCACTTGCCGTGCCTGCTCTGGGTATCGCTCCTTCCCAGCCAGCTGGGTTTTTTCACCTACGCTCCTGGTTGGAGCCATTTCCAGACTATTTGCGGGGCCCTACCACCACATCAGCAACACATCAAACCTCAGTGAGTAAGCCCTGGTTATTGGGGTTTTACATTTTACCCCTAACCTTGTCTCTTCATATATTTATCTTTTTTTTTCTTACTTCTACAATAACCTTTTACAGATATCACATGCGCTTGCTCCTGACGAGTGGCATTTTAAGTCACGAAACACGTAGAGATACTGGTTGCCATGAATTCATCAATCTTATCAAGACTTTCTCAAGCAATATTGTAATTTATCCCCTCAGATCTAGGGAGGTCATAGGTCCTGCAGGCAATACCATTTGAATTATTTTTATACCTAATACTTCTGAGATGAATTAAGGAATTTAATGTGTTTATACCATGTAACATTCATCTCTAACTTCACTGTTAGTATCTTGTGTATTCTATACTATTACTTGTATGGACTGTGTTCAATGGTCTATTATATGTATATAACTTTTTACTATTGCTACCATGTATATGTATATTGCTAATTGAGCTTTTCAATAAAATTCCTTATATTCATCTTAATACTCTCTTGCTGCCTGGTGCTTCAATTAAAGTCCCACCCTCCCTTTAAAAATTAAATTTTTTGTAATATACAGGTACAGAATGAGACAGACAACCTAATCAATATAAAACATATACAAAATCATCAATATTTCAATTAACAGGTCACAGTTACAAAAAATAAAAGCACACCTTTTTACTTTTGGTAGAGCTGTACCTTTGAAGATCAGAAGCTGCTTTGTGCTTTGCATGTGTATGGACATACTGTAACTACAGATCTAGGGGCATAAATGCAATATCTAGCACAGATCAGCTGCAGACCTGAACTGTCACCTGTGGTTCCATAAGCTTGGGGTTTGTTGCTGTGTTCTGCTAATACTTGTGGTTCTACAAGTAGGGATGAGCTTCGTGTTCGAGTCGAACGTACGTTCGACTCGAACATTGGCTGTTCGGCGAATTCCGAACGTTTGGGCCGTTCGCGTCAAAATTCGAGTGACGCGCGCGCGGACCACAATGCACTGCGGTGGCGCAGTGCATTGCTGCCCCATGATTGGCCAAGCATGCACTATGACCCCGCATGCTTGGCAAATCGCAGCGCCGGCAGCGAGGAGAGCCATGATTGGCCACAGGCATCCTGCCTGTGGCCAATCATAGCTCAGGCTGTGTAGTGCACGCCCCACACTATATAAGGCCGCCTTTGAGGCGGCCTCCTGTAGTGTGTTACTTAGCATCTGAAGCAGTGGGTGTTCTGTGTACCTTCAACACAGTACACACCAATCGTTTTTGGCTGATTTCCTATCTTGCTGCTGTGTAGTGGTTGTTGTCTGTGCCCTGACTGCAGTATACACCACTATATTCACCTCACCTATATAGCTAGTGATCTAGCTTTAACCACTTAACAACTGCCCATTGCCGGCTTCAGGGGGGTTGTTTAACTCTGAGAGGCCGTTAATTAACGGCCTCCCAGAATTCTGCTCTCGCGTGCCCCGAGGTGTGCGCACTCGAGAGCATCCGTGACCGCCGGGTCGCATCACGGATCACGGTAAACGGCCGCTCATAGCGGCCGTTTACCACGTGATTGCTCCGTCAAATGACGGAGTGATCACTTGGAAACAAACCGGCGTCATGTTATGACGCCTGTTCCTCCCTCCCCTCTCTGTACCGATCGGTACAGCAGAGGGGAAAGAGATCGGTGTCAGCAGCGATGTGGGCTGCATCTGCAGTGCCCACATCGCTGCTCACCGAATTTAACCCCTCAATTCCCTGCCAATACTCTGCAATACCAGTGCATACTCTGCAGTACCCTGCCATTACTCTGCAGTACCCCGCCATTACTCTGCAGTGCAGTACCCTGCCATTACTCTGCAGTGCAGTACCCTGCCATTACTCTGCAGTACCCACCATTACTCTGCAGTAACCCCCATTACTCTGCAGTACCCCCCAATACTCTGCAGTACCCGCCATTACTCTGCAGTACCCGCCATTACTCTGCAGTACCCCCAATACTCTGCAGTACCCTGCCATTACTCTGCAGTGCAGTACCCTGCCATTACTCTGCAGTACCCCCCATTACTCTGCAGTAACCCCCATTACTCTGCAGTAACCCCCAATACTCTGCAGTACCCGCCATTACTCTGCAGTACCCGCCATTACTCTGCAGTACCCCCAATACTCTGCAGTACCCTGCCATTACTCTGCAGTGCAGTACCCTGCCATTACTCTGCAGTACCCCCCATTACTCTGCAGTAACCCCCATTACTCTGCAGTACCCCCCATTACTCTGCAGTACCCCCCAATACTCTGCAGTACCCGCCATTACTCTGCAGTACCCCCAATACTCTGCAGTACCCTGCCATTACTCTGCAGTACCCCCCATTACTCTGCAGTAACCCCCATTACTCTGCAGTACCCCCCAATACTCTGCAGTACCCGCCATTACTCTGCAGTACCCGCCATTACTGTGCAGTACCCCCAATACTCTGCAGTACCCTGCCATTACTCTGTAGTACCCCCCAATACTCTGCAGTACCCTGCTATTACTCTGTAGTACCCCGCCAATACCCCGCCAATACTCTGTAATACCCTGCCATAAATTGCCATACCCAGCCATACTCAGAGATACCCAGCCATACTCGGTGATACCCTGAAATACCCAGCCATAGACGCCCCTCACCGCCCTCCGGTGCTTCTACCAACTCGCCAGTACGATCAAAGCCAGAATCTTTTTTTTATTTTTTATTTCAGGCTTCCCAGCCTAGAGGTGAGATGTGGGGTCATATTGACCCCCCAGATTTCACTGTAAAGAGGACCTGTCACCCAATATTCCTATTACAAGGGATGTTTACATTTCTTGTAATAGGAATAAAAGTGATCAAAAATATATTTTTGGGGGAAAAAATGTCAAACTAAAATAAATAAAGTAAAATGAACAATAAAAAAATAAAATAAAAATTAAAGCGCCCATGTCCCCATGTGCTCGCATGTGCCACACATGTGAGGTATCGCCGAGAATGTTAGAGCGAGAGCAATAATTCTAGTCCTAGACCTCCTCTGCAACTCAAAACATGTAACCAGTAAAAAAAAAAATTAAAGCGTCGCCTATGGGGATTTTTTAAGTAGCGACGTTTGGCGCCATTCCACGGGCATGTGCAATTTTGAAGAGTGACATGTTTGATATCTATTTACTCAGCATAACTTCATCTTTCACTTTATGCAAACATTGGGCTAACAAGTGGTTAATAATAGAGCTTGCAGTCAGTAGTGTTAGGAGATAGTGCGTGCTGTCTGCGTGCTCTGTACCCAGTACATACCGCTATAATATAGGGCAGGCCCCTACTTCCAAACATCCAACTTACAAACATCTCCTACTTGCAAACGCAAGGAGACAGCAGCAAGTGAGATGAAAAAAGATGGACGACAAAACAAATTATACAGGGGTGATAACCCTTCCCTATGTTTTCCAAAAAGCTTAAAGATAGTTTTTTTGACTGGAGCTACACTTTAAAAATGTACCGGTTGAAAATGACAAACAGATTCAACTTAACACAACAAACCTACACAGTCCCTGTCTTGTTTGCACCGCCTGTATACTGCTGTTCTGAGTATATAGGGCCTGGGGGCCACACGCATTTCCTTTTTTTAATATGGGTACGGGGTTCCCCTTAATATGCGTACAAGACCCAAATAGGCTGGTAATGGGCAGGGAGGGCTACCCATGCCATGTTTCTCAATGATTTTCAACCATATTGCAGGAACCAGATATAACATTAAAACCGCAAGCAGTTTTAAATGGTGTTATTTCCGTTTAATGTCATTTTGTGCAGGGACTGTTCTAAACACGGGAAACACGTGGCACTTCACAGGCATACTACAGACACCCCCCAGGCACCATATTTAAAGGAATATTTCACTTTTTTTTTTTCACATTAATCGTCATTAAAATCAGTGCTCCCGCCAAAACGGCAGTTTTTAAAACTTTTTTATGCAGTGACCCATGTCCCCTGAGGCAGGAGGCAGGTCCCCAAACCCTTTTTAGGACACTATCTTGCATATTAGCCGTTAAAATTAGCACTTTCCAATTCGAACGGTCGAGTCCCATAGACTTCAATGGGGTTCTAACGTTCGTACCGAACGCGGGGGTCGTTCGCAAGTTCTGGTGCGAACCGAATCGGGGGGTGTTCGGCTCATCCCTATCTACAAGCATGTGCTCTGTTCTTGCTTTCTTAATGCACAGAGCTTGGAGCTATGGGTGTTGCCCACCTCTGCTACTGATTAATATACCACAGCCACTTCCTGCCCCAGCCTTCTAATCTTTCTTATTATTAAAGTCATGCTCAGATCAACTCACATTGCCTGAGCACTAGGTTATTCCTAGCCCAAGGCTCCCTGTTTCAAGAGGACATTGGTCCAGTTCTTGTTCTCTGCTCTAGTTCATGTTCCTAGCTCCAGTCTGTGTTCTTAGATCCAGTCCATGTTCTTATCTCCAGTCTGTGTTCCTACCCCCAATCTATGTTCATAGTTTTTGACCTCCCGTGACTTTACTCTCTTCTGTGATCCTTGTGACTTCTGTGTATCTGGCTCTTTGCATCCTCTGTAACTCCGGTGCACCTAGTAACTACTACTTGTTTCTTTTTTGGACTGATTTCCTGTGTACTGTCCCTGGCTCACTCTGTTTCTCCGGATTTGCTTTGTTAATTGTATTGTTTGCCTCCTATGCTGACCTTTGACTTGCTGCCTGGATCTTCTTATAATCTCTGCACCCTAGTACTACCACTCCACTTCTATATTAGCTGGCATGACTTTGTACCTGCAACTTGAGTTATAAAAAGGTGGAGCCCACCTCCACCTTTTTGTGGTTTATAGTGGGTCCACAATTATCCAGCCATATTTGACACTGGTACTCCCCCTTACTACATGCTCAGGCTGTCCTTGTACATCCACTGTTGTTCTTCCTTTACTGGTCCCTCTATTGCTACCGTAGGCTTCCCAGATTTTGTTCTCCACTATATGTCCCCTCTATAACTGTCTTAAAATACATTTAGAGATATGCAGAGCTCACCAGTGGAGAGGAGGTGAAATCCTGTCCAATGATCATACAACGTACACAACAGAGCTCAAGGAACTTGCACTGCTGATGAGGAGAACAAGGATGCTTTCCATTGTGCTTGGTCACCAATCACAAATCAGTTAAGTAAGGGATGGATAAGGATGCCTGTGCTTTTTGCCACCTTGATCATTTCTTTTAGATTTACCTCACTTCTTCCACTCATTGCATATCTGTAAGTTCAGTCCACTCTGATAGTAACACCTAACTAAAGTACTTACAGCATGCAATGCGGTCCTCTTTCTATAAACTTGAATGATACATGTTCAAGTGAATGCCATATACATTGGCGCCTGTGATGACATTGACATTACGAGACAGACACTGCTATTGGTTCTTGCCATGTGTATATATTTACACCTCATGTTTATTCTTCGTAGATTTCTAAAAACTTATTTTGGGACAGGATTTCTAAACCACACTACGCAGAGCTTAAAGTGATACTAAAGTTTCATTTTTTTAAATTTAAAATGCAATGGCGCACCCGAGTCGAGCCGCCGCTCTGTGTGTCCATTCAGACATGGAGCCGCAGTTTGGTCCTGCCCCCTCTCTTTCCTTATCGGCGGCTCACTGATTTTGATTGACAGTAGCAGGAGCCAGTGGCACCGCAATGCAGTCTCAGCCAATGAGAAGGGAGAGTCCCGGGCAGCCGAGACTCTCCTGCAATATGGCTGGATCGAGATGGGCTCAGGTAAGTAATAGGGGGGCTGAGGGGGGCTGAGGGGGGCTTCTGCACAGATAAGGCTTTTAATCTTAATGCATAGAATGCATTAAGATAAAAAATCTTATGACTTTACAATCACTTTACGTAAAATAGTACTGGTAGAGGGTTGTACCGGTTAGTCATCAACTAATGCAGGAAAACTGGAGTTTAAGTAAATACCCATTATTGGCTATCTTAATTTATTAAAAACTTTCAGGATAAAATGTATAAAGCCTGATAAAGGGATCTATGTTATCCCAAATGCTTGAATCTTTAAACACTTAAATTAGCCAAAAAAGGGTATCACTTAAACTCCAAACTTTCTGAGTAAAACAGTGAAATAATTTGGAACTAAATCAGTAGACCCTAATACTATTTGTACAAATGCATTCTTTAGAAGTTTGAAATCATTTTGGATACCTTCCAATTCCATTCAAGCTTTAAAAACTTCATTAAATGTGTCATCATTCACAGCCCTGAACTCTGACCAATGATGCATTCCAAGCTCAACTCAGTCAATGATTAATACTGAATCCTGTCCCTTTTTGATTCAAGATATTTTAACTGGTGACCTACAGCTGATACTCTCCAATTCCCTTTGCTGTAAAGAAACTACCAATAGTAATTTCTTCTATTCCAAGTTTCCCAAATGCCATGCAGTCAGAGAAGCTGCTGGTGGCAACATAATTGGCCCAGAAAATTATTTAAGTAGGTAAACTGCGATGTTTCTAATTTTTGTTGAAATGTCAATCAGATCTAATTAAACTTTCAGTCTGATCTATAAATGTTTTTTTGCTTTGACTGGGAAAGGCCAATCCAGGTCAGAGTTGGAACTGAGTTTATATTGATTTCTATATCTGCTGGGCAGCCTCTCACAAAAAAAAACATAGAAAATAAATGTCAAATTCTACTTGTATTTCTTTTTTTTAAAACAAAGAGAGACAAGTGAAAACTTCGCAAAAACATTTATTCTTGAACTCAAAAAAACATGACGACATTAAGGCCTGTCTTTTTGCATTTAATTTACATCACAGAACTATTTTATAATAGCCACTTTATGATGAGATGTTTTTATATACAATATTTAATTCAAACAGGGCTGTTGGTGGCTCAGATACCTTAAGGAGATGAAGCAGGGACTGGGATATTCCAAAGAGCATAAACGGGGCTATTGGCATTGGACAGAGATTGTTTCTCAGGCATAAGTCAAAATGGTAGTAATTTAGTAGCTCTCAAAATGCATCCACAGCAAAATCTGAAAATGGTAAATGGAAAAAAGTACCTAATCAAAAGGGTCACCAATACAGAGTGGTAGCACAAAAATGCTCTTTTTTTAGTCAATAGGACTATCTAGTAGGGATGAGCTTCGTGTTCGAGTCGAACGTACGTTCGACTCGAACATTGGCTGTTCGGCTGTTCGGCAAATTCCGAACGTTTGGGCCGTTCGCGTCAAAATTCGAGTGACGCGCGCGCGAACCACAATGCACTGCGGTGGCGCAGTGCATTGCTGCCCCATGATTGGCCAAGCATGCACTGTGACCCCACATGCTTGGCCAATCGCAGCGCCGGCAGCGAGGAGAGCCATGATTGGCCACAGGCATCCTGCGGATCACGGTAAACGGTAAACGGCCGCTCATAGCGGCCGTTTACCACGTGATTGCTCCGTCAAATGACGGAGTGATCACTTGGAAACAAACCGGCGTCATGTTATGACGCCGGTTCCTCCCTCCCCTCTCTGTACCGATCGGTACAGCGGAGAGGAAAGAGATCGGTGTCAGCAGCGATGTGGGCTGCATCTGCAGTGCCCACATCGCTGCTCACCGAATTTAACCCCTCAATTCCCTGCCAATACTCTGCAATACCAGTGCATACTCTGCAGTACCCTGCCATTACTCTGCAGTACCCCGCCATTATTCTGCAGTACCCCGCCATTACTCTGCAGTGCAGTACCCCGCCATTACTCTGCAGTACCCTGCCATTACTCTGCAGTGCAGTACCCCCATTACTCTGCAGTACCCGCCATTACTCTGCAGTACCCCCCATTACTCTGCAGTAACCCCCATTACTCTGCAGTACCCCCCAATACTCTGCAGTACCCGCCATTACTCTGCAGTACCCGCCATTACTCTGCAGTACCCTGCCATTACTCTGTAGTACCCCCCAATACTCTGCAGTACCCTGCTATTACTCTGTAGTACCCCGCCAATACCCCGCCAATACTCTGTAATACCCTGCCATAAATTGCCATACCCAGCCATACTCAGAGATACCCAGCCATACTCGGTGATACCCTGAAATACCCAGCCATAGACACCCCCCACCCCTCACCACCCTCCGGTGCTTCTACCAACTCGCCAGTACGATCAAAGCCAGAATCTTTTTTTTATTTTTTATTTCAGGCTTCCCAGCCTAGAGGTGAGATGTGGGGTCATATTGACCCCCCAGATTTCACTGTAAAGAGGACCTGTCACCCAATATTCCTATTACAAGGGATGTTTACATTTCTTGTAATAGGAATAAAAGTGATCAAAAATATATTTTTGGGGAAAAAAATGTCAAACTAAAATAAATAAAGTAAAATGAACAATAAAAAAATAAAATAAAAATTAAAGCGCCCATGTCCCCATGTGCTCGCATGTGCCACACATGTGAGGTATCGCCGAGAATGTTAGAGCGAGAGCAATAATTCTAGTCCTAGACCTCCTCTGCAACTCAAAACATGTAACCAGTAAAAAAAAATTTAAAGCATCGCCTATGGGGATTTTTTAAGTAGCGACGTTTGGCGCCATTCCACGGGCATGTGCAATTTTGAAGAGTGACATGTTTGATATCTATTTACTCAGCATAACTTCATCTTTCACTTTATGCAAACATTGGGCTAACTTTACTGTTTTTTTTGTTTGTTTTTTAAGCACAAAACAGTTTTTTCCCCCCAAAAAACGCGTTTGAAAAATTGCTGTGCAAATACCGTGTGAGATAAAAATTTGCAACGACCACCATTGTATTCTCCAGGGTCTTTGCTAAAAAAAAAATATATATATAATGTTTTGGGGTTCTCTGTAATTTTCTAGCAAATAAATGATGATTTTTACATGTAGGAGAGAAATGTCAGAATTGGCCTGGGTGCTCCAGAACGCCTGATGGCGCTCCCTGCATGTTGGGCCTCTGTATGTCGCCACGCTGTGTAAAAGTCTCACACATGTAGTATCGCCGTACTCGGGAGTAATAGCAGAATGTGTTTTGGGGTGTAATTTGTGGTATGCATATGCTGTGTGTGTGAAATAATCTGATAATATGACAATTTTGTGAAAAAAAAAAAAAAAAGGAAATAGGCCGTCAGTACTTCAGGTGTGATCAATTTTCAGATATTGGCACCGTAGCTTGTGGACTCTATAACTTTCACAAAGACCAAATAATATCCACCAATTTGTACTTATTTTTACCAAAGATATGTAGTAGTATGAATTTTGGCCAAAATTTATGAAGAAAAAATGACTAATCTGCTAAATTTTATAACAGAAACGAAGAAAAATTCATTTTTTTCGCAGAATTTTCGGTCTTTTTTCTTTTATAGCACAAAAAATAAAAAACCCAGCAGTGATTAAATACCACCAAAAGAAAGCTCTATTTGTGTGAAAAAAGGACAAACATTTCCTATAGGTCCAGTGTTGCATGACTGAGTAATTGTCATTCAAAATGTGGGGGGCACCGAAAGCTGAAAATTGGTCTGGTTATTAAGGGTGTTTAAGTGCCCAGTGGTCAAGTGGTTAATAATAGAGCTTGCAGTCAGTAGTGTTAGGAGATAGTGCGTGCTATCTGCGTGCTCTGTACCCAGTACATACCGCTATAATATAGGGCAGGCCCCTACTTTCAAACATCCAACTTACAAACATCTCCTACTTGCAAACGCAAGGAGACAGCAGCAAGTGAGATGAAAAAAGATGGACGACAAAACTAATTATACAGGGGTGATAACCCTTCCCTATGTTTTCCAAAAAGCTTAAAAATCGTTTTTTTGACTGGAGCTACACTTTAAAAATGTACCGGTTGAAAATGACAAACAGATTCAACTTAACACAACAAACCTACACAGTCCCTGTCTTGTTTGCACCGCCTGTATACTGCTGTTCTGAGTATATAGGGCCTGGGGGCCACACGCATTTCCTTTTTTTTAATATGGGTACGGGGTTCCCCTTAATATGCGTACAAGACCCAAATAGGCTGGTAATGGGCAGGGAGGGCTACCCATGCCATGTTTCTCAATGATTTTCAACCATATTGCAGGAACCAGATATAACATTAAAACCGCAAGCAGTTTTAAATGGTGTTATTTCCGTTTAATGTCATTTTGTGCAGGGACTGTTCTAAACACGGGAAACATGTGGCACTTCACAGGCATACTACAGACACCCCCCAGGCACCATATTTAAAGGAATATTTCACTTTTTTTTTTTCACTTTAATCGTCATTAAAATCAGTGCTCCCGCCAAAACGGCAGTTTTTAAAACTTTTTTTTGCAGTGACCCATGTCCCCTGAGGCAGGAGGCAGGTCCCCAAACCCTTTTTAGGACACTATCTTGCATATTAGCCGTTAAAATTAGCACTTTCCATTTCGAACGTTCGAGTCCCATAGACTTCAATGGGGTTCTAACGTTCGTACCGAACGCGGGGGTCGTTCGCAAGTTCTGGTGCGAACCGAACCGGGGGGTGTTCGGCTCATCCCTACTATGTAGTTTTCCGGATGTGGTCTTCCCTTCATCAGGTAAAAAATCACAACAGCACGAATTGGTAATCAGAAATCCAAACTTTATACATTTGAAAAACAAAATTATGCTAAACATAGCTCAACGAAACAAGCTAATTCAGATCACTGCTCCTGGTCACTGATTAAGATTTAAGACTGCTAATCCTGGACTGGACACTATCAATTTATAGGTAGGGCAAGAAAAGGCATATACAATGTATAAACAGCCCCAGGGTATAATCCTCAGTTCTTGGCATCTAATTGGAAGGTAACAGATTATTGATTGGAGCGGGGGTCTCTCAACATCACATAGAGGCTGTTGGAGCCAATAGGGGTCTAGACAGAACTTGACTGTGCTGCTTTTAAGCAACACCCCTTTACAATGCATGTATGCTGGAACTCTTATGTTTGGTTTTTTATGTGCCCCATGAAGAAAAGGGAGTTGTTACCATTTTGAAAAATAAAATCACTAACAAACCCTTGACTTATCTGCCTGTTCCTGTTTTCAGATTTGCTTGGATTCTTAAAGCATATGTAAACCCTATTAATGAACTTTTATTTTTTGCTCGCACTGAAAGTGTTTCGTTATATCTGTGTACAAGCGATACCTGTTAATCACATCAGCAATTCACAACTCTCCTGCACGTTTCCTGTGTTATCTCACAAATAGAAATTAGTGATCCAAGTCGTAATCTTGAGAGTACACAATGATTAGTCTTTACATTGTAGAGATAGAAAAGTGGGAGAGTTTGAAAAGTTTATTAAGAGAAAACTGGGCAGGACTGACAACACTCAGCCCACGCAATACTGTATGTGGTTAGCCCACAAAAGCACAAAGGAGTTGAGCATTTCTGGCAGATGAACAGGCATTTTTTTTTATACCTGCAGGATAGTAAAGGGATAAAATATGGGGTATGTGCATATACTGAAGAGATGTATGGCATATCGTTTTTTTAATTAATTTATTTATTTATTTTTTATTTTGCTCTGACATACTCTTAAGCTGGATACACATTATACAATTTTCTGTAGTATTTTCCATTCATATTTACCAAAACCACCAATATGAGGTCAAATCTTAACCTTGAGTTTCAATTTGTATGCAATTAGGCAGGCCCTTGCACTACATCAGGGGTGTCCAAACTTTTTTCAAAGAGGGCCGGATTTGATGAACTGAACATGCGCGAGGGCCGACCATTTTGCCTGACATTCTTTGAATCGTTAAAATTCGGTCTAAGTGTGTTCGTTCGAGCTCTAATACACTGCCCAACAAGAATTCTCTTGCCTTTGTGGCTGTGTGTGGGAAGAAATGAGCTTGGGCGTATTTGTACATACTGTATTAATTGGCGTATAACACACACCTTCACTTTAAGAGGGAAGTTTCAGGAAAAAAAAATGTTTAAATAAAGAACTGTGAAGCAAAATAATGGTCAGTGCCCACCAATGCAGCCTAATCAGTGCACATCTGGAGACCCACCTTTGCCAGGAACACACCCACCACAGCCAGGAATGCCCCCACCATAGCCAGGAATGCCCCCCCATAGCCAGGAATGCCCCCCCCATAGCAAGGAATGCCCCCACCATAGCCAGGAATGCCCCCACCATAGCCAGGAATGCCCCCACCATAGCCAGGAATTCCCCCACCATTGCCAGGAATTCCCCCACCAATGCCAGGGACACAGCACCATTGCCAGGGACACAGCACCATTGCCAGGGACACAGCACCATTGCCAGGAATGCCTCCCCAAATGCCTCACCATTGCCAGGAATGCCTCCCCAAATGCCTCACCATTGCCAGGAATGCCTCTCCAAATGCCTCACCATTGCCAGGAATGCAGCACCATTGCCAGGAATGACTCACCATTGCCAGGGACGCAGCACCATTGCCAGGGACGCAGCACCATTGCCAGGAATGCCTCCCCAAATGCCTCACCATTGCCAGGAATGACTCACCATTGCCAGGGACGCAGCACCATTGCCAGGGACGCAGCACCATTGCCTGGGACGCAGCACCATTGCCAGGAATGCCTCCCCAAATGCCTCACCATTGCCAGGAATGCCTCCCCAAATGCCTCACCATTGCCAGGAATGCCTCCCCAAATGCCTCACCATTGCCAGGAATGCAGCACCATTGCCAGTAATGCAGCACCATTGCCAGGAATGGAGCACCATTGCCAGGAATGACTCACCATTGCCAGGAATGCAGCACCATTGCCAGGAACGCAGCACCATTGCCAGGAACGCAGCACCATTGCCAGGAACGCAGCACCATTGCCAGGAATGACTCACCATTGCCAGGAACGCAGCACCATTGCCAGGAACGCAGCACCATTGCCAGGAACGCAGCACCATAGCCAGTAATTCCCCCACCATAGCCAGGAATTCCCCCACCATTGCCAGGAATTCACACCACCATTGCCAGGGACACAGCACCATTGCCAGGGACACAGCACCATTGCCAGGGACACAACACCATTGCCTGGGACACAGCACCATTGCCAGGAATGCCTCCCCAAATGCCTCACCATTGCCAGGAATGCCTCCCCAAATGCCTCACCATTGCCAGGAATGCCTCTCCAAATGCCTCACCATTGCCAGGAATGCAGCACCATTGCCAGGAATGACTCACCATTGCCAGGGACGCAGCACCATTGCCAGGGACGCAGCACCATTGCCAGGAACGCAGCACCATTGCCAGGAACGCAGCACCATTGCCAGGAATGCACTGACGAGCGCCAAAGGAGAATCTCCTGTTTACATGGCGGCATCTTTAATAGAAAGTCCCGCCTCCTTTGATGGACAGAAAAGTCGTCCAATGGCAGTGCAGGAGAAGGACTTCCTATTACAGAGGCCGCCCGTAAACAGGAAATTCTCCTGTGTACGGCGCTCGGTCCTGTCCTCCCTGTACCTTCCGAAGCATATATATCAGGGGTAATGAATTAAAATTAAAGGAGGTCCGGTCGCCAAAATTTTCTTTGGGCCGAGGTCCGAATCTCAAGTCTGTGCTACGACTCAGAAATATTGTAGTAACTGTATATCTATCAAAAACATGAGAAATGTACAATTTCCTTAGCATTTCAACAATATTTATTGTCAAGTTACATCTGGTAATCCCAGATCAAGTTAAATCTGGTGTCCCCATCACAGTGCCCCTTTAAATCAGGTGTCCCCATCGCAGTGCTTCTTTAAATCAGGTGTCCCCATCACAGTGCCCCTTTACATCAGGTGTCCCCATCGCAGTGCCCCTTTACATCAGGTGTCCCCATCAGTGCCCCTTTACATCAGGTGTCCCCATCACAGTGCTTCTTTAAATCAGGTGTCCCCATCACAGTGCCCCTTTAAATCAGGTGTCCCCATCACAGTGCCCCTTTACATCAGGTGTCCCCATCACAGTGCTTCTTTAAATCAGGTGTCCCCATCACAGTGCCCCTTTACATCAGGTGTCCCCATCACAGTGCCCCTTTACATCAGGTGTCCCCATCGCAGTGCCCCTTTACATCAGGTGTCCCCATCACAGTGCCCCTTTACATCAGGTGTCCCCATCACAGTGCCCCTTTAAATCAGGTGTCCCCATCACAGTGCCCCTTTACATCTGGTGTCCCCATCACAGTGCCCCTTTACATCAGGTGTCCCCATCACAGTGCCCCTTTACATCAGGTGTCCCCATCACAGTGCCCCTTTACATCAGGTGTCCCCATCACAGTGCCCCTTAACATAAAATGTGCACATCAGGATTTCCCTTAACATAAAATAAGTGTCATGCTGATGGGCACATTTTATATTAAGGGGCACTCTGATGGACACAACAAAACATGCCCCTTAACTTAAAATTTGCCCATCAAAGTGCCCCTTTTAATATAAAATGTACCTATCAGTGTTGCTCTTAAAATAAAATCTGCCCATCAGCGTGCCCCTTAACATGAAATAAGGGTCACACTGATGGGCACCTATTATGTTAGGAGGCATTCTGATGGACAATTTTTATTTTAAGGGGCATGCTGATGAGTATATTTTTAATGTGCACATCGATGGGCATATTTTGTAGGGCACATTTTGTTGTACCCATCAGCGTGCCCCTTAACAAAATATGCCCATCGATGTGCACATTAAAAATATACCCATCAGCGTGCCCCGTAAAATAAAATTTGTCCATCGGATTACCCCTTAACATAAAAGGTGCCCATCAGCGTGACCCTTATTTTATGTTAAGGGGCACGTTGATGGGAAAATTTTATGTTAAAGGGCACTCTGATGGGCACATTTTATTTTAAGGGACACGCTGATGGGTATATTTTTAATGTGCACATCGATGGGCATATTTTGTTAAGGGGCACCTTAACAAAACATGCCCATCAGTGTGCACATAAAAAATATATCCATCAGCGTGTCCCTTAAAATAAAATGTGCCCATCAGAGTGCCCTTTAACATAAAATTTTCCCATCAGCGTGCCCTTTACAAAAAAAAGCCCCTTAAAATATGCCCAACAGTGTGCACAACACTGATCACTAATAGATAACTAATGTGCCCACATACCTTAACTGCAGCAGGAGTGTGGGCACAACTGAAGCTGCCTTGCGATGAGATCCGGGAACCGCGGGCAGCAGGGGGGCGGGGCACACACGTGACGTCACACCCCTACTGCCCGTGTCTCTTCAGCTCCGAGAGACGCGGCCAGGAGCAGGGGGCGGGCGCTTGCGCGCAGCGTCACTGGTTGCTGGGGAAACCCGCGGTCCCAGCAAACCAGTGATTGCTGTCGCTTGCTACACTGGCAGCGCTCGGTCCAGCCATTTAGTGACGGCTGATATATATCTTTTGTGGCCCCGGCGCTGGGAGATCGTCGGGGGCCACAAAAGATATGTATGTCCAAATAACCAGGCGGGCCGTTCAAAACCGGGCCGCGGGCCGCAATTGGCCCGCGGGCCGGACTTTGGACATGCCTGCACTACATGGTTTTGGTAAATCTAATGGAAATCAGACAACAAAAGTTGTATAATGTGTATGGGGTCTAAGTCAGTTAAAATGATTGTAAAGTCTCGTTAAAAAAAAAAAAATAACAAATATGTTATATTTACTTCTTCTGTGCAGTTGGTTTTGCATAGAGCAGCCTGGATCCTCCTCTTCCCGGGTCCCTCTTTGCAGCTCCTGACCCCTCCCCCCTATCGAGTGCACCCACAGCCAGCAGCTATCTATGGGGGCACCCTAGCCAAGTCGGATCTCCGTATATCTATTCAGACACGAAGCCCCAACACGGCCCCACTCTCCCCTGATTGGCTGACTAACTTTGATTGACAGCCGTGGGAGCCAATGGTGCCGCTGCTGTGTCTCAGCCAATCAGAATGAATGTCTTGGACAGCTTAGACACTTGTGGACATCACTGGAGAGAGATGGGGCTCAGGTAAGTAATTAGGGGGTGCTGGGGTGGCTGCAATACACCAAAGGTTTTTTATCTGCATGCATAGAATGCATTAGGATAAAAAAAATTCTACCTTTACAACTCCTTTAACCACTAGCCAGCCGCTGTCGACATATATACCTCAGCAGAATGGCACGGCTGGGCAAAGTAACGTACCCGCACGTTACTCTGAAATCCCCCGCAGCGCGCGCCTGCCGCGATCTCCGTGACCGTGCCCATGGGCCCCGCGAACTCAATCGCCGATCATGTCGCGAAGCTCAAGAACAGGGAGATGCTGATGTAAACAGCATCTCCCCGTTCTGCCTAATGACAGGACAGTCACCGATCGTCTGCTCCCTGTTATCAGGAGCAGCGATCAGTGTCCACGTTACACAAGCCCATCCCCCAGTCAGTTAGAATCACTCCTCTATGACACACTTAACCCTTCCCCACCCCCTAGTGGTGATTATCAAGCGTGTGTGACTCTGTAGAAAGGTCTAAATTCGGAGAGTTGAGGAGGAGGTCAGTGTAGTCCAGGAACGCCAGGAGGAGTTTTTCCCCGTGGTATCCTGAGTGATATAACAACAGGTGTGCATGACTCTGTAGTGGGGTGAACACTTGGAGGTGAGCAGGCATTCCAGCTGAAGGCGGTGGTCACTGAAGTCACTGGATATTATGAAATGTCACTTAAAGTTGCACAACGGTGGAATTTGCTTATTATAAAGACTTGATTCATTACTATTATTATTTTTGGTTGCGCTACACTTGAATTCATATTTGGTTAATGACGTCACCTTCTTTACTTCTTTGTTTACATTCAGCTGTGGGGCTAGCAGCTTTCTTGGCAAAAGTAATACCAATGGGAAAATAGTTTGCTTGGTCTGCAAATCCCAAACAGACAGGGCTTAGTGCAAAGCATACACTGCCATGAACCCAGACCCCATCCCTAATGGCTCTCTCATATTTTTTGTTGACATCACACTCAATTACCAATTGTCTTCTTAAAGCAGACCTTCAGTAATTTTTTCAACTTTCCATCTATTAAATATTCTGCCCTTGTTGTTTTAACTTTGGATAGTAAAACATTTTTTTTTCTGCCAGCAAATACCGTATACAACCTACTTCCTGTTTCTTGTCTGGGAAAAAAGCCTAGGCTTATGACATCATGCACAGCTCTCTCTCTAACTCTCATGAGAGCTTGCCAGGTAGGGAGGGGGATGAGTCATAAGAGGGCCAATGAGATCTTCAGGGCTGCAGAGCTGGAGGTGTGCCTCCTTTGTGTCTGTGTAAACACAGGAAGTGAACAGGCAGCAGCTTCAGCTGCCCACAGTTAAAATGGATGCAGCCATACTCAGTGGAGAGAGATTTATGCAGCATATTTGGCAAGTACAGAATCATAGTTTATATGAAATCATATGCAAAGTGGTTGGAGGAAAGCTTCTGAATGGCATAGATTTTTTTATTACAAATTACGTGAGCAGACTGCAGTTCCTCTTTAATGTGTTTTGTATTTTAAAACACCAACACTGCATTAGTAATTATTTAGTAATGATATTTAATGCTTGAATATGTTGCCTGATTGTTGTTTAACAAAGTTGAAAGGTGACCACCAAATAAATATATGAAGCCTGCAATAAATTAAAATGAAATAATTATTCTTGTTAACTAGGGATGAGCTGAACACCCCCCGTTCGGTTCGCATCCAGAAAATGCAAACAGGAAAAAACTTTGTTCGAAACACCGTTAAAGTCTATGAGACATGAACATGACAAATCAAAAGTGTCAATTTTAAAGTCTTATATGCATGGCATTGTCATAAAAAGTGTTTGGAGACCTGGGTCCTGCCCCAGCGGACATGTATCAATGCAAAAAAAGTTTTAAAAACTGACGTTTTTTCGGGAGCAGTGATTTTAATAATGCTTAACCACTAGGCGCCCGCGCTATAGCCGAAAGACGGCTACAGCGCGGACGCCAATTGCCGGGAGGCCATCCCTGGATGTCCTCCTGTTTACTTCCATGATATGCAATCCCACAAGCCTTCATCAGGGAAATTCTGTGCTGGAAATTCTCCCTTGGACACAGACAGTCACAGATCGCTGTAAATCTGTTATCAGTGTCATGTGTCATCAGTGCCACGTATCAGTGCCATCTGTCATCAACACCACATGTCATCAGTGCCACATATTAGTGGAATCTGTCATCAGTGTCACGTGTCATCAGTGCCACGTATCAGTGCCATCTGTCATTAGTGCCACATCAGTGTCACGTGTCATCAGTGCCACGTATCAGTGCCATCTGTCATCAGTGCCACATCAGTGTCACCTGTCATTGTCCTGGTTCTCCAGGGCCTTGAAAAATGTAATAGGTAGTCAACAAGTTAGATGTGTAATTTATACTCCTAGAACACGTGATGGTGCTCCCTGCATGTTGGGCCTCTCTAAGTGGCTAGGCTGTGGAAAAGTCCCACACATGTGATATCGTAATACTCAGGAGGAGTAGCAGAATGTATTTTGGGGTGTCATTTGTGGTATACACATGCCATGTGAGAGAAATAACCTATTTCAATGACAATTTTATGGAAAAAAAATCTTCATTTTGGAAAGAATTGTGGGAAAAAATGACAACATCAAAAAGCACACCATGCCTCTTACTAAATACCTTAGAATATCTACTTTCAAAAAGGGGTCATTTGGGGGGTATTTGTACTTTCCTGGCTTGTTCGGGTCGCAAGAAATGAGATAGGGCACCAGTACATCAGGTGTGATCTTTTTTTATGATTTGCACCACAGCTTGTAGACTAACTTTCACAAAGACCAAATAATATCCACTAATTTGGGTTATTTTTACCAAATATATATAGCAGTATAAATTGTGGGCAAAATTTATGAAGAAAAATTTATAATTTGCAAAATGTTATCACAGAAACAAAGAAAAATTTGTTTTTTTTTCTAAATTTTTGGCCTTTTTTATTTATAGCACAAAAAATAAAAAACCCAGAGGTGATCAAATACCACCAAAATAGAGCTCTATTTGCTTGAAAAAAAGGACAAAAATTCATTTGGGTACAGCATTACATGAGTAATTGTCATTCAAAGTGTTAGAGCACAGAAAGCTGAAAATTGGTCTGGTCACAAGGAGGGTTTAAGTGCCCAGTTGTCAAGTGGTTAACATGAAACAATAAAAGTGTAATTTTCCTTTAAATTTCGTACCTGGGGAGTGTCTATAGTATGCCTGTAAAGTGGCATTTTCCCGTGTTTAGAACAGTCTTACAGCTGAATGACATTTCTAAAGGAAAAAAAGTCATTTAAAACTACTACTGAATTGTCGGTCTGGCAATGCACATAAAAGTTCATTGATAAAAACGCCATGGGATTTCCTCACAGGGGAACCCCGAACCAAAATAAAAAAAAATGCGCTTGGGGGCACCTTCACCCCTGAAGGGCCTGGTATGGATATTAAGGGGAACCCTGAGCCAAAATAAAAAAAATGGTGTGGGGTCCCCCCAAAAATCCATACCAGGCTCTTATCCGAGCACGCAACCTGGCAGGCTGCAGGAAAAGAGGGGGAACGAGAGAGCACCCCCCTCTTGAACCTTACCAGACCACATGCCCTCAACATTGGGAGGGTGCTTTGGGGTAGTGGCCCCTCCAAAGCACCTTGTCCCCTGAAGGGCCTTGTATGGATATTAAGGGGAACCCTGCGCCAAAATAAAAAAAATGGTGTGAGGTCTCCCCAAAAATCCATACCAGGCCCTTATCCAAGTACACAACCCGGCAGGCTACAGGAAAAGAGGGGGGGATGAGAGAGCACCCCCCTCTTGAACCTTACCAGACCACATGCCCTCAACATTGGGAGGATGTTTTGGGGTGGCACCCTCCCAATGTTCGACCCAAACATGACGCCCATTCCTATTGTTAACTATTTAACTATAATTTTCTATGTTTCGTCCTCAAAGGGGTTTTAATGGCAGGACTTTTTTATCTTCATGCATTCTATGTAGCCCCCCAAGCCCCCTAATACTTACCTGAGCCCCATCTCTATCCAGTAATGTCCACGAGTCCCTCAGCCATCCAGGACTCTCCCTCCTGATTGGCTAACACAAAGCAGAGTTGCCATTGGCTCCCTCTGCTGCCAATCAAAGTCAGTTAGCCAATTAGGAGAGAGAGGGGTGGGGCTGAACCGCAGCTTCGTGTCTGAATGGACACACGAAGCAGCAGCTTGGCTCAGGTGCCCCCGTAGCAAACTGCTTGCTGTGGGGGCACTCGACAGGAGGCATTGGCTAGGAGCACCGAAGAGGGACCCAAGAAGAGGAGGATCAGGGCCGCCCTGTGCAAATCCACTGCACAGAGCAGGTAAGTATAAGATGTTTGTTATTTTAAAAAAAAGAAAAGAGACTTTACAATCACTTTAAATAACTGGAGTTACATGTGTATCTCCTAAAAACGTGTATAGTAGCAGTGTTACTCATTCTATCATAGTGTATAGAAATGAACAGCAAGAGTAATTTATTATAATGTTAACATGTCCATTCAAAGTTAAAACTTTCCAGCCACCAGTAGAAAGTCACCCGCAAAGCATGTTTAGCATCACGAAAATAGATTGCAGCTCTTAAGCAGCTTTGTAGGCCAAACTATTTACATATTAAGCAAAAAAAAAACTCTTATGAGGATTACCTCACAAAAATGTTTGCTTAATTTGTATACAAAATTTTTAAGTTATACAAATTATGTAGAATGTGTGAAGTTGAGCAGTTTGATGCATTATGTTGCAAATAAAGCAAACCATTTCTTAGGTGAGGGAATTTTGTGCAGTTGGTTCTCTTCAGTTTGTTAATGGAAAGTAAAGCAGAAAAGAGAAGCCTTGAAACATAGCTGTGATTTAGTAAACAGAATTCTGTGAAAAAAGGGAAGCAAAAGAAGTAGTAAATATGTACCTGTCCCCTCGAGGCAGGAAGACTTGATTGTTTTTAGGAAAGTCTTGTGTAAAGTAAACCCGTGAGGATGAAAATATGGAAGCTGCTATCACCAACGTGTTTATTTTATGGAATCACCCATATTTCTATTTCCATAAGTTAAAGCGGGAGTCCACCGGGACTCCGCGTTTTTTTTTTTTTTTTAAAGCCAGCAGCTACAAATACTGCAGCTGCTGACTTTTAAAATAGTGACACTTACCTGTCCAGCGCGCCCGCGATGTCGGCACCCGAAGCCGATCTCTAGGTCGTCTGTCGGGTCCTGCCGCCGCCATCTTAGGTATGGGAATCAGGAAATGGAGCCTTTCGGCTTCATTTCCCGGTTCCCTACTGCGCATGCGCGAATCGCGCTGCGCAATAAGGACGCTCCCCGCTGCCTCTGGGATTTGTGTGTTTCCCAGCAGGCAGCGGGGCACTTGCGGGAAGGGGCGGGCACTCGTGGAAAGGGGCGTAAGTTACGCCCCTTTCCGCAGAGAGCTATCCCGGAAGTGGGTGCAGTTACCTGGATTATCCAGGTAACTGCACCCCCCTCCCCCCTGAAAGGTGCCGATTGTGGCACCGGAGGGGGGCAGGGTTCCGATGAGCGGAAGGTCCACTTTAGGGTGGACCTCCGCTTTAACTTTGAAGTAAACCTGTGGCCAGAATATAGGCATAAAAGAGGAACTGAACTTCGGAAGCTGTGCCTGAAAAGGGCAGATAAAGGATAAAGAACTAGTCACTAGTTTTTCTGATCATTTCCCCATTACTCACTTATCATGCCTTCATTTGCACTATCTCTGTGTGGAGGCAGCCATCTTGGTAGAGGTATGGTTTTGCTTCCTTATGCCAGAGCCTCCAGAAAGCAGCATTCTAAATAGACAAAAATACTTTTAGTGGCACATACAGTGGGGACAATAATTATTTGATCCCCTGCAGATTTTGTAAGTTTTCCCACTTACAAAAACTTGAAGGGTCTGTAATTGTTGTCATAAGTGTATTTTAAATAATAGAGACAGAATATCAACCAAAAATCCAGAAGAAACACATGATACAAATGTTATTAATAAAGTTGCAGTTCAGTGAGTAAAATAAGTATTTGATCCCCAAGCAAAACATGACTTAGTTTGTGATGGTCAAACCCCTGGTGGCAAGCACAGAGGTAAGACGTTTCTTGTAGTTAGTGACCTGGTTTGCACACATCTCAGAAGGGATTTTGGCCCACTCTTTTTTTAAAGATCTTCTCTAGATTCTTAAGGTTTCTTGGCTGTTGCTTGGCAACTCAAAGTTTCAGCTCCCCCCATAAATTTTCTATAGATTAAGGTCTGAAGACTGGCTATGCCACTCCAGGACCTTAATGTGCTTCTTTTTTAGTTACTCCTTTGTTGCCTTTGCAGATGTTTTGGGTAATTATCATGCTGAAAGACCCATCCATCACCCATCTTTAGAGTTCTGGGAAAAAGGTTCTCATTCAAGATTTTACAATACACGGCCCCATCCATTGGCCCCTCAATGAGGCAAAGTCGATCTGTACCTTTAGCAGAGAAACAGTCCCAAAGCATAATGTTTCCACCTCTGTGTTTGACTGTAAGGATGATGTTCTTAAGGTCATAGTCAGCATTTTTCTTCCTCCAAACACAGTGAGTTGCCCTCCTCAAGTAGTCACATGTACAGTCATGCCAATGGACATCTAAATGATTCAGAGAAGGATTGGAAGAAAGTCTATTTGGAGGAACAAAAATGCTGACTATGACCCTAAGAACACCATCCCTACAGTCAAGCATGGAGGTAAAAACATGAGGCTTTGAGGCCAATGGACGGGGCAATGTATTGTAAAATCTTGGATGAGAACCTTCTTCCCAGAACACTAAGGATGGGTTGTGGATGGGTTTCCAGAATGGCAAAGACCCAAAACATACTGCCAAGGTAACAAAGGAGTGGCTCAAGAAGAAGCACATTGAGGTCATGTAGTTGCCTAATCAATCTCCAGACCTTAATCCTATAGAAAAATTATGGAGGGAGCTGAAACTTCGAGTTGCCAAGAGACAGACAAAAAAAACTAAGGATTTAGAGACCTGTAAAGAAGAGTAGACCACAATCCCTCCTGATATGTTTGCAAACCTGGTCACTAACTACAAGAAATGTCTCACCTCTGTGCTTTGTCCACCAAGTACTAAGTCATGTTTTGCTTGGGGATCAAATACTTATTTTACTCACTGAACTGCAGCTTAATTTATAACATTTGTATCATGTGTTTTTTCTGAATTTTGGTTGATATTCTGTCTCTATCATTTAAAATACACCTATGATGAAAATGATAGAACCTTAATTTCTTTGTAATTGGACAAACTTACAAAATATGCAGGGAATAATTTTTTTTGCCACTGTAAGGCCATACACATATCTTAAAATGTTAACCCTATTTTTTTACATCTTGAAATCTTTACTACGAATGTTGCATTAAAGGTTTAATACTAGTATTTAGGCCATTTTGGTGGCACGTATGTCCAGCTCTGTGGGAACAGTCAAGCCTCATACACACGATCGGCTTTTCTGACGGAAATTGTATGATGACAAGCTGTTGGTGGAAAATCCTACCGTTTGTATGCTTCATCAGACAATTGTTGTCGAATTTTCTGCAGACAAATGTTGGGTGGCAGGCTTTAAAATTTTAAAATTTTCGCTGAGAAATGTCTGTTCTAATGTAATATATTTTTAAGAGCGTGTGTACACAAGTCCATCGGACAAAATTCCAAAGTAAAAACCCACATGTTCGGAAGCAAGGATGAGCCAGAAGTGATCGGTCTTGTATACTAGTGTTCATAATGGAGAATTAGCATTCGTGATGCAGCAAATTATGAAATCTCTAAATGCAGAGCACATTCTCTTCTTCTTTAATGGGACAATAATGAAGCTGTTTTGCTGGTGATAGTGATGGAGTTATTGCAAACAAATATTCAAAGGTTTTTTTTCTAATGATATCAAGAATAATATTATTATGCTTGTTATTTATTTATACTATGTTGATGTCCCTTGGTGTCCCTTGTTAATTTTACATTGTATTTTTTAAAATGTAACTGCCTACTCCCAAACTACCATTTGAAGTAAAAAAATAAAAAATAAAAGCCTCATGCATGTGTCCTGCTTCTTAATATAGGGGTCAACAATGCCAAGAGTTGGTGACAGCAGGGGTCCATTATCCGGAGATAATTCCGAAAATCACCTGGATTATTCTCCTGGATCTCCTGCAGCAAAGGCATATGACATAATTGGTCCTGATTAATAAAGCAACCAATTTTTGGTCCAGGAAATCCTTCTTCTGTTCCTGGACTGGACTTGGGTCAAAGCAATAACTCCAAGGCCAATAATAAATAACACGTTATCTTCTCTGAATCCACAATATGGCTGGTTGACGAATGGTCACTCAGAAATGAACTAAAAAGCATGAACTGAAAAGATAAAAATTAAAAGAACGAATCACTAAACTTCTACTAACATGAAATTAGCAGAAGGAGCCCAAAGGGTGGCGCTAAGAGATGAAAAACCACGAAGTATGTCACTACATTTGTGTTGGCCGACAATTCCTTGCCGTTTGTGTGCAAGACAAGTTCCTGGCCCAACACCCTTCAGACAAAAGTCAGAGGTTTTGTCAGCAGAAAAAACAATCATGTGTACGATGCTTCAGAGCCCATACACAGATTTTCTGCAGATTTTTGTCTTCAGATTTACCAAAACCATGTAGTGCAAGGGCCTGCCTGATTGCATACAAATTGAAACTCTTAGCCCTTGTACATACGGTCGGAGATTTCGTCGGAATGTTTCCTATCGGAGCGTTTTGTCGGATATTCCGACTGTGTGTGGTTTGCATTGGACTGTTTCCGTCGGAATATCCGTCGGACCAACTTTTCCAACTTTCCGGAAATATTTTCTGACAAAATGCTCCGATCGGACATACTCCGATCATGTGTAGCCTACTCCGACGGACAAGGTGCCACGCATGCTCAGATCAAATTCCTGGACCAAAGCTATTGGCTACTAGCCTGAACGTAGTCCCGTCCTAACGAAATAACGTCATCACGTTATGCACAATCGGATTTTCCGACAACTAATGCCACGTACACACGATCGAATTGTATAGCGTACTTAGTCCGTTGAAATGCGTGTGTGGGCTTCAGCTGACTTTTTCAGCGTGAAGTCCGGAGTACTAAGAAGGCCGGTTTGCACACCAATCTTCCCGTCGTACTTTGGTTTCAGCGGACAATACGTTCGTCAGTATGCTAGTCGGACGGACTAAGAATGGCGCATGCCCAGAAAGGATTTACAGGGCGGAAGCGCTCTGTCTTGTAAAACTAGTGTTCGTATTGAAGCTAGCATATTCGTCATGCTGCTAATTTTGTGATCTTTTAATATAGCACATTCTTTTCTTCTTCATAATGCGAGAAAAGTGAAGTTGCTTTGCTGCTTATATTCACACAGAGTTATCACAAATGTCTTTATTCATCCTCATCTTATGATTAATATTCCAATTCGAGAATAAATAATAAAAAAAAAATAACGGACAAATTAAGCTGAAGTCTGAAAAGCGCGAATCGTCTCTAACCAAACTTCCACTAACGCAAAGTCAGCAGAAGGAGCCCAAAGGGTGCATTGCTGTGTCTTGGACTTCCTATTTCTAGTCCCGTCGTACGTGCTGTACGTCATTGCGCAAGCTTTCGTCTGACTTTTTGTGTATCCGTGTGTGGCCAAGTCAGTTCGGTAGAAAGTCCGCCGGATTGTCATACAATTCGATCGTGTGTACGCGGCATAAGTCTGACCGTGTGTATGCAACATCACTTCCGGACCTCTTCCGGAATTAATCCGTCAGAAAGGTGCCGTAAGATGCCTTAGATAAAATCCAGATACTGTATAGAGCTAGGAAACTGACTCAGAATTCAAGCTAATGGTAGATTTAGTTGGTGATTTGGAACATAAGTGAAAAACGTTTTTTGCTGCACTGATCCCTTCACTGGCAAAAACAACATCGCTTTAAACTTCTGGAAACATAAACATGTTTAAAATTCATGTTACAATCATATACTATTGCATTCGTCTTCAGTAAAGTAGATTTTGGCTGTGCTAACATTCTGCACATAAAAAAAAAGATTTTAATTAAACACATAATATTACCAAAAGCCACACCATACTCGGTTTAATGGAACTAACATGAATACGTTTGTTTTACTAGTTCTTTTAAGTTAAAATATTTGGCTCCTGCAATCAGCAGACCATTGCACAAGCTTTGACCATCACATTCCATCAAAGTATGCCAGAGGCAAGAATGTGCAAAAGGTTCGGCCAGTGGTTGGTGCTCTGGGTGCCATTAAAAAGGTGCAGAGGTCAAAGTTAGGAAACAGCCTGCATGTGGTCTGCAGGTGCCTATCGGAAACACAGGTAGCCCCTGGAGCAGCAAGAAAATCATTGCAAATAAATATGATATGTCCAGTTCTAGTGTTGCAAACCAGCAAAATTGTTTTAACGGGACTGCAAAGATAAATGGTATAAATGGCTTAAGTAAAATAAAATTCACAGTTACATATTTCAAAGTTGTGGGAATTTCTACAAAGCAGCTCTCAGATTTCCAGTACAAGGTTAGAATTTATCATCCTGTCCTGTAATCACAATAAAGTACAAATATACCCCTGCAGCTAAAAAAAAGAATATGCATTACAATGTGATCATGTGCTTAGGAACTAGGGTTGCACCGGTACTAGTATCGGTATCGGTGCCAGTACCGAGTATTTGCACAAATATCGCAAATGCACCAATACCTAAAACCGATACTTTCAGGCTGAGTTCTTTGAACTGTGAGTGGGTCTCCCCAGTGTTAAAGAAGTCCGGATTGAAGCTGTCAAAAAAATAAGAGCAGTCAGCAATGTTTATTAACAACATTGCTCAGCCCTGAAACACTAAAATAAAAAGAAACATTGTTTATTTTTGTATATTTCTTTTTATTCATCTGCAGATCAAAGGGATGAACAAATGTTCCTCTGTTTAACCCCTTAATAACCTTTAAAGTGGATGTAAACCCAATTTCATCCTTTCTAAACTACTGCCATAGGGGTTATCTAGAAGGATATACATGCCTCCTGCATGTATCTTTACTTGTCAAATGTCTCCCCTCTGTCTGCTATGAGACCCGAAAAACTGCAGATTCTGTGGGTGGGTCTGTTTTCTGGAGCTCGGTGGGCGGAGTCGTGATGTCAGTAGACTCCCCACCCACCTCAACACTTCCCTTGTCAATATGCATATTCTCCTGTGTGTTTCTTACACTGAACTTCTGCTATGATCTCTAACATCCAGTGAAAAGACAGGAAATTAACCACATGACTCCAGCATGCCCAATCATGCTGAGGTGGGGAACATCCAATTCTGGCAGAGCAGCAGAAGAAAGGAGTGGGAGGGAATTAAAAAATAAAGCAGGTCTCTCAGGCTAGTGCACGAGATATGTAAATCACCTGTCACTCACAGCAAGGGGGAGGATTTGACAAAGTTTTTCTCTGTTTGTCAAGAATTATCTCACTGAACAATAAATAGAGGATTGCTCAGATATGGAGTAACTCTTTGTGGCAAGACTAGGCTCAAATGATAGGAAATCTTATACTCTACATTATGACATAAAAAAAAAAGTTTCAGGTTTACATCCACTTTAATTTTCTCTAATCAGCCTTAAAGAGGAAGTAAACCCTGATGGGTTTACTTCCTCTTTTTTCCCTGCAAAGGTAAAGCATAATGGACTACTATGCATCGCATAGTAGCTCATTATGTGTCACTTACCTGACACAGGAGCCAGCGAAGTCGCCGCTGATCCCTGTAGTCCGCCGCATCCATGTTGCTGGTGGCGTCTCGCAGCTCCGATGAATCACAGCGGCGAAGCCGCGATGACGTCACTCCCGCGCATGCGCACGGGAGTCGCGTCTCGCAGCGAAGCCGCTGCCACTCGGCGAAGCCGCGATGACGTCACTCCCGCGCATGCGCACGGGAGTCGACAAATTAGGCAAATCCATTCATGGATTTGCCGCATTTAGTGCGCCTGCGCGCCGCTGTCTACGGCGCATACGCCGTAGACAGCGGTGCCCATTTTCGGGCAAATATCTCCTAAACCATATAGGTTTAGGAGATATTGCTTGGACCTACAGGTAAGCCTTAATCTAGGCTTACCTGTAGGTCCAAGTTGTTTGGAAGGGTTTACTTCCTCTTTAATTAACTCCCTATTCTCCATTTATTTATTATTTTCCTGTCTATTTTATAAACAATAAACAATTACAACTTTTTTTTGTTTGCTTTGTTAGTGAATATTTTTACACATATATTAACATATATTTACACATTTCACATTGAAAAGGCTCAAAAAAAAAAAATATCTATTTATTTAATTTGTAAATAACTTTTCAATGCTTTGTACCATTGCTGACAGCTGAAGTTAAAACAAAACAGTTGCGGTAGGTATTGGTAATTGGTATCGGTGAGTACTAAAAAAAAAAAGTATCAGTACTTGTACCCATTGTAAAAAAAAGGTATCGGTCCATCCTTATTAGGAACTTTGCTTTCCTTCAGCTAAGTTATCATGTGAAATGCTTAAAGTGACTCTTTTCTTTGCCTAATCAGGGACACTTATCCCCTACCTTTCCCTTTGCAGCAGTACATACTCATCATTCCTGCTGTAAGGACTTGGAAAAAAAAACATCCATGGTCGAAGTGATTTGATGGAAATCATGGAGGACTATGGACTCATTCTGCTGCCCCGTGTGGAAGTACTAAGCCAAACAGAAAGGATCTATTGCTGTCTTATAGAAGAGTGGGAGTAAGTCCCATGCTCAACAATATTCAAAAAGTGATGGGTATTTTTGTTTCGCTTTCGGCAGCGAAATGGAGCAAGAAAGAATGAGTACATGCCGCTGCAGATACTGCATGAGCAAAGGAAAGAGTTTAAAGAAGTCATACTATTGTTTTTCACCCTGTTTTGACTTATTTGTAAATGCTTTCAAACTTTCATACCTCTACAAATAAGTCGACATTTGTAGCTCGAAAAAAAAGTTGTTGTAGTTTTGTTTTGGTTGATTTTGATTTGTTTATTAAATACATTTTAATTAATTAAATTTGTTACATTCATTTTCAGAATTCATTTAGTTAATTTTTTATTCAAATCGAATTTGAAAAATTCGAACACATTTGAAAAAAATTAGAAAAAAGTTATCGAATTGAAAACGCATTTATATGTAGCTGTTGCATTAGGCTATTAATACTGACTAACCATCTTCTGGAATTTGAATTTTGAATAGAATTAATTTGAATTTGAATAGAAAAGATTAGAATAGAATAGAAAAAAATAGAAAAGAATAGAATATAATGGAAAAAAAATATATACTAGAAAAACAATAGAATAGAATAGAAAAAAAATAGAAATAATATAATATATAACCATCTTCTGAAATTCGAATTTGAATATAAAAGAACAGAATAGAAAATAATAGAATAGAATAGACTAGAATAAAAAATAATAGAATAGAAAAACAATAGAACAAAATAGAATAAAACAGAATATATAACCAGCTTCAGAAAATTTAATTTGAATAGAAAAGATTAGAATTGAATAGCAAAGAATAGAATAGAAAATAGAAAAAAATATATAAAAAAAGAGAATAGAATATAAAAGAATAGGATAGAAAATCAATAGAATGGCATAAAATTAAATAGAAAGAATATAACGGTTATATTCTTTCTATTTTATGCTATATTATATTAATTGTTTTTCTATTCTATTCTATTCTATTCTATTTTCTATTCTTTTCTGCTTTAATCTTTTCCATTCAAATTCATTCTATTCAAAATTAGAATTTTTGAAGATGGTTATGTTATAATCTTTATATTTTATTCTATTCTATACTATTCTTTTCTATTCTATTATTTTTGCTTCCATTGTTTTTGATTCTATTCTAATCTATTCTATTCAAATACAAATTGATTCTAATTTGAATTTCAGAAGATGGTCATGTTCTTTCTATTTATTCTATTTTATTTATTTTCTATTATATTCTCTTATTTTCTATTTTATTCTTTTGTTTTTTATTATTTTGTTTTCTATTTTATTCTATTTTTTCTTTTCAAATTCATTCTATTCGAAATTCAAATTTCTGAAGATGGTTTGGTTATATTCTTTCTATTTTATTCTGATCTTTTCTATTCTGTCTATTGTTTTCTATTCTATTCTTTTCTAGTCTCTTATTTTGGTACACTGTGGCAGATGTTGATGGGGGCACTGATGGTTAACTGGCAGATGTTGATGGCACACTGGTACACTGTGACAGATGTAGATGGGGAACTGGTACACTGTGACAGATTTTGAAGGGGCACTGGTGCACATGAGAGATGTGCATGGGGCATTAGTGGTACCCTGTGACATATGTTGTTGGGACAATGATACACTGTGACAAATGTTGATGTAGCATAACTGTTATATTCTTTCTATTTTTTTTTCTATTGCTTTTCTATTCTATTCTATTCTTTTGTATTATTTTATACTCTATTGTTTTCTATTTTATTATTAAAATTAAAAATTTTAAATTAAAATTATATTTTTATTAAGAAATTCGAAATTTGAATAGAAAATAATAGAAAAGAATACAATAGAAAATAAGACAGTAGAATAGAAAATGAATAGAATAGACTAAAGTACAAAAAAAATTTAATAAATATAATGGTTATATTCTTTCTATTTTATTCTATTCTATATTAATTGTTTTTCAATTATTCTCTATTTTATTCTCTTATTTTCTATTATTTTCAATTCTAATCTTTTCTATTAAAATTCATTCTATTCAAAATTCAAACTTCTGAAGATGGTTATATTCTTTATATTTATACTATTCTATTGTTTTTCTATTCTATTCTCTAATTTTCTATTCTATTATTTTCTGTTATTATAGCTTTTATAGAAAATTAATTTCTATTTTTTTCTAATTCAATTTTGATTGGAATTTGTTTTCAAATGTGATTTCAATTAACTTTGTTTTCAAATTCATATCAAATTGTGTCCGAATCTTGGTACATTTAAATTTGTTGCTATTGTAATTTGGTAATTCCATTCCACCTGAATTTTCGAATAATGAATAATTTGTCTGAATTTAGAGTCAGGACAAAACAAACTGCACATGTCTACAAATAAGCCCAATTGGGGTGAAATGCTTTGTGTCATGGCATGGCCTAGGATGGGGACTAAGTTTGAAGCCAGCTATATCAATTAAACTGAACATTTTGACTTCTATGGAGTGCGATTCTGCTTTTCTACTTCACTATACCTACTTAGGTTGTTGAAAAGGGGGACTTTCAAAACATCTGTGTATAATCCCAACTGAGGTCTGATTAAAGGGAATGTATAGAATGCAATTAAAAAAAGAATAATATTTCATAATTTAGACTGGTAAATATATGGATATTTCATATTTACTTTTTCCAGCCAACAGGCAGAGCTCATGACTCTTTTCACGTGTTGAGTTTCGGGTAGAAGTAGTCGTTTGGTAAGACCTCTACTTCTGCTCTGCCCTGTCTATAAAGAACTCCTTAAGGGCTTGTTTACACCAAATGCATTGTACGTACTTTTAAACAAGGCGCAAGCACATATGCAGGAATGATGAAAGTATTTCAATGAGCCTAGTTTGAACCATTGCAGGCATGCTGCATTTCTTCTCTTGTACAGTGCCTTAAAAAAGTATTCATACCCGTTGAAATTTTCCACATTTTGTTACAATCAAAACGTAAATGTATTTTATTGAGATTTTATGTGATAGACCAACACAAAGTGGTACATATTTGTGAAGTGGAAGGAAAATGATAAATGGTTTTCAATTTTGTTTTACAAATAAATATCTGAAAAGTGTGGTGTGCATTTGTTTTCAGCCCCCCTTTACTCTGATACCTCTAACTAAAATCTAGTGTAACCAATTGCCTTCAGAAGTCACCTAATTAGTAAACAGAGTGCAGCTGTGTGTAATTTAATTTCAGTATAAATACAACTGTTTTATGAAGCCCTCAGAGGTTTGTTAGAGAACCTTAGTGAACAAACATCATCATGAATGCCAAGGAACACATCAGACAGGTCAGGTATAAAGTTGTGGAGAAGTTTAAAGCAGGGTTAGGTTATAAAAAAATAGCCCAACACAACTGCAAACCTAACAAGACATGGCCGCCCACCTAAACTGACAGGCCGAATAAGGAGAGCATTAATCAGAGAAGCAACCAAGTGGTAACTCTGGAGGAGCTACAGAGATCCACAGCTCAGGTGGAAGTATCTGTCCACAGGACAACTATTAGTTGTGCACTCCACAAATCTGGCCTTTATGGAACAGTGGCAAGAAGAAAACCATTGTTTAACCACTTGCTTACTGGGCACTTAAACACCCTTCCTGCCCAGACCAATTTTCAGCTTTCGGTGCTCTCACACTTTGAATGACAATTACTCAGTCATGCAACACTGTACCCAAATGCATTTTTTGTCCTTTTTTCCCCACAAATAGAGCTTTCTTTTGGTGGTATTTGATCACCTCTGGGGTTTTTATTTTTTGCGCTATAAATGAAAAAAGACCGAAAATTTTGAAAAAAACGCATATTTCTTTGTTTCTGTGACAGAATTATGCAAATTATTAATTTTTCTTCATAAATTTTGGCCACAATTTATACTGCTACATATCTTTGGTAAAAATAACCCAAATATGTGGATATTATTTGGTCTTTGTGAAAGTTAGAGAGTCTACAAGCTGTGGTGCGAATCGCACAAAATTGATCACATCTGATGTACTGGTGGACTATCTCGCTTCTTGTGACCCGAACAAGTCAGGAAAGTACAAATACCCCCCAAATGACCCCTTTTTTGGAAAGTAGACATTCCAAGGTATTTAGTAAGAGGCATAGTGAGCTTTTTGATGTTGTAATTTTTTTCCCACAATTCTTTGCAAAATTAAGATTTTTCATTTTTTTTTCTCCACAAAATTGTCATTGTAATAGGTTATTTCTCTCACATGGCATGCGTATATCACAAATGACACCCCCCAAAAAATTCTGCTACTCCTCCTGAGTATTACAATACCACATGTGTGGGACTTTTTCACAGCCTGGCCACATAGAGAGGCCCAACATGCAGGTAGCGCCATCATGTGTTCTAGGAACATAAATTACACATCTAACTTGTTGACTATTTATTACACTTTTGAAGCACCAGGACAATGACACGTGACACTGATGACAGATGGCACTGATACGTGGCAATGATGACACTTATACGTGGCACTGATGGCACATGGCACTGATGGCAGATGGCACTAATATGTGGCACTGATGACAGATGGCACTAATATGTGGCACTGATGACACATGGCACTTATACGTGGCACTGATGACACATGGCACTAATACGTGGCACTGAAGACAAGTGGCACTAATACGTGGCACTGATGACAGATGGCACTAATACGTGGCACTAATATGTGCCAACGATGACAGATGGCACTAATACATGGCACTGATGACGCGTGACACTGATGACAGATGGCACTGATAAGTGGCATTGATGACACGCGACACTGACAACAGATGGCACGTGACACTGACAGGTGGCACTGATGAAAAATGGCACTGATACGTGGCACTGATGACAGATGGCACTAATACGTGGCACTAATGACAGATGGCACTATGTGGCACTGATGACACGTGGCACTGATGACAGATGGCACTTATACGTGGCACTGATGACAGATGGCACTGGGGACAAATGGCACTGACAACAGGTGGCACTGGGGGCAGGTGGCACTGGGGGCAGGTAGCACTGGGTGGATGGCACTGGGGGCAGGTAGCACTGGGGTGGATGGCACTGGGGGGGATGGCACTGGGGCGGATGGCACTGGGGCAGGATGGCACTGCTGGGGGAGGATGGATGGCACTGCTGGGGGAGGATGGATGGTACTGCTGGGGGAGGATGGCACTTTTTTTTTACTTTTTTTTTATTTATTTTTTTCAAAACAAAGCAAAGCAGAATGGCTGCCGCTGCAGCCGTTCATCTCTCCCCTCTCACACTCTGTCTGTGTGAGGAGGGAGAGCGGCGCTGAGAGATGATCTCATATGTTTACATATGAGATCATCTCCCATTGGACACGCCGATCGTGCTGTAACGGCCGCTGTGATTGGCCGTTTACATCGATCTGTGTTTGCCTGTCCCCGGGGGACACGGCGAACACAGAACTTCCGCGATGCGCGCCCGCGGCGGCGCGCATTGCGGAAGTAAACATTAGGACATCCAGGGACGGCCTCCTGGACGAACGCGCCTGCTCTACGGCCATCATTCAGCTATAGGGCGGGCGCAAGGTGGTTAAAGAAGGCCATAAGAAGTCTTGTATGCAGTTTGTGAGAAGCCATGTGGGGGACACAACAAACATGTGGAAAAAGGTGCTCTGGTCAGATAAGACCAAAATGTAACTTTTTGGCCTAAAAGCAAAATGCTATACGTGGCAGAAAAATAACACTGCACAGGTGTGGCAGCTTTATGTTTTGGGGATGCTTTTCTTTAACAGGGAAGCTGGTCAGAGTTGATGGGAAGATGGATGGAGCCAAATACAGGGCAATCTTAGAAGAAAATCTGTTAGAGTCTGCAAAAGACTTGAGACTGGGACAGAGGTACACCTTCCAGCAGGACAACAACCCTAAACATACAGCCAGAAATGCAATGGAATGGTTTAGATCAAAGCATATTCATATGTTAGAATAGCCCAGTCAAAGTCCAGTCCTAAATCCAATTGAGAATATGTGCAAGACTTGAAATTTGCTGTTTACAGATGCTCTCCAATCTGACAGAAGAATGGGCAAAAATTTCACTCTCTAGATGTGCAAAGCTGGTAGAGACATACCCAAAAAGACTTGCAGCTGTAATTGCAGCGAAAGGTGGTTCTACAAAGTGAGGCTGAATACAAATGCACAGCACACTTTTCACATATTTATTTGTAACATAATTTTAAAACCATTTATCATTTTCCTCCACTTCACAATTATGTGCCACTTTGTGTTGGTTTATGACATAAAATCCAAATAAAATACACTTCTGTTTTGGGTTGTAGCATGACAAAATGTGGAAAATTGTAGAAATAGCGCCTGCAATCCGCCCTAAAGAAACTGCACCATTGTGTGTAGTGTGAAAGCCCCGAGGGATTTCATACTACAGCAGTGCGCTGGCAGGACATCAGAAAAAAGTCCTGCCAGCAGCTTCTTTGGAGTGGTGTGTTTACCGCTCATCCACCGCTGCTCCCCATTGAAATCAATGGGGCAGCGCTGTAATACCGCCGGCAAAACCCCGCTATTGCGGCATATTGCCAGCGGTTTTAACCCTTTCGCGGCTGCTAGCGGGGGTAAAAGCGTCCTGCTAGCGGTCGAAATGCGTCGCAAATCCACCGCAAATCCCACGGTAAAACGCTGCTAAAAATAGTGGCGTTTTACTGCCGACGCAATGGGTGGTGTGGTGTGAAAGGGGTCTAAGGGGTGTGAATACTTTTTCAAGGCACTGTAAATGTACCACCTCATAAATGGATATATTATGTAAATATAAAAACAATGATAAACAATGTGCTGCAAACACATTATACATACATAAAGATGCACATGCAAAACTGCACACTGAATGCATGGGATTGCAATGTAAACAAGCCCTTAGGCCTAATTCACATTGGAAATGTATACGTTAATACAGCGTGCGGCACTGCACGCTATCTGCAATTGTCTAATGCAGTGCCATTCATTCTAATGTGTGTTGCAGTGCCACTGAGGTGTGTGCCAACCTATTCATTTTAAGTAAGCCACCTAACGCAGAAAACATACATACTTTTACACACTGCACTTCAATGGTTTGGTGTAAACTTAATGCTTTGCAAAACTACTTTTATGAGTGCATTCTGTTTTACATGTCTAAATGTAAAATTAAAAATTTATAAAAAATTGCAAATTAGATAAAGAAATTTTTTTTTATCTGAAAAAAAAAAAATGAATCCCAAAATTGAGTAAAGTTTCTATTTTCATACTAATTAAGAGCTGAAGGCAGACATAGAGGAGGTTATCCTGCCATCTCCTGAATGACTGCTGCTTTTATTATAATCCCAAAGGAGATTTTCTAATAAAATATCGCACCGCAACTGCAAGGAACGCTCTCGACTCATGGTCCCCTTGACTTTCATGGGCAAGTTTGCCTCCTGTCAAACTCCAAACTCTGCAGACCCAGTTAAAATTACAGAGGTTGTGAAGCCTGGAAGGTTAGAATTTGGCTGGTGGATTGGGGAACCTTAAAACTGTGACAAAACCACCTGTTCTCACCGACCATCCCCACCCCTCCCTATCCCCCACCCCCTGGTTCCTGGATATTAAAATAAAAAAAGAATATATTAGCTTTGGGTGTACTCAACTTTAAAGTTTGATATACCTCTATTTTAATTGTTTACGTAGTGAATGCCTATTGCTGGAGGGCTCAACAAACCTAAGTTTGACATTGGTACTACATTATGAATTATGAAGCCAACCTCAGTTCTTTGACAACTTCAATAAAAAATGATTAGAATCTTGCTCTTGTTCGCTTTCCTTTCCTAGAAATGAACTGGTGGAGATTGCAGTAATTAAGTCCTTGGTGGTACTGGAAGGCTGAGAAAATAAAGCAAGAAAAAGCTTAAAAATGGGTTCTCTTATGTACACCGAGAGTAAGAAAAAAATAATAATAAAGTCCACGGTGTGACTGTTTGACAGGTGTGTGTGTCGCGGCTGGTGGAGCACACTCTGCAGAGAGTCACTCATGAAATAGGATAGTGTTTGTAAACAGTCTGTACTTTCTCAAATGTGCCCCGGAGATTTGTTGCAGGAAGTTAAATTGCTGAAATCTAGCTAATTTGGCACGATGCATTGAAAGCATGCTTGAGTGATCATAATTGCACTGGGACCAACTTAATTTAGCAATCTCAATGTATAGGTTTCCAATAACAACTGCAGGCGATATAAATTCAAGCTCTTGTTTGTTTCTAAAAGTGATTAGCTGAAAAGATTTGCAATCTAAAGCTGTAATTGTGGCCCCTTATTTATGCCTAATTCAGATTTATTTTAAATAAAACATTGGTATTATAATCTGGGTTTATTGAAATTGCAGTTTTAAAAGATCATGCTTATTACAAGGGTAATTCATAAGGGATGAAAGGAGATTGTTCGAAACTGAAAAATTATCATTCATAAAGAAGATATGAATAGATGACAGATGGCAATATGAAACTCTGTTTTTTCAATTGTACCACATATTAGATCAATAAGACAGCACAGAAGTTTGTGTTGTTTGAAGCAGCTGTTAGAATCAATATCACATTAAAACTGCATTATTTAAAGCTGTTTTTCTGCCTACGATACTGCATTATGCTATGTTTTTTTAAAATATTCTTTATTTATTTTAAAAATATTATATATTTGCAAAGTATAGCTGTAATTAATCACAAGATTGAGTTCCTGACAGTTCCTAACAGAATACCAAATTTAGAATAAGGGAGAATGAGAAGGGAACAAAGTGGTATAAAGGTACAAACGGGCTCTGCAATACTATATGGAAATGTATGTAAAAATAAACATACGTGATCATGAGAACGCATTTACATGTCCTCAAAATACAGCATGTTGTCTGCCTATACTATTCCTTAGTGATCCTGTTTAAATGAAAATAGTGGGTTAAACATATCCTCTTTGTACAAGATAGGTAATTATTTTATATATTATCGTTAATCATAAAAGAAAACAAATTTTATTAAATTAACTTTTGATTTGTTGAATAAAATTCTCCTAATTAATTGATTGACTGATAAAGTTTGCAACCGTTTTTGAGATATCTACTATATTGTTTCCAAAGCATAAATATTGTAAATCTTATGTTGTAACTGTATGCTAACCCCATTAATTTCATTAATCTCCGTAATTTTACCCAAAACTTGGTGATAATAAGGCAAGAAAACCATAAATGAATATAATTTGCTATGTCTGCTCCACGTTTCCAACAAAGTGCAGAGAATGAATCAGGAAATTAACAATTTTCTATAGGTGAGTATTGCCAGAATGAAATAATTTATAATGTTTCTTGGTTTCTAATATCTCCACATTGATATATTATGAAATTTTAACTGATTTTTACTAGGACATTCCTGGAAATACCTTTTTATTTCTTTAAATTAACTTCTTATTCTTCCACTTAAGTGCCCTGTGCTGGCTTAGAACATACCCCTCATCACAAGCAGACTTGTAGTGATCAAGAAGAGGAAGGTGTTTCTGACCAGGTCTGCAAGATTACATGCACGTGCACTGAGCAGTGTGGTCAAACTCTTGTGCCTATTGGGCACTATCATCATATTTAGATACAGTATAATACCAAAATGCATGCAGAAAAAGATGAAAAATGTATTTAAAAAAAAAAACAGTGAGCTATGATTAAGCGCTAAGTGAGTGTGAAATATGTAAACTGGTGATGCTGTTTATACCCGCTAAAGGTAAGCAAAGGGCCACATTTGGCCCATGGGTCCCAGTTTGGAGGTGACTGCTCTAGACCAAACTCCATCCCTGCCAGGCAAGGACCAAATTAGAAGAGCCATTGATCTTATTTCCCTAATGCAAACTAATTGGGCAGGGGGGCACCTCTCAGGAGGAGCTGTTGTTATCATTGGACTTACAAAAAGCCTTTGACTCTGTATTTTGGACCTATATGTTCTCCGTTTCAAATGGGTGGGGCTTCGGGTTGCTATTCTTCCAGATCATGGGAACTTTATACTCACATCCATAGGCAAGAGTTAAACCTGCAAATTCCCTTGCAGGGTTTTTTTTATCAGCCAAGAAAAGTATTCAAGTTTATTAATTAAAATTATTTTATTTTATCAAAATTTACAAATTGATGAAAGTTGTAAAAAATTTGCTTTGGCATTCACATGAAAATAACATTACCCATTAATCATGATAGAACCACACATTTATATGGAACCCGTTGTTGGCATTTTACTACAGCGTGGTCATCCACATGATACCCCTACGCGTTTCTACCCTTCTAATTATGGTCTTCTTCAAGGGGGATTTTTTGTTCTATGCGGGGAAGAGACATTTTTTATAATCAATCGTTATTTTATATTATACATTACATCTCACCATATAAATGATGGTATATATTTACCAAATTATGATGATGGAGAGAAGGATAGATGTCCTGCAGCCAGAGATTACTTCAAAATGTGGTCTTGGTGATCCTGAAGCCTCCGTGTGCTGTCTCAGCATTCCTTAGGGTGGGTCCCACCTTCAAAGAACTTATAAGAGACTGCTCTTCTCAGCCTTCCAGAATGCCAGGGGAACCACACGGAGACCACCATGCTGGAGGCTAGGACACACACAGGGGGAGGAGGTCTTGGGGGAGCGAGTGTCTGCACTTCATTAGAGGACAGTATAAATTGATACAATCACCTGTGGGTCTTAAGCCCCATACACACTATCAGTTTTTCTGCTGAGTTTTTCCTTCAGATTTACCAAAACCATATAATATGAGGTCAAACCTTAGACGTTTCAATTTGTATGCAATCAGGCAGGCCCTTGCACTACATGGTTTTGGTACATCTGAAGGAAAAACTCAGCAGACAAACTGATAGTGTGTATGGGGCTTTAGAGTGATCCCAGGAGAGCTGCTGACACACAGACTTATTGGAAAAATCTTATTATCAGGTAGGTGCCTTGGGTGGGATGCGCTAAACTATCTAAATGTCCCTTGTCCCCCTGCTCTTTGCTATCAAGATAGAGACATTGGCGATAGCCATTTGGGGTAATCCAGACATTAAAGGGGTGTCTTGTGACACGCGGGAGCATAAGTATGCTTTATTTGCTGATGTGATCCTTCAGTTTGTTACCTCGACCCACACCTATCTTCCTGTCTGTGATACTTTTTTTATTAGCACTAACATACAATTTTTCAGGAAAAGCTATGTCCAAGGTATGTCCCCTTTTTCAAGATCCTAGCAGTACTGATTCACAAAAGTTTTAGCAGAATTTAAAAAAAAGTTATGTATGTTAGTGCAAATAAAAGAAAGTATCACGGACAATACTCAATTGTTTTTGTCACAAGTGCACTAATATGGTTACAATCGCCTCAAGAAAGATGCTTAGGGAATTTAGTGCGATCTCCGGACTGTTAATGAAACAAAATTTCTAGTGCTTAACTTCAATACTCCTGCGACATTGCTCTCATGCATAAAATAAGCTTTCCAGTTTCAGTGGCAAGACAGAGCTTTACCATACCTAGGAATCCCCCTTACCGCATCTTATTTATTATTATATTTGACTAATTATTCCCCCTTTTTTCGTTGCCTAAATTAACTCCTATCAAACTGGTCATTATGTGACCTCTCGTGGTTTGGAAAAATTTCGGCAGTCAAAATGACCCTGCTACCCAAATTACTTAAGTAGCTGAAGGAGGCAGCACTGCTAGCCTCTGAGGAAGAAGGTATTTCTTTGAAACGCGTCAACAAGCAGTGGTTTTCGTGTCCTCTCCTTTATCACCTGGAGACTATTGATACCAGACTAAATAAGGCTTTTACATTGCGGTTTTCTTTCACATGTTTGTGAGTAGTTTTTAATTTATTCTTTTAATAAACTTATGAAAGGATAATGCACAATTATCCTGGAGGGCAGCAAGGCCTGAGACATTATCCATATCGAGCTGTAGATCACCTGATTAACACACTTGTGCACAAGAGTATTTATTTGTTTGCTGCTACCCAAATTACTTTACCTGTTCCACTCCTTACCCATTCCACTTGATAGAGCTGACTTAGCACAATTCCAATTCAAAGTTATTAAGTTTACTGGGGGTCCTAGGAGTCCTAGAATACCCTGAGTGACTCTATACATGCCCAGAATTAAGGAAGGGCTAGGTGTCCCTGATTTCTGGACAAAGTGGACATATAAGGCCACACAACTCATGTAACTATCAGCAGTCTACTCCCTGTGGGAATGTCCTTATTGGGTGTCAATAGCAAGGTTAGCCATCCCAGCATACACTATTAACTTTTTGCTTTTGTGAACCTCTAAAACTAGACCTTCTATTATGGCTCCTATGCTTTCCTAATCGTTTGTGCTTTGGGATCACGTTCATACATTGGTGTCTGACTTTACTCCCCTAGACCACTTGTTTCATAAACCAACCTTCCCTTCAGGATTGGAAATCCGAGCCTTTAAATGGTGGCTGGATGAAGGCCTCTACCATATAGGACATTTTTTTTACACATAGAGGCCCCTTCACCCTAGCCCATTGTATTACTGTTCTGGAAATGCCTCCCACGGAATGGTTTCATTTTTCTCAACTTGCTCATTTTTTAACAACCATCCAAAAATCACCAGACCCTCCTTCTTTAACTGCCTATGAACAATGGTGTACTAACCATCAGGGCCCCAGGGGTGGCATCTCCCTGGCTTATGTGTCTTTACTTGCCTCCACTTCGAAGCATCAGTACATGTTGGCATGGGAGAGGGACCTAGACTTCTCACTGGAACCTGAGATCTGGTACTACAGTTTGGAGGTTTTGTTCAAATGTTCAAACTTTGGGCGGCACAGTGGTGTAGTGGTTAGTACTCTCACCTAGCAGTAAGAAGGGTTGCTGGTTCAAATCCCAACCACGATGCTACCTGCCTGGAGTTTGTATGTTCTCCCTGTGCTTGCATGGGTTTCCTCCGGGTACTCTGGTTTCCTCCCACACTCCAAAGACATGCCGGTAGGTTAATTGGCTTCTGTCCAAAATTGGCCCTAGTATATCAATGGGGATCTTGGATTGTGGGCTCCTTGAGGGTAAGGACCGATGTGAGTGTGCAATGTACAGAGATAGGGACAATTGTGGACACTCACTCGGGTTGAACTGGATGGACTGGTGTCTTTATTCAACCTTACTAACTATGTAACTATACTGAGTGTCTCTTTATTAGAGGCGAATGTCAAAGTTATATTGACATGGTACTAGGTTCCTACTCGCCTAGCCAAGATATACCCGTCAACTTCAGAGGATGTGCCTTACTGGGTACTATGCTCTACATATGGTTGGAATGCCCACACATCAGGAATTATTGAAGGCAAGTCTTTTTCTTGAGTCATACAATCACTCAGGATAGCAATAGACCAATGTCCTTCTATAGCTCTGATGAATGATCCCCCAGTAGGAGTACCTTGTCCTATGAAAAGACTGATTTATTTTATGCTGCTAGTGGCTAAAACTACCTTAGCTGGAGCATGGAAGTCACCCTCATGATAAACAGATGCTCTTCGAACAAACCCCTGCCCCCAACACTAGGGTAACTTATGAAATTTGTGTCTTCTGTGAGTTGTAGGTCTCTGTTTAGCCCTTCTCTCTTATTTCATACCCTTTCTCTCTATCTTTGATTCTTTACTATGGCTTGTCCTAGGGCCATGCCCTTTTTTTGTTTTCTTTATATGGCATTATGACTTTATGAGCCAGTTCCTTATATAATTTGGGGACAATTGAGAACAAATGTGACCTGGCACAACTAGCAAAGGCATGCCTCCATCCCTAATATAGGGATATGGATAGAGAAGAGAATGTTGGGACTTTGAATGAAGCATGTCTGTGCAAATAATTATTTATATAAAAACAGTAATGAGATTGATGGACACCTAATAAATTAATTCACAATGGTAATAATAATGATAATGATAATATTAATCATTATCATAATGATAATAATGAAAGTAATAATAATAATAATTATATAATAATAATCATATAATGTTTATTTAATACACAATTATCATATCAATTAATGATCATGAAATATTTGATAAAGTTAATCAGAAAACATAATCTATAAGATTCTAAATCGCAATGATCATGATTAATAAATTAAATGCAAAAAGACAACATACATCCAATATAAGTCAATACATAATATTAGAAATGTAAAATTAAAAATCCATCATAAAAACTGCCTTGTCTTGACACCCTGTATCGGTGACTCTATGCGTTTATTGGCCTGTAGCCAATCATCATTATAAAATTTGGGGCTCTTCTGAATTCTTGAGGGCTAAATTCATACTAGATATGTTTGGTCTGCAGTAAGGCCCTTTTGATAGTGCTATTGGTTGGCTGTATGCATAGCAATCATAACTTAATTTGACTGTACTATTTATTAGTTTATGATGCATTTTGCACTTACTAACTGGTGCCCTCATTATCGTATACATTCTTCATATCCTGTACAACTTTGAGCAGGTGTCATATACTGTACCACATGCTAATATATTCTTACCAAAATCTATTGCCCTCAAATTCCAGGGCCAAACATAGCATATCACAAAACTTTCTTCCTCTTCCAATCACTTCTCAAGTAATCTCCACCTTTAATTCCTCCGAAAATGTATCCAAAGGTATCCAAAAAGAAAACAAAACTCTACAGTGTAGTTAGTATGCCCTAAGCCTAAGGTAATTTTTGGTTGAATAATGATTTGATTTGGTATATTTTCTTTCTTTTGTGGATGCATAGAATGCACTTTTTGGTTAACTTCTATTGGCAGATAGCATGTCAAATTTTATTATTTTTATTTTTTTAATGCACAATAAAAAATTTGTGGATAATAATACTTGTCTATGTGTTTTACTTCAAATGACAGTTTGGTAGTAGGCAGTTACATTTTAAAAAATACAATGGAAAATTTACACAGGACACCAACATAGTTGTATCTTTGTTCTTAAAAACTACGGCATAATGGTGTTGTGGTAAAAAAAAACAAAAAAAAAAAAACATAATAATATTATTCTTTATATCACTAGAAAAAAAAGCCTTTGAAATAACTCCATCAGTATCACCAGCAAAGCAACTTCATTATTATCCCATTAAAGAAGAAGAGAATTGTGCGCTGCATTTGGAGATTTCATAATTTGCCACTTCACGAATGTTCATTCTCCATGACCAACCACTTCTGCTTCCGAGCATGCGTGTTTGTACTTTGGACTTTTGTCAGAGGGACTTGTGTATGCACGATCGGAAAGTCCAACAACACACATTTGTTGGTGGAAAATTTGAAAACATGCTAGTCAACATTTGTTGGCGGAAAGTCCGACAACAATTGTCCAATGGAGCATACACATGGTCGGATTGTCTGCCAACAACCTCACGTCCAACATTTCCCATCGGAAAGTCCCATTGTGTTTACGCCCTTAAGACTGAGGAGGAGGGGAACAAACACAAATCTTTTACAATTAATATCAACCAGTTAAATTAATTTAAGCCTAAATACTCAGATTTTGTACAATTCCAGACATGTCCCTGTAAAATAAAATTTGCATTTTGAATACTTTTGCAAGGCACTGTATGTGAATGAACCCTTAGCGTTAGGTATTCTTTAATCTTATTTTGGGCACATATGCCCTTTGCACTTCACAGACTTTCTTTAAATGCTAGATAGAAACCAGACCCCCAGCTTACCTACGTAAACTGCATGCTACACATGGCATAGTATTCCTTTCTGGGAACAATTACATTTTGTCAATTTCACTGAATCATATTTTATATATTTTATTTATCAGTACACATTGTAAGATCAGATTACAAACTACTCAGTTAGTAGGTCATTCTGACTGCAAGCAATTACTAAATGTTCTACTACATTAGCAAAGCTGAAAATATATTTTCATTATGAAAGTTAAAAGTTTGCTAAGTTTGTTTTTCATGAAGCAGTAATGAGCTATTACCCAGTTATGCTTTCAGTTTATTTTACTATAAGAGTTTCTCAATATCTCTTACATACCAGTGGGGAACCACAGTCTTTCATTGTATTTTTATACAAAAATATTGCTTACAAATGGTATTTTCATTACAAGATTGTAAAAAAATTTTTAGGCAAAGTAGGGCATCAGAAACTGATTAAGTCATGTTTTGTATTGAGTGTGTTACGTATGCTGGTTGATCATTTGCATTTGTTATTACAAAAATATTAAAACGGGATATTTGGAAGACCTGATTAATGACCACGATGAATAAGTTAACTAATTAGTTAACGAATTATTCTAGGTGCCCCATAAATTACACATTAAAGGTCAGTGCATCCAAAAATTATTATTTTTTGTTGGCTTTATGGGTTTAATATATTGGTTTGATGAGTTAAATGAAGGCTGCTTTTAAATCACTGAGATTTTAACACAAATCAAAAGTGTGACACATGTGGCCTGGGCATCTACATGCTGTAGCTAGTGTAGCACATAAAGCTAAATGCCTCCCTTTAGTTTTTGTATGCCAGAATGAGTCATGACTAGGGATGAGCTTCGTGTTCGAGTAGAACATACGTTCGACTCGAACATCGGCTGTTCGCCCGTTCGGCGAATTCCGAACGTTATGGGCCGTTTGCGCCAAATTCGTCACGGCCCACAATGCACTGCGTCATCGCAGTGCATTGCTGGCTCATGATTGGCCAAGCATGCACTGTGACCCCGCATGCTTGGCCAATCACAGTGCCAGCAGCGAGGAGAGCCATGATTGGCCACAGGCAGGATGCCTGTGGCCAATCATAGCTCAGGCTGTGTAGTACACGCCCCACACTATATAAGGCCGCCAGCGCGGCGGCCTAGTGTAGTGTGTTGGCGTCTGAAGCAGTTAGAGGGTGTTCTGTGTACCTTCAACACAGTACACACCGATCGTTTTCGGCCGATTTTCAATCTCGCTGTTGTGTAGTGGTTGTTGTCTGTGTGCCCTGACCGCAGTATACACCGCTATATTCACCTCACCTATATAGCTAGTGATCTATCTTTTATAATAGAGCTTGCAGTCAGTAGTGTTAGGAGCTTGTGTGTGCTGTCTGCGTGCTCTGTACCCAGTACACACAGCTATATCCACCTACATAGCTCTTCTCTATTTGAGCCCACTTGCCATCTGCAGGAGTTATTGGAAGTTGTGTGTGCCTCCAGCACAGCACAGTATACATCTGTATATACCCCTTTATCTCTGGTGTTCTATAAAAAAGGCATCTGCAGGAGTTAGTGGGTTTTTTGTGCCTCCAGCACAATATACACCTGTATCTACCCTTTATTGCTGTTCTCTAATAGAGCCATCTGCAGGGCTTAGTGGGTGTTGTGTGACTCCATTACACTGCTGTTTTACCCAACTCCCTTCAGGCCATTACCATGCCTGGAAGGCCAGCAAGGAGAGGCAGACAGGCGCGAGCCGATAAAAGAGGGCAAGCAGGCTCTGTGTCTAGAGACAACAGTGCTGGTCGTGGACGCGGTGCATTGTTATCAGCACGTGGCCATGGGACACGCTTGTCTTTCTTTTCGGCAGCTTCGCATCGTCTTCCCTCCTCTCAATGTCATCATCAGTGACTCCTTCCCTAGACCCACCACGTCCTCCTGAGGAGTCTCCTGAACTCTTTGAGCACAGTGTTGGGTACATGCTCCAGGAGGATGCCCAGTGTTTTGTGGGCTCTGATGATGACACTCAGCTAGAGGAAGGCAGTAGCGTGAGCGCAGAGAGAGGGGATGCTCAAGAAGGACAGCAATCTGGCAGTCATGTTCCACAAGCTGCAGCATACTGCCAGGTTTGCTACAGCGATGAAGAGGGAGGGGATGATGAGGGCACTGACTCCACGTGGGTGCCTGGAAGGAGAGAGGAGGAGGAGGAGGCACATGTCCAACGAGGCAGGATGCCCTCCGGGGGCCAGCTTAGGGGCAGCACACCGACTGAATCACACCGCAGAGCTCCGCATGTGCAGGGCGCTGCCTCTGCGCGTTATTCTAAAAGTTCTTTGGTGTGGGCCTTTTTTGAGACGAGTGCATCAGATTGCACTGCTGCTATTTGCAACATATGTCTCAAGCGTATCTCGCGTGGCCAAAACATCAGCCGCTTGGGCACCACGTGCTTGACCAGACATATGTTGACCTGCCATGCAGCTCGTTGGCAAGCGTACCTCAAAGACCCACACCAAAGAACAAAGCGGACCTCTCCTTGCTCCTCATCAGCTGGCATCTCCAACCCCACTAGACCTTCAGTCCTCTCTGAAACCTGCTCTGAGAGGAATGAAGGTGTAGAATTAGGTGTGTCACAGACAAGTGCTTCCGGGAACTCTGCTAGCGGTACACCCACGTCCGATTATAGCAGGCAAATGTCCCTGCCCCAGCTGCTGGACCGGCGAAAGAAGTTCACTCCCAGCCATCCACATGCCCAGCGGTTGAATGCTAGCTGCTGCCTTTTCAGTTGGTAGACTCGGCCCCCTTCCGTGAGTTTATACAATGTGCGGTTCCTCAGTGGCAGGTCCCCAAACGCCACTTTTTCTCGCAGAAGGCGATTCCGGCTCTCTACCGGCATGTGGAAGGCAATGTCCTTGCCTCGCTGGACAGGGCGGTCAGCAGTAAGGTGCATATTACCACTGACTCATGGTCCAGCAGGCATAGACAGGGACATTACCTGTCTTTCACGGCCCATTGGGTCACTCTTCTGGCAGCTGGGAAGGATGCAGGACAAGGTGCAGTAGTGTTGGAGGTTGTTCCGCCACCATGCCTCCAAAATGCTACTATTGGTTGTGACACACCTCTCTCCTCCACCCCCTCCTCTTCTTCTTCCTCCATGGCCTCTTCCAGTGCTCTGTCCTCAGAACCAGCGGTGCTTCGTAGGCGTTCCAGGGGCTACGCAAGTACGCAGGCAAAACGATGCCATGCCGTGCTTGCGCTGGTTTGTTTGGGGGACAGGAGCCACACTGGGGCGGATGTTTTGTCAGCTCTGCAGGGGCAGGCCGAGAGGTGGTTGACGCCACGCCAGCTTAAGCAAGGAATGGTGGTTTGTGACAATGGCACCAACCTCCTCTCCGCCCTCCGACAGGGACAACTGACCCATGTGCCCTGTGTAGCTCACGTCCTTAACCTGGTGGTGCAGCGGTTCTTGGGCAGGTACCCCTGCTTACAGGATGTCCTGAAGCAGGCCAGGAAAGTCTGTGTGCATTTCCGCCGATCATTTAATGCCTGTGCTCGGCTGGCTGAGCTCCAAAAGGAGTTGAACCTGCCCAAGAACCGCCTTATATGTGACATGCCCACCAGGTGGAACTCAACGTTGGCCATGCTGCAGCGGGCTGCACACGCAGCAGAGGGCCATCAATGAGTACCTGTGCGACTACGGCACCAGGACAGGGTCAGGGGAGCTCGGTTTTTTCTCACCACGCCAGTGGGGCATGATCAGGGATGCATGCACTGTCCTGTCACCGTTTGAGGAGGCCACAAGGATGGTGAGCAGTGACAGTGCATGCATCAGTGACACTGTACCTCTTGTCCACCTCTTGGAGCATACGCTGCGTGGAATAATGGACAGGGCACTTGAGGCAGAACAGAGGCAGGAAGAGGAGGACTTCCTTGCCTCTCAAGGTCCCCTTTATCCAGACAGTGTTCCTGCTGTGCCAACCATCACACAGGAAGAGGATGAGGAGGAGGAAGAGGAGGAGGAGGATGATTGTGTCAGCATGGAGGTGGAGGCTGGCACTCAGCATCAGCAGCAGCAGCAGCAGCAGTCTTGTAGGGATGATTTACAGTCCCAAGAAACACGTGGACTTGTACGTGGCTGGGAGGAGGTAGCTGCGGATCATGTTGTCCTTAATGACCCAGAGGACTCCGGACCGAATGCCTCAGCTAACCTACGCTGCATGGCCTCCCTGATCCTGCAAAGCCTGCGGAAGGATCTTCGTATTCTTCGGATCAAGGAGAGGGACCATTACTGGCTGGCCACTCTCCTTGATCCACGGTACAAGGGTAAGGTTGCCGACCTTATCTTGCCATCGCAGAGGGAGCAGAGGATGAGACATCTCCGGGAGGCCTTGCAGAAAGGTCTGTGCAATGCGTTCCCAGAGACTGGGAGGTTACAAACTCCTGGTCCTGGACAACGTGTTGCTGAGGCATCGGTCAGAAGGAGCGGTGGAGAAGGTGGCCGTCTGACTGATGCTTTCAGACAATTTTTTAGTCCGCAGCCCCAAGGTATGATCGGTTCCAGCACCCATCGCCAGCGTCTGATTTACATGGTGCAGGAATACCTAGGGGCAAGGTCAGACTTGGACACCTTTCCCACCGAAAATCCTCTGGCTTACTGGGTCTTGAGGATGGATCACTGGCCAGAGCTTGCACAGTATGCAATTGAGCTACTGGCCTGTCCTGCATCCAGCGTTCTTTCGGAACGCACCTTCAGTGCTGCTGGTGGCTTTGTTACCGATCACAGGGTGTGCCTGTCCACCGAATCAGTTGATCGACTGACCTTCATCAAGATGAATCAGTCTTGGATCACCCACAGCTACCAAGCACCTGAAGCTGATGTAACCGAATAATTTTTTTTGAAATATCACATCCCTTCAAGACTGCCTATGCTGATGCTGAGTGACTGTCCTGTTATGTTGATTGTCTATCCTCTTCCTCCTCCGCTGATATGTTGGAAGAACATTTCTGGTTCTGGGTGATGCCTAAGGCCCAATTTTTCTGCCCCTGTTTAACAGGGGCATTTAGGTACAATTTTTGATGCAATGCTTTGCAGCAGGGCTAATTCCTGCAATCAAACAAGAGTATATGGGAGAGGTTGCAGTGTGGTGGCACCAGCACCAGTGCCTAAGGCCCAATTTTTCTGCCCCTGTTTAACAGGGGCATTTAATTACAATTTTTGATGCAATGCTTTGCAGCAGGGCTAATTCCTGCAATAAAACTAGAGTATATGGCAGAGGTTGCAGTGTGGTGGCACCAGCACCAGTGTCTAAGGCCCAATTTTTCTGCCCCTGTTTAACAGGGCGTTTAAGTACAATTTTTGATGCAATGCTTTGCAGCAGGGCTAATTCCTGCAATAAAACTAGAGTATATGGGAGAGGTTGCAGTGTCGTGGCACCAGCACCAGTGCCTAAGGCCAAATTTTTCTGCCCCTGTTTAACAGGGACATGTAATTACAATTCTTGATATAATATTTCACAGGAGGGCCCCTTACTGTGCCCACCCAGAGTAACGGTGAGGACTTATAGTGTTGTGGCACCAGCACCACAACCACCAAAGGTCAATTTTTCTACCACTGTTCAACAATGGCATGTAATTACAATTCTTGATATAATCGTTCACAGCAGAGTCACTTTGAGGGCTTACAATGTTGTGGCAAAACCAACACCTTGTTCCGCCATTACTGCAGAGCATATAGGGCAGGCCCCTACTTTCAAACATCCAATTTACAAACATCTCCTACTTGCAAACGGAAGGAGACAACAGCAAGTGAGATGAAAAAAGATGGACGACAAAACAAATTATACAGGGGTGATAACCCTTCCCTATGTTTTCCAAAAAGCTTAAAAATAGTTTTTTTGACTGGAGCTACACTTTAAAAATGTACCAGTTGAAAATTACAAACAGATTCAACTTAACACAACAAACCTACACAGTCCCTGTCTTGTTTGCACCGCCTGTATACTGCTGTTCTGAGTATATAGGGCCTGGGGGCCACACGCATTTCCTTTTTTTAATATGGGTACAGGGTTCCCCTTAATATGCGTACAAGACCCAAATAGGCTGGTAATGGGCAGGGAGGGCTACCCATGCCATTTTTCTCAATGATTTTCAACTATATTGCAGGAACCAGATATAACATTAAAACCGCAAGCAGTTTTAAATGGTGTTATTTCCGTTTAATGTCATTTTGTGCAGGGACTGTTCTAAACACGGGAAACACGTGGCACTTCACAGGCATACTACAGACACCCCCCAGGCACCATATTTAAAGGAATATTTCACTTTTTTTTCACTTTAATCGTCATTAAAATCAGTGCTCCCGCCAAAACGGCCATTTTTAAAAACATTTTATGCATTGACCCATGTCCCCTGGGGCAGGAGCCAGGTCCCCAAACCCTTTTTAGGACAGTATCTTGCATATTAGCCATTAAAATTAGCACGTTTAATTTCTAACGTTCGAGTCCCATAGACTTCAATGGGGTTCTAAAGTTCATTCGAATTTGGGGTCCGTTCGAAAGTTCTGGTGCGAACCGAACCGGGGGGTGTTCGGCTCATCCCTAGTCATGACCATGGAGTCAGGTAGTGCTGGCATGATGAACAGGCAGTGACTGTTGATCATGCCAGAAATCTTGGGAGCTGATGACTTACTGTGCTATCTGCCTCTGCTAATTCTTATCACTTGCTTTTTTCCCATGTTTCAACTAAAGAGAAAGCAAAAAGCAACAAGAAAACACTTAGATTATGATTTTGGTAATGTGTTTAAAAGAGAAGTATGTTTTTTTTTATATTTAGAAGTGGATGCTCTTCCCTCTCAGCGGGGCCAGGTGTTGGTCCAGGGATCTGGGTGGATCCTGACTCCATGGTCATAATGACGCTCGAGTCTGGACTGACTCTGTGACATCAGCAGAGAGTGGACTTCAGTCCACTCTCTGCTGAAAATTGGTCACAGGAGTGCAAAACGAACTGCATTCCTGTGATCCACAGGAGAAGTACAGCCAAATGAGCTTTGGCTGTACTTCTCCTGTAACCAGGGCAGGACTTACCATTGGGCTTGACTGGGCTCAAGCCCATGGGCCCCTGCCCATTAGGGGGCCCCGCGGGCCCCACCGAGATACATAGCCGAGTTTACTCAGCTCGGCTCCGCTTACAGTCATGCCCATTCCCGCCCTATGGTGGACATAACACAGGGACTGGGCGTGACTGTGAGCCGAGCCGAGTACACTCAGCTACTCTCGGCTCCGCTCGGGACTGCGAGAGGACCTGAGAGCCACTGTAAGGACATATTCGGCGACCCATCGCAGTTTTTCACGGAAGTTACATTCCGTCTCCGCCATCTTGCTACACCCCACATTCGTCCACAGTAAGCATACACTAAGAAGGGGTAAAGCGGACATGTTGTTACACCCACAGGAGTTTTGCATTTTAGATGTATTTATAACATTAAAGTTAGTATATAGTAAAATACAGGACTTACAACTCCGTCTGACTACTTAGATGTTGAATTTTAAAAGCAGCGAACTTCTGTCAGATTAGCAAACCTGTGAGATGGGCAGGGTTGCCGCTGCTTTTAAAATTCAAGATCTAAGTAGTCAGACGGAGTTCTAAGTCCTGTATTTCACTATATAAATTGACTTTACTGTTATAAATACATGTAAAACTCTGGTGGGTGTAACAACATGTCCGCTTTACCCCTTCTTAGTGTATCCTTACTGTGGACGACTGTGGGGTGTGGAAAGATGGCGGCAACGGAACGCCACTTTCATAGCAAACTGCGATGGGTCACCGAATATGTCGTTATACTGCCAAGAGGACCCAACAGCCACCGAGATACACAGGACTCTGTATCTTGGCAGCGCCATTTTTAAACTTCAAGACTGCAATGACAAGGCTGCAAATAACACTGGACAAGGCTTCAGAAGGATAGGCAAGGCTGCAGATGGACACTGATGAGGCTGCATTGATGGGCATTTAAATGTAAGTTTTTCCCTTAAACTTCCCTCCTAAAAGTTTTTTTTCCTTAAAATTCCCTCCTAAACTTGGGGTGCATGTTATACGTCGGCACGTGTTATACGCCGATAAATACTGTAATGTATGGAAGGTAGGGCCCGAAAGTGACTCAAGCCCAGGGGCCCCCACCACCCTAAGTCCTGCCCTGCCTGTAACAACAGTATTTCTCAGGGAGGAACAGCTTAAGTATGAATTTTTCAGACAGATAGTTAAAGTGTGTGTAAACCCTGTGAATGTACTTCCCTAATTTGGTCACTTTTGGTCTGTTAAATATGTTCTTGAAAGTGTTTCATTCTATCTGTTCAATAAGTGCAGTGCCTGTTGATCATGCCAGAAATATTGAGAGCTGATGCCTCTGCTAATTCTTATCACTTGCTTTGTTCCCAGTTATCATAGAGGACTACAGAACTGTGCTCATTTATACCAGAAAGGGAGTGAAATCTTGTAATCCTCTCCTCTTTGTGTTGTCCTGCTGTGGTAAGGGTTAATGAGTGTTGCCATCCAAGGACTGCAAACATTTTACTGCCAGAGCCACCAGGTGAAATGAAAGAAAAAGCTTGATAAAAGAAAATAAATGCAGCCCGAACATCTAAGGACTGGTACACTGCAATATATTGCATTTTTGTTTTTGGGTTTAAATATGCTTTGAAGTGGACATTGCATAAAAATATGAGGTCCACTTTCATGGAATTTCCCCACTCTCTGTATTAAAAAAAGAAATAAATAATTAAAACTTAAAAAAATAAAGTTTTGCTAAAAAAATACTAAAAATGTAAAATAATTATCTTAGACCAAGGTTTCCTCCATTTCCTGGAAACTTTGGTGATGTCACTGCTATGAAGCCGGGAGCTAAAAATCCCCTAACAATGCTCTCCTGCAATGAGTTGGAGTGTATTCTCACAGGATTTTGAGCACCCTGGAAGTGTAAAGGATAAGTGACACTTAGGGATATTGACAGAAGCTTGATCTAAGATGGGTATTTTTTTTTCTCACAAAGCTTTTTTGGTCAGCTTTAACTAGATGTTTTTAATATAAATGTATGCTTTTGGGTATCTGGGGTTATATATGGTAAAATGTGAGGTTTTAATGTTTACTAGGTTGAGAGCCAGGGAGTTAATTTCAGAGGTTAAGGTGAACATTAAGAATCAAGTTTCTGTTAAGGGGTACACTAATGCCCCATACACATGATCAGACTTACTGGCAGACTTGGTCCGGCGGACCGGAATCCGTCGGACAATTCGATCATGTGTGGGCTCCGTCTGACTTTTTCTTCCCAAAAGTCCAACGGACCTAGAAATGAAACATGTTTTAAATCTTCCCACCGGAAGTCCGTCGGACCCAGTTCCTATTGGGAGGCCTGTTCGTTAGTATGCTGGTCTGACGGACCAAATACGACGCAAGGGCAGCTACAGCACCTGCCTGCAAGAATGTTTCCAGCACGATCCTATTGCGCTGGTTCTCGGCTGCAGGATACTGTACATCTTGTGCTCGCTGCAATAGGAAAAACACATTTTCCTATTGCAGCGAGCACGAGAGATAGGCATCAATGTCCCTTAGGTCTGGTATGGATTTTAAGGGGAACCCCCTATGCCGAAAAAACTGTGTAGGGTCCCCCCAAAGTCCATACCAGACCCTTATCCGAGCATGCAGCTCGGCGGGTCAGGAAAGGGGGTGGGGACGAACGAGCACCCCCCCTCCTGAACCGTACCAGGCTGCATGCTCTCAACATGGGGGGTGGGTGCTTTGGGGAAGGGGGGCCCCCCACCCCAAAGCACCTTGTCTCCATGTTGATAAGGACAAGGGCCTCTTCCTGACAACCCTGGCCGTTGGTTGTTGGGGTCTGCAGATGGGGGCTTATCAGAATCTGGGAGCCCCCTTTAATAAAGGGTTTTTGTTTGGCGTAGGGTTCCCCTTAAAATCCATACCAGGCGATGGGGCTCGCAACGTGTCAATCTATCCGATGAAAGCTGCGAGATTGACTTCACTTTCTAGTCCCGTCGTACCTGGAGCCATGTTCAAAATTAATGGATTTTAGTGGGGACAAGTCCACTCGTTCGGAAAGTCAGTCGAACCTCCGCCAAAAGTCCGTCAGGAAGACCGTCGGACCTAGTCTGCTGGAAAGTCCGATCATGTGTACGTGGCATAAGGGGTATATTTAAAAAGCAGTGAACGAATTAGATTTTCAGAAAACATTCACTGGTGGTAAATTAGTCTCTGTTATTTAAAAAACATACATTTGGAAGATTTACCTGCAATTAATTTATAGATCCATGGTTTTACAAACATGCCCCTAAGGCGGCGTACACACGGGCGGACTGTCTGCCCAAACTAAGTTTGTCAAACAGTCCGCTCAAACTTTTGAATGAACGAACTTGCCCACACACGGCACTTTTTGAGCGGACTAATACGGCAAACTAAGTTCGTCGTACTAAGTCCGTGCAACTTTTGAAATGAACGGACTCGCCCACACACGCGGAGGACAGTCCGCTCATTTCGAGCGCGTGTCAAGGTAGGCGGGGCCCGCGACGGAGACGTCGCGGGCTCCGCCGCCTGGAATGTACTTAAAGGGTAACCCCAACGCCGAAAAAAAATCGGCGTGGGGGCCCCCCCAAAGTCCACAACAGACCCTTGTCCGAGCACGCTACCCGGCCGGCCAGGAAAGGGGGGCGAGCGAGCGCGCCCCCCCTCCTGAGCCGTACCAGGCCGCGTGCCCTCAACATGGGGGGTGCCTTGGGGAAGGGGGGGCCGCGCGGCCCCCCCACCCCAAAGCACCTTGTCCCCATGTTGATGAGGACAAGGGCCTCTTCCCGACAACCCTGGCCGTTGGTTGTCGGGGTCTGCGGGCGGGGGGCTTATCGGAATCCGGGAGCCCCCTTTAATAAGGGGGCCCCCGGATACCGGCCCCCCACCCTATGTGAATGAGTATGGGGTACAATGTACCCCTACCCATTCACCTGTAAAATAAAAGTACCCCCAAAAAAAAACACAACACACGAGATAAAATATTTTATTGCACAGCTCCGGGGGTCTTCCGTCTTCGGGGGTCTTCTCGCCGGACTCCTCCGCTATCTTCTTGTAGCTCTTTTGCTAGCAGAGGAGTCCGGCTTTCTTCCTCCCCGCCGCCAGCCTCTTCTCCCGACTTCGGGGGTCTTGTCCCCCTCTTCGGTTCTTCTGCCGGGCCACCGCGCCTTCTTATAGCTCTTTTAGAGGCGGTGGCCCGGTCTTCTGTCGCCGCTGTCGCCGCCGTCGCCGCCTTCCGTTCTTCTTCTTCTTCTTCTTCTTCTTCTTCTCCAGGAGATGTTGACACGACGATCTCTCCGGCCGGAATGCCAGAGCCGCGCTGTGCGGCCACTTATATAGTGACGATGGGGCGGTGTCACATGGTATATGTCACATGGGTCGCTGGCCCCGTCACCTGGTATGGACTTAAAGGGGAATCCCTACGCCAAAAAACAGCGTGGGGGTCCCCCCAGGTCCATATCAGACCCTTATCCAAGCACGCTACCCGGCCGGCCAGTAAAGGCGGTGGAGACGAGCGAGCGCCCCCCCTCCTGAGCTGTACCAGGCCACGTGCCCTCAACATGGAGGGTGCTTTGGGGAAGGGGGGTCGCGTGGCCCCCCACCCCAAAGCAGTGACGAGGCAACAGCTCAAGAAAAGAAGAAGAAGAGAAGAGAAGAACAGAAGGCGGCAGCGACAGAAGACCGCTTGTAAAAGATCTAGAAGAAGGTGCGGTGGCCCGGCAAGAAGAATCGAAGAGGGGGGCAAAACCCCCGAAGAGGGGGAAAAGACCCCCGAAGTCAGAAGAAAAGGGTGGCAGCGAAGAAGAAAGCCGGGCTCCTCCGCTAGTAAGAGAGCTAGCAGAAGATAGCGGAGGAGTCCGGCGAGAAGACCTCCAAAGATGGAAGAAGACCCCCGGAACTGTGCAATAAACTACTTTGTGTTGTGTTTTTTTCTAAATTTTTTCACAGGTGAATGGGTAGGGGTACATTGTACCCCTACTCATTCACATAGAGTGGGGGGCCGGGATCCGGGGGCCCCCTTATTAAAGGGGGCTCATGGATTCTGATAAGCCCCACGCCCGCAGACCCCGACAACCAATGGCCAGGGTTGTCGGCAAGAGGCCCTTGTTCTCAACAACATGGGGACAAGGTGCTTTGGGGTGGGGGGCCCCTTTCCTGACCGGCCGGGTAGCGTGCTCAGATAAGGGTCTGATATGGACCTGGGGGGGACCCCACGCCATTTTTTCGGCGTAGGGATTCCCCTTTAAGTCCATACCAGGTGACAGGGCCAGCGACACTTCTTTCGCTGGTCCCGGCTACCTGGAGCCGTGCTCAAAATGAGCGGAGTTTTCTCCGGGTGGCAAAAGTCCATTCATTTCAAAAGTACGGCAGACTAGCACACACACAGCCGTATTGTCCGCCGGACTAGCACACACACACGCCGAAATGCGAGTCCGGCAGACAGATTGATGTGCAAAACTACTTTCTTAGTCCGCCGGACTTTCGGGTAAAAAAAGTCCGCCGGAGCCGACACACGGGCGGATTGTCTGGCGGACTTGAGTCCGCCGGACTTTTCCACCGGATTGTTTGATCGTGTGTACGCGGCTTTAGTACAGTTTAGTTGAATAAAATCAAATGGGTTTAGTTAACTTGTAATGCATTATTTAAGCATTTCTCTAGAATTTCCAAACTCATTGTACGTATAATCCTGGAGTAATAATCGAATAACATGTTATTATTTATCGTATTAAGATTTGAACATGCACTACAGACAGAGATTTAGCCATTGCGATATATATTGCTTTTTCACAAACAGAAGTGCAACTTTAAAATGTAAAAAAAAACAAAAAACTGTAAACTCTATTGGCTATAATGCCATTGCACATTGCACATATTACCTAAATATATTACCAACATTAAATATTACAAAACAAAAAAAAATTAAGAAATTTTTCTTTTTCTTATTTTTTTTTCTTTCAGCATCTTAGTAGATACCTCCTACTTATTCTTACGCGGTAGTAACGTGTTAATTTTGATGTCAAATTTCAATTTAGTTGTAGTCAGTCATAAAATGCCATTTCTAGTCATTTGAATTTTTTTAGTTTTAGTCGTATTTAATAGCCTAAAATAGTGTTCATTTAGTCGATTAAAATATTTGCATTGGTGAAATTAACACTGGTTAAGTTTGGGTTAAATGTATAGGACATGGGTACTTGTTTTTAATTGCCAAAATGACTGTACCCAAATGTGCTTTACTGGGCTGGAGACAGTACCATACAAAAGGGTAAACAAAGCATTTAAAGTTTAGTGAAATTTTTCATATTTCATAGGCAGCATGTGCCAGGGTTCCAACCTCCTCCATACTGTATGTGTTCATTTGAATAAATCTAGAGGGATTCTAGCTTTCATAAAGGGACCAACACAGATGCCTGACCGGGAGCTGGTTCAGCCTGAGCTAGCCACTCCAACCCCCTCCACAGCCCAGCACTCCAGTGAGCGTTGGAGCGGCAGAACTGATAGTCACAGGCTCTCTGCACAGAGCGGAGGGGAGAACTGGGCAATCATCTGTGTTTGATCGCTCAGTTCTCAATGCAGAGTCAGCCAGGGACAGATGCAACATCAAACCGATGCTGCATCCTATTAGGTGAGTACAATTTTTTTTTTTATTTCTAAACCCCAACTTGTCTTTTAAAAATGCCCAATTCCTTTAATTAATATGCCTGGTGGGTGCCCGAAGCTTGTCTCTGAAGTGGCACATCTCTGTGATGTACAGAAAGTGCTGCAGCAGCACTGACAATTACAAAAGAAACAAGTGTTTAAAATACCCTGCAAATAACATACTGTAGTATTTAGAACTTCTTAGCTTTAATTAAAAAAAAAAAAAAAAGCACGTAGACCCCTCCAAAGGTCTGCTCTGTCATTTGTCAGCAGTGTAAACTGTATCATTTCTTTTTTTGTAAATGTCACTTTTGCTGTAGTGCATTGTAATACAAGAATGAAAAAAAAAATTGCACAGTCCCCCCAAAATGCAAACCAGACCTTTTGAGACAGTTATGGATTTTAAGAGGGGTATCCCAAAAAAAAAAAAATGCATGATGCCCTTTGTTAAGGAGGACCCCTAAAAATCAATACCAGCCCCTTAATCGGAACATGCAGTCTGATTAGCTAGGGAAAGGGGTTGGCGATGACCCCCCCCCCCTCCTGGATCATACCAGGACACAAGCCCTCAACATATGGGGGTACCCTGCCAGAGGGTAACACCCCTGGCAAAGCACTCTACCTCTATGTTAATGAGAACAAGGGCCTCAATCCCACAACCTTGTGGGCAGGGGGATTATCAGAATCTGGAAACCTCCTTTAACAATAGTGGGCACCCAGGTATGTGAATGAGTGTTTGGTACATAGTATGCCTACTCATTCATAAAAAAAAAGTTGCAACCTAGAAATATAGACACCCAAACGTTTGACAAGATCTTTAAAAAAAAAATAAAATAAAATAAAAAAGCCTCTCCTTATAAATCCATTGTAAATCAACCTCCTCCAGTGATGCAGATCCACAAGGCCCATCAACCACTCACTAGCAAAAACTGCAACCGCTGCTGAAACACTTATCTAATAACAAGTCTGGTAAATGACAGCTGTAATATCCAAGGGTCTCCCAGGTGATGTCATTGACTATATATGGACATGGCCATATATGATTAATGATGCCACTGATGTTCTTTTACATTTGTTGAGTATAGTTCCATTTTTTCGCCTACCTCCCTTTTTAGTCACCTTGTTTTTTCAGTGTTTCCATGTGTTTATTTATAATATTTTATTTTCATTTGTCCTTCAATATTCTTTTTTCAACAGCTGTATCTTGTGCTTTATCATATTTTGTGTTACAAGAACATAGGAATTACCAAGTGACTTAGCAAAGCTGTGTGGACACTGGAGAAACAGACCTGTGACAGTATATTACAGCACAGTGCAGTCGTAGTATGTGAGAGTTGCTGTTGAGTGTAATACACAGAACAATTTCAGTGATGTGATGGATTTTAAGGTCCATCTCTTCTTGTAACATAGAGCAATTTATATAATTACCCAAAATCTAATTACTTCCCTATCCAAGAAAGCAATTGTATCCCGGACGGGTGGCTGTTATATGTAACAGTAATTTCCCCCATGTGACCTATTTACAAAGAATTTGCAGCATGTGTGAAAGCTCCAGAGACTTTTCATAGAGGCCATGATGCTGTCAGCTTGCTCCTGATTAAAGGAAACTCTACAGGGTATTTCGGCTCTATTGAATGATTTGGAAGCACATGAGGCAATAAAAAGAAGTGCTTAGCCAAGATTGATACAACAAGATATTCATTACTGCATGCAGAGATAGAACACACACACACACACACACACACACACTGAAAGTTTTTTCCCAACTTTGCTGCAAAGGAACGATTTGGAATCTATAAAGGTTTAAAGTTAAACTCCAGGAAAGAGGCTAATAACACAGCAGAAGCATATATATAATAGCTAATTTAACCACATTTTTTGTAAGCCCATGCCACCATTTTTGTTATCCAGGTTCTCCTTTCAAACAACATAGTCCAATCCCCGACTAACCCTACAGCAACAGAAAAACTTGGTCAAGAGTCAATATAATTAGCTTGAATTAGAGCAAGTGATTGAAGCAGCAAATATTACCATATTTATCGACGTATAACACGCATCGGCGTATAACACGCACGGGCGCATAACACGCATCGGCGCATAACATGTGCCCCAAGTTTAGGTGGGAATTTTAAGGAAAAAAACTTTTAGGAGGGAAGTTTAAGGAAAAAAACTTACATTTAAATGCCCATCAATGCAGCCTTATCAGTGTCCATCTGCAGCCTTGTCAGTGTCATTTGCAGCCTTATCAGTGTCCATCTGCAGCCTTATCAGTGTCATTTGCAGCCTTATCAGTGTCCATCTGCAGCCTTATCAGTGTCATTTGCAGCCTTATCAGTGTCCAACTGCAGCCTTGTCAGTGTCATTTGCAGCCTTAGCAGTGTCATTGCAGCCTTGTCATTGTCATTGCAGCCTTGTCCAGTGTCATTGCAGCCTTGTCAGTGTCATTGCAGCCTTGTCCCAGTGTCATTGCAGCCTTGTCCCAGTGTCATTGCAGCCTTGCCCCAGTGTCATTTCAGCCTTACCCCAGTGTCATTGCAGCCTTGCCCCAGTGTCATTGCAGCCTTACCCCAGTGTCATTGCAGCCTTGCCCCAGTGTCATTGCCGCCTTCCAGTTTAAATATGGCGCTTCCAAGATACAGAGCCAGATGTCCTGTGTATCTCAGCGGTGCTTGGCTCCTCTTAGCTTTTCTTGCAGTGACTGTGAGCAGAGCCGAGAGGAGCCGAGAGGAGCCGAGAGGAGCCGAGCGCCGCCGAGATACACATAGCCGAGTGTACTCGACTGGGCTCGGCAACTCCCCTAATAGCTAGGAACTGCGATCTGTCATATACTAGAGTCAGTCCCCTCCCCCTACAGTTAGAACACTAGGGAACACAGTTAACCCCTTGATCGCCCCCTAGTGTTAACCCCTTCCCTGCCAGAGACATTTATGCAGTAATCAGTGTATTTTTATAGCATTGATTGCTGTATAATTGTCAATCATCCCAAAATGTGTCAAAAGTCAGGATCAGCAAGAAAAACCCAAGCATATGGCATTCTAACATAAGATCTGTGCCCTCAAATAAAGTACAAATAGAAGCTGAGCATAGGTGATGCATAGGATGCATAGGCTATGCATAGGATATTTCAGCATATATTACATATTTATATTATTTTGTTACTGATATGAATATGCTTTGATCTAAACCATTCCATTGTAGCTCTGGCTGTATGTTTAAGGTAGTTGTCCCGCTGGAAGGTGAACCTCTGCCTCAGTCTCAAGTCTCTTGCAGACTCTAAGCCCACGTACACACGGTCGGAGATTTTGGCAACCAAATCCGTCGGATTTTGCCCGTCGGATTTAGTCCGACGGATTGTGTCCGAAACTGTTGCATACACACAGTCGGGCCAAGTTGTCTGATTTTGCGGTTGCCAAGAACGCGGTGACGTAAGCCGTGTACGGCGGGACTAGAAAAAGGAAGTTCAGCACCACGTCCAGCACCCTTTGGGCTCCTTCTGCTGATCTCGTGTTTTAGTAGAAGTTTCGTGAAAGACGATTTGCGCTTTTCAGATTAGTGATTCAGATCGCTACTGCTCTTCAGTTTGTGCTTGTCTTTGCGTATCTGATAATCAGTGCGTGCAGTCATTAAGTATTTGCTTCTCATTGTGGACTCTATCTTGGTATAGTATGCTTTGAAAGGCATTTTTTATTGTCTGCTTGCTTCTGCTATTCAGGTCGTCCTTTCAGGCCTTGCTGTTTAGCGTTGCTTTCTGGTGTCCGTTCTGACCAGTCGACCGTTTTCCAAACATGTTTCGTCTACGTACTCATCGTACAGTTTGTGCTGTGCAGGGGTTCTTACTTTGACTTTGACACAAGCCAAAGGGCTTGTGTCAAAGTCAAAGTAAGAACGCCTGCACAGCACAAACTGTACGATGAGTACGTAGACGAAACATGTTTGGACGACCAAGAATTGGTTGCGCCAGCGTCACCAGTTCTCCCACATGCCTTTGCTCCGTGAGATCCGCGAGAATAATCCTGATCATTTCTGGATTATTCTCAGGATGACGGACCCCGTTTTTCACTGTCTGCTGGCTTTGCTGTCCCCTTATATCACCAGGCAGGATACCTGCATGCAGCAAGCCATCACTCTGGAGCAGAGGCTCATCACCACGTTGCGCTACTTAGCGACAGGGAGAAGCCTTCAGGACCTCAAGTTCTCTACAGACATCTCCCCCCAGGCTCTGGGATCATTATTCCAGAGACCTGTTCTGCCATCATTCATCTCCTGCAGAAGGACTATATTCTGCTAAGTTTTATCCTTAAACATCACATTCTATGTATTTCATGATTGCTAATGTCTTGCATTTCTTTCCTCATTCCCTAATTACCATCATTGCAATATGCTCTAATTCATATGCTCTGCCCCTTTGTCCTCATGCATATTTGCCTCACTAACTTCCCCACCATGCTCTTCTTGGCCCCTAAAACTATAGTCTAGTCACTTGACAATGTCTTTTGTCAGCTCCATAGTATTGCTTTCCCCTAAACACCCCCTAAAATCTCTACAAATGTGATGTGTGTGCTTCAATTCATGCAAAGTGACCTTTTTTGTGTTTTTTGGAGTTGTGCCAAACTCATTAGGAACCCCCCTCTCCCCAACTGCTACTCAGCTGATAGCAATCTTCTATCTCATGACTGGACCCAACCCAATACACACTCTAAATACCTTTTTCATGATAACATTTATGGACAAATTCACCAAAGCATGTAGTGTAAGGGCCTGCCTCAATACTTTCAAATGCTATTTTGATCTTTTTAACACATTAATTTTCTTGCTATGTAATAGCAGAATGTCAAAATGTGCTTCCATTTTGTTATTCTGACACTTCTTACCTGTCCGGTGGGCTGCCAATAGTGTAACTAAGGAGGCGCTTCACAAAGTATCACACATTATTTAGGCATTCAGCTCTCAATCAAGTGGAGAGGGTTACCTGTCCTAAAAATCCCCCCTCATTTTTTAGCAAGGGCCCATCAGATGGGGGGATGGGGGGGGGTTAGGACTCTCATAAGGGGACCTTATACTTTAGGCTTTAAATACTCAGTTAAAAAAATGTTATACTAATTTTGTCAAAAAATGTGGGTGTCTAATCTGCATGCAATGTTGATTTGTAAAATTACTGTTTTTTTTTCTTGTGTCACTACACAGTGTCCTTTAACGTAACAGGAATGGCAGACTGTGGCCTCCCACTTTGCCATTTTTCGTCAAGTTGTGCCTTTTTCACCAACAGTGCAAACCCAAGTTCAGAGTGAGATGAGGGGACAGTCTCTTCTTCAGATAATCTTATTATGTTGTGGGTCTTCTACACACACACACCTTCTTTTTGTTAACTAATGTGTAGTGCATTACTGATCTAAATCGTGCTCATTTTCAGCACCATGGCAGGAAAATGGCATGAATGTCCAAATTTACACATCACTCGGGGTGCTTTTTACTAAAGGCACATCCACTATGCACTACAAGTGCACTGCAAAAGTACACCTGAAACTGCACTTGGAGTGCAAAGGGGAGTTGCCTTTAGTAAATCGCACTCCTTCTCAGCACAAACTCAAATTTCACTACAAATACATTTTAAGCCCAATGAAAAAGGAAGCCACACATTGTTGAGAATTCAACTTTTTAATACAAGCACATTCATATGTGCGTTTAGTAAAGGTTTTTACAACAAACCAAGATATTTTGGGTATCCAAAACCGAGCTTAATCATATTTATTTTTTACTTGTTTTTTTGTGTAAACAGGCATGTATCAAAGCGTAAAATACAGAACACAGGAACTTACAAAGTTCAACTTGGAAAAGTGAAGACAATATCAGACATGAGTATGTACAAACTGGGTTGATATTGCCTTAATCACATGGGGTGTGACCCCTGAAAAATACAAATTTGGAAGATGCACACAGTGTGTCAACAACTCCCATCATGGGGGATCAATGTACATGCTTTGGGGCTGCAACCCCTTCATCTCAGACACTTTCCACAAAACATGTACATTGATCCCCCATGATGGGAGATAGCACATGTTTACACACTCTGTGCATCTTCCAAATTTGGAATTATGCAAAATACAACATTTTTTTTTTTTAAAAGCAAAAATAAAACCCTATCTAGTTTTTTCGTTTTCACACTCTCCCCAAAACATCAATGATGTTCTTCATTTTATTTTTAACATCATTGATGTTTTGTTGTACAATTTCCAAATCCCTATTGCACCCCATTATCTCCCCGATCAAGATCTGGGCACTTTCACTGGTAAAACGGGAATCTTCCTCCACATCACCTAGAAAAAAAAACAAAGGCACCATGTAATCCAAATATGGTGATATACATTGATGAGCTTACCGGAAGCTGTGCTCTCTGACACTCACCTGTTGTGGTGACAATTTGGCCAACCTCCACAATCTCTCCTTCTTCCTCCTCCTCCTCCTGCTCCTGCTCCTGCTCCTGCTGCTCTGTTTCTTCTTTTGGAAGTTGCCCTTCTTTGGGAGGGGTGTGGTCCCTGGTGTCCTCATGGTCCCTGGTGTCCTCATACTTGCCGAGTCTTCTCTCCCCTATGAGAATGTAAACAAAGATTAATTAGCACACAGAGGGCAGAAATAGGAATCTGAAACATTTCTTGGAAGTGTTGTACAATTGTGTTTTTGAGCCGAGTTACAAGGTGAGAACATTATTGGGGACACTTTGTTAAGCTGGAATACTTCCCTGCAGATTGATGTTTCATACGAACGAATGAAACCATGACCTTGAAAGTGGCCATTTTAAAATGCACAACATGAAATCAAAGCACATGGAGCATGTATGCAAGCAAGAATAATCATATGAACACACGACAACTACTTACTTTTTTTAAGAACACGCTTGATCCTTAGGTACTGCTCATGCTCCCTTAGTTTCAGGTCTGACCAGCGTTTTCTCAGTTGATCCTTGGATCGGCGTACCCCAAAATTCTTCAGAAGACTCTTCACAACTTTATTCATGATCTTGGCCTTTCTGATATTTGGGTTTGGGTAAGGTCCATACTTCCCATTATAGTCAGTCCTGTTCAATATGTCGACCATCTCCAACATCTCTCCAAAAGACATATTTGAGTCCTTAAATCTTGTCTTCCTGGATCGGGACGTTTCAGGCTCCGGGCTTTCCTCACCCTCCTCCTCGTTAGTGGAACTATTATTGCGCACCTGCGTTCTCTCCGCCATGTGCTCTCCCCACTGCGCGGGAAGCGAAGGGGCGGGGAATAGTCTGGAAAGAATGTCAGGGGCGGGCGGAGTTTCACGCATGCACACTGTATATAAAACGCCACACATGTGTATCGTCCGTACGATCTGGGAGGAGAGTGTGAGTCACGGACGTGGCGAACGTGGAAACGAAGGTAACATTTTTAACTTTGTGCTTCACTAGACTAGACTGCTTGTATCTAGGCCGCTGTTGGGACAAGATTAGGAGGGATTTTAATTGCATTATTAGTATTTGAGGGTTTGTCTTGTGTTGTGTCTTGCAGTCAAAATGGACCCATTCAACAATGCCAACTTTATGGGGCTATTCCTCGAGCTCTACATGGAGATGCCCTGCCTGTGGCAGTTCCACAACAAGTTTTATTATGACAGATCAAAGAGGAACGCAGCACTGGAGAAACTGCTTGCTTTGGTGCAGATCAGGGTCCCCACGGCAGACATGACATATCTGAATCGCAAAATTGTGGCCATGAAGCTTACATATTTCAGGGAGAGAAAGAAGCACCTGGAGTCCTTAAGAGCAGGAGATCCAGATGCTGTTTATTACCCCAGGATGGTGCACTTTGACAGGCTACATTTTCTGGTAGACCAGGGGGTACCCAGGCCACCACTCAGGCCACCACTCTCCAGGCTTCCTCCAAGGCATCCTTCACCCTCAGCTGAGGCTTCTGATGTACAACCTGGGCCTTCCAGGCAGCACCATGTGGTGGGGCTCAGCTTGAGACAGGTATTGCATTGTTGAACATATTTCTTGTGTTGCATTTAATGATGTTTACTAGATGTTCTTATTGATCAGTAAGTTGAGATTTCTCCAAGTGGTTTACATCTCAATAGACAGTAGTGACCAAAAATGATTGGGATGGGAAAGAAAAATGCTGGTGTCAGAATGATAGTCTGTTCTATTTGGTAACAGTCAAATAGCAAAAGCCAGGAGCACAAAATGTTGTGATTGATGATCAAAAAACTAAAACTATGTCCCCTTTTCTTACACAGGAAGACCTCAGTCGGGGGGGAGGCTGTGGCAAGTGGTAACCAGGAGGTCCACCAACGCCCTCCTTCTCCTCCTGCCCCAGCTAAAGGAGCCCAGTCACAGCCTGGAAGGATGCCTGGTGGGAAGTCACAAAGAAAGACCAGAGAGTGATGGCCTGGGATGAGTCTGGTGTGCCAGAAGATGCAGTCTCTTCAAGATCACCATCCTGGGGACAGAAATGGCATCCTGCTCTCTAGGACTTCAGGAGCAGACTTCTCTCCCTGAGATATGTACTCCTCAGGCCACCAATTTTTTTTATATCTCATTTAGTCATGTCTGCCCTGGGGGCCAAAGGCTGCACCAAAGTTAAGAAGTTTTTCCAGTGCTGCGTTCCAATTTTTATTTTCGAGTAAACAAAATAAATTTTATTTTTGTTTGATGAAATACTTGTGTAATGTGTTTTCCTTCTAAAAGTAGAGTTTATTTGTGAGCAGGCAGGTACATTTCCAAAATACAAAGTGAACTAAAGAACAAGGGGTACCAACACTAAACAACCTCCTGTAGATTAAAAAAGAAAAAGAAAATCTAAAAAATACAATAATGTTGTTGTTGTAAGTTTACACACAAAAATAAAAAGTAAAAAAAAAGGAGAAATGAGCAGTGTCTTTAAAGGAGATTTTTAGGGAATCCCCCCCCCCAAAAAAAACATCCAAAAAATAAAAAAACAAATCAAACATTGTGTAGATGTGACGCAAACTAAAATTGTATTGCTGAAATGGTTAAAAAAGAGTAATGAAATCCGTTCGGGAGAAGTGTGTGTGACTATGAGCATCAAAAGAAGTTGGTTCTTGCAGCATTGTAAAGAACAAGAGAATGCGCTTGATGAATGATTTTTTAACATTGCAGCGTGACGAATGTGCTATATCGCTTACGAGCAGTAGTTTTACCTGGACGAGCGCTTCCGTGTCGGAATTTGAATGTGAGCATGCGTGGCACTTGGTCCGATGAAAATGCTCTACACATGATCGGATTAGGTCCGTCCGGCCCAGTTGGTCGGGAAATATTTCCAACATGTTGGAAAATTGGGTCCGACGGAGATTTGGACGGAATCAGTCCGATGCATACCACACACAGTCGGATTATCTGACGACACAGTTCCGATAAGATGCATTCCGACGGATTCTCCCACCGTGTGTACAAGGCTTAACACATTTTCTTCTAAGATTACCCTGTAATTGGCTTCATCCATCTTCCCATAAACTCTGATCAGCTTCCCTGTCCCTGCTGAAGAAAAGCATCCCCACAACTTGATGCTGCCACCACCATGTTTCACAATGTATTCAGGGTGATGTGCAGTGTTAATTTTCCGCCACACATGGGGTTTTGCTTTTAGGCCAAAAAGTAAAATTTCGTTCTCATCTGAGCAGAGCACCTTCTTCCACATGTTTGCTGTGTCCCCCACATGGCTTCTCCCAAACTGCAAATGGGACTTCTTATAGCTTTCTTTCAACAATAGCTTTCTTCTTGACACTCTTCCATAAAGGCCAGATTTGTGGAGTGCATGACTAATAGTTGTCCTGTGGACAGATCCTCCCACCTGAGCTGTGGATCTCTGCAGCTTCTCCAGAGTTACCATGGGCCTCTTGGCTGCTTCTCGGATTAATGCTCTCTTTGCCTGGTCTGTTAGTTTAGGTGGACGGCCATGTCTTGGTAAGTTTTTTTTAATTTTTGGATGATGGATTTAACAGTGCTCTGTGAGATGTTCAAAGCTTGGGACTTTTTTATAACCTAACCCTGCTTTAAACTTCTCCAGAACTTTATCCTTGGCCTGCCTGGTGTGTTCCTTGGCCTTCATGATGCTGTTTGTTCACGAAGGTTCTCTAACAAACCTATGAAGGCTTCACAGAACAGCTGTATTTATACTGAGATTAACTTACACACAGGTGGACTCTATTTACTAAATAGGTGACTTCTGAAGGCAATCAGCTCCACTAGATTTTAGTTAGGAGTATCAGAGTAAACGGGGCTGAAAACAAATGCATGCCACACTTTTCACATAATTATTTGTATAAAATTCTGAAAACCATTTATAATTTTTTTTCCACCTCACAATTATGTGCCATTTTGTGTTAGTCTATCACATAAAATCCCAATAAAATGCATTGACAATTTTTGTTGTAATATGACAAAATGTGGAAAATTTCAAGGGGTATGAATAGTTTTCAAGGCACTGTAATCTAAAGCCGCGTACACACGTAGCCGTCTGTCCGACGTACTTAGTCTGGCGGACGTCCGCCAAACTGTCCGTCGGAATTTTCGAACGGGCTACTTGCCCACACACGGCACTTTTTCAGCGGACTAATACGGCGACTAAGTCCGCCGTACTAAGTCCGCCATACTTTTGAAATGAACGGACTCGTCCACACACGCGGAGGAAAGTCCGCTCATTTCGAGCACGTCTCCAGGTAGGCGGGGCCCGCGAAGGAGACGTCGCTGGCCCCGCCGCCTGGTATGGACTTAAAGGGGAATTTTTCGGCGATTTTTCGGCGTTGGGGTCCCCCCAAGTCCACAACAGACCCTTGTCCGAGCACGCTACCCGGCCGGCCAGGAAAGGGGGGCGAGCGAGCGCCCCCCCTCCTTAGCCGTACCAGGCCGCGTGCCCACCCCAAAGCACCTTGTCCCCATGTTGATGAGGACAAGGGACTCTTCCCGACAACCCTGGCCGTTGGTTGTCGGGGTCTGCGGGCGGGGGGCTTATCAGAATCTGGGAGCCCCCTTTAATAAGGGAGCCCCCGGATACCACGGATACCATAGCGGAGGAGTCCGGCTTTCTTCCAACCCACACCAACCCATGTGACATAAAGCCATGTGACACCGCCCCTTGTCCCTATATAAGTGGCCGCGCAGCGAGTCCCTGTCATTGTGGCCGGAGAGAGTGTCGAGTCAACATCTCCAGGAGAAGAAGGAGAAGAAGAAGAAGAAGTACGGAAGGCGGCAGCGGCGACAGAAGACCGGGCCACCGCCTGTAAAAGAGCTATAAGAAGGCGCGGTGGCCCGGCAGAAGAACCGAAGAGGGGGACAAGCCCCCCGAAGTCGGGAGAAGAGGCCGGCGGCGAGGAAGAAAGCCGGACTCCTCCGCTAGCAAAAGAGCTACAAGAAGATAGCGGAGGAGTCCGGCGAGAAGACCCCCGAAGACGGAAGACCCCCGGAGCTGTGCAATAAAGTATTTTATCTTGTGTGTTGTGTTTTTTTTGTACTTTTATTTTACAGGTGAATGGGTAGGGGTACATTGTACCCCATACTCATTCACATAGGGTGGGGGGCCGGTATCCGCGGCCCCCCTGGCCGGCCGGGTAGCGTGCTCGGACAAGGGTCTGTTGTGGACTTGGGGGGGACCCCCACGCCGATTTTTTTCGGCGTTGGGGTTCCCCTTTAAGTCCATACCAGGCGGCAGGGCCAGCGACGTCTCCTTCACGGGCCCCGCCTACCTAGAGACCCGCTCGAAATGAGCAGACTTTTCTCCGGGCGGGAAAAGTCCGCTCATTTCAAAAGTACGGCGGACTGGCATACACACGGCCGGATTGTCCGCCGAAATGCGAGTACGGCGGGCAGATTGTTGTGCAAACCTAAATTCTAAGTCCGCCGTACTGTCGGGTCAAAAAAGTATGCCGGAGGCTACACACGGGGGGATTGTTTGGCGGACTTGAGTTTGCCGGACTTTTCTACCGGATTGTTTGATCGTGTGTATGCGGCATTAGAGAACCTTACTCTAAGAAAAAGGAAAAATAACTTTTACCACGTTACATCATACATTTCTATGTCTTTACCTTCATTGAAGGTAAAATACTTCTCTAATGACCTTGGACTGCAAGCTCCTTGAGGGCAGAGACTAATGTGAATATACAATATACTGTATATGTAAAGTGCTCTGTGCTTTGTCAGTGGTATACACTCTCCAGCCACATTATTAGGTACACCTTGCTAGTACCAGGTTGGAACCTCTTTTGCCTTCAGAACTGCCTTAATTCTTTGTGGCATAGATTCGACACAACAAGGTGTTCGAAACATTCTTCTGAGATTTTGGTCCATTTTGACATGATAGCATCACGCAGTTGTTTCAGATTAGTCGGCTCCACATCCATGATGCGAATCTCCTGTTCCACCACATTCCAAAGGTGCTCTATTGGATTGAAATCTGGTGACTGTGGAAGCCATTGGAGTACAGTGAACTCATTGTCAGCATGTTCAAGAAACCAGTTTAAGATGACTTGAGCTTTGTGACATGGTACATTATCCTGCTGAAAGTAGCCATCAGAAGATGGGTACACTGTAGTCATAAAGGGATGGACATGGTGTTACCTTATGAGTTTAAGTGGTATCTTCATTAATAGTTGTAAAATAATTGTAATTATGAATATATTTAATTTAGATTTGTATCTATGTAGGTGTGTGACATAGCTTCCCAGAAAGCCATGTTATCAGATGAATCTGTGCCTCGGCTTGTGTATCTAAACAATGGGACCCAAACCTCTTTGTTCTACAAATATTCACTTCAAAGGATCCCACGTTTAGATATGCAATGAGGGTGGCCAGCCCGTCATCAGCACTTAACTTCCCTGAAAAGGTCAAGTTAAATCTCCCGCACAAAATAGTCTGTGCCAAGGATTTGCATTAAAGGGGGCTGACTTATGCAAAGTATAAGGATTGGAGATGTATCCAATCCTTAACCATGAATAGGGAGGCCCACCAATCAGAGCCACGCTATGCCAACCAATGAAGCATCAGCCTGTAATGATATACAGTCTAAATGGAAGGGAAAAGTACACACTTCATGGTAGAACAGTCACCAGAATGGAACATTTGTGGGCATTAGCGTGGTAATGGTAACTATGGGAAATCTCCCTTGTACTTGTATCTAAATGTTTGTCTTATGTCTTTTCTGTCCTGTTGTTTTGTAGATTAATATTTTGAGTATTATACTCTGTATTCTTTCATTTAAGCTAAGATTTTTACCCTTTTCCTGTACAATAGATAGATTGATGTGTATTAGTGTGATGGACGCACTGCGCATAGCTCTGCAATAGGTCACAGGTGCACAGGTTCACAGAGACGAAGTCCGGCTAACAGGCATCCAGCGGTGAACAGATGTGTGCCAATGCACATGCGCAGATCGCAAAGATTGTGCACGCGCGCACAGTGACGCTGCCTAGCGCCCGGTGGGCTTTAAAAGGGGCTCATGTGGCATTGATCCTTTGCTGTTTGATCTGCAACTTACCCTGTGACCTGATCCTGAACCTGCATCTGATCCAGTACTTACCCGACTTCCTGACCTCACTCCTGTCTCCAGTCCTAATCTTTGTCTTTCCTTGACCCTGCTTTGTTTACCTGTCTGCCTGATCTTTTGTTACCAACCCTGCCTGAACTTTGACCATTCTCTGGCTGCCGCTTCTACCTGTTTGATCCGCTGTGTATTACCTGGCTAGTCTGACCTTGCTCCTGACTGCTGTCTTGCATCCATGTGTATCTGCATCTGCTGCCCCTCAGCGCACCTACATCCGCTTACCTGCATCCACAGCACTCAAGTCTGTTCCTGTCTCTGTCAGCTGTCATCATCTCCAGCCAAGAGAACTCTGCAGGCACTCATACCTCACTGCTCTCCAATGGTCACTGTCCCAACTCCAGTGATCCCAGAACCAGGGCTGTACGAGAGGTCTCAATCTGCACGTCAGGCTCACCTCCAAGGTACATGTCAATTAGTTTAGGCCTTCTTACTACTTTCCAATACATTTTTGTTATTGTGTTAAAGCTTTCACTCATGGTCAAAGAACTCTCATTAACCCAAATCATATCTGAGAGATATTAAATCTCAAATATAACTTACAGGTAACAATGGTCAGCAACAATACTCAGGTACACCGTGGCATTTAAACAATGCTCAATTGGTACTAAGGGGCCAAGAAAAGATCCCCCACACCATTACACCACCAGCCTGAACCATTAATACAAGACAGGATGGATCCGTGCTTTCATGTTTACGCCAAATTCTGACCCTACCATCTGAATGTTACAGCTGAAATTGGGACTCATCAGACCAGGCAACTAATCTACGTAATTCTACTTTCTAATCTTCTATTGTCCAATTTTGGTGAGCCTGTGTGAATTGTAGCCTCAGTTTCATGTTTTTAGCTGACAGGAGTGGCACCGGGTGGGGTCTTCTGCTCCTGTAGTCCATCTGCATCAAGGTGCAATGTGTTGTGTGTTCAGAGATGGTATTCTGCATACCTTGGTTGTAACAAGTGGTTATTTGAGTTACTGTTGCCTTTCTATAATCTCGTACCAGTGTGCCCATTTTCCTCTGACCTCTGACATCAAAAAGGCATTTTCGTCTACACAACTGCCGCTCACTTGGTATTTTATCTTTTTTGGACCATTCTCTGTAAACCCTAAAGATGGTTGTGTTCAAAAATCCCAGTAGATCAGCAGTTTTTTAAATACTCAGACCAGCCTGTCTAGCACTAACAACTATGCCACGTTCAAAGTCACTTAAAGCCCCTTTCTTCCCCATTCTGATGCTCGGTTTGAACTTCAGCAAGTCATCTTCACCATGTCTAGATGTCTAAACGCAATGAGTTGCTGCCATGTGATTGACTGATTATCAATTTGTGTTACCAAGCAATTGAACAGGTGTACCTAATAAAGTTGCCGGTGAGTGTAAATACCAATAATAAATACCGTATATACTCGAGTATAGGCCGACCCGAATATAAGCCGAGGCCCCCAATTTACCCCCAAAAAAACTGGCAAACTTATTGACTCGTGTATAAGCCGAGGGTGAGACATGCCTGTCCATCCCTGTGTGTGTGTCCGTCCATCCATGTGTGTCCGTCCATCCCTGTGTGTCCGTCCATCCCTGTGTGTCCGTCCATCCATCCCTGTGTGTGTGTGTGTCCATCCATCCATCCATCCATGTGTGTGTGTGTCTCCATCCATCCATCCATCCATCCCTGTGTGTGTGTGTCTCCATCCATCCATCCCTGTGTGTGTGTGTCTCCATCCATCCATCCATCCCTGTGTGTGTGTGTATCCATCCATCCCTGTGTGTGTGTGTGTCTCCATCCATCCATCCGTGTGTGTGTGTGTGTGTGTGTGTGTGTGTGTGTGTGTGTGTGTGTGTGTGTGTGTGTGTGTGTGTGTCCAGCCTACCTGTGTCCCGAGCCTTTGTCCCGAGCCTCCGTCCCGTGCCTTGCCTCCTTGCCTCCGTCCCGTGCCGTGCCTTGCCTCCGTCCCGTGTCGTGCCTTGCCTTGCCTCCGTCCCGTCCCGTCCCGTGCCATGCCTTGCCTTGCCTCCGTCCCGTGCCCTCTTCGTCGGCGCCTCAGCGGCCATTGTAAAATTCAAAAGCCGCGCCTCCGCCTTCGCCTGTGATAGGCGGAACACTGAATTTCCCAGCAGCCTGTGTTCCGCCTATCACGGACATCGTATCATCCTCGTACTACGGACGAGGATGATACGATGTCCGTGATAGGCGGAACACAGGCTGCTGGGAAATTCAGTGTTCCGCCTATCACAGGCGAAGGCGGAGCCGGAGGCGCGGCTTTTGAATTATAGAATGGCCGCTGTCTGTCTGCTCGACACGCTGATCGAGCGGGCAGACAGCGATGACTCGAGTATAAGCCGAGGGGGGCACTTTCAGCCTCAAAAAAGAGGCTGAAAATCTCGGCTTATACTCGAGTATATACGGTAAATATCCACGCTCGACTGCCTAAAAACAGCAACGTTATAGGGGTTTACTGATCCTAACAATCTATTAACAGGAATGATGACCAAATCTTCAAAACAGCCATGAGTAAAAAAATATTTATATTGTAAGTAATGCAATAATGAAACTATTGCAAGTAGAAATTTTAAAGGCATATCAAAATTGCTTTCAGTTAAAAATTTTAAATATTTAACCACTTGCCGCCTGCCCTATAACAAAAGCACGGCGGCAAAGTGGTTTCAAAATCCTGACCGGACGTCACATGACGTGATCAGGATTTTGAGCCGCTGCGCGCCCCCGGGAGGCACGCATCGCGGTGATCGTTGTTGCGGGGTGTCAGTCTGACACCCCGCAACTACGATCTCGGTAAAGAGTCTCCGACGGAGACTCTTTACCATGTGTCAATCATGGCTGATCACAGTGTAAATAGGAAGAGTCGGTCATCGGCTTTTCCTCACTCATGTCTGTCAGACGCGAGTAGAGGACCGACGATCGGCTGCTCCTCTGACAGGGGGGGTCTATGCTGATCGATTATCAGCACAGCCCCCCCGAGGATGCCCACACTGGACTACCAGGGACGCCACCAGACCACCAGGGATGCCCAGCACAAGGTAGACCACCAGGGATTCCAGTCAGTGCCCACAATGGATGCCAATCAGTGCCCAAAATGGATGCCAATCAGTGCCCACAATGGGCATCACTGATTGGCATGCATTATTGTTTGGCACTGATTGGCATCCATTAGTACAGTATAAAACAATACAATGCCGCCTATCAGTGCCCATCCATGCCGCCTATCAGTGCCCATCCATGCCCATCCGTGCCACCTATCAGTGCCCATCCATGCCCATCTGTGCCGCCTATCCATGCCCATCTGTGCCGCCTATCCATGCTCATCTGTACCGCCTATCCATGCCCATCCGTACCACCTATCCAAGCCAATCCGTGCCAGCTATCAGTGCCAATTTGTGTTACCTATCAGTGCCCATCTGTGTCGCCCATCAGTGCCGCCTATCAGTGCCCCTCAGTGCCGCCTATCAGTGCCGCCTATAAGTGCCATATATCAGTGTCCATCAATGCCACCTCATCAGTGCCACTTCATTGGTGCCACCTCATCGGTGCCCATCAGTGCCGCCTTATCAGTGCCCATCAGTGTAGCCCTATCAGTGCCCATCAGTGAAGAAGAAAACTTACTTATGTACAAAGTTTTGAAACTGAAACAAAAAAAACATATTTTTTTCAAAATTTTCGGTATTTTTTTATTTGTTTAGCAAAAAATAAAAACCATAGAGGTGATCAAATACCACCAAAAGAAAGCTCTATTTGTGGGAAAAAAATGATAAAAATTTCATTTGGGTACAGTGTAGCATGACCGAGCAATTGTCATTCAAAGTGCGACAGCGCTAAAAGCTGAAAATTGGTCTGGGCAGGAAGGTGTTTAAGTGCCCGGTATTGAAGTGGTTAACTTTCGTCCTTACAGATACACACATCAGTTTTTCTTTAAAAAGTGCCTTAACTGTAGAAGTTGTGCCTTAAAATGTGATTAGAGGGCAAAGGACTAGTCACTAGTATTGCCAGTAGTTTTTCTGCAGCTAATGTTCAACTAAATACTTACTTACCATGCCTAAACTGAATCTCTTTGTGGAGGCATTCATCTTGGTAGAGGAGTAGATCTTTGTTTTTTCATGTATGTCCCCCGATGACTGGTGATCTAGTAACCGGTAGGGAAACAGTCAAGAAGCAGCAAGAGAGGTGAAGAAACCAAAGCTCTAGCTAATGAATGCATATAAGCAGGGAGATGCATGCAGTGTAGGTCTCTAAGGTACAGATTCCTCTCCAGTAGGTAGGGACTTTAGAGGCATCAAAGCTTCCAATGCAGCAGATACATAGGTTTAAAACAAAGGAGTGCCTAGGCACATTCAAATATGAAGAAATACATTGCTGTATTTCAGAGGGAATTCAAGAAAAAAATGTATATTTTTTGTGCTACTTAGACACAATTAACATAATAGAAATTAACATTTCAAGATGTTCCCTACAACATGGTAAATTTAGAAAAATTGTGTTTAGGTCTACTTTAAGACAAGCCAAGCAGCCCTCTGTTTCAATACTAACTTGTTTTATAATTATACAGCAGGAAAATAATTTGTTCCTGACATTACAGGAGAAATAGATAAATGAGCACACTTGGGTATGAGCTGATTTGCACAAGTGTCTTCACAGAATGACTTTGTTGTTTACAGTAGTCACTAAACATTCCCATATGTCTGCACATTCCAAGTTAATTTCAATTTTATTTATCCAAACAACAATTGACTTTGCCAACCTTGTCAGCTGGTGTGCTGATGCTACAGTTACATTGAATTTCAATCTGCTTGGACACATAAAAAAAAAAAAAAAACTGCAATAAAATTTTCACAGTAGGCTGATAATTGTAAGAAGTTATGAGCCATTCCCTTCACCAAATGTGTTTAACTTAGTAGGCTAAATCTAAATCAACTAGGCAATAAACTTCAGTTTAATGTACGATCATTTAGATTGGGGAAATATAATTTTGGATTTGTTGCTATGGGTTGCTGCACTGTTTATATCCTTGTTGTTTGAACTGTCTACTGAATCCTTGTTGTTTAAACCGTCTACTGATTCAGCCTCAAAATGCAAAGCCGCTATTACCATAAAACAGGACACAGCCCTCTTATCTTTTTGCATCTGAAAAACTAGCATTTTACCCCTAATTACATCTGCAGTTGCCATGGTGATGAAAATGTGATCGGAATTTACGGGCCTGAAAGTTCCATTGACATCTGACAGTAGCCCACTGGCAACTGTGGCAGTTATTATGACCAGAGAAATGCCTTGTATTAATCAGGATATTAGTATTAGGAACCACCTACTGCCACTTACCTCCTATTAGCAATCAGTAGTCATTTCTCCTTCAGGCCAGGTCTGTTTGTGGCAACTAGTGATGAGTGAATGTGCTTGGGTTCAATTTGCCATCTGTCCATCAAACTCATCGTACTTTATAGAAATTGTGAACTTCAGTCTGAACCCCAATCAAATCAATGGGATGAATCTCATAAATCTTTTTTAGTGGCCATCTGCCCTGGAACACTGTAGGGGAGGATGGATGATTGCTGTTTCAGACCTTCAAGGGGATGATTGTGATAATATGTGGGATCATTCAGTCAAGTACTTGGTCTATGCTAAGAACCTTCTGATTAATTTTAAAATCTTACACAGAATATATTTATGCCTACCAAACTGGCTAAAATACACAAATCCCCTTTTGTGGAATGTTGGTGGTGTACCTGTTCCCCAACAGACTTGGACCATATTTTGTGGTATTGCCAGGAGGTCCAAATATTTTGTGAGGGGATGGTTCATACTCTTAAAGTCATTAGGGCTCTTCAAATTCAGCATGTCTGCTAAGGCTAGTAGAGGAAGTCCCCCTTAGGGACAGAACAATAACATTATGCTATTATATATGCAAAGCAATGATTTTGCATTGGAGAAAGCCAGAAGTTCAGACTCTAACCTTTTGGAAGGGGCTAATAAATGCATCATTATCATTATATAAGGCCATCTATTTAAATAGAGGATGCCCCAAATGATTTGAGAAGGTCTGGCATAGCTAGCTCTCTAATATTCCCACAAATGCCTGATGCCCATACTGTATTTAATCTGTTTTACCTTAGTGGCATCCTATAATAGCTCTGGGTCTGTCTCCTAACACCCTCATTGAGGTGTGAAGTGGAACCTTCATGTAAGGCTTAAGATATCCTGTAGTGTGTGTAGCTCTATATTATGATATCTGGATGGTAGACGGAGAATTCTTGATATTATGCTTGGTACTGGCTCTTCACACACAAGCATGAAATGAAAGATGGTATATTTCCCCACATAGGAGGAGCTACTGCACAAGGGGAAGGGATGGATGTTACAGGTATAGGGGAATTACATGTTTTTTGTATTTACGATTTTTTACATTTTTGTATTTTTATGTGCTCAATACTACCTCCTCTCAGTAAGCCATAGGTGTACTCAATACAGAATGTGTAAACAATGTGTATATATCGGCAGAGTTTTATTGTTAGGCCTCGTACACACGGGCGGACTGTTCGCCCAACTTTGTCCGCTGAACAGTGTTTGGGCGGACAGTCCGCTCGTGTGTGGGCTTTCAGCGGACAGTTTCAGCGGACAGTTTGACGAACAAGGTTTTACGGAATTTCCGAAAAACTGTCCGCTGAAACCTTGTTTCAGCGAACAGTCCGCTCGTGTGTAGGCTTGTTCGTCAAACTAAGTTCCGCGCATGCTCAGAAAGGATTTACACGGCGAAAGTTATAATGCAGTGTATAGGACGTCGTATTTTTCGTCCCGTCGTACGTGCCGTTCACGTCATCGCGCACGGTTTCAGCAAACTGTTCGTCCGTCGTGTGTGGCCATGTCCGTCCATGCTAATTTTGAGCGGACTGTTTGCCGAAACTGTTTGACGGACAAAGTTGGGCGAACAGTCTGCGCGTGTGTACGCGGCCTTACAATTTTACAACTGAGTCTTTTTTTTTTTTTTGTACTAGCAAGGAGGTTGTATGAAAATGTTAATTGATAAGAAAAAAAGAAAAATCAGTTTTGCCAGTTGTCAAGCCTTATAGGCAAGGGATTGTCAAAGCAAAGGGCATGGACGCTGGGTACTGCCATCATTGACATATGTCAATGTAAACAAAATTGTAAGAAATACAATTCAGCAGGAAGTGGGCCCTCTATTTTATACATCTCCAGGGAATGCATTACCAAATTATCAGTCCTTCAAATAACATTATTAGTAGATTTTAAGTTGTAGTGTAACAGAACAGTAGGAAACTCACTGACATCACCAGTGACACCACCATCTGACATCATATAATTTGCATGTGTAATTTTTATTTTACTTTTATGTTTTTTTTCCCGGTTCTAATACAGTTTCAGCCCCCCAGTTTGATTCCCTTTAACTTGAAAGAAAATGTTGTTTTTTTTAGGTAGTTTTTGCTTTAACACCAACAGCAATAGGCTAGAACTGAGCAGTGGAAGTAGCAGATACAATAAATCTAAAAAGTATTGAAAAGTTTTCATTTAAAAAAAAATTAAAGCTATTTTACAATTGTATATGTTTTTGTTGTTTTACTGGATAGTAGTGTAGTTATATTACTTGTGTTGTTTGTTTGCTTCACCTTGTAATGATGAGCTACAATGTTGTGGCTGCAGTTTGTAGTTTCATGGCTGTTTGATCTCTCTATGCCCATGCATTGCTTCAGCTAGCACATCCCTATTTCGCCAAAGGAACAAGACAACTCCCTGTTCTGGGTCACACAGAAACCAGTGCATGCCTCGCCACCCCCTCTGTGTTGCATCACAAATATGGCAGCTCTAAGGTGATAAAACACATAATCTTTAAACTCCAAATGAGACCTCTGTGTGTCTGTGATTGAATGCTCTCTTTGCTTGTGTCTGTCAGATCTAATTACATTGTAGCTCTCACCTGCACCAACACTAGACCGAGAGGCCCAGGGATTGTGGGATATGTAGTTTCTTTGCAGTAGTTGTCAAGTCTCACACTGCAGACAAAAATCATGCGTTAACCTGTGCAGGGCCATGCCACATTCCTTATGTTTTAACACAAACAGAAACTACTGCAACAGGAATGTGAATATTTACTCTACTATGGGCTTTGCATACTAGGCAACAAATAACACCATGAAACTACATGATGCACATCTCATGCAGGTACTAGTAGCAATGTTTACCATGCCTTCAAGGTAAAGCACTCAACTTAATGCTAATTGCCAAACAGTGGCAAAACAGTTTAATAGCATACGTTGTGATCTGTTTTTATCTACAGAGTTTAATAAAATGTCAATGTGGAATGCACTTTTTTTAGCTTTTTTGACCAAAACCACAACCCCAGGTTCCTAACAAGAGACAGTTGTTTTGTTGAAACAAAAATTACATATTATCATATTTAAGAGACAATAGACAGACATTTAGGTTTGTAGCTGGAAAGTATGTAAGCAGGTTAAAGTGGTTGTAAAAGATAACGTTTTTTTACCTTAATGCATTCTCTGCATTAAGGTAAAAAAACCTTTTAAGTGCAGCTCCCGTCCACCAGTGCCTCCTAAACCTGAGCCGATCTCGGTCCAACAGTGTGTACAAGAGCAGTGGTGCTGCTCTCTATGTCTCCTCACAGGGCAGATTGATAGGAGTGGGAGCCATTAGCTCCTGCTGCTGTCAATCAAATCCAGTGATGAGGTAGCAGGGGGCGGGGCTGGGCCGCAATGTGTGTGTTAGCAGATGCACATAGTGTAGCTTGGGAGCGAGCCCTCATACATTTCTTCCCTAATATGCGTCTTGCTAGGGGGGAACGCAAAGGCAGGAGCAGCCAGGAGCACTGATTGGGACCCAAGAAGAGGAGGATTAAGGCTGATCTGTGTAAAACCATAGCACAGAGCAGGTAAATATGACATTTGTTATTTTAGGGGAAAAAATGAATGTCACGTTATTTTGGATACAATATAAGTGGACAAAAAGAGGCAATTTTATTTAAGAATTAAAAATATAGTGCTTTATTTCGGAGACCGCAGCTAGAAATGTTTCTTGATGAACATTATGTAAGCAGTTTTACTTAAGAGGGAGAGATGAGGTAGGTTTTATCATAAAATAAAAATGTTAATGTATTATTTCAGAGACAAAAACAGACATATTGCACAGCAATTCTGAAATTAGTGTACATGGTTTCAATAGGCTGCAGTTTAAGAGAGAGAGAGACAAGGCAGGTTTTTATCATGACATTTAATTAAAAGATTGGAATATTGCATAGAAAAGCTGCACATCATGTAAGTCGTTTTACTAGTCCACTGTCAGAAACCATGAATCAGACTGAGACAGAAGTACAGTTAAATCACACTTGTTTGATAATAATAATAAAAAAAGAGTAAACGTAGTCAAAACATAGCCAGAGTTCAGGAACCGGAAAGAATAGTCAGACAAGCCAAAACGTCAGGGAGCCAGAGAACAGCGTAGTAGAAGAGCAAGCATGATCTGAAGCCAGAAGGAATGTAAGCCAGGCAAGTTTTTAACAGGAACACAGGAGAGCGTCTCTAGAGATGTGACCAAGGCGAAGGCAGAGATCATCTAGATTGGAAGGCTTAAGTAGGCAGGACTAACGATCAGGATATCATCAACAGGTGAGTCACTGTGGAGAGATAGGAGCTGGCAATTAGCCGACAGCTGAGGGGCCAGCTCAGAGAAGGAAAGGCTGAGCCCAGCACTGACGGCCACAATGTAAGAATGAGAGATGATGCAGGTTTTATTAGGATTTTAAATTACAATGTATCATGTCAGGGACACCTGCCAGAAATACTGCCCAGACTTGCTGCACATCATATAAGCAGGTTTGCTTGGCTACAATGTGAGATGGTGAGACAAGGCAGAATTGATCATGAAATATCAATTAGAGTGCGTATTTCTGAGACAAAGGCCAGAAATACTTTACAAACTCTATAGTCCACACTAAAATGGTTGAAGTAGTTCTCATTTTAAAATAACACACAGCCTGCAGTTTTTCATCCAAAAATTGACTTTTAATTGTATATTTCAAAGAAAAAGAAAGAAATGTTCTAAAAACTACTTAGACCACATTGCAGCAGTTAGAGTAGACCACATGCTAAAACTGACACAATACATACAGCTATTCAGGGTGAATTTATACAAAAAAGGTGTATTTTTATGCTGTAAAATAGAAGGAATATTGTGCACACTGCATAGGCATTACTTTAATTTCTACAGTTTCTTGTATGAAGCATATGTAGCATTTCTACAATTTCTTGAAGGCCATTTGAAGACCTCATTGCCTAAACATACTTCAAAACTTTGGAGTGTCGCACCCTTTTAAAGTTTGTATTTTAAAAATAAAGTTTGATTAACATAAAACTAATATGCTACACTTGTATTGTAAACTTGTAATTATATTACTACAATTTCTCATTGCCTATATCGTATCCCCATTTACCAGAAAAAAAAGGTTATATTCTTCACATTAAAACTGAAGTAATATGGTACACACAGTGGCACCATGGAAATTGCTGGGTAGCCTTGCTCTTATGAACTAAAAATAATAGCATAAGGATTTAATCAATATACAGTATGTACTGTGGTTCTCTGTGATCCAATTCTCAAAACTAAAAACTTTATGGTGGTTGGGTCAAACTTTTCTGTGTCTATGGAAGGGTATTGTAAGTAGAGATGTGTGGGAATCTAGTACTGAGAAAGTTTGCTTGTTAATTACACTAAAAAGATTTCTGTGCATATTGCTCTGAAGTCTTTAGTAAAGCCTTGCACACACTCCAGTTGTATGGGCTGATAGCAATCATTGTTATTGAGTACATTTAGATACATCTTTTGATAGTGCAAGTCTGTCGTAATGACGACATTTCCCCCCTTGACCGATGGTTTTAATATAATGTTAGTACTGTGTTGAAAATTAAGCAAGGCATATTTCTGTGATGCCGACAAATTAGAAGGGGCTGGTGCAAAAAAAACCTCACACTTAGACTGCTAGATAAGTCCAGAAAATTTTGAGATTTCAACTTAAAAAGAAAGAATGGAGAAGAATTTGACTGTAAATAGAAAGGACTTGACTGAAGTGGCTCTGTGTCTGTGGCTTCTTCTTGGTACAAAAGCATCAAATCCCGCAAGGCCTGAAATTTGTCCATACTAAAATGTTTAACTTGTTTTGATAACCCCTTCTATAGCCTAAGTTGCTGTCTTTCCTGATCAAAAATATATTTGAATGTCAAAATACGAGCGAAAAGATAAAGGTCCTCAATAATTTCCATCTTGTTGAAGGATTCAGAGGTACAGAACCTAAGATCCAAGTGGAGGACCGATTCCTTCACTGAAGTTAACCTGTAGGATGTGTGACGAGAGAGTGGTTAGATGAGGAGTTTGCAGGACATAAGTGTAAATACTGCCCTGTCTGCTGGCTTCTGGGGGAGTGCCTTGCTCTAAAAAATCTGTGGCAGATGGGTGGAATGGGCAGTCCTCAGATTTTCCTGGTTCCTCCCCTCTGTTTTCAGCAGGGCCACATGAGGGGGACTTCCTACCCACTTGAAGCAGCCTCTAGTGTTGACACAATGCCTGCGTAAGTTTCCTGTACATGAGCAGTTGCAATTTTCCTGTGCATGAGCAGTTGGAGGATCAGGCTATGCAATGTCACCTGCCACTGTGATTGGGGGTGGGGACACGCTGGGTTGGAGCAAGGAATACAAATGGGTTCTTCTCTCCTGTGGGTTAACATAGCGGTTGGATTAATTGGGCGCAACCTGACTACAAATGATTGGAGTAAGTGAAATCTTGCTTTTGCACACTTCCCTAATTGGACTTTAATATTTGTCCAATATATTGTCCACATTTTGTTGTTGTTAGAGGCCCTATATTTTCACTGGTCATGGGGAATGTTCTGTATAATGGAAGTTTAAATGCAGCTACTTATTTGAACAGTGGCCAATGACCATCTTTTATGCATATAAGGGTCTTAGTATTAATCTGCCTAGCTTCCCAGTATTCATCTGCTCCCACACCCATCCAAGGGAGTTCTAACCAGGTTTAGGGAGGTTCAGTGTCGTTCTGCACTTTTCCGCTGTGGTTAGTGTCCTGTCCAGTGCTTGTTTCATTAAAGTATGTTGTGATGTTTATGATATGTTAATTGCATTTTAATTATTGTTTACGTTCATTCTTCTAGACAAGTTGGATGATCTCCTTGACACCCTGAAGAAGCTGCTCAGATGGCAAAACAGGAGGATAATATTGTCTTGGAGATGATGTTTTCCTGTACACTATGATTATTATTACATTTATGTTATGAGTCAGTATTTGGTTTTATAGATCGGTTTAGGGAAACCATTTTCTGTATTATAACAGGGTGCGTAATTTATTTTATCTTATTCTTATAGTTACTTTGTATGTTTGTTTTTAATCAATATCTGTAATAAAATTATATATATATATATATTGTTTTACAATTTGTTGTTCTGTGTACATGGGGTACTGAGAAAGTCCATTTGTTTTATTTTTTGTATGCTTTATTCTGTAGATGCAGAACCTGCCCAACCCCTACTAGTTGCACATCAAGAACTTCTGCCTTTTCCTTTAAGATCTCAGATATAATGTGCTTTATTAGCAGCTATGCCTACAAGAAGATAGAGGATGGGATGTTTTGTTGCACTTCTGTTACAGCTCTTTTCAAGTTTTGCTTGTTTTCAACCCTCTTCAGGTGCTGCTCATTTCCAGCTGTATTCATATCACAGTACTGTCTAGCACTGCTCAGGCACTAAGCGCTGCTTAGGCTCTGTTTATTTCTAGCGTTGTTCCAGCATCCCTGCCCTAGTACAACCCAACATTTTCATGTGGCTCTTTTAATCAGATTAATCCTGGTTTTCCAATGTGTGCAGGACACTCTAACAATGCCAATATTGGTCTGGTATTTAATCACCCGCCTTTGAGCAGGCTGGTGCTGTGTCTTCAAAACAGCTATCAGGGAGCAAGGAGTATAATACTGAATCCCGTTTCCTGTTGTTGCTGATGAGGATTGTTTGACCATTCTCTCACCTTCTTCCTTGACTTCTGGCTGCTCAATTTCAACCCACACTGTCTGTCTACTCTCTGCTTTCTGCCTCCCAGCACCATTTGCTTGATGCTGACTACACTCTAGACTCCTCACACCACTGTAGCCTCTTTGTACACCCCCCCCCCCCCGACCTGGTATCAACATGTCATGAAAGCCATCCCCAACATCAAAAGTTCTGGTGATAGCAATCTAATGCTTAGACTCCATGCCTCGGGTGAGCATACATCACCCACTAGGGGGTGTAGTTATAACTTCTCAATGGGATGATTTAGGGCACTAAACTGGCAGATTTTCATAAAAAATTATAATAAATCCAAAAAACTATAACTTATGACTCAACTTTTTTTTTAAATCAGAAACTTAAACATATATATAAAAAAAGTTGAAAGAAAAGAACTGCACACTTTGCATGTACTCAAATAGCTTATGATATACATACTCTATACGTTTCATTCAACTGACTTAATATTTGTTCGGTATTTGTATTTACCAGCCCATGGAATTATGCTTGTTTTTGTAGCTCTGTCTCCTTGATCTTCTTCAATAAAAATAATAAAAATTACCCCCTCTCCCGAAAAAACACAATGGGCAGGGGAGCTAAATAAATGGCAACAGAAAAAGTTGCTGACACACACAGAAAGGTAGTACCAAAAAATTGTTAGGTGTATTGACTGTGAATACCAAAGGTGGTGCACTATAATATGTAGCCAACCACAATGCATTTCACAGTAATAAAGCACAATGCAGAATAATGAACTACACTACAAATAAGTGTCATGCAGCACATTATGATACTGTATAGCTCCATATATAGCACTAGATAAAACTGTACAACAGTAGCTATCTCTTCCTGAAAATGCTCTGTCAGCTATCCAACAACACACACTAAGAAAAGGCTGATGGGAAGCCTAACTTTTATAGGGAGGGGACTGGCACGTTGTAAAACAACAACTGGCCTTTCTATGCCACCTGAACGGCTAGGAAATGCATGATTCATAATTTGTTGCTATGATTGCAAACAAACCGATTCACTCACCATTTTCCCAAACTGCAGGTAGCAAGGGTCCAACTCATGGTTGATCTGAATTTAAAGCTCATCTGTACATGCAACCTTCTCATTTGGTCAGTAAGGCTGTGTTTTGGAGTGTGCCTCAGCATGTGCTAGTTAAGGTTAAAAAAAAAAAAGTGTGTGACATCATTGGTTGGCAAAGATAAATTTGAATTAATATGCTGGAACAGTGCCTGAAAAAATAGCTTTTAGTAGGTCCTTTATAACTTTTGTACTTGTGCCACATATCCTGATTGCTACAGTGGTTAAGAGCCCTACCTGTTAAGTGGTTCCCGTTTTTGTCTGTTCCCTGCTTTGGTCTCTTCCCTGATATGACCTTGACTTTGCCAGTTTCCAGACTATTATTCTGCCTAAGGATTCATTAATTAATTTGCCTGTCAGGTCCTCAGCAGAAGCTGGTGAAACAAAGCTAGGACCACAACCTGTCATACAGGAAACATCAATTCTCAATTGCAAAAAAAACGAATAAAGACCAGACACTTCTATGACTCTTGGTTGACACATAAGGTGGCCAAAATCTATTGAAACCCAGATGAAAAATGCATTTTGAGTTGTTACTCTAGTGTTAAAGGGTTGACCACCACTGTCTAAAATTATTATTAAACATTACCACCTCAATACCGAACACTTTTACCCCCTTGCTATCTAGGCCAATTTTCATGTTTCAGTGCTCTCACACTTTAAATGACAATTACCCAGTCATGTAACACTGCATCCAAACACCATTTTTACCATTTTTTATACAGATAGAACTCTCTTTTGGTGGTATTTAATCACCATTGGGTTATTATTTTTTGTTATATAAGCGCAAAAAAAATGTTTTTAGTTCCTATTATAACATTTTGCAATCAAGCAATTTTTCTTCATAAATTTAGGACAAAATGTATACTGCTACATTTCTTTGATAGAAATAACCAAAATCAGTGTATATTATTTAGTCTGTGAAAAAGTTATAGAGTCTACAACCTATGGGACATATCATTTAAAATTGATTCAAAAACACATTCTGCTACCCCTCCTATGGTGATACCACACGTGTGAGACTTTTCCACAGCCTGGCTACATAGAGAGGCCCTACATCAATGTAGCACCTTCAGGTGTTCTAGGGGCATAAGTTACGCATCTAATTTCCTGACAACCTATCACATTTTTGAAGGCCCTGGAGCACCAGAACAGAGAACACACACACACAAAAAGACCCCATTTTGGAAAGCAAAAACCCTAACAAGAGGCATATTGAGTCTTTTGAACATGTCACTTTTTTCCACAAGTTCTTGGAAAATGTGTAAAGATAATGAAAACTTATTTTTTTTTATACAAAGTTGACAATTTATAAGAGGTTTCTAACACATAGCATGTACATACCAATAATTACATCCCAAAATACATTTTGATACTCCTCCCAAGTATGGAAATAACCACATGTGTCAGACTTTTCCACAGCCTGGCCACATAGAGAGGCCCAACATCAAAATAGCACCTTCATGTGTTCTAGGGGCATAAATTACACATCTAATTTCCTGACAACCTATCACATTTTTGAAGGCCCTGGAACACCAGGACAATGGAAACACACACAAAAAGACCCCATTTTGGAAAGCATACACCACAAAGTAATTTCTAAGAGGCATAATAAGTATTTTGAACATGTCATTTTTTTGCCACAAGTTTAGTGCAAGGAATACTTTACTTTCATGAAGGTTACCTTTATCATGGCTTTAATTCATGTAGAAGTAGAACACAGGAAGAGAACACAAGCAAGTGTACATTTATATACAGAGGGTACTTCCTCTCATATCATAGAATACATGAACTATACACTATAATAGTAAAGCACCACTTGCTGGCATAGATAGGTATAATGCATATGTATATATATATATATATAGTCAGTTTATAAGCATCTTTACATTACATGCTGTTGTTCTTTTCCAACAATCACATGTGTAGGACCTTTTCAATGTCTGAATCAATTATGTACCCAACATTGCAACCTGTGTAACACAAAAATCAACTAACAATGTATAAAAAAATTAACTGTAATGGTCACCTTTGTAGGAGTGGTCATAGAATATAGCATGGTGTGCTTCACCTACAGCAGTTCCTATTCCTAAAAATCTACGAAGCCTAGCCTGCTGGTGCGTGGCTGCCCCCATAGCACAATGCTATGTTCATTGACCAGCGAGTATAGGAGACTGAAAAAGGGTAAACAAAAGATTACGTGTAGTCTGAAGAGGGCATTGGTCCAGGAAGCAGACAGAGACATGATTAGCAACCACCAAAGGAATCATCCAGGCAAAAGGGAGGAATGTGGTCCATAAACATGCCAGGGTCAGTATAGGCAGCAAGACCGGACATAAGTGCTGTTGCTTCTCTGTGTAACTATCCTGCCACAGCTCCATGGTCAGTGTGACTGTCTCCTGCCATAACTCCATGGTCGGTCGCGAACATCTCACCAGAGAGGGACCCTGGATGTATCTCCAGGTGCATCTCTGCAGATGTCACAAGGGGTTCTGGCAACCTGAAAAGCCTGTTCCAGGACATCTTTCCCTTGGACTTTCAGTCGCAGGATTGGTAAGCAGGCAATTGCCTATCTTTTCAGAGACACTGCACAAAAAGAGACACTGCATGCAGACACCATTATATTTTTGCTTCAACTAATCCAGAGAGCGAGACAGAGATCTTGTGCTACACTTAGTTTGCTGAGCAGCAAAGTATTTGTTTTGCTTGCTAGAACTCCAAAAGTCCACTTTATATCACCCCACTTGTCAGGATATCTCAAAACTGCATTGTTTCACGCTACTAAACATAACACCTAACATGCACCAACAACGAGCTAGCTGAAGATACTGGACATATCCACTGTGCGGACTTCCATGTCTCTACTCTGTTTAACAGAAACCTAAGTACTCACTAATGAGGAACTCTACCTTCCATATTAAAGTTAATAGTGTTTGCATATGGTGTTACGTTTATAAAGTTAGGGTCTGTGATTCCAGGATTTCATGGCAACTGATTGGTCTATAACAAGCCACCTCTGTTCTCCTTTTATGCCTGAGCACATAGGCCACACCTGAGTCATCTGAAGTGTTGAACTGTGTTATTTCATAACCTGCATGCACCTTTGAGATATACTGTTTATATCAGAGTTTTCAAGTCTTTATTACTCAGTGTTATTATTACTGTTGTTTTTATTACCAAATTCACTTAGTAAAGATACATTTTGGTCTACTACCATTTGTGTCTATTTACTGTTGTGCTGAAGTGACATTGTCTATTAGGTGTGCCAGAGTGGCTGAGACTGTTCTTGGGGTTGAGAGGCAGAACACAGAACCAAAAATATTCAAGCAGTTCCTTCAGGGGTTGTGCTACATGTAAAATTGTGTTTAGGTTTAGATATGCTTTAAGGAGCATGAAGACGGTCAGATGCATACTTTGGACAGAAAGGACATTTGGATCAAAGAAGGCATGAAGAGGGCATTTACATTAAAATACAAAATTATCCCTAAACAAAGGTGGGGATTTTCAACACCAACTATCACTCACATATAATGACATTTTAGCATCTTTACCCTGGTAATATAACAACACTTCATACCTTCACCATTGAAATAACACATCTCAACCTTCAGGGCTCTGTGATGATTGGATAATTTAATTAGAGTGGGGTAGTTTAACACATTTTCACACCTTATGTACAGTTTTTGGGCAGCCAACAAGTGGACCACACCACTAGGATAGGGAGTTAGCCCTAGAGGGCAGGTTAGATACCATCAGCCATTATAAGAATTATTCACACTTTGGTTCAAGATGATTAACTGCTTTAGGCCGGGGGTGCGGAACATGTCCCATACCTCGCTAGTCTCCCATGTCTCTACCTGGACACACAACACTTGACACATAATATAACTCTATATAATGGATTCTGTTTGCTATGAAGGCTCACTTCACAGCAAGCTATCTCTTTATGTTTTAACAAGGCCTTGCTCTCCTGACTACCCTGTGTGGTCCCAATATGAGTGTCCTGCCATGAGGTCACCCACTTGCCATCACTTGAGATTGTATCCCAACCTTAAAGTGTGTAGACTCACATTGTAAGGTTCTTCATACACACCAATGGCATACCTATTTGGTAATATTCACTTTATTTTCACTTTAACTAGTTCACTAGTAAAAGACTGACTACTTCTTGCTACTTCTTGCTTGATTAATTAAAGTTCCTTTAACTGAAAGACTTTAGAAATAGAGATAGATCTCACATCAATCTTCACATACATGTGTGATCGGTTCACATAATTTGGCTGAGGTAGAATTGGCTACATTGCTGAACATAACACTGTCCCTAGCGTTTTTCCCCCCAAAAAAGGTGCATAAGCAACATAGTGCAGCCCATAACTGTGATGGATAAAATCCATAGCAACAAGTCCATAGTACTGTAGTTCCTGAATATATGCCCTTTTAGAGGTGTAGCGGCAGCAGAGAAGAAATCACATTGCACAAGTTTGTCCTGACCAATGAGCTTGTATGGGTTAAAAGCAGCACCAGGCTTTTCCTTTGCAGAAGTATGTTTACCCTTTACACAGGACATGACACATCTGCAGAGGAAGAAGTCACACACATCAAGACCCCTACAGCCTAATAATATTTAAAAAGCTACTACACCATAAAAAAAGTAACATGGCATAATTGGCAAAAAGTAAAGCCAATTAGCACCTGTATACACACATCTGCCTTGAAATACTTCAAGAGATGAGTGAGTAACCCCTGTGGCTATAAAAGCTGGGGTAAGTTCCTTACACTCCTTGGACATCTTGCATTACATAAAGCATGTTTAACCTTACAGAAAAAGCCTGGTTGAATGTGACTACTAGCTATACCATGACTTGGGTAAATGAGAACCTTTACAAACAAAAAAAAACTCAAATTTTGCAGCATGTGATTACATTATTATACATATTTGTATATTTATATGCATTAATCTTTTTATGCTATTTGCATACTAAGTACTTTAAAGTATACAAACTACTTTGTCCCTATATAAAGTTTGTATGTGTAGTCTGGCATGCTTCTTGTTTGACAGAAGGTAGACATTTAACTTGCATAGAGATTTTCTGGCTGCATAGACTGTCTCAGGCTGTGAGTTATGAGGTTTTTACATGAGATAAACACCAGATGCCATTGACACTTTCACTGTAGATCATGGAAAATACTTGGTAAATTTTATTTCGGAGATTTCATTTGCGCATAAGATAAAATCCCCAATGATTAACTATACTTCAATTGTTTTTATGTGTTAATGTTGCCATTTACAGTTATTTTTCATGCATGAAAGCAAACAGTCTACTTCCTTTATTATTTTGGATTTACAAGGCCTCTAAGTGCGAGATTTTCATCAGTTGACCGTATGGAAAAGTCTGACTAAATAACATTTATACAATCAGCTACTGGATTATAAGCAGATACGACGAGGCAGGGGAGTTTTCTTTTTGAAAATTGTTGACTGTCAACAGCCGCATTAAGTTGGCTGTAGTCGTTAAAATGATGGCATCTGTCACCATTGTGAGTTATAGGCTTAGCTGACCATAACTTCCTTTCAGATTCTGTCTCCAGAATACGCAGGCCATTGTCAAGCTAGAACATTAGTGTAGAGCATTCTGGGAAAGGTGCATAACAGCAGCTGGGGAGTGCAGTAATGAGCGTAAAGACTGTGTTACAGAGCATGTTTCATTAGCGTGAGTGAAAGATATATGGTTACAAAATAAAGATTTTTCTTTTTGTGTTTGAAATGGCTTTGTGATAGCTAAACACTAGTCTGATTATTACTGACACAAATGAATGTAACAGTATCATTATTAATGATGGGTGGTGAATAACACCCTTACACACAATGTCCAGCCCTTCCTTGCCTAAATATTGTTTTACAAAAACATTACAGAGTTTCATTAATACCTAAATATTTAGCATTATTGTAATATTTGAAGGAAAGCCTCTGTTACTTAAAGGAGCAGCTCATGAATACAAAAAGTGAAGAGTTAGCTACCTGTATCTGCTTTTTGTTTTAAAAAGCACCATTTAGGAAAAAAATATTTTATATATTATTGTGCCTGCATCAGGTAACATCCTGTTTCACTGGTCTGAAAATGAAATATTGCACAGTACAGTTACATTTAGCAGTGAAATCTTCCACATATAAGATCAGCTATATAGAAAATTGGCTGTGTATTGCCAGGTGCCATCATCCCTTTAATATATATGTAAAGAAAGGAAACCACTCTTGGAAGTGAGACTATAAGGCCACTGACACAAACAAAAGGTGTATGTGATATAATGTCATAAAAAAGTTTAATAGAGATTTTTTTAAAAGGTTTTGCATTTATTTATACAAAATTTTTAATAAAGATGTCCTGGAAACAAAGTCCCAGAGTACATATAATTTACAGCAATAGATGTATGTACACACAAACATATAGGAAAACAAGCATTCAAAGTTGCAACTGGGCCAGAATTGTTCCACGCCCATATATATATATATATATATATATATATATATATATATATATATAGTGCCTTGCGAAAGTATTCGGCCCCCTTGAACTTTTTAACCTTTTGCCACATTTCAGGCTTCAAACATAAAGATATAACATTTTTAATTTTTGTGAACAATCACCAACAAGTGGGACACAATTGTGAAGTGGAATGAAATCTATTGGATTTTTGAAACTTTTTTACCTAATAAAAATAAAAAGTGGGGAGTGCAAAATTATTCGGCCCCCTTGCGTTAATACTTTGTAGAGCCACCTTTTGCTGCGATTACAGCTGCAAGTCGCTTGGGGTATGTCTCTATCAGTTTTGCACATCGAGAGACTGAAATTCTTGCCCATTCTTCCTTGCAAAACAGCTCGAGCTCAGGTTGGATGGAGAGCGTTTGTGAACAGCAGTTTTCAGCTCTTTCCACAGATTCTCGATTGGATTCAGGTCTGGACTTTGACTTGGCCATTCTAACACCTGGATACGTTTATTTGTGAACCATTCCTTTGTAGATTTTGCTGTATGTTTGGGATCATTGTCTTGTTGGAAGATAAATCTCCATCCCAGTTTCAGGTCTTTTGCAGACTCCAACAGGTTTTTATCCAGAATGGTCCTGTATTTGGCTGCATCCATCTTACCCTCAATTTTAACCATCTTCCCTGTCCCTGCTGAAGAAAAGCAGGCCCAAACCATGATGCTGCCACCACCATGTTTGACAGTGGGGATGGTGTGTTGAGGGTGATGAGCTGTGTTGCTTTTACGCCAAACATATCGTTTTGCATTGTGGGCAAAAAGTTCGATTTTGGTTTCATCTGACCAGAGCACCTTCTTCCACATGTTTGGTGTGTCTCCCAGGTGGCTTGTGGCAAACTTTAGACGAGACTTTTTATGGATATCTTTGAGAAATGGCTTTCTTCTTGCCACTCTTCCATAAAGGCCAGATTTGTGCAGTGTACGACTGATTGTTGTCCTATGGGCAGACTCTCCCACCTCAGCTGTAGTTCTCTGCAGTTCATCCAGAGTGATCATGGGCCTCTTGGCTGCATCTCTGATCAGTCTTCTCCTTGTCTGAGCTGAAAGTTTAGAGGGACGGCCAGGTCTTGGTAGATTTTCAGTGGTCTGATACTCCTTCCATTTCAAAATGATCGCTTGCACAGTGCTCCTTGGGATGTTTAAAGCTTGGGAAATCTTTTTGTATCCAAATCCGGCTTTAAACTTCTCCACAACAGTATTACAGACCTGCCTGGTGTGTTTCTTGGTCTTCATGATGCTCTCTGCGCTTTCAACAGAACCCTGAGACTATCACAGAGCAGGTGCATTTATACAGAGACTTGATTACACACAGGTGGATTCTATTTATCACCATCAGTCATTTAGGACAACATTGGATCATTCAGAGTTCCTCGCTGAACTTCTGGAGTGAGTTTGCTGCACTGAAAGTAAAGGGGCCGAATAATTTTGCACGCACCACTTTTCAGTTTTTTATTTGCTAAAAAAGTTTAAAATATCCAATAGATTTCGTTCCACTTTACAATTGTGTCCCACTTGTTGGTGATTCTTCACAAAAAATTAAAATGTTATATCTTTATGTTTGAAGCCTGAAATGTGGCAAAAGGTTGGAAAGTTCAAGGGGGCCGAATACTTTCGCAAGGCACTGTATATACACAGGTTTGGAGACAAACTCTTCTTCAGAGGTGTTTATAACGAAGGGACATTGCCCAACATGAGGAGTGTGTATACAGAAATCAATTGCTGCATCTAAAATCAGAAGTAATTACTGGTACCGCCACCATATGTACCCCTATTACCAGGAGGGGGTCCATGCCACAAAAGCTCATCTGCTGAGGTCTCACATAAAGGTCAACAGTCCAAATCTTTAATAGATTATCAGTATATCAGGGAAAGTTTGATAAAGGGTAAAAGAAATTTGTAGAGACATATGGGTTACCAGCTTGTCAGTGCATAGCTACATTATGATTTGTGTCGCAATTGTTTACACTATATTGTTTTTTCTTTATTTGATATTTTTTTCCCCATGAAAGTGGAGTTACCCTTTAAAGAGTTTCTGGCAATATAGAGAAAAATTCTGAACCATGTCCAAATTCTGATGCTAACTATGACTAACTGGCTGCTCAGGCATACCTCTACAAGGTAGTAGTCCATATTGACGTCCTCCAAGTGCTGGTTTATCTCCGGATCCCTGGTGCCTCCAATGGACTGAAAGGTGCAGCAGTCCTCCTCCACGGAAACCCCAGCATTTACTACCCAATGGGATCCAAGAAACTCCCTGAACCCAGCCTGTCCCCATATTTTTAACAACAGATATGTAGGCTGGGTCCAAAAAGTCATAGAACAGCAGCACACACATTAACTCTTTACCCTCAACCTGGGCCAACCACTAACCAAAACCAAACTCCACTTGCCTACAACAATCCTTCCTAAGACTTCAAATAAAGGAGTGCTAAACGTGTAATTTGTTTTGCCAGATAAAATTGATAAACACCTTCTGCATAGCACATCATTTCACCATGGGGATTGGGACTGGGAATGTTTCAAAAAAGATACAGTAATTTAGGTAAGATAGACATCTTAAGAATGTTTATTCTATCCAACATGGAAATAGTATAGGCATCCCATTGTTTCAATGATTGGGAAATATCACAGAACATGGGGGGATAATTAGCTTAAAAAAGAGTGAAGTATGTAGGTGTGATGAAGGTGTCTAGTGGTGGGTACAAAACCAACCCAATCTTTGTTATTGAGCTTAGGGAGTAACTGAGAGAGCTTGTTGGCTGGGATTTTCTTGAAGATTTTATAATCTGCGTTGAGAAAGGTTAATAGTCTATAATTAGCCAAGGAATCCGGGTTCTTTCTAGCTTTTGGGATAACTGAGATGTATGAGTGCATATGCCAGGTTTTGGGAAACTCTCCGCCAAGTAAAGACTGATAGAGTTCGGTCAGAAAGGGGACCAAAATAGGCACAAAAATCTGTTTTAGGAATAAGACTACCTGTCAGGCCCAGGGGATTTATGTGAGGGTAAGTGTTTAACCACTTCCAAAATTTCTTCCATTGTTAATGTGGATGTTTAAAAGCTGCAAACAGCTTAAGTAAAAGGTAAAAGGGAGTTGAAATATTTGTTTTCCTCCAGTTTAAAAGGGGATGATTATTATGGGGGAGGCAATTATAAAGTTTATTATAGAAGTCCCCAAAGGGATATGGCTTGAGGACAGTAAGTTGGGGTACCATCTGGCTGAAACAAATAATCAGGCATAGATTAAAAAAAGACAAACTCTAAGTTTGTTCACCAGCATTCTGTGGGGTTTATTAGAATATTTGTAAATCTTTTATTTAGCTATGTGCATATTAGGGCTTTAAGCTTTAAGTTGTGCCACAAACGAGTCACTGAGAGTACGTAGGGGATGTAGAGAAGCTGCTGTTCAGCCCTGTGTAACTGACTTAGCAGGGAAGCTTTAGCCTGATTCATAGCTCCCTTGAATTGGGTGCCAGCAGAAATGCACTGATCGCTCATGTAAGCTTTATGAGCTTCCCATAATGCACAGGAACTTTGCACTGTGCCCTTATTAATTTGAAAGATTTCTATCAAGTCCTGGGAAAGTTGCTCTCGGACAGGGTTAACTTGAGGGAGATATTCTTTCAAACGCCAATTACATGTTTAGGGTTCTGAATTAGAAAATGTAACCAGGACTCCTGGAGTACAAAGTAAAAGGTGAACTGTTTATGAAGGGGATGGTTAATTCCCCAAAGCATCAAAGAGACGATGCTCTCTAATTAACCTACTAAAAGATATAGATAGTTTATTAACCTGTTTGGAGGGTGAATTGAAATCTCTGCCCATGATCATGAACAGCTGAGAGGCAGAGTAAAACTTTGCAAAAACTTGAGTCAAGATACCTATTTGGCCTGAAAGAGACATAGACATTCAGCAAAGTTTGTAAGGTTTCAGCATATTTACAGTCTGACGATATAAATTGACCATGGGGGTCAGAGAAGGAGGATTGTACTTTCAAACGGCAATTATGTTTGATCAGAATGGCAACACCAGCCTTCCATTAGGGCCTTAAATTAGTGTCGTCAATGGCTTATAGGAAACTGCAATCTCATGAATGTTCATTCCAACCAGAAATTACTTGTCTCATTATTGTGCAGGTGGTAGATAAACTTTAAAAAAGCTTCAAAACCACATATACAAAAACATATTTTACACATTCCACAGTGTTGGGAGTGGGAGTCTGGAAAGGTGTAAAGTTTATACAGGAGTATATTGTCTGAGCTGTAAATAAAAGTATCCCAGTCCATTTAGCAGTATGGTACGGGACAGGTTCCCCTTACACCTGTAACAAATCTGTCTTCTATATGTCAGTTTAGATTACATTACACAATACAAAACAAGCCTCCTGCCATTCACAGGAACTGGCTTACTGAAATTTCTTCACTTTTCATGGCAGATTCAGACAGAATACTGATAAGAAGGTGTGCATGGTCCAAAGTATTTAAACTATTCTGTTTTAATATTGGATGTGTATTCAGTCGGAGAGTTGGAAGTATAAAAAATGTTATGAAGCGTTCCCAAACAATGAACAATATTGAATAGAGTTTTATGAATAACATAAAGCACCTGTGCCTGTGGTAAAATCAAATCATGACTCATTAAAAAGGTTTGGTTGCCCCAGAAAACTGGCAGTTTTAACTAATTTTGAAAAGTAATTATACAAATTGTCTACCTATAACTTAAAACCTAACTCTGGGCTAATTGTTTTATATAAAAGGTTCCTCGGGCCATGTTACATAAAGCAGCTCAGGCAAAAAACACACCTTCACGCTGAGATTTTTTCCTGCTATACCCTTTTCCTGCTACAAAGTGTCCAATGCCTTCTGGGTTCAATGACACCCAGAGTCACCCAGCTCAATGATTGCAAACATAGTGTGGGTGCGGGACATCACTGGCATGAGCTTTATTCACTGCATAATGATACAGTCATTAGCACTCCTGCGGGAGCTCCTTCCATCCCCCTCCCAGCAGCTGTTGCCCAGCCAGTCACTTCTGAGCTTAGGACCTGTTCCTGGGGGGTACCGCTCAGAAGGTGTCCATGTTGCTGGGCAGTAAGTCAGTTCCATCTGCTCATCCCTCTTCTCATTGATTAGTTCAGCAACCTCAAACCCCTGGCCCTGCAACTCTATAAATTGTCTAGGGCTCTATGGAGTTCTTTTTAAGCATCACAAGCCTGGGGCTCTGTGTTGGCAGGTGTAGTCGATTTTATTTGTGGTGATTCAATGGGTGGAATTGATGCCATTTTTATACCAGCTGTGGGTGGAGCCTGAGAGAGCTGGGGTATGGGAACAGGACACCCCTGACCAGCAACATGTAGATCCATGTCTAGTGGAGAGAAAGAGGCCGGAAAAGCTGAATTATTTCCAGAAAGAGAGCCCTTTGTAGGGCTGAACTGCCAGGTTGACTACAGAAGGGTACATAGGGAGAAGGTGGAGGCCACCTCTGACCTTCATTTATTAGGTCCTGCGACTTGGTTCAGGATGGCCTTCGGGGCCTAAATTTGAGGAACACCCTTTGGGTGGAACCACCGGTGGGCAGTGGCGGAATTGCCAGGGTCGCAATGGTCACACCAGTGTGGGGGGCCCCAAGACCCTGCACCTCCCCCTGTACCCACTGGCTGGCATCTAACTATACAGGGGAGGGGGCGGGAGGGGTCTATGTGATGTCCGCGGGATGTCCCTCCAGGGAAGGGAACTGTGCTGGCTGGAGGGACATCCCGCGGACATCCCGCTTCTTACATATGGGCTTCTCAAGTAAGTTAAGCCTGACACTGGCCCCCCACCTGTCTCCTGCGACACTGGCCCCCCACCTGTCTCCTGCGACACTGGCCCCCTCCTGTTTCCTGTGGCCCCGGCCCCCCATTAGTCACACTGGCCCCCTTCCTGTCACCTGTGACACTGGCCCCCCACCTGTGACACTTCCCCCCACCTGTTACCTGTGACACTGGCCCCCCACCTGTCTCCTGTGTCATTGTTCCCCCACCTGTCACACTGGCCCACCACCTGTCACACTGGCCCCGACCTGTCACACTGACCCCTGAACTGTCACCTGTGACACTGGCCCCCCACCTGTGACACTTCCCCCCACCTGTTACCTGTGACACTGGCCCCCCACCTGTCTCCTGTGTCATTGTTCCCCCACCTGTCACACTGGCCCACCACCTGTCACACTGGCCCCAACCTGTCACACTGACCCCTGAACTGTCACCTGTGACACTGGTCAACCACCTGTGACACTGGCCCCCCCACCTGTCACCTGTGACACTGGTCCCCCACCTGTGACACTTGCCCCCCCAACTGTCACACTGGCCCCCCACCTGTCTCCTGCGACACTGGCCCCCCTCCTGTTTCCTGTGGCCCCGGCCCCCCATTAGTCACACTGGCCCTCTTCCTGTCACCTGTGACACTGGCCCCCCACCTGTGACACTTCCCCCCACCTGTCTCCTGCTACACTGGCCCCCCTCCTGTTTTCTGTGACACTGGCTCCCCACTAGTCACACTGGCCCCCTTCCTGTCACCTGTGACACTGGCCCCCCACCTGTGACACTTCCCCCCACCTGTTACCTGTGACACTGGCCCCCCACCTGTCTCCTGTGTCATTGCTTCCCCCACCTGTCACACTGGCCCACCACCTGTCACACTGACCCCTGAACTGTCACCTGTTTTCTGTGACACTGGCTCCCCACTAGTCACACTGGCCCCCTTCCTGTCACCTGTGACACTGGCCCCCCACCTGTGAAACTTCCCCCCACCTGTTACCTGTGACACTGGCCCCCCACCTGTCTCCTGTGTCATTGCTTCCCCCACCTGTCACACTGGCCCACCCCCTGTCACACTGGCCCGACCTGTCACACTGACCCCTGAACTGTCACCTGTGACACTGGCCAACCACCTGTGACACTGGCCCCCCCACCTGTCACCTGTGACACTGGTCCCCCACCTGTGACACTTGCCCCCCAACTGTCACACTGCCTCCCCACCTGTCACCTGTGACACTGGCCCCCCCACCTGTGACACTTCCCCCCACCTGTCACCTGTGACACTGGCCCCCCACCTGTCTCCTGTGACACTGCATCCCCCACCTGTCACACTGGTCCCCCAACTGTCACCTGTGACACTGGACCCCCACCTGTCACACTGGCTCTGACTTGTCACACTGGCCCTTGACCTGTCACCTGTGACACTGGCCCCCCCTCGGTCATCTGTAACACTAGCCCCCACCTGTCACCTGTCACACTGGCCCCCCACCTGTCACACTGCATCTCCACCTGTGACACTGGCCCCCCACCTGTGACACTTTCCCCCACCTGTCACCTGTGACACTGGCCCCCCACCTGTCTCCTGTGTAATTACTTCCCCCACCTGTCACACTGGCCCACCACCTGTCACCTGTGACACTGGCCCCCCACCTTTCACACCAGCCCCGACCTGTCACACTGGCCCCCGACCTGTCACCTGTGACACTGGCCAACCACCTGTGACACTGGCCCCCCCACCTGTCACCTGTGACACTGGTCCCCCACCTGTGACACTTGCCCCCCAACTGTCACACTGCCTCCCCACCTGTCACCTGTGACACTGGCCCCCCACCTGTGACACTTCCCCCCACCTGTGACACTGGCCCACCACCTGTCTCCTGTGACACTGCCTCCCCCACCTGTCACACTGGCCCCCCACCTGTCACCTGTGACACTGGCCCCCCACCTGTCACACTGGCTCTGACTTGTCACACTGACCCCCGACCTGTCACCTGTCACACTGGCCCCCCCACCGGTTACCTGTAACACTAGCCCCCACCTGTCACCTGTGACACTGCCCCCCCACCTGTCACACTGCCTCTCCACCTGTGACACTGGCCCACCACCTGTGACACTGGCCACCCCACCTGTGACACTTGCCCCCAACTGTCACACTCCCTCCCCACCGGTCACCTGTGACACTAGCCCCCACCTATGACACTGGCCCCCCACCTATCCCCTGTCACACTGCCCCCCCACCAGCCACATAGCCCCTCTTTTATCACACTGCCTACGTCATACTATTTTCCAATCACACTGCCCCCCACCTGTCATACTGCCCCCACCTGTCTCACTGTCTCCTGTGACACTGCCCCCTTGGCACAATACCCTCCTGTCATACTGCCCCTCCTACTGCCCCTGCTCCTGTAACACTGCCCCTTCATTATTCTGCCCCCTCATTACACTGCCCCCTTCTGTCATATTTAACCCCTCCTTTCACAGTGTTCCTCATTACACTGCCCCCCTCTTGTCATACGTCCCAGGTATCCTTTTCCTGTCACACTGCCCCTCTTGTCAAAATATATCCCCCTGTCATACTGCCCCCCTGTCACACTGCCCTCATCCTACTGCCCTTTCTTGTCACACTGCCCCCCTTCTTTCACAGTGCCCCCCTTTTATCACACTCCCCCCTCTGGTCACACTTTCCAGATACCCTTCTTTGGTCACACTGCCCCCCTCTTGTCAAAATACCCCATCATACTGCCCCCGTCACACTGCCCCTCATCACAATACCCCCCCCCATCATACTACGGGCCAGGGGCCCTTCATGGTTTCTTGCACTAGAGCCCTGAAGGTTATAGTTACACCTCTGCCCATGGAGAGTGACTTAATAACTGGAGAGATTGGCTGATGACAATGGTACTGTGTACTTTACAGAGTGTTCAGCACTATGACCATGTACCATGGAGAACATGTACTGTTAAGTGTGCCTGAGCTCAAAGCAGTAGAGTGTTGAAATTCTTTTGGACTGGAAATTCTTT